>NC_046184.1:73548343-74173343 GCF_011004875.1 Balearica regulorum gibbericeps
GTGCTGGCAGTGGTATGGGGTAGGCCTGTCCTCAGCCAAGAGTTAGCTGCTTGGAGGTTGTTTATCTCAGCAGCATATGCAGGAGCTGTGAAGATGGGCAAAGTTCGATGCAGAACGTATGTGCCCCTACTTGGTGGTAGGGGCTGATTGCAGCCATTTAAATAAGTTCTTCTTCTAGCCATCCTCAGCAGATTTGTTAGCTGATTTTCATCTGACGTAAGCTACAGGAACTGCTGGCTACCTGGCCTGTGCTGGCATTTGGGTTGGGAGTGGAGCATTCTCTTGGGTGCCTTGTTTGTATTACAATAGCAGTGGATGATACTGGACTATTTTTTCTTGACGTAACAGTTTTCATCTTGCGTTTATTTGTACACCATTCTCTGATCAGCAAGAGGTGCGTGTGTCCTCTATTGAGAGCAGTAATGACGTCTCATGGGCTTGGAGACAAATGCTATGAAAGTAGACCCTAAAATTCACACGTGTGCTAACTGTTGGAGAAGATCTCGTATTTGTTCTTGAGTAATTAGAATACGTTGGAAATGTGTGTCAGTCTTTCCTCCCTTAAACTGAAGGCTACTAGCTTAACTAGCTTTAAACATGAAAGCTGAAATTCTTCTATATTCAACTGACACAAGAAATTGAAGCTTTATGTAAAATGGTATTGCAGGATTCTGGTGTGCAGCCGGAGAGGAAAGTCCATTTGGATTTTATGGAAGTGAGCCCTTTGCTTGCCATAAAGAAATAATGTGAATGAACACCAACACTGGGCAGTCGCTTTCCCAAAAGGTGTTGCAGTGTTTCCCAGCGAAGATTTTTACAATGGAGTCAAGCATTATAAAGTCTTTGACTCTACTCAAAGGCTACTGTCATTTATCTATATGCGATCAATTATTGTTTCATATCACAGAATAATAATAATAATAATAACTTCAGGTTCAGAATTCATTATAAAGCAGGAGGATTTTTCCAAGAGGGTGGTGTCTCTTTGGGACAAGGAGATGAAGAACCACTCCATAGAACTTGTAATAGGAATACTGGAAAAGGACAAACCTGTCCTCCCATTTCTTTTTACTGGCATGTGCACACAGGTTGCCTTCTTTTACAGGCTAGTAAGTGGTTTAAAGTTTTGGAGCTGCACATTTAAAGCTTAGATCTTACTTTTGCACTGAAGAGTGGAAGTAGCTACAATAACTGGTAGTGCACATAAAGTCATTTGTTTCTGAGCTTCTAATAGTAACAGATTTCAATTATTACACTTAAGTTTTGGAGCTGGTGGAACATTTGAGGGATTTATGTCTAACGGAATTTGCATTCCATGTAATTTGGATTTAATGACTCGGTGTAACACAGGCAAAAGGGTTTCTGAGTATGTGACTCTCCTTTTCCATGGCACAGTAGGTATTTCATCTTAATTTTTGGTTGCATGCTAAGAAATCAATATATAAAGCAAAAATGAACAGATACTTAAAAGGAAAGTATCAGAGAAGTTGAATAGTCATTTACTGGGTTAGTATTTAAAGCTGGCATATATTTCTGAGTGGGAAAGGGCTTCAGAATGGGGCAATTCACAAACTACTTCTTCCCCTTCAACAGCTAATTCAGAGACAGCAGGTGCATAAGCAGCCCCTTGGAAAGAGGACCAAGTGTAGTTTGTGACAGAATTGAGTGGAGATGATCCCAAGCTGAAAGTCAAAAGAGGATCTTCTAAGTTCACTGAGTTACCTGTCATTTTATTCCAGCGCCTAACACAGGTAAGAGGCTTCTACAGAATCTGCATTTCCCATGGTGTTTTAATATGTGAATCCTAACCCTTATTCATCAATGCCTTCAGGTTTTCAAACCAGTGATGCAGTGCCAGGTACCAGTATCAAGGCTGTGGTATTTTTATTGGGCTTTAAAGTATCTCTTTTGGCAAAATCAAGTCAGAGAGCCATTGCATTTGTCAGCAATCTTACAGTAATGAATGCATATGCAGAATATGTCTGGGACCAGAATTTGAGAGTAAGAGGGGACTGTTTCTTAAATCTTTGTATCACATTTCCATGTAAATGAGGAGAAATTTGAGTTAAGCAAGAGGTCTACATCAAGGTGGGAAGTGGTGTTGGCTATTGTCCCCTTGCTGAAGCTGATTCCTGAAGAAAGTACATTTGGTCCTGAACTGTGTTGCTGCTACAGAATATATACACAAAAAACCCCCACCAAAACCAAACCAAAAAAAACCCCTGAGACATTCCAGCATGCCTTTTGAAGTGTTGTGTATAAACACTAGGGATCAGGCTAGAGAGAGACTACCTGCACCATGCAGGCTGGGCCAGCTGCAGGCAGCTGTGCGGCAAACTGCTGTCACTGGGCTGATAGGCAGAACCCTTCAAGAAGGCAACGAGGGCGGGAATGAACTCCGTGATGCAGATCCCCACCCTGAAGTTTCTTCCTTGCTCCTTTTCAGTTTCACAAGGTGCCAGGTTCCTAGGCAGACCTGGGCTTTCCTTTTTTCTTTATATAGGGTGAACTGTGCAGTCCATATAAAATGCCCTGCCACACGACTTACTTGAGAAGTCATGTTTGGTGGGACTGGGGGATACGCTCTGTGTCTGCTCACTGGATGGACAATGCATTTTACATCATGAAAACTGAGGCTTGCTTTGCTCCATCATCATTTCATGGGGGGTGAACGGCAAGAAAATATGCGATTCTATTCTCTGTGGCTTAATTTCAGTCAGAGATAGGTCTTTAGGGCAGTAATATCCTTCTTCCTCAGCTAACGTACCCACAAGAGCTCTGTATTAAGATGTAGGCAGCACACTGAATGTGTGCAATGCGTCCTATTCTGACCCCCCCACCCCTCTGAGTGCTGTTTCCTGTGCGTGACTGCATGATGCCGAAGCACAGCAGTACGTGGCTTTTGCTGTCGGAGAAGACCCCCCTCAAAATGAGGAGCTGTCTCTGCAGCTGCATGGGCAGAGAGAGATGGGGTGTTTCTACGGGGCAGCAGCCACAAAAGCCGCTTTCTGACAGTGTCCTTATTCCTTTATCATTAGCCCTAATGAAGGGGTTTTGTCATATTTAAAAAAAAAAAAAAAGAAAAAGAAAAAGAAAAAAGAAACTGAGAAAGAAAAGAAAAAGAGAAAAGAAACAGCCAAGAAGGAGAAAAGATGGGGAATAGTTGGGATTATCTCTGTGCTGTCTCTCAGGTCCAGTGACAACACGACTACAATGGGTAGCTTTCAGGACTGCATATGGTCTTCCTTCCGAGGGAGTTGATTAAGCGACTCCGGATGAAATTGAAATCCTGTGATTTGACCTTTGTCTGGCCTGGGAGGGCTGCAATTCGCATAACAATTTCCTTTTGTTCTTTGTTTGGAGTTATTAATCCAACATGAGCCTCGAATTAATCAGAGGTAGTGCGTTGTTACATTTCTAATTCACAGCTCCACTGCTTGTGTCTTTTTTAATTAAGGCCGAATGATAGCAGGCCTTAGCCCCTGATTGCAACACTTACTAACCACACATTGAGGGATGAAGAGGCTAAATAGGCAGAATGAGATTACTTCAAGGTTTCACTTAATTGTTTTCTTCCTTTAAGTAAAGAGCACTGAATGAACATTGTTAATGCCAGACTGGGAGTATTTCTTTTATATGTGTGTTATGTGCGCGTGTGTATGTGTGCGTGCAGGGGTGGGGGAGGTTATGACGGGTGCACCGAGGACTCGGAGCTCTAATGGCTCAAGGGTTTGTAAAATTGAAGCCTTTGGTTATTGATTTAAACCATTCCTCCCACCTCCCCTGGGGGGCAGGGGCAAGGGTAGAGGAAGGAGGAAAAGAGTTGAGGAACATTCAACTTAAGTTAGCTGCATGGATTTTCTTGTATCCTGTGTGAACCCATGTGTTTATGTAGTTTCTCTTGCTGTTTGCTAGTCGTTCCAAGGTAGAAAATGCAGGAAGATGCTGAAGAGACATATTAGAGAGACACAGCTATCCAAATCCTGAGAGTGGTAATAATGATAATAAAATAAAGACGAGGCAGTTGTGTTACACACCAGATTTTGCTCATACTGAAGGATGTTTGAGTCATGTTTCAAAAGCTGTTTGTAAATTTGTAATGTCAGAGTGGTTCAGGGCCACAAAGGCGCAGGTGCTATTCCAGGGGAACAGTGTAGATGATCTCAGTTAGATTCATGCTGGATAACTCAGCCTGTGCCAGCCACTCAGGATGCTAGAAAAGAAAATGCACTGAGCACCCAGCCTTGCAACATTTATTTGCACAAATAATTCTGTTACTTTAAAAAAAAAAAGATGATGGGATTCATATTGCAGGATCAGGCCCAGTGTTTTGGCCTCCTATGGTGCAGTACTTTGGATATGAATGTTATGGAAAAAGGTTAATATTTAAGGTCTCAAACCTTCAGTTGCTGAATATACAGAAATCCCATTGAATTCAATTTGTGTTGTGCGCCTGTGATATCAGATAGAGCTCTGTAATTGCAGGAAACTAACTCCTGAATTTTTTCATCCATCCAAGGAGCTGGATGGATGGGGGAAGTGCTTGCTTGGAAGTTACTGTTTCTGTGTAAAATGGCAAGTCGGTGTTAATCATACCAGGCTGCACAGATACAGAGCTGCCGTTCTGACTCTGGCATGGGATATACAGGGCAGCAATACTGTTCCTGCTTTTCTGAATTCTGAATGCGCGGTGGTTGTTCCACGCAGGATTGTCTAAGAATGCAATGATAAAACCTCTAGATAGATTAAGCAAAAGTGGACTATAAACTCTAAAGGAGAAAAAATGCTCTAGGTAAAAGCTTATTTCTGTGTTTAGAAATCTAAATTGTGAACTGAGTCTGCTTTTTCAGATGAGCCTGAAAAGAACAGGCTATATACATTCAGTCTTCCACAGAAATGTATATTGTATCTGGAAACGAAAACAAACTAACACACAAATCTTTAGGTCTGGCCTTCAGTTGCTGCAGAGGAGCATCAGTGACTCCATTTCTTTCCATGCTCAGTCATGTCAACACAGGATTTACACTGAATTGGGTTCACAGGTTCAAAGCCATTTTGGTTACTTTCCTGCTCTTTTCTAAGGTGCTGCCTGATCCTGTGTGTCAGGAGACTTCTGGTAGATCGCCAGCTCCCGTGCAGGGAGAAGTCAGTGGGATAAGATGATGCTCAGCATCTGTTGGAATAGGGCTGCATTAACTGGCAGTTCAAGTACCTTACACATAATTTTGTTTTTCAGAACCAGTTTTGATGCTCTTGCACTGAATAACACCTTATTCTGCAAGCGCTCCTATTGAATCAGACTTTGCATGGAGAGAATAGTATTAGGTATGAGTAAGCACATTAGAATCTGACCATCAATCACTTATCATTGTTTATTTCCATTTAAGGACTGAATGCTTCACATTCGTCCACCTTGTTCTCTTTTTTCCTCGAAATCTCTGCAGACCAGGGCATGTTTGTTTGTAGCAGACACATTTCCAGAATCGAAGCCTACTTTCAGTGTCGTTCTGTGTCTTAAATTTGCGTGCTTCTTTTTTTTAATTATTGTTTGAAGGTTCACTGTCGTTGATTTAAAGGTGTCACATTACACTTCCAAAGGGGCTCGGGATGAATGGGTACCCCCGTGTGTTTTTTGTGTGAGTGTTTTGAATAACATCTTAAAACCCAAAGTCCGGTCTGTTCTGTCTCCTGTTTAAAATCTCATGGCAGCGCTCATTAGAATGGGTATATTTGGAGTACTTTGGAAATCTGCTTCTTTTCCTTATTCTTGAATAGCATAATGTTCATCATTAATGTATTCAGTAGCTCTCCTCAGCAAACTTATAATACCATTTAAGTGCTTTGAGATCCTTAAAGATGAAAGAAGTTGTATAAACAGATGGCAGCAGTGTTACAATGCAGCTTTGGATGGTTAACCCTCATTGTAAATGGTCTTGCAGGACCTTGCTGTACAGCTAGAACCAGGTACCCTGTTACTGGTTTTCAGCAGTCGGTTTGCTCTCTCTATAATAGGACATTTCTAATTCAACTACTCTGTGAAGGAAGTTAGGCTTCTTGCCATACTCGGGAACCTAAGGACCGGGTCAGGGTGTGTGATAATGCTTTCCTGTCCTTGCCCAAAGAGGCTGTAGTTGCACTTATTTAAGGGACGATCCATTGATCAGTAGTCTTGAACATTTGCAGCTGCAAGTCAACAGTGACAAGTCCACAAATAAATAAGGAATGACTTTTGTTGTGGCTGCTGCTGTTATTCCTGACAATTTTAGACAATCTGTTGCTATTTATGAAACATTTCTGTTGAGATCAAAACTGCCCTGAACTCCTCTCCTCTCAGCTCCAGCGGGGATGTGCTCACCCTCACAAGGGTGACTTGTGATCGCAGACGTGAGGAGCACATCCCACGCTGGAGCTGGATGGAGAGGAGAGTCTGCGTGACAAGTCACCCTTGTGCAGCAAGATGCCGAGTTTTGGCGGCAGCACGCTGGCCGTGCGGCTCCTCCACCGCGCATGGAGGTGCTGACACTCCTCCTCCTTGAAATCTGTGGCAGGTCGGCCCTGGCCCGTTAGATTTCTCTGCTCTCCCCTTTCGAACATAAGGTAGAGATTACGATTAATGGTCCTTTGAGTTGCTCGGCGCTCCTCCCTCTGCTCTGTCTCCCCGTGATCCCCCTTCCCGCGCCCTCCCTCTCCCCCCGTCAATGGGAGCCTTTGATGTCGCACAAGAGAAGACTGTTGGCTAACAGTCTGGAGGCTGCTTCGTTTGAGCTAACCACCACATGAAAACAAATGCGATCCATCATATTTCATTAACTAGCTGCCCCCTGTTCGGGTGCCCTTTTTTGATGTCAGAGCGCATCCTGACAGAAATCAGAAAGATATGTGTGATTAAGACCAGTAATAATAGTTAGTGCATTGTATTGTAAATTACCTTTCTGGGCCCCGGTACTTTATCAGCCCCACTGGCCTTGGCTTGGGTACATTTTTGACTACTCTGTATATACAGTGTATTAGCGCAATGGAGATCATTATGTGGCCTGTATTTGAGTCATTTTTATTTAAGATGCCAAACAATAAGCTGTTGATTGGGGGAACAAGAGGCGAACAATAATGTTCTGTGTCACATAATACACCACCATTTTCCAGCTTTGCTTTAGAAGGGCCCTCTTTATTGTTTTTGTATAAAAATGGTTCTTAGGAGGAGGAATATTTTGCTGAGGTATGTCATTATTTTGCAAATTTCTATTATCTCATCATGTTGTCTTCATTGTAAATTGCAGCTAATTAGGAACCTAGTTAGAGCCCCAGCTTTGAGGCTGGCTTTTTTGTGAAAAGAGCCCACCGATTACCGCACTACAAGAGAGGAAGGGAGAGAAAAAGGAGATTAATCTGGTTACCTAGGCGACACTCGCTTCCATCTGGGAGGAACAATACATTTTTGTTTCCTTGGCTCAGTTCAGATCTGTTTTGTTTAGGGGGAAAAAAAGAGAGCGAGAGGGAGAGGGAGAGAGAGAGAGAGAAGGGGAGAGAGGGAGAGGGAGAGGAGGCAGCCCCACAACAATGCCGGACTCTGTCTGGCCCCGGCTTACCCGCTTCCATCCCTCCGCAAGTTCGGGGTCTCGGGGGAGTGGGAAGATGAAAGAGATAAGCTCCAAAGTTGTCAAAGGTCATAACCTTGCCACACAAAGCCAGCAGTTTTACTTCTAAATCCCCTTCTCCCGAAAAGCACTTAATGAAATAATATACTGTGCTTCTCAACACCCCATAGTCTTTATTAAGCAGCAAGGCCCCCGAGATGGTGAATTTAAGGAGTCAGTTGAAACTTCTGACTAAACAGTCGCTGACTCGGAGCGTCTACAGTAGATGTGCTGGGGTTTTTCTGAGCGAGAGAGACAACTTTTCTTCCACTGTCTCTCCTTAGCAGCATTATGGCTTCCCTGACACGTGTTTTATAGCTGCCTTCATACAAAAGGTAGAGGTCTGTGAAGGCAGGGCAGTCTGATTTTTATTTTTTTTTTTTTTTAAATTTCAGTTACCTTCACAAGGTCACGGTTGAACAGACGACAGTGACCTGTATCTTTCCTGTTGTGCATCGAACTATTAAACCCTTGCATGGCTTTTGCATAGGGTAGACAATGCACCACGTTATTTGCTGCTTATTTTGGAGCAGCTCGCCAGAAAAAGGACAGAGGTAATAACCAGAGCTGATAGAGCCTGGCTAAAAACTCGGAAATGCTCACAAGCTCTTGAACTGAATTGGCTAAACCCACAGCCTTTTGATAAGCGTAATGCTTTCTCCAGGTGTTATGTCATCATGTATAATGTTTTGCTATCTGGTAGCATTATGGATGATGACATAAAGTCACAAAAATATCGAAGTTACCAATTTTAGCTTATCTGAGCTTTCCAAACTGAGACTGTGCTGATAAAATCAGAACAAGTATGAGGTTAACAACCCTAAACCTCCTGTTCTGCATTGCTCTGAAGTACTTGTTCTTATATTTTCTTCCTCTAAAGAAGCTTCTAAGAGCTGCTTCATTGATGGTGTGTTGCTCCCTCCGACTGGAAATGACAGTCATCATGTTAAAAAAATTACAAATATTCAGGAGGAAAGAATGAATGAAGATACGACAGCTTTTTCATGTGGGTAGCGTGAGGAGTCTTGTAATCGAAGTAATTTCAATTTCCTGTTCTGCCACGTGCTTTCTGTGGGATCTTGGCCAATTCATTTGGCCTATTTCTGCCTCAGACCTTGACCTATAGAGTAGGCAAAGCTATATTTCTCTACCACAGAGGATGACTTGAGTCTTAATTAATTAAGGACTTACAAAGTGTTTGAGATGCTTGGATGCAGGGCTCTGTATAAATGCAGAATATTTATCCTTACCTATTCTGTTTCAATAAATGCCTTCTTGGGTACACCTGAACCAGTTCTTCTGAGAAGAACTCTCAAGTGAAAATTAAATCAATCATACTTGACTTTGTTAATTGAAGAGACTTGCTGAGATGTTTTGCAGACATTTGGATGGAGCAGTTGTCACCTCACAGACAATTAGCCCAGCGTTAGCTGTCATTTTACAAGCTCTGAGGAGAGTGTCCTCAGTTGTTCCGCAACACGTTAAGATGAGGTGGGGGAGGAAAGATGGCTATACGTTATCTGTGTGCAAAAAAGGGAAGGGACAGTACTCCTCAGTACACAATTCGTACTGTTTGAAGGAGAGATTTGAGTAGAGACTGTTAGCAGTATAAAAAAAAAGGAAGAGGAATATTTTACAAGTTTGTTTAAATAGCATTTTTCTATTTTAGTAGCAATGTTCGTTCTGATGGAACCATTGGAACCCTCCAAAATTGTGTGTGTGGGAATCTTCACCCATTATTAGAGAGAGCCAGCATGACTCCACCTGCCAAGTTAGAGAAAGATGTTGCTTTGAACTATTCTAATTTGGAGAGACTCTAGGGTTACCCTTCCTATTCTTTGAGATGGGTGGGGAGGGGGCATTTAATAACTTTTGTTGACCGACACTGTTCTTACATCTTGGGAAAAGGTTGACAGTGATGGAGTGTGGACAGAGCCCATTACTTGTTAAACAGACATTATAATGTGGAAAAACAAAGTCATATTACTCATACTGGGATGTGCTGCATATGCATTTAGTCACCAAAGAGCATTTTCTCCAGCTAGGAATTATCAAGGAAAGAGAAATATAAAGAAAATGCAATGTCACTTTAAGTGACAGCTAGGGAGAAACAAGAGTACGTTTCAGTCTGATGTTTCACTTGAGCTGAGAAGATCGGGAATCAAGAATCAAAAAAGAAGTTTTTTAGAAAAAATTTCCAGGGTGGCCCTGGCATGAGGAGTTTTTCAGAGTCCTGAAGCTACAGAGAGGGAAGGATCCTCCTGGAGAATTGCTAAAGTTTCAGGAAAGATCAGTGTCTGCTTCAGCCCCTATATAAAAGCTGAGCATTTATTGGCAAGTCTGTGCCACTGTCATCCTAACAAAGAATTCTGTTTCTATGCATGCGGTTCTAAGTAATGCTTAGATCTGTTTCATTTTCTTCAAATGGAGGAGATCTGTTATTCCAAGGGAGGGAACTGCAAAAGACCCCGTTTCCTCTCATGTCCTGGCACTGTTGCTAAGGTCTGTGATACTATATATTTGTCTAGATAGATCCAGTTTCCAGTTGAGACAGTTCTTATTGCCCCAACCAGCTAGTGTTTTTGGGATGGTCAAGGTGAGACACTCTTCACTGCAGGCTGCAGTCTCACAAGTTGTGGCAGCAGTGGACTGCTGCCCACCTGACACCAGCCTGGGATGGGGACAGATTTCCAAGAGGAGGGCCAGGACCTTACTCCTGGAGACTCTGATGCTTCCCTGGAAGGTCTTTCTGTCTTTATTGTTAATTGGTGTAAAGTCTGCTTGGCTCCGTCAAATCTGACAAAATAAAACCCAGAGGGCAATATTGCTACAGCCGCACATTACAACTTTCATGTTGCGTTTTGGAGCAACACAAAGTGTCATCTTGAGCGGTTAGTCTGAAAGTTCCTCAAAGGGTTTCTGTTCAGGCCAGTCCCTTATCAAAGCCGGTTTAAGAAATTTAGCTCTTAAATTTCATGTCTTCTGAAACTCTTCTTCTGTGTTGTGTAATGGTTTCCCTGCATTTCCAGTCCATTACTTGTCAGTTCTTTCTGGGAATGTCAGATTGCATAAAAGTTGATATAAACATTCAACAGAGCTTGAAGCAGCCCCTGAATGAATTCTGTCTTGGCAAACCTACTCCTTTACCAATACAATCTCTGAATAATCATTGCAAGGACCAAGATCTGTGTTATTTCTATGTTATTCTGTAGTAAAGAATTGGTAATTATTTTTCATATAGAAGTTTGAGGAGATCTGAAGAACTCAGAGGGACAGGATACAATAGCTTATGTTTCTTGGTCTAGCACTTTTTTTAGACAATTTTACCTTCTCTTTCAACTTAATGAGAAATTTCCCTGGGAGAATAGGATGTGTTGCAAGCATGCAACCGGTCTGCCACACAAGCAACCCCTCAGCTAGCCACCAGCAGTGGACAGTTTGGCTGTTTAAATTGTAGTTAGAGTCAGAATTAGGTTGGAAAGAACCTCTGAAAGCCATCTGGTCTAACTCTTTAGTCAAAGGAGGGCCAACTCAGGAAATTAGTTCATGTTGTTCAGGGTCTGTCTTAGTTTCTGGGCACCTGGTCCAATGCTGTACCACCCTCACTGACAACGAGGGTTTTTTTCTATATATCTAATTGTTATTTTCCCTGTTATCATTGTTCTACTTGACAATATAGGCTGGATCTAAAAAGATTTTAGTCAAGTTTCAGGGTAATGTTAAATCTTGTATCTGTTTGGTAGAGGGAATTTACATGGTACAGGATTGAATTGTTAGTGCAATTATTGGCAAACATGGAAGATGCACACCGTGGCTGGATCCCCTGAGATGACAAAATTATTGGTGCATGTTGGCTATCAGAGAATGTGGTGCTAATGAGTAACCACCTCTCTGCCTCTGTCTCACTAATACAGCTATCTCTTTCCTGACAAAAGAGAACAAAGGAGGGGAGGAAAAGAGAGCAAGAAAATCCTTCTTCTGTTATTAGGTAGGAAATAGAGTATAAGAGACCAGTGTGCTACATGCACGTGACCTGTAGACAGTCATGTGGTTTATCCCTTTCTAGGCCACACCACATCAGTGGCTTGACTGGGGGCAATTGAAAAGGAGTTAAAGGAAACAGTCCCTGATCACTTTTACTTCTTCCTTACTTTATTTTTACCCGTGCTTACCCAGTGCTAAAATTAGAGGACTTCTTCTTTTGTGTGTAATTTTTATTTTCTCGGTGAACAGGGAGCCTAGATTCTCGTGACTGAATAAATTTCCTACAGATAAGAGCTTTCTTTAAGACAGGCCCTATCATGTGGGCAGTCTGTGAGACTGTTTCTCTGTTCTGCTTCAACCCCTTTCTGCTCCTTCAAAAGCAAAAAAGACCAGTGGAAACAGATTTTGAGGAAATACTCTTAGTATAAAGGGTTTCCCAGGTTAATATGGAACCAGCAGAATAACTCTGCATTCCTCTGTAAATGAAATTGTTCTCTATTAGCTCTTGAGAGAAGCTCACAGATACACCCTCTATTTCTTCACAAAACATATGTTAGAGATCTTTGAAGAGGACTTCAGTACAGTGCACAGAGATTTTATTGGCTTCTTCATTAATGTGCTTTGGTTCAACAGTCTGTAGAATAAAATAGAAGTGTTGCCAGCAAAGACAATTCAAAAATCGTAAGTCCCAAAATGCAAACTTGGGATAATAGTCCTGGTATTATAAACCAATACATCATGCTTCCCTTTGCCTTTGTGTTTCTGAACTTAAGTGCATTCAGCTGATGCATTCTGGGCATTAAAACTAAATCTCAAATTTTAAAAAGTGAAGCCCAATGGGCTCTAATGTGATCACTTCATTAGAGGAGCTGCAGCTTTGAGAAAAGCACAGGCACTGGAAGGTTTGTGAATAATGGTCAATCTCAGAAGACTCAAAAGTCAGTTGAGTTTGGATCAACTGCTGAAATCTTGAGCAGCTGTCTGTACAATTCAGGCAATTAAATGGATTTTCCAATGAGCTTGCTAGGATTTTGTCTCCTGCTTATTGTTTACCAATGTGCACATACTTCCTGTGATAGATGATGACAAGAGCAAGGGTACATTTTCATGGCAGTACTATGAACTTAACAAAACAAAACAAAAAAAAAAACAACCCAAAAAAAAAAGATTGGTGACAGAAAAGTAGCAGTCAATTGAGGTTTTTTGCAGTAGATATTTCATGGTGCTCTGTCAAGTCCCCTCCCACAGTGGTTCTCCTTCAGCAGGTTTATTAGAGCCATCAGCTAGTTGCAAGTCTTTTTTTTTGTTTTTTTCCCCTGTCGCAGAATGTTGTACCTGCTATAATTCATGTACAATGAATGACTGAGCAGGGGAAAAAAAATAGTTTTTCTGTTCATTCCTATCTCTGTTGCATACACTTTTGAGAGATTTTATTCTCCTCCTGATGCCACTAATATTTTGTTGTGTGCTTGACTGTGTGTAGGTCAATAGTTTGCAGGTCTGGGGTACTAGTTAATGTCATTCTTGCTGAAAAGACCCTTCTAGACAACAAAAGGGGAGTGCAAAAGTACAAAAAAGAATGTAAAACATAGGCGTTTAAAGTATATACAACATTTACCAGGCACTCAATTTGAAACATTTTATATATGTATTTATTTTTAATTGAGCCATTTAAAAACGTCAAGTTGATTGGCTTCCTTTCAGAGGATTGTTCAGTAGCATTTTCTTTACTAGTGCCCCCTGTGGACCTGCATACATTGATTACTCTTTCTTCAAGCTTTCAGTCTGGAACTTTTCATCACATTGATGAACAGTAATTAAAAAAAAAACAAATGAAGGGAAATGGAAGGATTGATGGTCTTCCACACTTTGAGAAGTGAAATTGTAAGCGAGATTTAAACAGAAAAAGACAAGGAAATTAAGATTTCTCAAGATTTTTTCTTTCTCAACTGTGCTTGTATTTGGTGTTACAAAATTCCCCAAACTAGACTGATTGCGTGCATTGGATTGACTGAAGGCTTTGATAATTGAGTGTAAAAATCAAGTACGCTGTGCAGTATTCTCCATACTTTCTGCCATCTCATGTATATTCTGGCCTTTAAGGACAGTCTTTCTATAGACAGTGCTTTGTAGTATGTAAATGCTTCAGCAGCTCGATGATGTCTTTGGCCAGCAAGTCAATAAAACTTGCTGCAAATCTGCACATTTTCTATTGCATTCAACTTTTATGCTTCCAGAGTGAAGATGATTAAGTTTTAAAAAGTTTGGAGAACTTGACTTTAAACATTGTTGACAGTTTCAGGAATCATTGGGCAGCCTGACATAATGTTATTCATGATGAGAGAGCTGTCAGCACAGATCAGGAGTGGTACCAGAGAGAAATGTAAGGCGATATTTTCGCTATAGTATGTGGGGATTTAGCTGTGCAACTTCTATTAATAATGGGAGTTTTGCAGTTAAATCCCCAAGCATCATCCTGGACAAAAATGCTGAAAACATGCCCTGTAGTGTAGCTTGAATGAAATTTTTTGTTGGCTGTTGTTTGGACATTGAAGATCATCATGTCTGAGCAGTGGCTCTGGTTCCAGTTTCCTTCAGGTACTGCTGAAGAGTAGGGGACTGCAATGTGGATGGATAGAGACAAACCACATGACCAATTTGTGATCTCTGTCTCTTTTTGTGCATTTAAGCATCAGCAGATACATCTGTCTTCCAACAAATGTGCCATCTTTGGGCAGATCTGATCTATCAGTATTTATATGCGTTATGACCGGTCCGTCAGGATTCTGTTCAGCACATCGTAGTTGCACAGCAATGCCTATAGTCACATTTGTCAGAATTTCTGAGCGAGTTTCTGTTTGGACCTTTCCTTTCCTGGGCTATATTCTTGCTGAGTTTCCAGCATACTGAATAGTACCTTGCTCCAGATGATGCAAACAAAATTAGTAACTGGCCTGGAAAAGTCAACATGAGCAAAGGGATGAGATCTTCTCTGTAATCATTTTCTCTCTCTCTCTCCCCCTCTCAAACTGACCAAGATTACACAAGGCTTGGAACATCAAACAATGGGAGGGCAGTCCATATGAGGAGTACCTCAGCTTGGAAGGCAGCTTGTTTTGTTATTTATGGTTCTGCCCTTGCATTCAGGGTGGGAGTGGAAGGCTGCTGGGAATGACCAGCAAGCCTCAGTAATGAAGGCAATCCGTAGACTAAAATGTCTGAATTTGCTTTTAAATTAGTTTATTAAAGAAGAAACATGGAAAGCAAACCAGTTCAAAAATATTTTGTAACTGGCACTGCATATCTGAATTAATATATTTCCATGGCAGAAACAACCATGCCATAAAACTGTGGCTGCGTGCCATTAGAAAGCTCACTTGTTTGGCAGGACAACTGACCAGTGAATTCAAGCCATAGGTGTTGACTGGAAACCCAGCCCAACAAGTTACATCTTGCAAGGAGGAACAGGTCCTCATTCTCATTGTCTTTAGAAAGTTTTTGGTTTTTTTAAGGACAGAGACTATATCTCTATGTGTATAAAGCGTGCATAATATTTTGAGTGCTATTGTAATGTAAATAGTAATAGTGACAATTTCAGGATTTTTTTATGGCCACTAAAGCTTTGTTGTCTAAATGATTCCATAGCTATTTTTCCTTTTCCTTACATTTTCTTGCTCATTAAATTTTGATGCAACTCTATGGGTGAAAAAAAAAGGAGGAAACATAATGTATTAATCCATCAAAAGCTGAAAATGTTTGCATGCTTCTACTGAAAGGTCCCCCACCTCAATTTTAAGCCATAGCCTCAACCCACTCTTGTTTCTGTTTACCTTTAAATTATTTTCAGTCATTGTATACTTATAAAATAATTAGCATACTTCAAAAAACACTATTTTTGTAAAGCCAAGGTTTCTATGGTATGAATTCTTCCCAGCTGTGATAAAACACTCTTGAAATTAACAGTAGCTTGATGAGATCTATATAGGACTTGGTAAACAGGAGCAACCTTTGTGTCGCTGCAGCTGAAGTTACCTCAGCACTTCCAACTGCAACCTGAGTTTTCATGTGATTGTTTTGGCAGTCCACGCATCCTCTGCAATGATGTTTATCGTAGAAAATTTCAGGTTTTGAGTACATGTTGTCTATCAGATTTAAATATAAAACATTTGGCTGTTTCTTTTCTAATTATCCCCCCCTTAGAAGCTCATTTTTCTCTTTATATCATTACAAAGATTTCCTTTCTTTTAAAGTAATTGGTTAGACTCCCTGGTTATTCCTGATGTCAGTTACCTTTGGTTTTGTGTGCATGTCTTTTAAATATTTCATTGAGGCTCGATCTTGCAAGGTCCAGAGTACTTACATGATTAAATATGAGTGAGTGCTTTGCAGGATCTTCAGTGAGAGTGCTGGGGCAGAAGCAAGCCCTATAGCGAAGCCAGAGTGAGCTTTTGGCTGAGGACTGGCACTCATTACTCCTGACAGTCTGGGACCCAGAGATTCACTCACTGTTGGGGTTTTACCTCACTTTACTCCACTACAGAGTGGATATGGGAACATTTGTGTCTATTTCCGTGATTTTCTTTGGTTGATCAACCAATGCTTGAAAAATTCTCTGAGTTCTTACAGACAAGTACACAGTGTGCATATTTGTACTTTGTGTATGTGTGTTTTAAGCATGCAAAATATGTATTTATTCCAATTTGGTGTAGTGATAGTCCCAGCTTGAAAGTAGTCTCCTGCAGATGCGCTGTGAAAGGAGTAAAAAAAACCCCAACCTTATTAATGCATCAGACACTGTAATGTGCCACCTCCCATCCTCTAAGC
Source organism: Balearica regulorum gibbericeps (assembly GCF_011004875.1). Lineage (NCBI taxonomy): Eukaryota > Metazoa > Chordata > Aves > Gruiformes > Gruidae > Balearica > Balearica regulorum. Next base: position 73,564,786 of record NC_046184.1, read on the forward strand.
TGTTACGGTGCTAAAACTTGGAATGACTGCAGAAATGCCAGGTAAAAATCATCTTTGTCCCGTATGTAAGGGTTTAAGGCAGTTATACGTGTTTATGTTGTTTATGAACAGTTCTAGTCTCTATGGCAAATGTTTTAATTTAAAAACCTTTTGTGACAGACTTGAAGTATTTTAGAAATGTAAATATCAAGGAACTTAGCGTACCCCGAATGCTACGCTGCTCCACAGAATAAGGCTGGGTAACCACTGATTCTTGAAAAACTGAAGCATGGCTTCCATGCCTGAACTGTGTCGTGAGATCAGCCACAAATGCACGCTATCACAAGGCCTGAAAGCAATCTAAATCTGGCATTACCAGGTGTCTTCAGGATTATAACACATGCTCAACCCTGTACTGACATAGGGTAGAGCGCTGGGATTCCTGGAGGAACTTTGCCATCTCCTGCCTGTGAGTTTCTCCTCTCTTTGGCTCTCAAGCTATGTGATGTAAGCACTGAGAATCCTGGCCAGAGAAAGATTTTGTTGTATGATTCTTGGGGGGGGCAAGGTACCAACCGCCTCAGCAATAATGTATCTCACAAGCAGAGTAACTCACTTTGAATTTCCCTTTTATTTTCAAGGAGAGCTGGGATTCTGACTCTTTAAAGACTAGAGGAGCAGATGTATTTCTCTTGAGTACTTAGTTGCGGACTGTTTAGCTGATCTGTTTTCTGGGGTATATGAGAAAAAAACCAGGATGATAGAGATATTCTGATTGCATGGAGGCCCTGGGCTACGGTGTTCAGCTTGTTACACAGCTTCTCATATCATGGTTTCGCTCCTGTGTGATGAACAGACTGCCAAGACAGCCTCAAGTGTCGGGAAACATTCTCAAATTTCATGTACCTGGTTTTAATCCTATTAGTCAGCAGTGTACAAAAATTCCTGACTTTATTTTGGTTAGTGTCCAGGGGAACAAGGAGAGTGATTCTTCCATCTACATCATGCTGGGCTACATGACAAAATTTGCGTTCTGTAGGTTTTTCTTCCCTCCAGCACAACTCTGTTTTTGAACATCAATCAATTCTTTGGCTTGGAGGGGTTATATGGGTCTGGGTGGCGATGTGACGTTCGAAGGCAATTCTGCGTGGTTAGTACACTTGCAATTATTTCACTTGGACTAGATGCATCTTCCTTTGTCGAAGGAGATACAATAACTCTCTTCTATTTTCCCCAGAGACCAAATGACTGTCTGAAAAAACTGATGATATTAATTCCAGATGAACATGAGGGTCTTTCTAATAATTTGAAGTTACAATGCATTAAGCAACGAGGGTTTTCTGTTGTCGATTATCCCCTTTCTGCTGCCACCCTGATTACCAAATTTATTCAGATATTGACTGGAGTTTGTCCAGGTAGACCAAGCACTGGGGTGAGAAGGCTTATATTGTGGAGTGACTTGCTTAGCGTCTCAGTCACTGAGGACTTGGTGATACAGATTCTTTGTACCGTATATGTTCATTTCCTTCATGCCCTGCTTGTAGCCCAACTTGCATCCAGCTAATAATTCAGTAGACATTAATTGTTATAATCTGGCTAAGAAAAGCACACACACAAGGCGAGTTTTTAGTATTCAGTTCATATTGGTGTACATGAAAGACAACCCCCACAGGGGCTCTGTCTACAAGCACTAGGGACTTCTCAGAGGAAAACGTACTGACAGATCTCAGGTCAATACCATAATCATCCCTCACAGAGATTGATTCTGGACATACTGTAGGTAATGGATATATTTTTGTTCTGTTGGGATTTATGTCACTTTGTGGTCCAATTGTTCTAGACATTTTGTCCATCAAAGTAGGAGCATCTACACAGAGCAATAAAATAACAGCTTGTCTCCTTGGATCTAACAAACAAAAAACCAAAAATGCTTTCTGATCATTCAGGCTTTTCCATATCTGTAGCACTTAAAAAAATTTATTGCAGTAGCTTTTATTGGCAAGTGTTGGCTGCTAGGGGCTTTCTTGACTAGGAATGAATGCAGTTACCTAGCGTTGTATCTCTAAATGTGCATCTGGAAAAAGGTAGCAAATTTACCTGACTCCGTTCTGGCATAGTCCCCTTGCGTTCCACATACGGCCTGTAGCAGCCGGCGTGTTACTCCAGAGCTGCTGCAGGAATCTAATAGCGTGACAAAAAAGGCAAACCCTGCCAGGCCCAGTACGAAAGGAAATTGCTCAAAGAGGGTTAGGTCTGCAGCAAAAGATCATGGGTGACCTCAGTGCCTCTGGAAGCAGTGTAGGGGATCTCTTTGGGAAGAGTCAGTCCTTCCAGGGCAGCAGAATGGCAGAGCGAGCTGCATGTATTTACGAGTCTGAATAAAAGAGGAGACATTGAAAGTTTGAGGGGTTTATGTATAAACGCAGTCACTCACAGCTCAAATACTTGTCTTGTCCTCCTTTCTATCTACACATCCTGTCATTTTCTTTAACCTCTTTTTTTCTGCATCTCCATTTTGCTTCTTTCCAGCATGCCCCTCAGCATGTCCATTCTTCTTCCTCTTTCACTGGTTCTTTCAGTCTTCCTTATTTTCTCTAAGAAATGACTTGCTTTTTTTTTTTTTTTGTTGCTATTCTTACCTAGCCATCAGGAAGAGCTGCTTCTAGTGCTGAAAGTTATTGTGGCTCTGGGGTCATTGAATCTGGCCCGTTGAGGTATCTAGGAGAAACACTTGGTATGTTGACATACTAAGATGAAGTTGTCGTTATGGCTGTTTGGAACACTGTCTTGTTCGACAGTATTTACTTTCTCTGCAGTTTCGATTGAGAAGGAAAACAATGCATCTAGGGACTAAAGCTACAACTTGTAGCCTGGATCTGGTGCTCTTAAGAAAAGCCTTATTTTATAAACAGGCAGTGAAATGGTTAGCCATCGTAGAAGATAAGATATTATTGATCTGTAATAATTTTCCGAGGCTATTAAACTTCCAGGCGTTGTGAAAACAGTCTTCACTTGTTAAGCCAGAACTTTTTTAGGTGATGGTAATGTATTTTTAATCATAAATGTTGCCTGTCAATAGCCAGATATCTCCAACTAAAATATATGCGTGTAGTGTGTTCTATTATATTGTACATGTATATGGAGCCAATAATACTTGTGAAATAGTCCAATTCTTCCTCTGTTTCAAAGAAATAATATTAAGGCTTGTGCAGGCTAATGAATTGAGCTCTAGGGACTGAAATTCTCTGTTCATTCACAGAGCTGCTGTACCACAGTCAGCAGCAAAGTTCAGCCACACTGTATTACAGAAATGCCCTGGTTTTATGGTGGATTGCTACTGTAGTCAAATAGGTAGTTCTCCATATGATTCATTCCTTGACCCATTTAGTTCCTTGGAGAAAATCAGGATTATCAGTCCCAATCCTGAATATAATTTGCCAAATGTTGCAAACAAGCAAAAGTCCTATTGAAATCACTACTCAGAATTAGTAACTAGAGTGTGATATATTGCTTTGGTACATTTCCCTGGTCTAGGAGTATTCTTAGCTGGGCTTTCTCCCAGTCCTGTCATTTGTGCTAGGTAGTGTCAAGAAAAGAGCAAAAGCTGCAGCTGAAGGCTGGGTCAGATCTTAATTTCCAGTACAAGTCATGTTTCTTTTCTCTGTCCTGAAGAAAGATTTGACTCAATTGAACAGGAGGAATATCTGTTTAATGGAATATCAATAGATAATACTAATCCTTAAATGGTGCCAACTACAAATTCCTACCTCTTTTGATGTGTTACTTAGGCATAATTTCATTTCAGCTGGAAAAAAAAAGGAAAGGGTCAAATTGTGCCCTTACAGGCAAATCCAAAGAAAACATTTACATCTAAATATACATTTAGGTCATAACAAATCACTTGATCAGGCAGTGAGCTGTCTGATCTTTTCTGCCTGGCAACCAAAGGGCAGATTCTGGTACACTTTTGGGAAGTAGCCAAATTGGTTCCATTTACATAAACAGATTTGCAAGAACTTTAATTCGAAGAAACTTCTTAACTCACATTTTGTACCTGCATGAAAGCCTGTGGCTCCCTTATAGTGTGAGTTCTCAGGTCTGAGTATTGAAATGGTGCTCAAGTCCTGGCAGCCCACAGAGTTTCATGTGGACATGAAAAGTAACCGGGACCGTAGCCCTGAGCAGTAACACCTTACATCATAAAAAAAGATGTAAAAAATTTATCCCCCAAATTCCCACAGTTAGCTTGAACAGCTCTGAGCGATCCTGATTCCAGCTGCACTTCCAGAGGTTTTCCAGAGCTCTGTTGATTCTTCTGTCAGTTGCTAACTCTCAAGCTGTTGACAGCGACTTTCTCCTCTAGTACTTATTCAAACCAGAGCCCAATAATACATTTTAAAAACATTATAATTGTTCTTTCGTGCTACTCTGACATTGAAATCCACAGAGAGCAATCAGAAAACTGGTGACTTTTTGTCCTCATAAACCTCCAGGAGTGCCTGCTACTAGTTTGCTATGTGTTGCTCTGAATTTTACTGTGTTTTATCATCTGCTCAGCTGCATGGTCTCTTGTGATCTGCAAACATGAAATATTTACGTTAAAAATCTAATGCATATCACAGGAATAGGAAAGAAAGGCATTTTAAAACTTCTCAGAACTAGTTATGTGAAGCGGTTAGGAAACCTCAGAGAGTGTAATAACCACGGAGACTTTCTTCCTACCTTTTCATTGAGACCAAGTGGATCGGCCAGATGAGTAAAGCGCTGTGCATGTCAAGTAGGTACAAAAATATTAGCTATGTAAAAAGTACACCTGCTGGGTACATGGGCTTATCCTGTGCCATTAGGATGTACATGAATTCAGCTATTCAGCTTGAAAGCTGGATGGTTTGCCTGTACTCTTTGAGGTCATTGGGACTGCTTTTCGTGAGTAATGCTGTCTTTTTTTTTTTTTAATTGAAAGGGTCAGCTTCTGGAGTGCCATATTTATTCAAATAAGCAAATATTGCTTCAAAGCAAGTGCTCTAAAGAATAGCAGAAGTATACCCCATCCTCAATTTCCTACCTTTTCTTTCCCAGTGCAATCCATTGTATCATATTGCACACTTCAACTGGGTGAGCACATTGGCTAGTATTTCCACCTTTTAATAGTATTAACTATCTCTCTGGTTGAGATCAGCTTCATATAATGCTTTTGGAATGTGATGCTCTTAATTTGCTACGTTTTATATCTAAACTATTGTGCATTGGCCACTGACCTGCCATCAATCAACTCAAATGCCTCAGTGCCCTTTCCATCCATTTGTGTTTTCTCTGTGTGTGCTGAGAATTAGATTTAAAGCAACGTGCCAGTGATTAAACAATTACTCTGTCCTCTCTCTTACATATCAATAATTTGAAAGAGAAAAAAGCCAGCTATTCTTTTGTGTGTTAGACTGTGGCCTCTAGCTTTGAATCTAGTATATGATGACAAAGTGGTGTCTGCTTAAAAAAAAAATAATAATTGTAACACATGTGGCCTTTTCTATTCCATTTGGGGACCTCTAACCATCATAAAACAAAGAGAGCAATTTAATGCAGGCTTTGATAATGTCATTTTCGGTCACCTTTTAATTAATAAACATGAAAAGCCTGAAATTGGATAGATCTTCTGAACTAACAATGGCAGCAATGTGAACTCATTTTCAAAGACAATTTTAAGGGTATTTGAAGGTGGGCATTACTATTTAGAAGGGCTGAGATGACAAGCTACCAATTAACAGCCACTAAGATGTATTTGGGCTGAGACTGCAGGACACTGATATTATACTGCTCTTCATGTGAGCAGCTATTTTATGCTGTGTAAGAACTAAACAGTAGGAGAAGGTTATTACTGTGAACCGAAGGAAAGCACAGGGCAGCCGACTTCCCTACCAAGTTGGAGGAAGGATTGGATGTGAGCCCGAGACATGTCTGACGCACATCTTCTCTTTGTCTCCACAGACCTTACTGAAGGGTACCACTTCTCCGTGTGCTTGCTGTGGAGGCAAAGGCATAATCCCTGCTACCATAGCCCATAACGTAGTATATACGTTAACCTTTTGGATGCTGTTAAAATAATCATTCTAAGTGGATAAAAGTCCACAGAGACTGCATGTTGTTTATTAGACCTCAGGGCTTCTGTTTTGTTTCCCAGTATTTCTGGACTCCATAGCAGCACTGCTTCTTGAGGAGGCCTGTTCCCAGATTTCCCCTTTCCAGGAGCTCATAAAATAGGGAGGGAAGACAGGAGGAGAGGCAGAATGGCTCTGACACTGGAAGTGGCTCTGCTTCCTGACTTCCCTCCCACGTACACGTGTGATTACGCGTGCAATGTGTAACCTGCAGCCAGAGCTTAACTCCTGGTATTTTGACAAATGTAAGTTTAGTCCAGATTCTTGCTTTGAGCTAAAATACACAAATGAGCAGCAAAGCGATTAGGAAAAGTAAAAGTACTGTTTCAATTTACGTGCTCCTGAAGAAATGTTCAGTAGTGTTAATTGGAACATCAAGTGCTGATTATGATTATCAGGGGAACTTGTCTCTCAACAATGGCAGTATTGGAACAAGAAGACTTGTTCTTTTCCTGAAGGATCAGTCTATTACTGGTAATCAGTGTTTTGTCATGTGGCAAAATGATGGCATTTTAAGTTGTGCGTATCATGCAAAAATGGGCAAAAGAGTATTTTGTCAGTATTTTTAAATGCTTCAAAATTCTATACATTCATAAAATTGAATTCCTCAAATTACACAACAGAAAATCCATCATAGTCCATCTAATTGGGCAGATAGTAACCTAAAGGGTGATCTCTCTATCACAATGCTCCTTTTGGTCTCAAATGGGAAGAACTGGTACCCTTTGTTATCGTGACCCAAAGCGATATAATTCCATGCACTGATATAAGCTATTAGGGAAGCAGATAAAGGGGTCCTGAATACACATCCAACTGTGAGGTTTGTACGTGGGGAAGGTGTCTGTCTGCTGTGTGTCAAGCTGTTCACTGTAAGTGTATAGATGATGTTGCTAAGCCATCGGTGATTCACCAACCCTAGATAAAATGTAGAATATGTGAGGCCCTGTTTGTAAAGTAAGCCGGAATATTCTCTGATGACTGTATTTGCCAGTATAATACCTTTAGAATTTGTTATATTAGACTAAATCCCCAATCCTTAAAGAGATTTAAATTCCTAAATTCCATTGATTTTGGTGGAAGTTAACACCTAACACAGTAGGAGCGTAGGTTTCTAAGTGACTACAGTGTTGATATTTATAGTACAGGTTTCATTTGAAATGGAAGGTTGTACTCTGCCTGGGAAGAATGAAAAATAAATACCACTGAGGAAACCCAAAGGATGTGCTTCTGTAAGAGCATCATCAGTTCCCACTAAAAGAAGGATGCTCCATATCCCACACCCTGGAGTTGAAAATGCTTCAGAGATATTCAGGAGTGGGATTTGGCTCAGCCACTAATGAAATACAGAAGTGAAGACATCCTTGAACTGAATGGAAAGGCCATTGAACTGAAGGAAAGGCACAACGAACTGAAGGGAAAGGCCGTATCAGTTTGACGTAGCGGGGACAATTTAAAACCTACAGCTATCTAGATTTTCCCCAGCAGTGTTCCATCCTGATACTACCTGCACTCACACTCGTGAATTTGCAGGAACACATCCAGAGTAATCCATTTGCAAGCATCTTTTCTGAACTAAAAAAAAAGAGCAGTTAATACATATGCAGAAAGGAAAATATTCTTATCTCATTAACAGACTTTCTTTAAGCTTGCTAAGATTAGAATACTTAGTTATTTCAAATTGGTAAAACATGCATTCATTATAAACATGATTATAATGATAACTTTGTAGATAATAATCAATTATTTAAATATGAATTATTTCCCTACATTAGAGTCATGTTTTCAGCTATAATCACCTCGGGTGCTCAATTCCTCCCTCCTTTACAGCACCTCTGGCTGTGTGTGGAGCATTAACCATTTACTTCCAGACGCGGATTGGGAGAGTGCCAAGTCCAGAAACAAAATTTTCTGTGTTGTCCTGGCTAACAACTTAAACATGTGTCTCCTTTGGACTTTCTTAGGTGGGAAGAGGAGGGGTGGGGGGGGTGGAATTCCATGCAAACAGCCATCTCAACCCTCAATTTTTTCCCCTTTCATTTTTATAAAAAGTTTGAAAAAGTGCACTGGGAGCAATGCTCGTGGGCTTAGTAAATAAAAAACTGATGCCCTGGCTGTTTAGAAGTACATGCAATCATCCATTTTTAATAAGAATTCTGAGAAGATTAGCACCCTGCAACAAGAGCTTCATTTACACTGTTGCAAGGCTTAGCAGCACAATAAACTCTCCTAGCTTGCATGCGCTCCGTAACTCTAGATGACAATTTAACCAAGTTCTTTGCTTCTCCTCATGGTGTGGAGAAAATCCACCTTGAAATATTAGATCTCTTGAGCATGTGCAACATGCTAAACACTTGTAAGATAGACTATTCACAACGTTTATGTGCAGCGAGTGGAATTTAATCTCTTTTATTCCTTGCTCCAAGTCTTGTCAGTTGTTTTCCCAATTCTTTAGTAGTCTCTTTAATATGGTTTGCACATATTTAATATATTCCCTCTGAGGTTCTCAACACGCTTTCAAGAGCTAGTTTTGCCTTGCTATGACTCCGCAGCATATCTAGAATGTAATAGCACTATAATATACCTTTTTTTATAGATACGTAAACTGAAACATTGCGAAGTTAAATGATTTGCTGGTGGTTATATTTGGAGTCAATGACAGAAAGGAAGGAATTCATAAAACTGGACTATCAACATCCTGGTTTAACCTCCAGACACAGTGATGCAATTCATCTCACCTAACTTCCGATGTCTTCAAGGCACATACTATGCTGAAGTTAGTTATCTGTTCTTCCTTTCTGGTCAAAGCAGAGAGAGGGGCACTTCTGAGATGCAGCTCACCAAATTCTTTAGTAGTTATTTAGAATGGGTCAAATGAATTTTGTCCTATGAGACCCTATTTCTCTCTGCTAACTGCGAATGAAGCCTAGCTTAGATATTAACAGCTATGTTGAAGACGTATAATGTTAGGTGAGACAAATCTCATTCGAGTTTTCTTTCCCATAGATTTTAATTCTGAGTGCTAAGTGGCTCTTTATCAAGGTTTCAAGAAGAATACTTCGGCAATAAGATTAATTAAACACTTAAAGGGAAAACTTGGCTGCTGCCAGATTTAACCCAGGAAGAAAGGGTTTATTATTGTCTCAGAGCACTGAGCTGTGTATGGGAAGAGGAGGAAGCTTTAAGCTAATGTAATTTTTTAGCATGATGGGTCAGTGCCTAAGATATTTAGGCACTGGAAGGTTAATCAAAGTGTCAGCTGGGATTTTAAAAGGTGCTTTAGCACTATTTCTATAAGCAGTTTTGAACACTACAGAGGGGTCTTCTAGTTATATTTTAAGGCATTTTTGAGAATCTAGCCCTAGGTACTTAAAAAAAAAATCTACTGATACCATAAGGGAGGTTGAGCAGGAGAAATTCGTATTTCGGAGAGGGAGTAAAATATACTAGAGAAACTGTACCGCGTTTGGGCATGGTGATTTATATGCTTGTAGGGATTAATAACTTCTGTACTTCATAGCTGCTTCATAGCACAGCTGTGTCTTTCAGTCTGTACTCTCAGCTTTCAAAGTAGCAGTGAGAGCCCTGGATGGGAGTCCATTACTGCAGAAGCTGAAATGGGACAGTTGAGCCATTTCTTAGCAGTAAACCACAAAACAACGGTGGATGGTCTGAAAAGCTTGACAATGAGCTGTATGAAGTTGTTGAAACTGTGGCTGGACTGATCGTTTGTCTTAATATCTAAAAAAGCTTGATAGGTTTCTGTAAGACCAGTACATAATAATCTTGAGCAAATGTATTTCATTGCTTCCATACCACTCCAGTCTAACTGCTGCCTCTTGTTTCATAACTTGCAAAATGCCTGGGGCAGGAACTATGATTTTCTCTGTGTTTATGTAGCAACTACCATCCACTGGTGGCTGAGGTTCCTAGGCACTTGCTCAAAATTTCATATGTTGTTAGATGGCTCACTGAATTAGGGGAACATAGAGTAAAAAAGAAGAGGAAAAAACAAACAAAACAAAAAAGTGAAGAGTGTTTTTGTCTAATATGTGTAATTTTTTGAACAAAATTAATTCCTAAAAATATGCACTCATGTTTAGAAGTTTTTAGACTTGTGTAGAGTATGGAAAGATCTGATGCTGAAGTCTGAAAATGTTTCTAATGGAATTTGGCTTGCTTCAACAGAGTACAATGATAGGTGTGTTTTATGTTGGACTGGGAAAAGAAGGTAAGAATTTCATTATGAATATCTTTGTAAATAGACCATTAATCATTATGATGGATATAAAGTCTAAAACATGGCATAGCTGGCAAGCGCATTCCTTAAGTGAATCTAACCTGAACTTAATAAAGAAATGCCAAACTAACTGCAAAACACTATTCTGCCAAGATTCAGACTCTAGTCAATCATCCTGCCAGGTGACAGTGTGTTTAATGGTAGGACAATATATCACTAACAATCTCAGCTGCTACAAACTCAGCAGAATTAGACTATTTACTGAACAAAAGCCAGTGAAGTACTGCCAGTGGCAGAGAAGTTAGAGCCACTGCTGTTCTTAGAGGAAGATTGTGAACTACACGGAAGAGGAAGATGGGAAGTAGCCAGCACTGCTTTTAAATGCCCCAAAGAGGAGACAATGGCAGCTCTATCAGTTGCATTGCTACTCAGCGTGGCTGGAATGTGTAGAATCGAGGGGAGCATGATTCCGTGCTTGTATCCCTTCACTGTGGCAGTGCCGCTGGTTACACGCACAATTTGTATGCCTTCAAAACAGGATAGCAACTCACTCAAAAGCTGAAACAGGTGGGAAGACTCTTGTCCCCTTTTACAGTTTTTGAAAGAAAAAGTAGAGATGATAGTCTTCATGTCTCAGTTAAGCTCAGATGACTGTCTTGCCAAAAAACTCAGAAAAATACTGTTTGTTTTCTCAAGTGTGCAGAGTTGCTGGCAGATATCTATTCTACCCTAACCGGTTTGTTGCATTTATATGTATTTACTCTCTGACTAATTGAAAATGTCTGTCAAGTCTAGAAAGTGAAAGAGGTATGTGAATTTGAAGCAAGTGCAAGGGCACATGTAATTATTTTAAGTGAATTTTTCTTAAAGTGTGTGTTTGGGCACTGGAATCACCCACATGTCCCTGCACAGAAACTCCGAGGTTTAAACTTGCACAACTGAGGAAGTCTGTATTATTTCCCATGACTTTGCAAGATTCAGAGAGTGTTAAATGCTATTTTCTTTCGGTCCTTGCTAGAATCGGTGCCCAAGCTGGGATATGGCTTTGAATTCTGTACAGATTTTTAGGGTAGAAGCTAGGAGCTGGCCACTTGCAGCATCAGTGCCATAGGGCAGATTTAGAGTGGCACATAGGAAGGCCATTGCAGGAGGTATCTCTGAGAGGCACTGGCTCCTACCGAGAGCCTTGCTCCCTGGGAGCCCAGAGCCCCTGCCTCACACAGAGGCAAGATACTGCCAATCAGCTGATTGGCAGCATGTTGCCTCTTTGAGAGGCAGCGTCTGTTGGCTCCTGCAAAGTTCCTGCCAGCATTCTTAAACTCTAATTTGGGAAAGAAAATTACAATCTGGCACATCACCGTTGGAAGGTTGCCGACCCCTGCTCCACACTGTACGAGCGGCAGCTTCAGAGAACAGTGGTATGAAGCTTCCTTTGTTCCGTGCATCAGGAGCAGGCATCTGAATGTGGCTCCTCCGCAAGGCTGCCTAAGCTGCACAGCCCCACCGAAGGCAGTGAAGGCAATGGAGTTGTCCACGTGTTGACAGTGAACAAATTGTCTATTCCTATTGTTGCTGGATGAGCCACTAGGTAACCAGATTGATTTTATGATCCCTTACTGAGTGTTCAGGACTGGTGCTTGAAAAAGACATCTTTTATCTGTCAGCCAGTAAATCTCACATTGAGTTGCAAACATACTGGAGAGCTAGAATTCAGCAAGACCGTTTTTATGAATAGAAACATTTTCAGAATAGACACTCTCCTGAACACACAGTTGTTTTACAGGAATTAAAGAAGTCCTTATGGTGGATGGATAAGCCAACTCAGGATAAAATAAGAACCAGACTATACTTTGAACTGCTGTTTGAACAGAACCTTTTTGAAGAACTTAAAAAGTTATGAGTTTTGTTGGTCTTTTTTGCCTTCTTCCCTGCTTTTCTCTTTTCAGGCTTAATTGGAAGCAAATAGTATACAACATGAGATAAGAGGCTTGTTTGCAGCATTATTGACATGGAATATATCAGATTTGCAAGAAAGGTTTTTCTGGTTTATCAACATTACAAAATCCTCTGTTGACTAAAATGCAAATACCATACCAAACAGCATATCAGCTACAACTGATAGGCCACCACTGTTAGCTTCATCTCCTCAGAACAGCCATAAATCCAAAAGAATGCAAACTAAGTATGAGAAACATTGAGTTTTCCTCAAATGAACAATCACGACACTTCCAGGTCATCCAGTAAGTAGTATTCCATCCCTTGCACCATCTCTGCCTTCTTAGTAACAGATGATTGATGAGAAGACTCCAGAGGAAGCTGCAGAATATAGCCCCACTGAGATCTACCTCTGTTCTGAACTTTTGTCTTGGTTTCCACAAATCCTTGCCAATTACAGAAGTTAGTAACATACTAGCAGTGATTCAAAGAAAATAGAGTCTCTCAATGAGAGGAATCACGGCTGTTGAGACAACCACTTCACCAAAGGAAAATTCCACATCCATTGTCAGTTTTTTCAGCAATTCTGTGCACTTATGCAGTACTTTATATTTGAAAGCACTGTAAAAAAACCATGAACTAGCTAATTCTCTCGGAAGCCCCACAAAATAGATGCTAACTTTTTTTAGAGTTGGGATACTTAGTGCTAGAGTTGACAAGACCTTAAAGATCTGAAAGAACCTGGACCAGTACTGGCATTATAAATTGGGGAATTCCTACCTTACAGTCACCTATTCAAACTTTTAGGTAGCTCGTCTTTACCTCAATTATGTTTTCTGTACCTAGAGATTACATGATATGTATTTTTTGGTGATGCATGTTGAAATCAAAAAAGGGTTAATTTTACAGTCGAAATTGCTCAGAAATTACTAAGTGTCTTTAGAGTGTTCATTTGAGAGAGTGTCCTGATGATATAATAGTACTTAGCTCATACTGTAGCGCTGCTATCTTATGTTGTCTTGGCTGAGTGTGTTGTTTAACTGTACTGAAAGAACCATGTGATAAGTTCTGTCAAACTGCACTAGGATATATGCAGTAATACTTCACAAAAATTAACTGTTGCCCCTCCTTGAACATTTGAATGGCTTTGAGCTAATATTAAATTGTAGCAAACATGTATTTTTTAGGAAACAAAGATACTAATTCCAAGGGATTGCTAAATACCGGGTTCAAATTCTTGAGTTTACATGTATTTCCAGCCTGTTTCCTGTCTGAGAGCTTTATTCCAACCACATCCATTTTCTTTACGTTGGGAATATCTTGTTCTCTTTAATTGGTGCTGCACTTAGGTTCAGATCTGCAAGTGTTTAAAGTGCACAGTGACAGAGCCTAAGTGCCTAAATGAGATCTTGTGATCCCAAGAACCTCTTCTTGGCTTCTGTCTACTCTGATTGTGCTGAAACTTCCCAATTGCATGAGATCCTTAACTTAAAGTGGACTCAGAAGTGCCGCTGTCTCGGTAGAAATGAATGGTGTAGCATCTATCTTCCTCAGAGATCTGTCCGGATCCACAAATTAAATGCTGCTCCCTGGGGGTTTATGTCTTGTCTTCCCGAAGGGGAGGGTCAGATGTGTGTTTCCCGCTTTTGAGGAGAGTGGCCCAACCACCAGAATTGGAGAATCTGGGATTGGCCGAGATCTGCGATATTCTTAATGAAATTGTTCAAACTGGCCAGAAAGAATAAAAGACTAATTTGGCTGCAGAAAGAGATTTCTCTCCTAGCTTAATGAATTGGGTAATGAAACAATTTTAATACTTCATCCATGGCCATTTAATGTAAAATGAAGAGGCCATAGAAGATAGTCTGGAAGCTGGAACAACATCTCAGTTGCATACCTTACCTGCTGTGCTAGCAGGTCTTCATCATGCTACTTGCCCATCAAAGCGAGTTTTCTGCATCTTGTAGCAGCTTCTAGAGAGACTTAACTGCATTTGTCTGGTTAGTAGTTGCAGTTTTAATGCCTGGTGGTTGGAGCAAGTTTTTAGGAATAGCAGGGCGTGAGTTTGTAGCCTTCAGGCAGAGGAGGGCTGGCCTCAGCTTCTCCAGTTCCCCAGTGAAGTCAGTCATTCTTAATCATTGAACTGTTAGGTGTGTGTGGCATGGAGAGCCATAGGCACTGCCCTCCCTCCTCCGGCAGTGTTCAGAGGAGCTAGGTGGTCCCTTCTCTCCTGAGAGTAACCGCCTGGGAAGACCCACAGGTAGACGATATCGCTGAATTGTGGGTCCCAAGGGGAAGGAGCGGCTTCTCGGTAGCGGTGAATTCAAACACCAGTGGGGGATGTTATTTAAATACTGTCTTTGCTACTTTCTTACTGACTGCCACGGATCAGTCCCTGCCTAGTGCTTAAGGCATCTAATTCTATGCACTATATAGACAGCTTATGTGTGTAACTGAGAGGAGTGCGTTCATGTATGAGCGGTGTGTTCCCACTCTTGTCTCCGTGGGGAAGATGCTTGTGATGTTGATTTTTATTTGGTTTAGGTGTGGGAGGTTATCGTATAGGTTTTGTTACTGGCATTCAGTTGTTGGTTGTGTTATGGGTGGGTTACGTTGTAGGGCCTATTGTCAGGGTGCCAACAGGGGCCAGTGGCTCCCTGGGGGCCGGGACCTATGGGGGTTCCCCTCAGGCTGGCCGGGCAGGGCCTGGGAAGCCAGGGCCTGGTCCCACTGCCCCAGCCAGGGGCACGGCAGCTGGGGACACAGGGGCAGCTCCAGCCCCAGGCATGGGGCACCTCCATGGGGTCAGGCCAAGGCCAGGCCCAGATGTGGGCCCGTGGGTGTAGGCCTGGCTCAGAAGGCTGATGGCCAGGCAGGGCTGTGGGGAGCTGGAGACAGGCCCTGCTGCAGCCTCACTGGGGCAGGGGATGGCGGCCTGGGGGGAGCTGACATGGGGCCGTGGGCAGGGTGGGGGGAGTCCCGGGCAGGGGCAGGCAGGGCTGGCGGTGCCCCCGGGCCCTGGCACCCATCACTAGTCAGTAAGATAGACTTGCTGTGTAGCAGCTCCACCAGATGAAAATGGTTCATTTCTTCTTGCTTTACATTTTCAGAATAGTCTAACGATAGGTTTACTTTCACATCCTTTGAGATTAGTCTTTATTTCAGACAATGCTTTCAACACTAAAAGGGTCATAAAAATAAACAGTTCCTCAGAGCTTAGAAAGAAAAACTGCTCGTCTTCCATCCTTTACCCTCCCCCAAATTACTTGATAATGAAATGGGAAGCTTTCCCATAATCTTTTGCTTGATTTTTGCTAATATGAACCTGTCAAAGATCATGGCATTCCCTTACTGTGTGATGTGGAGCCAGCTGGAACCAAATAATCCACCCACATTTTCCATCGTCCTTTTATTCTGATAGGAGCTTCTCCTTAGCGGAAATGAGAAAATACCTGTTATTTCTTCCTTGCTGTCATGGTGGCCATGCCGAGGCAGTTTCCTACTTGGCTGAAGTCTGACTAGATCTGAATAAATGTGACCAGACCAACAATAATGGGTTTTCTGCCTGGAACCCACGCCCTACTCTTATGGCAGTTCAAGAGGAAAGTAATTTAAGAAATGACACTTTCCTTTCCACTTACTGCCCCAAAGAAATACTTTCAAGGATGAATTAGGAACATTCCTCCTTTGGCTTAAAGATGCAGAGATTTGGGTCTGTAAAAATACCTTCTTTCATCCTCAACCTTATTCCTACAGAAAGGAGAAATACCACTTTCATGTGAGCACATGGACCTGCTTACCAGAGAACACAAGTAACTTCTGTTATAATTTGAATTGTACTCTTCCTTCCAGTGCAAAATACAGCCCCTCAACCCTTTGGTTTCGAGGCTTGATGACTCTGCAGCTGTGGGAAAGAATCTCTCCCACTTAGCTTTCCTATTTCCAGACTCCCTTTTGGTCTGTATTGCATCTGTTTTAAGCATTAGTGTTTTGCATGTAACGTCTCTCAAAGTCTAATCCATTGCTATGGACCCACCTAGTGACGACTTTATAGATTCTTTATATTCATAAAGGCACTACACGCTTATCTTTTCATGATTTTTATGAAGTTTGGGGTTGGTTTTTTTTTGATGTTTGAAATGGATCATAGTACCCAAACTAAATGCTTTCTGTGAATACTTTCTTCATTCAGCTCTGTGTATTTAAATACCAAGAAAATAATGATACTTACATGGTTACCTGTGAATAAAGGCATAAGTACAGAGGGTGTGGTCACACTGTTAGGGAGGTGATCTCAAATATTATAGATGTATTTTAGATCACCAGAAGTAAGAATTGTCTGTAGTCTAAATGCGAGGAAACTTTTACTTACTGGTATGGGAATGGAAATGGTCAGTGTCAGCTTCTACTTTAGAGAGATACCACGAGACCTGCACATGCGGCTTACAGGGATCCTCGTCTGTATCGTAACTGACTCAGTGAACATCGTAAGTCTGAAAGCTGCTACAGACATGCAAACTGTAAAGAATTGGGCAATATGCTATGGCTTTCAGCAATAATCTACTGCCTTGTTGCTTTGTGCAGTGATCTATGAGATTTTTGGATGGCCAGAAGCAGCTCAGCAACATCTGACTCTTCAGCAACAGATGCTGAGTGTCTGAAAATCCTAGACAGGTGCTCCTGGTTTATGCAGCAAGGCTATGTGCAGTCAGGCTAATGCAACAAAGTTGCATGGGATTCACTGCCCCCATGATGTGGGATCCAGTTCAGCACACGTAATGGGTCTGCTGCCTTTGTGCTGCCCATGTAGGTGGGGGTGAGCCTCCTTTCTGTTATTCCTGGTGTTTGTTAACCTGCGGATCTGAATAGTCCAACAGGCTGTTTCTAAGAGGTTTGCTCGCTCTAGTCCTCCCCATGTAGTATACTCACAGCGTTATATGAATAACTGAATATTCACATGTGAACAACCATTGTGGTACACAGATTTTGTGTGTAGCAACCTTTAAAAATACAATACCTAGAATTTTTCATTGAATATCCTGTATGTTAGGAATAGGTCCCATTACAGGTCCTGTATAGGTATTGGAAAGAGTGGTAGGGAGACTACATATACTTAGCAATAATGAAAGCAGTGTTCACAGCTAAAATTCTAATGCAAGCAAATACTTGGTAAATTTTATAAGTAGTATGTAGTTTTTTAGAAGAAAAAAAGACCTGTCAGGTTGGTTAACGTTAAAAGTTTTCTATCCTGGTTTCACGTGCTTTCTCTCCCGCCTACGAAAATAGTGCAAGCTTTGCAGAGTAGTCACACGAAACTCTGCAATCCAATTTGTAAATGCAGGTTACTGGATCATTACTAAAAAATACTGTATTTCTCCTTTTATGGGCTAGTCCAACCATGTGCAGACACTACCAAAACTCTTACATGGTGATTTAATCTCACAAAATCACTGGCCCAGCTGCCTGACACAGGAAGCTATAGTTCCCTCTCAGCTTTAGAGAACTGATGCCATTTCATACCTCCCTTGACAAAGAGAAACTCTGATTTTGTAGGTTTCCTCGGTAAATCAACGTATAGTGAAAGCTTATCAAGCCCTGAGGGCTTACCAAGTCTAGGGGATGGTCTTGGTTCCAACTTGTTTGGTTTGCATCACCCAGCATACAGTATTAGAGAAGGAAGCATCCTATTCAAGTAGGTGTGGCTTAACATTGGAGAATGTAATGATTATTGCTAGCTAAAAATGCAAGACAACCCCATCCAAAACAACTGTAGTGTCTTGAGGATGTGTCAGTCTGCTGAACTTACAAGGAGCAAATTCAGATATTGTCTAAAAGGCTGTCCGGATCAAGTTTGTAAATAATTTTTCCCTCTGTACTGTAACACCGAATAATAGTTAAGGATTTCTTTCCTTAGTATTGTAACACAGAATAATAGGTAACAAGTATAATGGGTTTGCTGAGAAATTAAATTATTTCCTTGTCATATTCTATCAAAGAATATTTAAGAGGGAAATCTAACCTGTAGCCGTTCTTTAGCAACATTAAGGATTAGATACTGTCAAAGAAAAAAAGTGAAGAAAAACTACCTGCTAAAACCTATCAAATGAATAGCAACAGGGTACCAGGTAAAGTTAGACATATCCAGATGTGCTACTGGAAATTGATGGTGAGCTCAAATAGGGCTGCTAACTTAATAGGTAGTCTTTACTTTAATATTGGCTTCTAACCTGTAAGGTTGGAGAAAGCAATTTTTCTGCTTCTCTTTAATTGAACAGTAGAATTGATGCTGAGAATTAGTCTAATTAATTTTCTTTCCTTAATTGATAAATTGGTTGAAATAGTAATAAAAAAAAAAAAGGAGACATATAGATGAATATTGTGATACTATAGCTATCCATCAGCATAGCTTTTGTAAAGAAAAATTATGTCTAATGGTAATTCCTTGAGCTTGACAACAAATAGTAAAAGACAATTATTAGATTTTATTTTTTTTTCCCTTAAAGAAAGGTTTTGAAAAAGAACTTCACAAATGGCTATTAGAAAAGCAATAGGAGTACTTTCAAGAATTAGATAGTCCTCTGGGACAGCAGACAAAACCAAAAGTATATTATCAATGTTTGGTGTAGGAAAACTACAACAGGGGTATCCAAAGTCTGAGTGTTGTAGGTGGTGTTTCACACATATGTGTGTGTGTGTATAAATGAATTGAAAATGTCCATGACCAGTGGTACAGAAACATGTGTGTCTGAGGCAGAATCATTCAAGTCAGAGTAGGAGAAGATAGTAGAGGATTCCAGGCAGGATGGCTACACAGGCGTGGTGTTGACAAACGCGGAGTATTGTATGTTGGGCAGAAAAGTAGATGTGTCAACGCTAGCTAACGTAACTCTGATCACTTGGGAGTGGAAGGGAAAATAACGTATGTTTCTTTATGAAACACTTAAAGGAGATAGTCATCCAAAGATTCAATTGTTGAAAATGAAATAAGACATAATGCTGAAAATAGTAGAGTGGCATGTGTCAATAGTACGCCCTTTCCTGCAATGCTGAGTTCTTTATGGGTTAGGCTACCTGAAGTATGTATATAGCAGAAACAGATGAAATTGAAAGAGAAGCGGTGCAAATTTTAATCCTGAATAGAGTTCTGTATGAGGAAAAAGCTAAGAGATTGTTTAGAAAAAAGATTAATAATAAAACCAGAAGTTTATGACATGAAAGAAAGGAAGATTGGTTACTTCTTTTTACTTTTTCAGTTATTACAAGAAGTCATGCAGTCCAGTGCAAAGTAACAAATACAAAATAGGAAACAGTCTTTTAAGCAACTTGTATTTCACTTTTGGTCCAGATTCCCAGAGTACTTTCATATCAAAGAAATAAGATAAAAGACACATGTTTATCTCTGCATTATGTGTCCAAATACAAGATTTCGGAGTTAGCCATGAAAAAAGTTGCTCTCCCTCCATCTTTGCAGACCACCCCTCTAACAAGCGAGGTTCTGTAACACACGCCAGGCTCTGTCCATCCAGTGTGGCCTGTGTAGCCATGAGCTCCAACTGGGAGTGCCTGGGCACCAGTCAGCTGTGGTCCTCAGAGGGATGTTGTGGGGTCAAGGTTGGTGCTTCATGGTATCAAACTTGGTAGTGTGCTTGCTGGTTTCTTCTTCATGTATTGACTCTTTTTCTGTCTTACAAAATTTGGTTTATTTTATATTTGAAACCACTTTACACTTGGGCCAATGTGGTAGGAAGTAATGTGTATGCCAGAGTTACAGCAACCAGTAGGAGATGAGGGACCAGAATAAACTTCCCTCTCTTGTTACAGAACACTTGTCCGATCTGAGTCCACCTTGCCTTGAAACATCTAGGACATCATACAGTCTCTTGTTTTGAAGCAAGCTGTAGTTTCTGTGTTTCTGGAGGCAGAGTTCTTGCTTAAATTCTGTGGTGACTTTTCAAACTATCATAAGAAAATTTGCTTTTATTAAATGATGTACATCTTTTTCATGCAATTAAACACAAATCCCTGGTAGTGCCAGGCATTCTTCAGGGGCCCTATGTGTCATGGCTCACAAATCACTCAAAAAACTGTGAGCTTTTTAGAGATTGTAGTCACAAAGCTCTGTGTATTTGCTTTTGTGCCAAAGGCCTGTCCCGACTGCATACAGCAGGTTTTAACTTTGGCTAAAGTATTGGGACCCCTTGGAGAAATTTATGGCAAGTTGGAAGAAAAAAAAAAAAAAAAAAGAAAGGAAAGGAAAGGCCAGTTTAAAAAAAAAAAAAAAAAAAGCTAGGGGTGTCTGTCTCCTTTTATTTCCCACTCAATTTGCACTTCTGGAGACACCTGCTGCCATTCTATTGCTAGCTTAGAATTCATTAGAAAGCAAGTTTCACCCGTGACATTCTCACATGTGAAATCTTTGCCCAGAGTTTGAACCACATTGCTCTCGAGAAAGGGCAGTGGCTACATGCAAATACCAGGAGAGATGGTTGACAGGATTGATCGTGTGGGGTCAAATGCTAAAAAGGTATGTAAAAATGTGATTGTGTTTCTTGGAAAAAGTGTCAAAAGAGTATTCCTGATATCAGATGTGGTGACATTCACTGTTTCCGTGTTTTGACGTTTTTCTGCCTATGCCTCAAGCTGTTAACATGCTGAAGTTATCTAATTTATTTTATTTTATTTATTGGACAGGGGTCAGGCACTTTGTAAATTATGGACTGCATTCTCAGGGAATCAAAATATTTAGGTTGCTTGTGAGGTTTAGTCCTTGGCTTTGTGTCACTAATTACTTTTACACAAAGTAAATGAAATAATGACAAAAGGAAAATGCATCAACAAAGAAAGAGAAATTAAACTTTGTAAAGCAAAACAAAAGCCACATCAGAAATAGAAAGTGTTATTTAAGGGGAAAAGTGGGTGACCAAATGTGCAGTCTGGATTCAGTACAATGTTACATGGCAAGAGAAGAGACACTCAGCTTTGGATCTTCTCCAGGCAGAGGAAAATTTATGACATAAATTTTCTTTGATAAACATTCCTGAGAAACTTCTTTGTGTTTTAATCTTGATGACTGTCTCAATCCAGTGGTCTCTTTTTTTTTTTTTTTTGTTTTTCTTGTTGGCTGGGGGGTTTTTTAATATCTCCTTTCTAATTTTTTTTTTTATATTCTGAATATACCTGAGCAGCAACTGTTGAAGGTCTGACTTGCTTACAAACTAATTTGTAGTAGAAGGTAGCCAACCCTGTACCTGGATTGCATTAGGACCTTTGAAGAGTGTCCCCAGATATTCTGATTTTCCCAAACTTATGCTTCAGAATACTGTAGCAGTATTTTCTCAGTTTGTTTCCCTGTACAAGGTGCAGAAGCATTCCCAGAGGCCTTCAGCATGCTACCCCAGCAATGTTTCTAGCCTCTGGTTGTCCGATGTAATAAGCCATAAGAAGCAAGAGTTAAGCCTCCATAGAAACAGCAATAACCAGAAGCCATTGGTCTGTTTTATACCATACTTACGTATTTATTTCTCTGTAATAGTGGCTGAATTGGAGTCTGTGTGTTTGGAAGTAGGAGTTCAGCTTTTTGCTTTGACAGAAGCAAATGGCATTAGCTTTGCTTTTACTCAGAAGTGGAAAATCACTCATAAAACTGCATCAGAGCACCATGAAAATAAATGCAGGGGTGTGGTTATGCTTTTGTAACTTTATAAATGAAACAAAACTCTATATACTCATTGATTGCTGTTTCAGTGTGCAAGGTGCAAGATAGCAGCATGTTTTATAACTCCTTCCCTTGCAGAGATGCATTTAACGTCATTAGAATCATTGCTTAATTTACAGTTTGATCTTCCTAGTGACATGTATAACAAGTTAAATATCAGTAGAGTGCATTTAATAAACACTAATTTGTATTAATCTTATCATAGACTGTATATGTCATGTAGGGAACTTGTGTGGTACAGTAGAAAGGGAATACATTTACAAATTTGTTCCAATTTTACAAACCATACATTTCAGGATCTGTATTTTTTGAAGCATTTACTAGATAGCAGTTACATGATTTCTTATGATTATACAGACTAAAAAGGAATAAAATACATATGTGATTTACAGAATGTAAGAATATTACCTCTTTGTGTTCTTTGTCTAATTACAATTGCAGTCTCTAAACTGATATAGATACAAGATGTTTCTTACAAAAGACCTAATTCTTCACTGCTCTTCCAGTAAAAAGTGACTAGAAAATGGTAATATTATTTGGAAGTATTTTATATTCTCACTTTTCCTCTAATCCAATGGAGTATATAAAATGGAGGACAACCTTGAATTGAGCTTTACATGTTTGTCTCATGCCCACTGCAAAAGAGCTCAAGCTGTTGAGCTGAAGGTGGCTGCTAGCCTTATGCTAAAAAGCATAATAAATGATCGTAAAGGCACTAAAAGACGACCGCTTCCCGTGACGAGACGCAGATAGTAGCTGTACCTGTGGGCGTGGAGAATTTTGATTGCAAACACCAGAGCAAACCTCATGACCACAAGGGGAAGGCTGGAATGCTTTGATAAAACACATAGGACTAGGTGGTGTGGATTACTCCAAAACACTCTTGTGCTTTTAATTGCATGATGCTTGTTTTACATCAGACAATCAATGGAAGCCAATCTGTTTGTTTTAAACCCAGCATCCTTGGTGCGCAGGTTAGAAGGACCAGAGCAGAGAGGGAAAAGCAGTCAGATTAGAAATACACAGACAAAATGTGATCACTCATCCCTTTCAGTGGACGAGTTTAAAAAAGAGACAGTTGTTATTAGGGAAGTGACAAGAATGGAGTAATAAAACTTGCAAGAATTATATTGAGAGCCACACAGAAAGGCCCACTGGGTTAAGCAGAAAGATCTCAATTTCAGGGCACTTGGAATCACACTCAGCAATTATTATCTGCTTTTACAAATAGCTCAAAGTTGCATTATTAGGATACTTAGGCTCAAAAGCATAAGTTTGGCTATAAAACGTAGGTTGCCTGTTCAAAGGAGACTCGATTTCTCCCACCCACTCCTCCGCACGCACACCAGGGGAAAAGGGAGTAATTTCCGTTTGATGGGAGTTGGTTGTCTGTATGAAATGAGTTTGGTTCATTGTTGGGTATATTGTGGCAGGCATTTACATGTTTGTAACAGTCATTGGAAATGACACTGAGGAGGAACGTTCCTGCTGGCATTGTCATCCGAGAGGCTGGATGGGCACTAACAGGAAACAGGCCTGTCACTCAGAAAGTAATCATCATGATCGGGATGGAGGCAGAGGAGGGTAAGGTGAGGCTGTGGGCTTCAGTCGGGACGGTACGTTCTGTGCAAAATGACTGTGCTGAAAAAAGAACATAGGAGAAAGAAAAAAAAAAAAAGGCTTAGAGCAACAGGTTCCTATTTTAGTAACATTTATGTTCAGAACCTTAACGAGAAACTGTGAATTTGAAATCCAGTTAGCTGCTTAAATGCTTAAATCATTTCAAGCACGGTTCCTATCCATGGATATGCTCTTTATTTTTGTGTTGTTTTTTTTTAAAACTGTCCTGTTTTTATTTAGTTTTTTTTTTTTCAAGCTGCTTCTCTGCAGACCAAGGCTACTAAGACAAACAGTAAAGAGAGCCTGTAGCTAACTGACAGTATAGAGAAATAATAAAACAAACTGTATCCAAAATAAAGGTACTGGGGGCTGGGAGGGGCATGAGACAAAATCAGAAATGTGATGTCTCTTTCTAATTTTTCTTGTTTTCACAGTTAGAAGTTACTTTTTGCCACAACATATATGTAATTTAATTTTAAATGTGTTTACATATACTGTTTTTATTTCTTAAAAAAAAAAACCTTGTAGTTTACATCTATATTAATTTTGAGGTTCCTGTACCCTGGCTGACAGGATCAAAGAATGCTGATTGACCTCTTTTAAAAAAATGATTAGGAATTTTATTGTCATATTTAGTGACCCTGAGGGAAGTTTGAATCCAAATTTTACATAAAGGTTCCGATTTCTTCTTTGGGGTAGTGTCAGCTCTCTTTTACAGGAAGGGTCGCACGCAGATGGTAGGCCCCTGCTGAAATTGCAAGTAAATAGCTGATAAATGAGGGCTTCCCACTTGCAAATGAGATGGTTTTACTTTTTTCCTTGACGAAATTCAGTAAATTGAAAAACTCTAAATAGCACAGAAATTTCAGTCCTCCAGACCGCCTTCTCCTTCTCAGATTTTGCTATACTATATTCAGCACTCAGTTTTGCCAACACCGAACATGCCTGATGTGGCATTTACATTCTTTAAAAAAAGCATAGATTAGTTATATTTCTAAGAGTTAACTTCTCCTCTTGACACATGTACTTAATTCCCATTAATGGAAATGGCAGCTAGGCATGCACACTGAAAGGAAAAATCTGTTCCTAAGCATATGATCCAAACTGCATTGTAGCTAAACATTTCCATACTCTGAAGTAAGCACTCATTATTTGCGAGATATTCTTCATAGTAAATGCATCAACCCCGCTCTATTCTCCCTCCGCTCTCTCGTAACCTGTTCCAAAACACCCTTTCTTAGAAATCTTACAGATTCGTTCTTAATGCTGCAGTTGTTTTGGATGTGTGCCTAAAAAAGAAAATCCATTTAGGATCTTCAGAGTTTTGCATATTTTCTGTGAGAATTTTCCAGTAAATCATTCTGTGGAACATCTTACATTTCCTTGGACTTTGTAGGTCTCTATTATTAAAACCTACAGTGGAAACAACAAAACCCAAAAAGCTCTTCTTTTTTTTTTTTTTTCCAGCACTTCCTTTACTTACTGTATTGCAGTATCTGCCAGAGGCACTGAGCTGAAGTGCTATCATTTGGTGATTTAAAAAACTAAATTAATGTTTTGTTCTAAGTTTTCCTTCTGCCAGTATGCTTATGTAAAGACCTGTGGATTCTGTCTATGCAATATTCCAGAGTTACGGTATTTCTAACTTCAGCTGGGTGGATAATTGATTTTTTTGGTTCACCTCTTGAACTGGAGAACCACAATAGCGACAAAAAAATGAGTTAAGCACAAAAATTCAGATAGGAGTTTATGATGTGAGTTGTTTCCCTTCACCCAAAGGAAAAACAGAGCTTTTTTTTCCTTTAGTTCAACCCAAATTGTCCTCTGTTACCTGGACTTGTTTGTTTTGAGCACCCCTTAAAGGAAGCAAAGCAGGAGAAATGCACGTTCATTGAACTGCTGGGGGGAGGTTTCATTTTTCTCATTGCATGAAGATATTTGAACTTATATTCTGAATTCTCAGTTTGAGAAGAGAATTGAGAGAACTGAACATGGATCTCCCAGGTTGCAAGGGGATTTTGTAACTATGACCCACTTGGTAAAAAGGGGCATCAGGGCTTGCTATTACTAGTCAAGAGTTTCAGGACAAGATAAAACTTCGTATGTTAAAAACTGGACAGTTGCCTATTAGGTACATTTTCTTCTTTCTCAGTCAGTAGTTATTTATCCCAATTCCTTGGGTTTTTTCCCCTTTCTGATATGATAGAGCCTTTGTGATATGTCCTGGCAATTTCTGAAAAGCAAGCCTTAAAGTTAATAGGATATGATTTGTAGAAAGGTTTCGGAGATTCCCTGAAACCATTTGTTTAACTTGCTTTTTCTCCCTCTTGCAATAGCTGTAGAACTTTCTATAAGAACACAATTTTATCGATAAGCCTATATAATGGACTGTTAAGAATCCAATAATAACAATACAATGATACAGTAACACAATACAATATAAATACTACAATATTAATACAATAGTAACAGTAACTTTTTTTTTTTCTCCTCCTTTTGGACCCAATTCTGTTTCCCCTCCATTCAGCTGGGAGAGGGAGCTCAGTAGTTGCAGAAAATGTAAGATGAAGGAAACCAGGAGGGAAGGGGTAGGTACCTGAGCACAAAATGTATTGGGGTAAGAGTAACTGTAAACTAGGGTAAGGAAAAAGAAGGGCTCATGACAGAAGCATTCAGGGAAATGATCTCTGCTTCCTTCCTTTATTTCATTTCCTTTCCCCTTCTCAGCTTGTTCTCCTTCTTGCTCAGTTATCTTTGTTTTCTCGCCTGAACATTTCGTTGCTTCCCCCCCCCCCCCCCCTTTTATTATGGTTCTTTGTACTTCCTAATCTAGCCAATGTCCTCTTCTATAATTCCTGATGGTGATTGCTCTGGTTTGTAATCATATTAGCTGAGAGCCAGCAACCAAGGAGCCCCATTGTGCTAGGCATAACACCAGCTTGGAATAGTATGTGATCATTGCCCTGAAAAAGCTCAAATAAGAAATTATATAGGAAGGGGTAAATATATGTGAACAGGCAAGGGAAGAACGTGGTAGAAGGGCAGTTGTGGAGTAGACCTGAGTTGAAAAAAGGATATGAGGGTAGAGAGTTGAGCAGAGCTAATATGCAGTCAAAATACGGTAGTCCTGTCGAAACTGTTGACTTTTTTTTTTTTAAATAAAAGGTGGTCTTAATTTTCCTGCAGATGGGGCTTCTGAGTGGCTTCTCTGCAAAATTCTCCCAGGGTCAAGTGTGAGGAAATAGGGGAAGCAAAGCAAGAAGTGGCAGAGAAGGAACCATTTCTGGATGGGCAATGGTGCATCAAAGGAAAATGAAACCAAGAAAAGGAGACTCACAAACGTGAATACAGCAATGATGTATGTGTTAACCAAACAGTAGATGTAAAAGTAATGCCTTTGTGGGGAAAAAAGCTAAAATCTATGACACATTTCAGCAGCATAGGGACTGTTGTCAACCGTGAGGCACACAGGATCTTTGTTTCTCATCTTTTTGCTGGAGTTGGCTAACTGTGTCAACTTGGGCAAGCTACTAAGCCTGCCTGCATCTCAGTTTCCTTATTTGAGGCCAAATTCTCCTACTAAGTAGCCTCCTACTCCACACAGAGATTTGCTGATTTGAATGGAGCCCCTGCAGAGTGAGATACTTTTCAATACAAATAAAGTTTTGGAATCAGCCCTAATTATATTTATTACCTGCAGAGGAGTAATGTGAGACTTAACATGGTTTGAGACCCTCAGATGAAAGAGAAAGTATGTGGAATTGTTCTTTTTAATCATCTGCTGCCTTTTCAATGTCTACTTCATAGCTGTCCTAAAAGGGCTAGCTACTAAATAACAAATGAAAAATCCTTGTACATATTAACTAGGTTTGTCAGACTCCTCTGAATGGACCTCTGTGGAAAATATTATTTGCTAGGGGCTACTGAAGGAAGTCAGTTTACCCTGCCCCACAGTGAGGAGCCATTAGATCTACCTCATGCCAGAAGTTGACAGATTGTACGCGACTCCGCTCCGAGCGCTGTGGTGGTGTAAGGCAGGCTGGAGACAGCCTTCGCAGATCCTCTCTTACGAACTGCAATGAAGGCGCCTTTGCAAACTTAGCTCGGCGTTTTGTTTCCTGAATGGTGTAATGCTCTTTGGGGATGATGTGCGTAAGTTACAAGTGGGTTCGCTACTCGTGGTTTAAATGATCATCCCAGACTTCTAGCTGATGATGCGTTTATGCCAACACTGGACTCACTGGCCTCTGTGTGAGCCTGCTGGTTTATAACATACGTATTGAGAGGGAAAAGGAGCGAATTAAACAGTGTAGCTGTTGGATATTAATAAAAATAATAAGCTTTTCTATTTGGAATTTTTTTAAGCCAGTGGGCATGAAAATGTTGAACATTTTATGGCCGCTTTGTGCAAATATGTTTATGTATTTCAGAAAGTAAACTTGCTTTCTCCATGTCACTGGGAGGTAGGGATAAGAGGGGAAGAGAGGGGGCAGTGGACCTAATCAAACTGTTGTGGGGTCAAAACCTCATGGTTTTTAAAGGCCCTTAATGTTGTCCAGCTGCAAATTAAAGGAGAGGGGAAAAAAAAAAAAAAAAAAAGAAGAGAGAAAGGAATTAGGGCTGGGGAACTGGAAAGAATGGAGTATAGATATGTGGTTGTGCGTGGGGATGTGTGCATGTGTGTGCTAAAGAACAGGCAGACCAGTTTTTTTTCTTTTTTTTTTTTTTTTCTATCCCCCCCTTACTGCGAGCTCAGTGCCAGGCTGGACACGGGCCGCGCAGACTATTGAGGCATTGTGCGCTCCGCTTCCAGAGTAGCCCCCGGCTAATCCCCGGGGCTTGGACGGGAATTTCCCCGCGGCGTTCTCCCGGCCGCTGCCCCCCTCTCCCCGCCGGGGCGGGCTCGGGCGGTGCAGCCTTCCCTGCCGGAGCGGGCGGCGGGTGTCCCCGGGCCGGGATGCGGGGCCGGCCCCGCGTGTCAGAGGTCCGCTACCTGACTGCCTTCCTCGCCTGCCAGATTTTTATCTAGATAATTGGAAGTGCCGCGGAGGCTGCGCTCGGCCAGCCGAGAGGCTCTGCAGCCGCGCTTCGTCCACCTTGTTATCTGGGGAAATTAGAGATCCACAGCGGAGGGACTCCCCTTGGTCGCGGGGGGGGGGGGGGAAGAGGGAGGGGTAAAAAAAAAAAAACAAAACCAAGAAAAGCCCCAGGGGAGGAACGGAAAGTTTATTTTTGTTGTTGTTTGTGAGTGTGTGTGTGTGCGTGCGTGTGTGTGCGCGCCCGCTGTTTTGGCATGTGGCTACCTTTTCCCTTGCACACAACAGGGCTGTTTGATGGAGTTTGGAGCTGAGGAAACTTTGGGTTTGTTGCCAGGACGGTTCGCAGCACTTTGTGGAAAGCAGGAGCTAACAGTGAGACCGACAGAGTGAGTGACAAGTTGTTTACAGGTTTCCTTGAAGGGGCCTCTGCTATATTTCAATCTGTCAAAGTTGCTTTTCTTCCCTCAGAACAATGCCTGATTGTTGTGCGGGGTTTTTTTTTTTTTTTCTTTCCCCTCCCCAAAGAGAGAGAAAGAGGGAGAGAGAAAGCGAGAGAGCGGAGAGGGAGGGGGGAGAGAAAGGAATGAAAATTCTTCGGAGCACAAATGCCTTTGGTAACATTTTTATGTGTCTAATCTTTTCTCCCCTATTTCAACTCCGAGAGAGTTGATAACTGTTTCAATTTAATCAGTCTGCTCTTGTTTTATCTTCTTTCTCCACTGATCTTCCTGAGCGCAGGGGATTTGTTCCCGGTTTGCCGGTTTAGGTGGATTGTCGGGCTTTTTTTTTTTTTTTTTTTTTTTTCCTTCTCCCCCCCCCCCGATTTTTAGGATATGGAACGAGTTGACTTTTCCCGTTTC
Organism: Balearica regulorum gibbericeps; assembly: GCF_011004875.1. Classification (NCBI taxonomy): domain Eukaryota; kingdom Metazoa; phylum Chordata; class Aves; order Gruiformes; family Gruidae; genus Balearica; species Balearica regulorum. The sequence continues at coordinate 73,594,323 of NC_046184.1, forward strand.
GCGGCGGCGGGCGAGCAGAATTAAAAGGAAAGGACAGGCACCCTGAGGTTGCCCAGTGCCTCGCAGCCGCGGCGCGCCGCGCCGCTGTGGGGGGAGCTGTGCGAGCAGCCTGCTGCGAGGCGCGCTGCCCCTTTAAGAGACTGGTCAAGGAGTCCTAGCTCAGAGCGAGCGAGCCGGGAGGGAGGGAGGGAGGGAGAGGGAGGGAGGGAGGGAGAGAGAAAATCAATCGGTTTAGAAGGTTTGGACTCACTTGACAGGTTCAGTTGGAGGCGACCATAGGTGGCTGCTGTGACAAAGGGAAATTGTGCTTTTCCAGCATGCTAACTGACCCTGATTTACCTCAGGAGTTTGAAAGGTGAGTCGAGTTGTTGGGGCGGGGGGGGCGCTGCCTTTTGCGTTGGGGGGGGCTGTCTTCTCCCCCCTCTCTTTTTTTTTTTTTTGTTCTGTTTTGTGGTTTGTTTGTTGTTGTATTTCTATTTTTTTTTTTTTTAAATTTATACGAGCACGCGTGTTTGCGCGCGTGTGCGCGGATCGGCTGCCCGCGGTGCAGGCTCACACACAGACACACGGGGACGGGCGCGCAACTCCGGCGCTTGGCGGCAGGCCGGGGAGATGCTCCCCCCCCCCCCCCCCCCCCCAGCCCCGAGCGTTACCTTGGCTATTCAAACGGCGTGTCAGATAGCCGGGCGGCGGGTGGGGGCGGGGCGGGGGAGCCCCGAGCCCGCCGCCGCCGCCGAGCCCCGGAGCCCGGCCGCCCCGGCGGTGCACCCGCGGCGCGCAGCTTTGTTCCGCTGGCTCGGAGGCTGCCGTGCCCTCCCCAGCCCGCCCTCCCCTACCCCAGCCGGCCCGCCGAGGCGCACCGGGAGAGGTGCCTTCCTCGGCAGCACCTCCCCGCCCCTGCCCGGGGACACAGAGGATGCCCGGTACCGGGCGAGGCGGGGGCTTCAACTTCCAACCTCACCCTCCCGTCAAACTTGGGAAGGCGCTGCGCTGAGCACATGACCTTTTGTTGATCTAGCAGGAGCGATTATTTTTAGGCAAGTTAACATCCCGGCCCTCTGTCAGGAGAACATCCTTCTGCCTGAGGAGGGGGAAAAAAAAAAAAAAGAAAAGAAAAAGGAAAAAAAAGTGAAACTCTCCCAAGTTTTGGCCATCGCCTCTCTCTCAGAGCGTGAAGAGCGGGGTTTGGGTATGACGAGCAGGGTTTGGGTATGACGTAGATGCACCCGTCTCCCCCTGCCCAAAGCAGGAGCCTTCCCTGCCTGGAATTAAGTTTTTGCTGTCACTGGCGACGGCTTGTGACTTCTGAGAGTTTAGTCCTTATTTCATATGTTCCGGCGCTCCTAAGAGGTTTTGAAACGTTTTCTCAGGCGCTTGTACACACGTCCATTGATGATCCGGCATCCCTTCCCTCCGGCTTCATTTTTAAAGATTATTAATAGTCCCTTGTGCGGCTGCAGTAAACAATCCAAACTTTCATTTCTAAGCAGTAAATAAAAGAACGCCAGGATGCGCGTTACTTAGGTTTTTCTCATCTTCGTGAAAGCTACCTCCTGTATAAACATTTGGTTGTATCTGACTATGCAATACAAGCTAGGTGCTAGACCAGCTGGTTAAAAATATGCTAAGTCAAGCTGTTCATCGTTCAAACCTACTGAATTTGGTAGTAAAGGCATAGAAAAGAAGGCAAGATAAAAACATTTTAAGTGGGCTGAGGAACATGCATGCAGAGAAAGGACAGGAAAGAATGCTTGAATTAAAAGATAGGAGAAAAATGAAATTGGGAAATGCAGAAAAGAAGTATTGTAACGCTTTCAATCCTCATTCTGCAACTAGAACGCTTCCTTACTAGAAAGTGGAATTGGCATGGTTGCACTGCTCCAAGGTCATCTTTAAGACAATTAATGTTCCAGACTAACTTGGAATACTTGGTGTTTGTCTTTGGTTTGTTATCATTATAATAATAGAACAAAATTGGGTTTGTTCACGTGCATTGTATTAACTTAGTTCAACTACCTGAGGAAACCGTTACTGTTTCGGGTGTCGAATCTGATCTAGCATCACGATCATGCATTTGCCTTGTTCATACAATTAATAGATTCAAGTATTTACGTATTTCATATGCTTCACTAAGATTATACATAGAAATTTATAAGCAAGCGATTTTGATTATTCTTTGAACTTTGTGATCAACAGAATACTTGTAAACTCTGTGAAGCAGAATGAAGTCCTTTCATTTTCCTGTTGGGGGACTTTTTTTTTTTTTAAGCTGAAGTCTCTCTGCATTCTAAATATATATTTATGTAAATTTTATATAGAAACAAATAATTTGGGACAAAACATATTCCTTAGAAATAGAATGAGCTTCTCTACTCTTCCCCCCCCCGCCCTCCCTTGGCGTACGTTTCATTTTCAGAGATCCCAGCTTTGCTCTTGTAAACATTCTAGTTAAATAATCAATACGCTGCTCTCCTTTTGCTATGCAGATAATAGCAAGCAGTAGAGATGGGAAGCAATAAAAATGAACCTCTGGACATATAATTTTTTTTGTTTTTTATTTTTTTTACCATTTTCCCTCTGCAGTTGGAATTGGCAATACAAACCAATATCTCCGTTAATCATTACCATTTGTTTACATTGTGTGTGTTTGACTATAGTTACACACACAGAGTAGATACTGTCCATGTAATATATGTGTGTTTATCAGAAAACAGCCATGAGAAGACACTTTCTCTCACACAGAGATGCAGAGACCCTCAGACACACATGCTCACTGAGTTCACGTGTGTATATATGCATGACACACAGTTGATTGTTTTTTAGACATTTATGGCAGGTTATTCTCAGATTCTCAGTAAACACAGTTCTTGGAGCACATTTCTGCAGTCGCTGGGATCCAGCATGTCGTATGTGCATGATCGACTTCAGGTTTGTTATTACTATCCATCTCCCACTATTCCCTTTTAAACTCGAATAGCAAATTACAAGGAGTTAAAGATTTATCAAGCGAATCTGTTTGCAGTTCAGATCCCTGAGTGTCTGTATATATCTCAGGAGGTTATTATTCTCTCCCTGTCATCTTTCCCGTGATGTTTCAGTGTATCCCGGTAAACTGCAAACAGTTCAGAAACTTTCAGTCACTGCAACTGAAGGGATCTGAATCAAGGGGACTTCTCTTGTGTATCCCTGGCCATTATTGGGGGGGCACTTGCGATACGCACTGGGAATGAAAATGATCCTCAGTGTCAGATGAATAAACATTCATTAATTCATTCAGCATCACTAGTAAATTGCAGTAGGTTTTGTGAATTAGCATGTATAATTAATTACCATACCAAAAATGTGAGGGTTTTCGTCCTTTCCTGAGAAGTTACTTGCAGGTCTTTATTTCTGTTTGTGGCGGTTCAGCTGCTTGATTGAGAAGAGCATCAGAATGCGTACGCTGAGGGGGATGATGTTTGTAGAAACATTGTCGTAGGAAGAAATTATAACTGGAATCTGCTCCATTTGTTACACAGGGAAAGGAGAACTTCTGGGATGTACTTTGTGGTGTACCTGTGGTACCTGTGGCACTCTGAATTGGCTTTCAAGGTCTTGAAAAGAATAACTCTTTTGTTGTTCGGGTTTTCTTTTCTTTTTTTTTTTTTTTTTTTTTAAAGACGGGTCATTATACTGAAATATGACAAGTATGGCCACAATAGAAAGAAAGTTTACTTTGTTGAGGGAGAGGTAGAGATAATGTGGCCAGAACCATCGTGGACAGCTGTGAAATTTACAGAATTATAAAATCTCAGAAATGCCCAACATAAAGTTTTAATGTCTTAATAAAAATCTGATAAATGAAAAATAGATAAAGTGACTGCTTAACAATGTCCCTAGTGTATGGAATGTTCTTAAACCCAAATTAATTACTGCATATTTACATTTCTCTGTAGACTGAGAGAATGGCTACGCTGGGCATCCAGACAGAGTGAAATCCTTTCTCTTTCCCTTTTTCATTCTCTTCTTTTTCCTTTTTATTTTTCTTATTTTTAACATGCCAGTTTAAGGTACAGAGGTATGCTGTGTTTGTGGAAGAAAGGATGGGTTAGTGCTTCCATAGGAAAAAAGGAAGAGCTAGAAAAGACAAAAGGCATGGATGGGAGCATGGGGATCGGGACAGTAGAACAAGTTTAATGTTTACAGTCACTAGTTCTATGCACTCGAAACGTTCCCTGTGCTAGTAACTGGCTTGTAGAAGGGAAAGGCTAAAGGATGTAAAGCAAGCCTCTGCTGGGAGGAAAAAAATATACGTAGCTGCTTCACTGCTGCACTGCACGAGTCATTTCAGACTCCCACTGAATTTATTTTGGGGTTGTACCAACACTGTCAAATGGAGAAATCATTTTCCTAAAAGGAAACTTTGCGTATTCCTAAGTGCTTTTCTTAGCTAAAGTTACCCTAAAAGCTTTCTTCTTCTTCTTCTTCTTCTGTGTATGCCGAGAATTTTGGAGAAAGAATAATACCTTTCTATTAACCGACTTGCTCAGAATGACGGTCCCACTCTCCTAAAATCTACCTGTAGAAGTAAGAGTGATTATTCCTTCATTTAAAAAAAAACAATGAGATTTCTTTAATGTCGGGCTGAATAGCTTTTACCTTCCATTGAGATCTTTTGAGAAAAGGACTTTATTGCTTACATTTGTGGGTCTAGGGGTCTGGGATCTGAAGAATAAATACAGTGCCAGTTAAAAGTTTCAGATAGTGATTCTTCACAGTGACGAAAATTAGCATGATTTTATTTCTCTGAGATAAGGCTGAAGGAATTAATGCATTTGCAGACTACACATTAATGTCCTGTGTGCGCTAATTTCATTTGTTGTGCTTATGCTTAGTGAGGAAGAAGTTGAGTGTTACAGATTACAGATTTTAATGAACATCTCAATAATTTACCGGTTGCTGAAATTGTGAACTAGACTTGGAAGGCAAAAGCCCAAACGAGAGAGCTGATGACTGACACACCAGCCCGCACAATTCGACTGTTGTATTCCTTGCATTTGAATCAAATCGGGAGTTTGGCATTACTAATTCTGGGTGGCTGGCTCATCATATGCATTCAAGGAGTTAATTAAAACACACACAAACACATACACACACTCTCCCACCAAGCATCTTGCGATGTTTATGTGCATAGTGTGTTTGATTGGTACCTTTAGATAGGAGAGGAATTGTTTTTCCTTCTCTTGCTGTCCAGAGATCTTAAATATATAACTAGTTTACAAAATATTTACTACTTCTCAGGGAGCTCTTAACGAGCATTTATGGCTTTATCATTTAGGAGGCATATAGTATCTGGTTGAGTTACTTAAATGTGAAGTTCCCTGATAGGGTAGGCATGCGTGTCTGTGAAATGTGATATATCTGTAGCTGTATGAAATACACTTTTACAATATTTATACAGGAAAAAGAGTATCTCCTCCCAAGATAGATTTATAGGAGTTTTTGCATGCTTTTCATGCTACACTTTAAAAAAAAAAATCTCTTAATGTTGAATAGGATACCTGCATGTTTGCGTGTCAGATACCTCTGCTTTCACAACTCTTGCAGAAGTCAGTTTGACATCCTCTTGGCTTTCTATTTTTTTTTTAATTAATTTCTAGCTCAGGCCTGGTTATAGCATAATTAACTCATAAGTGGAGGGGGAAAAAACATGTTGTCATGTTGTACCTATACACACTGGAAATATTCAATGCCTGTAAATTCTGCTACTGTGGTCAAGAGAAGAGCTAGCTCACAGCAGTTAATCAATAGGTGTAGTACGTCTCTGCTGATGGCAAGGAGTTTGTTTAACAAGTAGCATCCTTAGAAGCAAAGCGCTTTTCCTTTTTAAAAGTATCTGTGGATTTTTATCTAATGTGGAAAATGTGTGTAAGTCTCCCGTACTTCCTACGAAAGGTAAAATGATGTTGTATTTGAGTATGTTAAAAACTCTGCTGCAAATTAAGCAAATCCTTGTCACTTTATTGTATTACCTGGACCCGAACTTACTTCTCGAACTTTTGAAATGGGCTGCATTTTTCTCTTGAGTTTTCAGCTCTGGGCAGCGGGCGAGGGCGAGCAATTGCGCGCGCTGTACCTGACGAGGATTTACGGCGTTTGTACCTTTCACATCTCCTCCCGGAGACCCCCTGGTGAAAACCTCGCCGCCGTCAGCGGCCATAAAGTTTTCACCCACGCCTTTGCTGAGGGTTATGATGCTAGCCTGCGGTCTGCCACACGTCCCACCTCTCCCACACCCTACGGAGGGGCCGACTTGGTCCAAGTGGCTTGCGCCTCGCCTGGGGCCGGGGCCGGGGCCGGGCTCAGCCTTTGGCCAGCGGCTGCCAGGGGGGCAGTCGGGAGCCCTACGCGCTGCAGCCTCCGCTCGAGAGACGCCGCTTGTCACCTCCGTGCCGAGCCCAGTCTTTGCCAGTCTGAGAAGCCAGGAGTCTCTAAAAGTTGTTCCTGAGCCCACATGTCCTTCTGACAGTGTGAAGTTCTGTGCGCGGTAGTTGTTGGGAGAGAGCAAATTTAGACAAGATTTTGGAAGAATTTTGGTGAGCGCTGCTTGCAGGGGCCATGGTACTTGAAAAGAATGTAAGGAGTGAATGGAAATTGTGAGTTGTGCAGTGGTAATTCAGAGAAGCTGTCTATTTTTTTTAGAATAGATGCAATTTTTTATTTTTTTAAACAGAAAAAGAAAGAAGGAAAACAGTAAGACACAGGTTGCTGGGGTTATCAGATGTTAAATGTGAAGTTCAGGAGTGTTAGAGGTGCTGCCCATGGTATTTTGGGGGGGGTGGTGTTTGTTTATTTTGAAAGACATTTGAAAACATTTTCCTACCTCTTATTTTTGATCTGGCATGGCACTTCTCTTCAGCTTGTCCTTTTGTCGCTTTGTTTAAGAAAAAAATTTCAGCATGATGATATTTTTGACTTGTAGAATTCTGAGAGTTGAAGTGAAAATGAGAAGAAGCTTGGGGCTCATTTTGAAAGTTTGAAATGGATTTGACCTTTTTTCCTCTAAAAGTATTGTGGGATTAATCAGGTAACATTTCTCAAGTCTCAAACTGTAATTATAGAAAATACAATAGAAAATATTTTTTAATTTATGTTTGGTATTTGGATTTTCTTTTTATACTTTTTTCTGAAAGATCAAGTATGGAAATTCATATCAGTAACTGCTCTTTAAGATCTATAATAATTTTATTTTATTTTGTTTTACCATGTGCTTCTGCTTTTGTGTTTTCTCAAGTTCATACAGACTGTCTTCATTGTGTTTTGTTTTAGGTTTTTTTTCCTAGGATGTGGGTGTCTGCATGCTATTTGATCTAAATATATCGTAAAATGTTACCTTGGTGCTAATTTTTCTGTGTGACTGTACTATAGTCTTATTACTATGTATTTGTTTCTGTCTTACTAATCTTAACATAATTCTATTACTTTTGGAGGCAAAAGTATAAGCAGAGTGAATACAAATTTAGTTTTCTTGTCTGAATAATCAGGTTCTTTTTAGTGTGGAGGAACTCTGTGCGTATGGGGCACTTGTTATTCTTGCGTAGTTAAGACCATTGTCTACATCTAATGTTCTTCATGAACCTTTGTAGCTCTAGAGAAAAGAGGCCTAGGAGTGTAGTTTATGTAAAGAGAAGCCCATGCAGTTTGTCATCCTCTTGGTTTCTTTGGTGCTGAGCTTGTAATTTTTTTTATTTTTTTTTTTTTTTTTTAAGAATGTGAGAGTGAAAAAATGCCCCATGTTTCCTTCGTTCTTCTCACAGGTTGGGTATGGGCAAAGATAATGTATCTGACAGTGAGCTGGAGTTACTTGCCATTGGCAACTCAACAGATAGCATAAGACCAAGAGTAAGGAAAACGTTAGTGGTTACGAACAATTTTTAATTTTGTTTTTCCTTTTTTACCATAGTTACATGAAAAGATTTCACCAGACTTTTTTTGTCAATTTAAACAGTGAGCCTAAAAAAATATCAAGAGTATGTGTACCCATACATACAGACACGTTCCTGTTTGTTCTCTGTAGTTTGGTATGTCCGTTTACTGGGTCGCATTAAGTTGCGTTATCGTCAGTTTGTTGGGAATCCTAAAGAGACTATACTTTATTAGAGGGTGATGTGACTAAAATTCATCACCGTCAGAAAGACCAAAGTGTGTCTCTACATACAGTTTTTATAATCCTGATGTATTCCTTGTGTCAAGAGAGAGAACGTTTAATGAAGGACGGGAAGTGTGCGGTGTCCTCTCCCCTTTTGGGGTGGATTGCCTGAGTCAGGGTTGAGGCACTTCAGAGCTTTGCGCTGGGAGGGAGTCTGGGCTTGCTGTAGTGTTGCCCAGGCTGTATTTGACTGTAGAGAAGTCTTCTGTTTTCAGAGAAATTCCCTTAGCGGCCTCATTACATTCACTTTGTAAAACAAGACTGAAAACATTTTCTCCAAAGGTTTAGTCAAGTTTCTATTCATAGGGTTTTCTCCCTAAATTTCGATGCTGTGGCCTCACTGGGGCAGAGACTTTTTTGGATAGAAATGAGATGTGTGGGAAGGTGATGGTTGGTAAGGGCGGAGGGAAGGATGTTCTTACCCGTTTGGCATGTCTATTAACAAACTGGGTCATTTTGTTGTGTTGTATTTACATGACTTGTTCCTGTGCTGGTGTGAAATGTGAATCACCAAAACATGATGATTATTTAAAAAAAAGAAAATAGGCTAAATGAAACAAAACTGAAATAGAACTGAAAGGCTAAATGAAATCAAATGAAAACAGAACATGGAACATTATTCTTTTGGTACAGTTTCCTTCTGCAGTTGCTGAGTAAAGCCAAATAGGTTTCTTTTCCATATCTGTTAAAAATATTCAGGCTTTTGAGTTTGAAAATCACGACACAGAAAATAGATCTCTCTCTTCAGCTTCATCCTTTGGTTTGGCATTTGCTCATGGGTTTTGGAGATTTAAGTAGCTATTTATGATCAGTGTGTTGTAAAGAAGGCTATTGATTCTCGTCTTTGTCGAAACCATCAAGTTGATTCTGGTTTTCCAGCTGAGATTAGAATTTGGTGGAATTTCTCAGTGGAAGGCTCTCATCCTTTGCTTACGTTTTCTAAGCTCTGCTCACTTTTGCTGTTCTTGCCTAAACTCTGAAATTAATTGTGTGACTCGGGAAACCATATTAGGCTATGCCGTTTTGCATGAAATACCATGCGAAGTATGGGAAAAATACTGCACCACTCTCAAGTATGCCATGCATCTCTTTTATAGATAATCTGCATGTGTATTAGTGTCATTGATTTAGTGTGTTTTTGTAGAGTGCAAGCATCCTGAATCAGGACCCCATTATGCTCGTCACTGTACAAACACAAAAAAGAAGGTTTCTTTCCATTCCACAGAGCAGCCTTTGTGCTTACAGCTTAGAGTAATATCAATGTGTCTTTGTATGGGGAAAATTCAGAAACAGAGAGTAGGTAAGAGATCCCTAGCATGGTTCGTGAGTGAGATTTCAGTCCTGAAGCCATGCTTTAGAACTTATAAACTGAGCAATATATGTGCATGTGTATTCTCTCGCTGTATATTTTCTACGTGTGTGTACATAGAAGTTGCTTTACTGCTAGAAGTACTGATAATATTAATAATAGATTCATACTTCCTATAAAGTCTTTTGATTAGGAATGCAGAGCATTTGGAAAGCATTAATATACAAATCATGAAGATTTCTGTGCTCTTTAGATTGAGAAGCAAGATTAGCCTCAACCTATAGATGAAAAAACTGAGAGACGGTGTCACAAAATCATTTGCATTGGGTGGGTTATAAAAAGTAGAAATACTGACTGCTAGTCCTGTTTTTTAACCTCAAGATCCTCCTTTTCCTTCCTGAGATCCTAAGAACTGCAAATTACAGACTTCTGTCTGTCCAATTATAATTTCTAAAGGACTCATTCTAGCAAGATGAACTATAATATTCAAATTACTTTTAAATATGTAAAATAGGGACTTAGGAGTATAATTAATAATATAAAATAAAGAAATATTTACAACCCCAGCCACATCGGTTAGGGCTGGGAGGGAATGCTGTCTTTAGCACCACCAATTCTCTGAGTGTGCTTCTGAACTAACTCGCTACCTGGAGGCAAGTTTGGAGAAGTGGAGTTAGGTAGCAGCACCCGCAGTATTTAGGCAGTAAATTGAGAGACAGTGTGTGCTACTAATGGTCAGGTAAAGGTTTCATCCTGGAGAACAATTAACATCTTCAGCTGTATGTACAAGAGCTGTCATATGTTTTATAACCTAAGGACCAGGCACTAGGGGAGTCCAGGAAAAAATTCTTCACATGGAGAGTATTAATGTGAGGAACAGACTCTACTGAAAGCAGCAATGTAGGCAGCCACAGTGAGCAAACCAACTAGCTTAAAAGCAAAAACCACATTGCAGAACACAAAATGCATTGTGATTCTTACCCGCGTATTTGACATCTGTTTTTTAAATGTGTGACAGAGATCCAAAATGAAGGCACTGATACAGACTTATTAAAAGGGAGGAATTATTTTCTTACTTGTGTTAAAAGTTCTTCTAATCTTAGTTTCTGGGTTTTGGGTTGTTTTTAATTTTTTTTATTTTTCTCATTTCCAACTGCATGCTCAGTAACAGTAGAGCTGAATTGCTGGGGTCTGCAGGTAGATGTATATCTAGCCTCTGTGTTGCATCTTTTACTACACTGATGAGAAAATGGGTGTAAACTCAGGAGTCCTGGGTGGATTTGATCTCTGTAGCCTGTGAATATTATGACTGAGCTATTATTTTCTTTGATAAGCTTTTTAAGAGGGAGGCTACTTTCAAGATAAGGGATTATAATCAGGCATGTTCCATAGTATTTCAGTAGTAGTTATTTAGCAGTGTGTTCACAAAGACCTGTTTTGTGATAGGGCTAGTGAAGGCATCCTTTAAAAAAGTGCCCATTCATTCTGTTTGGACTCAGTGGCACTGAAGTTCAGTGTCAGGTCCTAAAAATGCAGGCCTAATTAATTCACGTTCTGCTCAACTCTATGAAGAAGGCTGATGTTTTTCACCCAGGTAAACCAGGATGGCCTGAAATGGTGACTCACGAGGAGATCACTGAGCAGAAGCTTGACTTTCCTTAATTTGCAGCAAACTTCCATCAGTTGCAATGCTGCCAGAATTTCTAAAGCATCAGGAGAGATTTCTGCAGGCTTCTGCAAATCTGTAGATTTCGGAAGTTCTGCGTCGGTGTGCTTTAAAGACACATTAACTATCTGTTCCTCCTAAACAACTTGTATCTCTGGCAGGTTAGAATGATCAGAAGAGCAGTGATGAAAACGTACCTGAAATCTGCCAGGACTAACATCTGGGCTTAGTGGACTTGGCACTGTACACAAAATCAATCTTTGTTTTGAAACTGTGTATTTCCTAGGGTAGTAATTCCCAGTTGTGGCCACCAAGGTCTTAAGCAAGACCACTGCACAAAAATGCATTCTTCCAAATATACATTTGTTTGATAACCTCAGTTGTCAAAAGTGTGACCTCTGTTAATTTGTCACCAGGCAAATTATTGTCACCAGTTCCCAGATTCCATGAGAACCCCAGGCAGACAGCAGAGCCCCATGCTGGTAAGCATTTCTGGTTTTGCTGTTTGTGGTAATAAACAACCTACTTACAAATGAGTTGACTGAGGTACCTGCAACTGAGGTGACTTGCCATGGGTTGTCCGGTGTAACAGCAGCAGATTCATCAGCGGATTCTTGGAGGGCTCACTGCCCTCGTCTGGAGCCGATTCCTCCAGAGCAGCATAGCCAACCTTATATTTTCATATTAAATAAACTAAGTGGTTATCAGGTAAGAGACAGAGCCTTATTATTAACATGATTTACAGAATTTCCTTCTTGATGTTTATTAGAAAGATGAAAACCAGATGAATGAAGTTGCTGCTGTTGTAGTTGGGTGGAGTCTGACATGGAAGCCTATATTTTTAAAAGCAGCTAGAAAAAATTAGAGCGTAATAGAAGCTAGAACATTATTTTAAAAAGAAGATAAATAAAATAGCTTTTTACATACATGTGCAGTCTATTGAAAGGCCATCCAAAGCACTGATACCAATTTAAGAAGATGATCTTTTGCCTTAATTATACATCTGGGAGATATTAGCTGAACATTTTGTGGAGAACTGCGAATACCTTAGTTGCCAGTTGTCTAAAATGCTGCTAATGATTGCTTCAGTGCCAGTGTTTTGATGGCTAGAACCTAGGCCTGAATATGAATACAAAGAACTCAATCTAAAAAAAAACGCGTGTGCGCACACACATTTATACAAAACAGATTTCAACCATCTGCTTGGCACTTAGCTTTGCAACTAGAGGCTCTGATATGAAAGGGAGCACTGTCCAGGTTATGAATGGTATCACTTTTATTGGTACCTTAGAAAAATCATAGTGTTTTTAGAAGGCTTGTGTATCCAGTGGTTTTCTTCAGTGGAATAATGAAAAACAACTGCCTTAGCCAAAATTTTGTACCTTCCGTCGTTCCTCCGATGGCAGCATCTCCTTGCCCTTGCAAGAAGGATTTTGTAGTGAAGAAAAGTTTCTGTTCTGCACCTCAGCATTTCCAAGTGTATCAGAGGAGTTTAGATGAGTGGCCCTTAGAACTGACACCCCAGATGGTTTATGACACAAAGCACTGTTTGCTTAGGAATACGTTGTATAGCAGAGTCTGTTGCCCAAGCACTGCAGAGCGTGTCAAATCAGCATGGAAGTTAATGGACCAAAAGCCCTTCTGAATTTAACACTTTCCCATTTGATCTGAATTTACAGCTTTAAATCAGGACTGCAGTTTGCCTTTAGTGGTGCAGTGGTGAAAAGTAAAGTCGATAGCATAAATTACAGGCATATAATACAATCATTTTGACCAATTCATCTGTTTAAAGGTTTAGAATGAATGAGACTGACTAAAATGTTTGGTAAAAGCCTATTCATGAAATATATTAAAAAAATTGAAAGTTAGGAGAAGGTTTGAGTATGTATTAATTTGATACTCTGACCAGTCCATGTTTTACTCTTAATAGGTTAAGCAGAAGAAAATACACTGTACAAAAAAATCAAAAATCTTCCACTCTTTGTTAGCAATTTAGGTACTATTTCTTTGCCTTTGCTAGATTTATCCTAAAAATATGTAGGACAAAATATATTTCTTCTTTGCTTTTCTTCTTTGAAAGGGTTTGATAGTATTTTCCCTTAGGTACACATTTGGAAAAAGATGACGAAAATGCAACCTCCTGCATGTAACAAAGCCTCTGTGTTTGGCCGTCCATTTAGTGCCGTGTCACATTAGTACTGCATTGTTAACACCTTTGGACAGGGCTAAAGGTTCCTTGCTGCTGTTTCTAGAGAGCTGCTTATGTCAGATCATAATGTTGCTGGGTGCTTTTCTCAATAAATGTAATTTTCATTTAAAAGTGCGACTGGATTTTTGCTTCCGAGACATCAGGAGGGTGAATAAAAGGACTAATTGTTATTTACACTTTCATTTCATAAAGATTTCCTTTTCTCTATGCTATGCGGTCTTGAGAAAGTGCTGCTTTTATCTATTACATTATATTTGCCTGAGTCTGTCTTTTTGTGGAGAACATCCGAGATGATGAAAGAAAGATAAAGTTGGATCTCTATGGATAAAATGATGATAATGCTGGAAACTTAAAAGCTTCTGCATAGTTTTAGATGAATCATAATATATGGACAGCAAAAATCCAACTTTTTAAAAAAATGCATGCAAAATAAGCCTTAACAGTATGAAGGTTATAGCCCTAACAAGCCAACAGACCTGCAGTCCTCTGTTATTATTCTTGTCCTGTCTTCTCCTTCTTCGGCTCTGCTCCTCGCACCTTCCCCCCCCACAAGCAGTTGGGCACGCTTTCTACATTTTTATGGGGAGCACTGTTATTCTCACAGGTAGAGATTAAAACAATAAACTCATTAAACTTAAGGAGATGCTGATACCCTTTAATTGTTGATCCTAACGGAAAGCAAGAAAGCCAGTTCTCCAGCCGCAGTGTCACCATGCCTTCCCATAGCAACTCTGCTGAAGTTACTTAACCATCATCTTATTAGCGAAGCAGTTCTTCATGTTGCATGCCATAAAATGGGTTTCTTCAGGAGTGGGAAATTGCAGCCTATCTGCTGTTCAGCGTTAATGATTGCACAAGAATAAGCTCCTGTATTCAGGGATGAGTGAGAAGAAAGTCTGTAAGAAACACTATGAGTGGATTCATAATGAAACCTTTGCTATTTGGCCCTCAAGTTCTTGGAAATTTTAGAGGGGAAAGTCTCCTTGACCAATGTCAACAATTTGGTCGTTTTCTCCACTTCCCCTCCTCCTCCCTTTAGGTAATATAGTCATATTTATTGTCAATTTATTTTCTGTAGATTCCTCCAATCCGCAGTGGTTGGAAGGAAATTCCGGAGTGAGTGCATGGCAAGGTAAATTTGAGATGGCAGTTGGTGGAGTGCGAGGGAGGATTGGGAGAAGGAGGCGGCAAAGGGTACGAGACTGCAGCTACAGTTTTAAACAACCTGCCAATTGTCCTCTTTTTTATTAAGATGGCAGCTTTCAAGCCAGGTCTCTGAACTGTTTAATTTGATTTACACTGTTAAGCCCGAGTTCCCTCATGCTGTTAAGAAGGACCGAACAAGTACCTCGCTCTCTCCCTTTTCTTTTTTTTTTTTTTTTCCCCTTTTCACCACTAAAAACCTAGTTGTGTGTCTTCCTGTTGGTTTTAAACAAACTTCTGCGTTGTGTCCCCCTTCTTATTAAGTTCAGACATCCCATTTATGAAAAGCTTGAGATGGAGAGAGGATGGTTTGCAGAGGAGGATGCCCTTGGTAGATGTGGTGTGGCCCCTTTTCCTGAATTTCAGCCAGTTCAGTGTTGTTGCATTTGCATTAAAGCTGGGTGTGAATGACTGGGTTCAGAGGTTGGGCTTCAACTCTCTTTGTGACCTGGCATTGTCATAATCCAAAATAAGATGAGGTTCACAATATGCAGGTGCCTAGTGGCTACAGAATATCAGCGTGCCAGTTTGACTATGTAGCTCCAGTGTATGAGGCAAAGTGAGGTCAGGCACATGTCGGTACCGGACATCAGAAATCCTTTGAAGCATTATGTGCCACTTGTGCCTTCCAGGAAGCCCTCAGTAAAGATTTGAAAGTCTCCAGAATGAAGATGGCTTCTACATTTCAAAGGCTATATAACATCTGTATTTTCAAAGACTCTGATGTTATATTTAACACTGAAAGCAGGAGGAATGGATGAATGTGTGTGTAGGAAGAGTGCATGATTTTCATAAAGAAATAAAAAATTATGTGTGAAAGAATCGCATGCAAGTCAGCCAGTACAAAAAGCTCGTATGCCCTTTTAGAATTTGGGGGCAATTAAATGTTTTTAATAGTTTGGCGCGTGCATCTAATCTGTTTGGAAATACACCACTTCCAGGGGTGTTTGGGGAGAAAATCAGAGCTTGTGTTTCTCCATCCTCATTTTTATCTTGTATGAAACATCAAAGTGAGTGCCTGAAATAAATTGATCTATGTTCTTAGACCCATTTATCAGGTAGAGTTCAATAAAGCAATACATGTGCATTGTAATTGTGAACTATTGTACAGATGACTTGTTTTTTCTTTGAGATGAAAATAACCCTGTTAAATAGGAGGGCATATGTAGCACCAAGAGTGGGTCTTGTGTTTTTACATTTTTAAAAACATTTCAGGAGAGTAATATTTAAAAGTTGCTTTTCACCAGACACTGAGTGCCTTGTGTCGGTCCGATTTTCAGCGAATGAGTTCGATGCCCTTACTGGTAGTCTTAGAAAAGAGGAAGGGATCAGGTAAGTCCAGAGAGCAGTGTTTGCCCTCACCTCCATAGCTTTTATTACTGGCTCCTCTGCAGCTCTGGGTAGTAGGAACATCACGGGGAAGTTTGTTCATCCTCTGTCTTTGCAGCATCGTTGTGTGAATAGACAGAGGCTGTGCTTGTCATTGGGCCTCCTTGCACAAGCCCTACATTCATGTACGATCATAGGGCTCTGTCCAGCTCCTACTGAAAACAATTGTAAGACTCTCATTGACTTAACTTGAGTGTTGGATCGGGCCCATTAAATAGGAAGAAAATAAAGTGGAAGCGTTGTTAATGATTGCTATTGATGCTTTTCCTGGCACAAAGTACTACAGATAATTGTTTTTAGATGAAATACAGTTGCATCTAAGTATTACATTTATTAGCTTTTTAAAGGAGGAATAACCAAACTGGACATATGGGGTGTTTGAAGTGTGATTGTGTGAGACTAAGATAATTTCAGGAGAATAGCTTAAGTCGCAGGATATGTGTGATGCCCTTTGTATATGAGATGTGGGATTGTGGAATTTATTTTGCATGCACTGGTTTTCACTGAGAAAGAATCCAGAATGCAAATACATAGTCATATTTAGAATATGTAAGGAGTGCAGCCTTGCTGCTGTAGACTTCAAGACCCATTAATCAGGCCTGATAGTGATGTGATCTCTGGAAATACTTCAGTTAAGTAGGTTTAATCCTTATTAACAGTAAGTTGCTTGAAACCATTTTGAGTAAAGTCTGAGAAGGAATATGGTAGATTGAACACACAAGTTAAAGGCCAGCCCTGTTAGGCTCTGAGTGGCTTTAATTCCTTTGCAGTTCTGTAGGTTTTGGACTTGCTACAAGATCAGGACACTAACAAAAGAATTTTCACCTTATCGTCATATTTTTCTGCTGTAATTGACAATTCCCCATTAAAATGGAGTACTAATAAGGTTTTTGATAGAATTTAGATGTTGCTCTGGCCCTCCTCATGACTTGGTTAGAACATGTTACAGGCAGATATTAAACAGCTAGTTTTTCTTAAGCCTTTTTCTGGATCGCTCAGGTTAAATGTCGTCTGTAATTTCTCCACGTTTTGGAAGGTTTCCTGTTGACTTTAGTGTGATTTAGCTGTGGATGACTCTGATCCAGAGCCTTTTAAGAACAAGCGAGATAGGAGAGGACACTGCTTGTTTCACTGCTTTCTTCTCATTCATCAAGAGGGTGGAGGGAACGAATGAAGTGACAGAGCTTTTGTTGCTACTGTTTTTTTGGGAAATGTGTTCAAAGAACTATTTTGGAAGATGATGGTGAAGTTGTTCCTACTATTTGCACTGCATTGCCAAAACATTGTGCTCTTGTATGAGGTAATAGCTGTGGTTTGTGGCGACATTATGAAAACATTGGTTTGTTATGATGATTGCAGAAAAAATCCCAGATACATGGTAACGTATTTGTAATATTTTATTGAAGTGAAACATGGAAAATACAGCATAGTTTGGAGTCCCCTTGGACTGATTTCATGTGTTGGGAATGAAGAAGCAATTGTGCAAAACTGAAATGGGTGTATGACATTGATTTGGGGCTATTCTGGTGTAGTTTAATCTCTCTCTCTCTTTTTTTTTTTTTAGTATCACTATTGCGTGTTATATTTGGTTGGTAGTAGGATGTATTTTATATTGCTAATAATCCAAATTAGACTGTATATTTTCTTTTTGTCCTGTGAAACAGAGGCAATATTAACTAGAAGATAGTATTGCTGCTGGACGCTGTTGTAGAACAAGGAGTTGGGACATAGATAATACCTTACAGGGTATATAATAGAGTCTTTGAAGCCTGTCTAAGTATCTAGGTAGGCAAGAAGACCACAGACTCTTTTCTCTCAACATCTAATCTTGAAGTAACGCAACAGAAAGAGATTCATACTGTCCCTTTACACACTTCAACTGGACAGGCTAAACTGGGTTTCCCAACTATGCCAGTTGAGAGATTTGAAATTAGTTTTTGAACTTTTGATTGCCTCTTTGTTTGCACAACCTGTGTTTGTTTCTTCTTTAATTTCTTTTTAGTTAATGAGCATTACTAAGCGTGAAAGCTTGGATCATGGCTTTTAATTTTTTTTGAGTTTATCAAGGGAATAGAATTAAAGCAACATATTATGGCCATGATGCACCAAAGCTCTAGGCGTATAAAACTGCTTGTTATCCTATTTTGACAATTTTGTATGCCTGCCAGGTATGTGGGTCCTTCAGTTCAAAAACTCTGCTTAATTTGCATTTGGTGTTTTCCTTTGTGTTCAGATAATCAAGCTAGAACCTTTACATGTTTAGTAGGAGTCAGTTGCAAGAGAGCACTGGTGATAGATGTTATCAGATTGTATGTGAAACAAGTCCCCAAAGAGGTGTACTAGAACGGCATGTCACTATACCAACAAACCAGCACTGTTGGTTGCTTCATCCTCTTTTTTCCTGTGACTGTTTTCATCTCCTTTTTATCACCCATTGCAAAAGACTGCTCCAGCATATTTATCTTCTAGAGAGTTGAAACTTCTGCAGTATTTTCATAGTGTCTGTTGTTATGACGTCTCCTATAAAGCAGAGCAGGATCTACAACGGAGATGTAATGAATGACCACAGTCAATTACTGCGATGAACAATTGATTTCTGGTTTTTGAAAGTACACCCTTAATAATTATTCATTTGACTGAACTATCCTATTCTTCTTTATATGAGTTGTGTACAGAAAGATAGAGGCATGATACATGTTATTACTCATATAGCTGTGTCAATAATGATATAAGCTATATAGATGTGACAAATGGACTAGAATAAATAATGGCAAAGAACTGAACTAAAATATTTTGCTTTAGGTAAATGCTGGCTCTTCTTGATGTGTTAAAAAAGCTAGACTATAAGAAAAATACAATCTCACAACAATTACATCAGAAACATCTTTAAAGATGTTTTAGTCAAGTAAGTGGGGCAGTTTTTCTGGGTGCCTCTTTTTCTGCTTTATATGGTGATTCATCCAAATATGCAGCATTACATTTATTCTATGCAAGAAAGAGATAGTTAGGGTCACATTCTATTTGTACAGGAACGTCCTTTTATAATGCGATAGGTGGTACCAGTTTAACAAAGCAGAAGTTAGACTTACAAGGTATGGGTTTATAGAAAATCACTATTGATTCATTAAAAGAGAGTGAGTAGTAATTTATTATCCTGATATTGTGAATCTCAAAATGGAGTGCCCAGAGTTTCTGTTGGAATTGGTGGCAGCTGGAAATGCTGAGAACTTTGCAGGGTTAGGCATCCTCCTCACACGCTTCAGAAGGTGCTAAAGTCAAAAGGAGCTTTTAACTCTTTGAGGTGATATGGCCTCACTATGAAACGCTTGTCTGCAGAACATCCACCGTCTTGTGGTGGGCTGAAAAAGGGAATGGGAGAAGGAAAGGCAAAGGAAAGAAGGGTGGGAAATACATAAGTAAATTTGCATGAGAGATACACCTTCTGTTCTACTTTTTGCATTGTGAATGGATGGTGGTATGATATTGGGCACTCGGTTCTTGTTCTTGGATTCTTTTTTATTCTTTTGTTTTAAATAGTGGCGGAGGGTCATTTGGAATTGCTTCATTTTGTTTGCAACCAGGCTGAACAGGAGGGTTTGGTTGGCAATTTAAAAGTTGGGGAGGGTGCGGCTGGAAATGTACAGGAGTGGCAAAAAGTAAGAAAAAAAAGGAAACAAAGGTTGTTTCAGTCTTTTCTAAGGTGCACGGCTATACGGGTTTGGGGATTCATCATCCAGTGGAAAAAAGTGAGAGACGGACCAAGGGAAGTTACCCTGTTTATTTGACTAGGCCTTTCCTTGACTCAGTATGCTATAATCATCTTTATGCTGGTTGTCTTTCAAAGTATAATTAGCCTGGAAGTGAATGTGGGTGGTGGGTGGTATGGCAAAGTATTTCTTCAGAAAAAAATAAGTAAGAAAGAAATGGTCTGCTGAAGAAAAAAAGTCTTGTGTAGCTTTCCAGTTTTTTGGTTTGGACAGTGTGTGTATGTAAGTCCAGAAGCCAAAGACATCCTGAGTCGAAGTCCAGAGAGAGTTCACTAGAAACAGTCAAATTGGAACATGCCCCAATGTATTACCAAGATGATAACGCTTTGTACTTCTGTTGTGCCCTCTGTGCTAACATCTCAAGGTACTTTACAAATATTAAGGGATTAACTTGCATAATGCCGCTGACAGATAGGTATTACTACTGTCCCCTTTTTACATGCCTGGGGAATTGAAGTACCAAGGAGTACAACAGCTCAGTTGTGCAACGCTTTTGACCGGAGAGAAACCACTGCAGCCAGAGATTTGAATATAGCAAGTTTGAATATAGCCATAGAGTACCTGCATCCTCCTGAATGTTTGCAGCTCACCACTTAGCTACATTCAGATTGGTTTTGGTAGACAGACGTGCAACCTTAGAGGGATGGGAGGCAAAGTTGTAATTAATTCCTCCTTAATTGGCATAGCAGTAAGTAATTCTGCTTAATCCATTCCTTGCTGTGAGGATGAAGTAAGGCTAAACATTCGAATTGTGGAGAGAACAAGGGGAAGAGAGGGAGTAGGCAGTGAAAGATGGACAGAAACAGGCATTTCTTATGCTGTGGTAGGCACACGGTTAGAAATACCTACATAAATAAGGCACCTTTCTTATTTTTCCTTCAGATTGCCTCTTGACTTAAATGAAATGCAAAGAAATAGACGATTTGGTTTGGAAAAATTAACAAAATTTTCCCTTCCCCTTCTTGTCTTTCATTCAGTCCATAAGAGTCTCTGGAGTGTGAAATGTGAAGACACCAAATTGGAATTAATTTTGCTTTTTCGTTTGACAGATTGTGTTACATTAACACTACACTATTGCCAAGCAGCAAACCTTTCCTTTCCTCAGATGTTAGCTCCTAATACAGACTAAAGACTGCTGAAAGAATGGTTATACTGAAATGCTTTATTTAAGTTTATCCTCCCTTGTGGCTCGAGCAGGCCCTGATTCTGCTAAGATGTATTCACATGAGCAGTCTCACTGAGTTCACTTTTATTGCTTCCTGGCAAGTGAGCTGAATTCTATTTCATAGAACATCGCCCAAGTTAGAATTTCAAAGCTCACTCGATACTCGGAGAGACCTTTGCAAGACTCTCTTCTCCTGTATCTACACAGGCACTAAACACACTGAGGACACAATTGAATTAATCAGGACTACTCATGTACAGAAAATCACCCAAGATTCTATTTAAGAGATGACAACTTTGATATCCTATTGTTCATTACCAGCCAAAGAATTGTTACTGCTTATGTAACCGGATTATTAAATTGTTTACTGGTGATAAGTCTTGCTTCCAATATTAAGCATGCATTGAGAGTCTTAGTGTACTTCTAGTGAAAAGAACTGGCTATAAATGACATCACAGGATTTATTTTCTCTCCCTAAATTGTGTTTTGTTTGCACTTTTGAGTGCAGTGCGTTTTTTTTAATTTTCTGTCCTACAAGTTTAGCCCAGGATCTGGCAGTCAGGCTGAGTTCTCTAATGCTCTTGGATGGTAACCAACATTCAAATTCAGCAGATTAAATTCTTCTCCTGAAGATACCTGCCTTTCTGCAAAATGCCTCATTTTGCACCTCTCACCATCAGGATAGATCCTGGAAGTATGTTATGTGGATCCCAGAGGGGCTAAATCTGATTCTGCAATTAGTACGTTATTCTATGGTATGTGACTAGAATGAAATGCTGTTCAGTGGCCTGTGGAGTAATTGGTTCTGCAGGATTTAGTAAACTAGAAGTAGTAGTAAAGAGGCCTCAAATTAGAAAATGAAAGAAACGAAGATGTACATGACTGGGAGTGCTTCCAGTGCTCAGGACTGTTTAGTGAGGAGGTGTCGGATTGCACCTTAATGGTTTCGATCCCTTTGTTTTCTCTGCTGAAGGTGGCGGTATTTAAAGCTGAAGCTTCCTCAAGAGCAATGGTCACTTCATTGGCACCATCTCACTGAAGAAAATGCAAGTCTAATTCCCTTCAGTTTTAGCGGAATTGTGTTTCATCGCTCTGTAAGAGACTATTCCATTTCAGGCTTCCTGTCTTTTGAACTAGAATTTTCATATACATTATTTGTAAGCCTATATCATATGAATTTGAGAGAATCTGAGCAAAACTGTCTTTAAGGAATGGTTCTTTCAGCTGTGGTACTGTTGCCTTTTTCCATCTTTGCATCTGTAATCCTGTTGTATTTGGAATCATCAGCACTCAGTGTGGAGTCACTCCCGATGGACCTGGGTCATGAGCCCACTGAGCAGTCAGTCCTCTTTAATGTGAACAAAACTCTTTTACTCTGTGTGTGTGTACGTTAAAGATGATGTTGTTGCCCATATGTAGAATTATCCTGCATTTCATCTGTTAGAAAAATAGAGAAATCTATTACAGTGCTGCTGAGACTGCCGTTCTCAAATGTAAAAGGCTTCAACTGCTGCTGCTTTATATCTACAACCCATGGTGGTGGGCACTTTGCCTCTGTAGTGTTTTGGTTGGATTTTTTTATATTTAGACCATTTTTAAAGAAAAAATCATTCATGTGCTTCGTAATCATGTAGCCTTTTCCAAGAATACTATATTTCTAGAAATTTTCATTATCTATGTCTTCCTCCTAATGTTAATTCTTTGTTTCCTTAAACTACGGCATGGGTAACAACATACGATTAAATAGTTGCCGGGTTTGCAGTTTATTGATGTTATTGTTGGGTTTCCTGGTTGGTGAAGTTGTTTTTTGAAATATGACTTGTCAGGTGTGTATCATCTCACTGAAGATGCAAGGCGCATGACTGACTGGTCTAGTAAAGTTAACTGGTGACTATCCGTTAAGTTCAATGGACTTAAAGTAGGAACTGTGAGAATGTGAGATGTCATCCATTGGTTATAGCATTGCCCAAAATTCTGAAAATGGTGTGTAGTGTATCATGCAGAGCAATTCTGGAAAACATGGGTCAATATTTTTGTATCAAGGCTCAACTGCATTTTGATAAGCAGTCTCTTGTACAAAAAGGTCCCTCTCTGTTTCTGTGCGACACGGACCTGA
The DNA here is from genome assembly GCF_011004875.1 of Balearica regulorum gibbericeps. Lineage (NCBI taxonomy): Eukaryota > Metazoa > Chordata > Aves > Gruiformes > Gruidae > Balearica > Balearica regulorum. The sequence continues at coordinate 73,617,335 of NC_046184.1, forward strand.
GGGTAGCTAATGCTGATCTGCTTTACTTGCAGCCATATCTTCCTGAGTTCTTTTTCATGAACGAAGCACGGAAAGGTCTTTTTAGATTTTTACGTTTAGATGGTAAGCATTCACTTCTAGTAGAAGAAAATCCGAAAACCGCAAAAGGCAAAATGAAGTTTCTGTACATCAGCTCAAGTTTGGCAGTACAAAACAATATGCGCTTATTAAGTGCAGTTGAATGGCTCTAAATTAATTGTAACTGCTACTATAGGTGGGAAGGTATAGAATGTAAAATATAACATTAATAATGAATGCTTTCCTGTTCGTGGATAACTAATTTTTAAACTGCCTGGAAAGTGGAGTTGCTGGACAGGATTCACTTAGCGAGGCTGTTGCCTGCCATGGAAGTTTGCTGGTTTTAATAATGGCTGATTACACAGGTGGCAATAACAACAGTGGTAGATTTTCTGAGAAATGCATTATTTTCACAGTGCCACTGATAGAAGAAACGCTTACTAGCAGCTGATAATTAATGATCAATTTGGAGATTATCACAAACAATTTACAAAGGTTGACTTTTCCTTTAGAAGTCCCTTTGGATAAACTGGATGGTAAATTATCTGCCTAAGGCTTTTACTTTCCGCGTGCTAATAAGATGAAAATGAATGTGTTTGAAGAGCTCTGAACTGAACTTTTCAGACTGTCTGATAATCCATACAACTCTTCTTTAAACATCTTAAGTGAGTGAGCAAATAGAGACTATAATAAAATTGAAAACCATCATAGGGGCGCATGTTACCACCCGGTCTAAGTAATGGGGCATGACAAATAAGAGGCACTGCTGTAGAGTTCATATTATGACATACATTAAATATTTGATCATCAGCCAGCAGATAGAAACAATTGGGCTAAGAGTATCATTTGCAAATAGAAGGATAAGATTTAGACTGCCATAGTCTGAGCACGGGATGGAGAACTTCTATATCTTAATACATGCTTCAACATCATCTTTTTACGTTCTGGTGTGCAGACCACTTAAAATCCTCTTCAGTATTTCCTCAGTCTGAAAAAAAGGAGTTAGTAATCCGTATTTACTTCAGAGGGGAGAATAATCCTTATTTAGTTCACAGAAGGGATATGTGAAGAGTAATTAGTATTTGTAAGTGCTTTTAAGGATGAAAAGGGGAGTGCAAGCATAGAAAGCTCTCTAGTAAATTCTGTAAAGGAAAGAAGAGGAGAAAAGTAGGATGAGGTTTTTAGAGGTATGCAGGTGTTTAGAGACATAGATGGGCTCCTAATCAGATTTTCAGAAGTGCATAGGTGTCTTAATATTGGAAGCATACTTGAAGATCTCTTACAGCAAGACAAACTCCATGTTTTTGCACTTTAACATCTTTATAAATCTGGGTCATAATTTATATCTGTGACGTGTTGGGGGGAAGTAGAGGGAAAGGGGGATAGGGCTGTAAAGGCCTGGTAAGAGCTGCACTTTCTGATCTTCCCCCCTCCAAAGCAAGGATGGAGGTGGGAATGAGAAGAGAGTACGAGAGAAAGGAAAAAACCTTTGTACGTCAGATGAGCTCTTTTACAAGGGGGGTTTTGCAGACTCTTAAAAATGCCAGTTGGGAATCTTAGCGTACAGCTGTATGCTTGGTCCATGTTGTGAGTAGATCAGTGGAACCAGAAGTATGCTGTCGGTCAAAAATGTTCCCCTAGCATTAGTTTTACATTTTTGAGACTTTATTTTATGGTTGATGTTTTTACAGCTTAAAAGCTGGTACACCTGTGTGATCTATTTAAAAGAGAGAGAAAAACTAAACAGAAAGATCTTTGCTTTCAGTTTGTGCATGAAGGGGCGACAGATGGATATAAGTTATAGTAATACAGAAACTACCCTTTCTAGGGAGTTGTATCTTTTTAGTATGCCTTTATAATGTTATCCAGGGCAGAGGTTGGAAAGGGGGTTGTTTTTAGCTTCTCATCATTGTTTTGGTAGTGCATTTGAAGAATGCAGTATTCCTCATTTTCATTGTACTAAGGAATCATCATCAGAGCTGCCGCATAATAGAGGAAACTGGAAATCAGAGCTTGCGACTCACTGTCCAAATTTGTCCCTGCTGGCTATGAGAGGGTGGGTTAGAGCTCTGACTTTCACTTGGGTGCCAGTATTGGGCAGTTCTGTGGGTAAACAAGAACCAGACTGGCGTCTGTAACGGTTCATCTGTGAAACGGGTGTTGCCATTAGTATTTCATGATGAAGGTATGTGAAATTCCTTTAGAATATTTTTTCTGAGTAAAAAATGCTCAGTAATTGTGAATTACCTTGGCATTACCTGGCAAAGGGTGAGCTTTCTTCTTGTGCGAAGGACAGAGAAGAAGATTCCCTGAAACTGGACAGTGTAGTGAAAAGGATTCAGTGACATTCCCCTGCTAAATGCTATATTTTGGTTGGGTTTTAGTTTTGGGTTTTTTTTTTTTTTGGGGGGGGGGGGTCGTTATCAATGCCCAGAAAAGAAAGATGACTAGATTTTTACATAAATATAGTCACTAGGTTAAAAAAAAAAAATCTTGGGATCTGTTGGCAGGACTGTATGAAGGAACTTAGTTTTGCAGTTTCAAAATACAGTAGCTGAATAAAGTACTTGATTTTTGCCCTTGCTTATATGGCAGCATGCACAAAACCATCAGGTACATTAACAATACAAGCAAGTAATACAAACAGCAATCAACAATAAAATGTTTTTTTAAAAAAAAAACAAAAAAACAACAAAAACAGAAAATGAGAGCTTACAGAGCTTTTTATAAAGACAGTTAAACATTCTTATCTCTTATGTAGAAATAGAAAAACTGGGAGCCAGAAAGATTCGATAAATTATGTGGGGTCACATGGGAAGTTGCTGTCTTCTGAATTCTTAATGTTGTGTCCTGGTTTCGTAGCCCATACTGAGGGAGAGAGGGTGTTCAGCTGTAAACTACCTGGTCATAATTTCAATGTTTGTGCTTCTTCGGCAATGATCAATGCCAAAGGATGTTGCTGTACTGCAGAATTAAATTTCTGTTATATATTTCAATCAGTCAACCAATGCTGTCTCCTAGGTGTCATTCAAACAACTGTAGAGCTTGCCAGGTGACTACTTACCCAAATCAAAAGCTATTTATTACCTTTTTGAAATTAAAAATGGGACAGTGGGCCTTTCTTGTTGCATTTTGTATATTTGTTTGAAAACATAGCTGATCATCAGCCTGTGATATGAAGGTGTTTGTTAATGTCTGATACAAATTAATCCATTATTTTCTCAATGTCCTAGTTTAATGTGACTATAATTATTCCTCATCAATTACTTTGGTTGCAGTAGATAGCCCATGGAGTGACTGGGCGTCTTCTTCCAACTCAGAAGTGTTCTTTCCAGTATCCTCTTCAGATACAGCAAAAGGCTTTCTGGGAGATCTACTTCCTGTTGCCCGTGCGCTATCTTTTTACAGGGATTCGTGCTTGAATTGTTCCAAGTGCCAAATCCATGTAGTTAGAAAACAAAAAAGCGGTGTATGTGTGGGGAGTGTAGAATAAAAAAAAAGAAAGTGGGAAATAAGGAAGTTTGGTCGTTCGTTTTTGTTTAACAGATAAGTTAATTTTCTAAGATGCTAAGCACCTACACTTCTCATGCCTGAAGGAATCTGAAGGTCTTCACTTCCTTCAGAGCTCAGGCCAGCGGTGCCCTTCAGATGCCTCGTTCTCCATGCAGTGGTCATTTTCCTCGTAATACTTGTGACATACGTTTTAGATCTGAACATCTGGATTCAGATTCACTTATAATATAATTAGGTGTATCCCCAGCGGGGAGAAGGTTTTTGATGGAAGAAGTCTTTTCAAGAAAGCTTTTATACCACTTGTTATGGCAATAGCAGCCAGGTTTACTTTACTGTAATGTATATTTATTTTTTTCAGAAGACTATAGCTCTCATCTGAAGTTGGACCTCCATGGCAATACGTGCCTTAGACTGCTAAATTGTTTTAATACATCTCAGTAAAAACAGTTCTAGGCAAGCGCATTTTAATGGTGATTTTTTTTTTTAAGTGTGTTTGAAGGCAGTGTGTGGACAGTGTGATGTAGAGGAAGAACCAAATGTTTATTTTAAGATGTGTTTGAATGAATCTGCCTACATAAACTTGCCAGTGTTAAGAAAGGGGCTCTGCCCCTTTTAGATCACAAAGGCCTCTCAGTGGGGGATGGTTTTGGTAATGGAAAAAACAAAAAAAGGTTCCAGTATGTGGTGGAGGAGGTAAAATAAACAAACAGCAATGGATGATTACTTCTCTCCATCAAGGCTTCTTTATCCTCCCGAGCTCAGTCAGTGGTCAGCATGTTAGACACCCCTCCCTGTTTTATCCATCCCTTAACTGTGTTCTTTGACAGCATTGGTTTATACAGCTGGGGCTTTGTGGAGCTGGATGGGAATCGCTGTTGAACAACAGACGTGAAGGTAGACAAAATACCTATGGAAGGGTGAATGGAAGACGTCCTCTGACTTTCCCTGGAGGGAATGATACTGGCTTCAGGGTTTTTCTCCTCCTTTCCACTCCACCTCCCCCTCCCAACTCCCAAAGATTTTTCAAGTGGACATCTTTATGCGATGGTGTTTCAGTGCCTGAAATTACTGCAGCCTTTCTAAAGTAAACTTTGAGAATCCTTATGATCCTAAAGGTATGTTGTCTGTTTAGAATGTCCTCTCATTTTCATACTTGTGGATTTATTTTTACTTCGCGTACTAATATGCATGCGTTTGTGTGAGGGTATATGTGTGTTATGTGATTAATAGCTGTATTTTTCTTAGCTAACAGCTCTGGCACTATCGGGGGTTAACGTTTGTAAAGATGGGTAATTATCAGCTGTTCATAATTGTTCTTTCTCTTGAAATTTGATAGGCATTTCTTGAATCAGATATAGCAAAAAATCATCTTTTAGACAGTGGTGAGTCAATCCACTTACCTACGTGCACCATTAAAGTGGTGAGGAAGCATGTTACTATGTACAAGCAACAGTTTTAAGAAGTGTTCAGTAGCACTTTAAACTGAACGCAGATCTTCAGAAATCTGAAAATTACAGAATTGAAAGCGGCTTGAACAATAAATACTACTGCAAATGAATGGATGTGTACCGTGATGGGTGATCACACCACACATTTGTTAATGTAGATTTTTAATTCTTATGGTTTTATGAATGAAAACTGGGAAAACAATACAACAACTGTCTACCTTCCACAAGATGACTGAAGAAGACTTCACAGTACAGTATGCACAGTGAGTGAAGCAGGAGCCCTCACATCATACCATAAACTTTTTCTGTTTTATCCCTCGTGCAATCATCTATTGGAACAGAGATGGCATGACTCTGCAGATAATCTGAAGTAGGAGATATGAGTGCTAAACCACTTGAACACTTGAAAAAAGTTAATCTTCTCTTTTTGAATATCAGAATGTCTGAACTAAAATTATTTTTATTTTAAAAAATTTTGTTTACTCTATTTGTATTTCAGAGTAATTTTCAGAGGCAGCAATTTTCACTAGTTTCTGAAAGGCAACATCTGGGCTTCAGAACAATTTCTTTTCAGCTTTGAAAATTCTACCTCAAATTGCTTAGACATTATAGATGTTCAAATTTTTTTTTGTTTTTGTTTTTTTTTTAACATAATAGAAAGGCGATAATGTATTTATTCCCTGTCATTTTATCTTCAAGTTCAGTTTGATTTTTCTTTGTTGGGCTTTCCAGGATTATTTGTTCCTGGGCCAAGAATGCACCTGTCATATATAAACCCTCCAAAAAGCGGGGAGCACATACATGCATACAAACAAAAAAATAATAAAAATTCTAGGCAGCTGGAATTAACCTGTTGGAAAGATAATGTTTACATCCATTAGAGATATTGCTCTGCCTAAGTATATTTTTTTCATATGCACACACAGAGGCACAAAAACCCATTTGACTGTGCCTGTAATTCTTAAAGGTACACACGGGTTCTCTGAGGCCCCAATTCTGCTCCCACTAAAGTTATTTAGAGGCCCAATACTTCAGCGATGCAAGTTCAAGCTATGAATGGTTATGCATATATAATGATACATGATCAGTTTTAACATACGCTGTACCTATGGATGTGTGTGCTTATGTGTTCCTGTGTTTATTTGCATTTTTTTATAAAGTGATAAACATGATACAAATGTGTATGAGAGTGATGGTTGGAGCAAGAGTTTATATAATAATGGTAGAACGATATTGTGAGTTGAGATGCATAAATATCAGTGGGTATATTAAAAATATTTCCTCAGTGCAATTATATGTACATTTATTAGAAGCAAACGTACATGCAATATAAACTGATTATTCTGAACTTACCTGTAGGGGAATTCAGAGTAAAGTGGGAAAAAAGATACTTTTTTTTTCCCCTTGTTTCTGGTTTGTTTGTGATTATACACAAACTCTGGTGAGGGAATGTTGTTGTTTAAAAAAAAAAAAAATTGTTTTGTTGAGTTTGAAATACAAGTAAGGAAAGAGAGGGGAAAGGAGAGGGAGGCTTGAAGCTGGCGAGCTGTTTCTTTGGCGTTCCCATTACTGAGCAGTGGCCTGATGAAAGAGTGGGAAAAGCTGTGTCATAATTTACCAAGATCTCAATCAAAAGAACGGCTTCTTGTATTGAAATCTGGGCGTCTTTTGGGAGAGAATTCTTATTATTAATGTTGATTCTACTGAAAGTAATTCATCATTTAATAATGCTTGAAGAAAATGTTATGTCAGCTTGATTAGACAAAGACTACGAATGGCCAAGAATAAGCTCCCTAAATTGCAAAAGTTTTAATATTAGCGAACTTTTCAGAATGAGCCCGTGCTTCCTCAGATTTCTTTGTAATAAGTAAGTCATTCATAATTGTCATAATTTTAAAGCTTTTTCAACTCTTTGCCTTCATTTCACTCAATGTCATTGGAAATTAGGTATGCACGTCTGTGTGTGATGTATGGATTCCTTGTAGCATGCAGCACAGCTCTCCCACTCAGCGTCTGGAGACTGGCTGACTTCTTTTCTGTCATTTTCAAGTATTAGTTTGTACAGTGAAATTTCAAGGCCTGAAATCTCTAATTATTTGACTTGATTCCTCTTTGTAGTTCAGCAGGCAGAAGAGTGATGATTACCTAATGTCATAGTGATTGCGATAGTACTTTCAGCAGTGAGCAGTTCCTAAAACTTTACATGAAAATAAAAACAAACCTCTGCTATTTCTAGTGTGACACAAGGACAAATGTAAAATAATAATAATAAAAAGTAAAAAAGCAAGATGTATGAGAAGCTGAGGGGGCGGGGGGGAGGTAAATTTCTAAAAGACTGGGGGTGAGGGGGAGAAGGAAGCCAGAGTTAATTTGAGGATGCACTGGAAAATAAATGAGCTTGTGGATTTAATTCAAAATCATCCAAGCAGAGTCTTTTGCATGAAAGAAGCCAGTGATCAGGCTCAGTTTACTTGAAACATCAACAATGACTGCATCCTGCTGTTTCAGAGTTTGTGCTGATAGATGCTCATTGTCTTTGACACCGCACCATTAGGGCTGTATGTGGCCTGTGCCGTAACCAGGTTTTCACTGCGTGCCTCTTCTGGTTCTGAGAAGTTCTTAAAAAATACAGATTTTGATCTTTGAGAGATGTACTTTTCAGCAGATGTAAAATCTGATCCTGTAGTTTCTGGTTTATAAACATACTATTAGATTTTTGGCTCTTTTAGTTGACGTACAGACCAGTGAAAAACAAAAGGCTTAAGAAGTTGACGGGTACCAAACAAAAGCGGGATATAGGTTCTCATGCTAAAGCAGAATTTGGATGTATGTGTCTGGGTAAATCACTAAACGTTCCTACTTAACACCTACTAGTTACTGTACAAAACAGGGACAACAATGCAAAGTCCTGTGCGACATCTAGAAAAGAATTACGTGATATTCTTTGCAGTAATAGAATATAGTATTTTGATAGGAGTTCCTTCATCACCTTACAAATTCCGTTTTGGTTGGAGATCGGTTTGTCTCAGGCTGGAGTATTTCACTAAACAACTTAGTCATGCACAAAGAATCTTTCCCAGTTACCTGCTTTGAAAGGTCAGTGAAAATCTTTGCATAACACACATTGGGAACATTCAACGTGAACTTTTCTTCACAATGTATTTTTCCAAGACTTGATTTTACAGAGATTTTTCATGCATAAATTCCTTGCAAATGCAAGAAAACGGAGATGATAAATTTTTAGTTGAGAGCATGGAGTTTATAGAAAGGTGGGGGGCGGTTTCAGGTGGGGTTTTTTTTACAATTTTACAAGATTTTTCTTAACATTTTATTGCAAGACTCTTGTAACAACTTTCTTATTTAAGGGTTTCAGAACTTGTCAAAATGAAACCATTTACCACTGGAATTTTGAACAGTGCCTTTTCTCAAAAAATAGTTTCCACAATATGTGGAGTATCAGGTTTATCAGCCAAGCTGCTGATACTTTACTATACTATACTTTAAAAAGCAAACTTTAAAATAGATAGGGGATAGCATATTCCCTGCCCGTTTTATATTAAGAATCTTCTAAACTGATGGACTAAAAAAAAAAAATCGCTAAAGTTACCCTGTACAGGGAGGAAGTCTGGAAAGCAAAAGGGAGGAAGTGAGTTAGGTGAAATGGAAATTGTTGGGTGGCCTTAACCATAAGATGACTTGTAGCAGTTGTAATAATAGACAACTGCAGAGAAATATTACACAGGTTATGCCATAGCAATCTTGGTTTGTGTTAACAAACGTGACTTGTTCACCAAAACCCTTTTCAAATAATGCAACTTACTTGTAGCATATGTGCATTTTAAAAGATGGCTGATTGATATGATCTTAGAAAGTAATAATTAACAGATTATTCCATCTCAGTGTGAGTGACAGATGAGAGCATGTTTCATGCACATTTTTTATTGATTAGCAGATTAGAGATGTTTGCTTCTCTTTTTCTGTTTTTTTTTTTTTTTATTTTATTTTAATTGTAAAATTACTTCAGTAAAGAATTCCAAACCAGGCTGTAAATGACTCAAAGATATTGCCAAGTGAAGTCTGTTTTTAGTGGTATGTGTAGAAACAAGTTGGGCTTGCAGTTCCCAGTGGGACAGAGTGTGGGAGTCTGCCACCCTTACTCATGTTGAGTAATACCTTATTACACAAGTAATCCTGTCAAAACGGACAGAGTTGGGTTTTTTTAAAGGTACTAGTTATTCAGTGTACGTAAATAATGGATTAATTTGGGGCCAGAATGAAACGGAGACAGTCATTAGTATTGACTAGCAGCTTTTGCTTGGACTGTCTGTAGAGAGATCATAATCTTCAATAAACCTGGGAATATGAACCAGGTTTTTAGTACTAAACGTGATCAGAGATGAGGCAGATGTGTTGCTGATATTTTGGATAAACTTGTGATTGTGCATCTTATGTGTGTGTGTGTGTGTATGCTTACGCATTAGATACACATCCATGTAAGATCGCTGCTGTCTGTAATCATACGTATTTTCTGTGGAAAAGCAGAGTCTGCCGATTTCCAGCATGTACTTTAGAGGGAAATATCCCTGCGGATCGGGAAGAGAGTCAGACTGAATCCTGTTGAAGTTCCTGGGACTAGTTTAGTGCGCAGCATTTAGTTTGGAATCAGGCCATGTTAGCGAGCGCATTCCCGATGGCGTTGGTAGCGGGGATGACCCTCCACGCTGCTGCTGGAGGATCAGATCTGCTCGTCTTGTCCTCGTGCATCTCTCCAGAATGCAGCTCCGTGCCCATCTCTGATGCACGGGCCCGAGTGATTTAAACTCTACCCATGAGAAAGACTTAGTTTATAGCTGCCTGAGAAACTCAAGAGGTGAACATTTTCATGCCAATTCAGAAACTGGCTATGCGACTCCAGTCAGGCGCTGTCACGCCTAGTTATGGTGAGAAAACAACAATGCCTCTCTTGATAAGGGAGGAAAAAAGAAAGTCTTGCACAGTCAAAATTTTGACATACAATTTAAATCATCTCTCTACATCCTGTGGACTTGGAGCTGTCAAAAAGGCAAAGCCTGTGTTTGAATGGAAAAGCTTTTTATTTCTTTAAAAAGTGTACCAACTATAATTATCCATAACTATGCAGGCCTGTTTTAATGCTGTTTTATAATTACAGGTCTTAATGCTAGATTATACAAAGTCATTTATAAATAGTCAGAACAGAGGGACTTCGGGAGTTTTTAACCTGTAGATTGCTGTAGGTTGTGGCAGCTGATGGGATTTTGCCTGCATGTGTATGGGGTGAGCTGTGAAATGATTGATGAATCCCTTAATTAACTCCCAACAAGTTAAGATTTATGGCCTCATATCTTTTTCTCCTGACACATCTGTGTTTGTCACTTTTGAAGACATGGATAAGCCATTTCTCCAAAAGCTTTTGTGTGTATCTGAAATGTTTCTGAGGTATTTTCCTTAATGTAACAAGATTAGAGTTTTATGACATAAAATTTATGAAATTTTATGGCATGAGCAATCAAATTGGGATGGATGCTGGTTGTATGCTAGAGGGCACTATCTCCTTGAATACTGGATGCTGTTGCAGATTTATTTTGGGTATACAATCATGTATGAAATGAACCAAAACCAATGAACAAATGGAAATGTAGTGGGGACACTTAAATGAGGTTCTGTTAAAAAATAATAACAATAAAAAATAGAGCTGTGGAAAGATCGCTTTTGTGAGGCACTGAACTCAAGGGGGGGGGGGGGGGAAACCCAAACCAAAACAAAACAATGTTATTTGGTAGCCTGAAATTATTTGGGTGGAACCAACACTTGTAGATGGCATGAGAAAACAATTCGTGTGGACGCAGTGTAGCTCTTACTCTCTCCAGTGGGAAAATCCAGCCATGCTGAAGTCAGTCCAAAACCACTGAAATCAACAGACACAGGGTATCAGTTTAAGCCTACAAAGAGTCTGTTGTAAATTGAAGGGGAGTAAAGAAATACATGGAGAAGCTATTGTAAGATGAATCACATCCAATATTTGTGGGATAAGAGTGAGTTGCAAGAGTGAGATTTTACTTCCCTGAAAAAAACATTCTTGCTACCAGGAAAAGCGTTTATTTAATGACAATTTAACAAAAGACATGTTTTTTACTGCAATTTCTGCATACTAAGAAGCCTTTCCAAAAGCAGAAGAGAGTCCCTTTACAAGAAATAGGGTCATATTTGAATTCATCACCAGAACTAAATCTTCAGTTCCATCCTAACCACTGATAAAAATCAAGTATGGGGATATGTTTCATAACTCTGTGTCTCTACAGTGGGCTGAGTACTGCCTGTGTCCCACTGTGTCTGAACTTTGCAGATTTAGGTTGTCTAAAAAATTACTATTTAGCTATTTATATTCAGCAGAAATGATTAATGACAGTTGAAAATGCAGCTCTTCTTGCAAGTCTTAAGTTGCAACAGATTTAATCTGCACAGACACCCTTCGAGATTCAGAATCTGATCCACTGTATTGCTGTTCTTCTAGGAGTTATATCTTGGGGTTTTGTTGGGTTTTGTTGTTTGTTTGTTGGTTTGCTTTTTAAATCCTATCCATACATTGGTGTCTGAGGAAATTGGTGTCTCCCCTGTCACTGTAAACCTTCTTTCAGAGGGGTGTAATTGAAAACCCTTCCAAGTTTAAACTAGTTTGAAGATCTTCAAGTCATGTAAGTTGTAAACTGTTGTGTTATCATTGAGGGTAGATCCAGGATGTTTGCAGTCCTTTGTTAAGATGGGATAATTCCAGTCTTTCATTAGACCTAGATCTGTTTAAAAGAGCTCAGGTTCAGATGACATCATTACTCAGAATTTAGCTGTTTCCCTTTGCTTACTGTTTATAACAGGAACTCCACTTGCATCTCAGGTGTAGAATCTGTTAAGACCTAGTATTAGCTCAGTAGGAAAATGAAGACGTATGAAAAGAAGAGAACTCAAAGATATGCAGTGTGGGAGCATTTCAAATTCAGAAAAGAGGCCAATAAAGCTGTAGAAATAATGAAAGACTACCCGTGAATGAATTTATCTTGTATCATGTTGTTTGATGCTCATGAAGCTGTCAGTGATTTGATCCTTTGCTGCGATAGGCTTTGATAGTTACTGTCCTTTTGGAAGACATTTCCAAAAGTAGATATGGATTTAGGTATTTATTTATTTTAATCTTCCATTTTCGTGTGCAAATTTCCTAGATGTTCATAAGGAGAAGTAATTTCTGTGAAACTGTGATGGTTGTTGTTTGATGTTAAAGGGGATGATGGGATTTCTGAAAGGCCAGGTTATGCCTAACTCCTGTTGGCTATGGACACAGCTACCTGAAGATAAATTGCAGTTGTCGATAGAGCTATGTGACCCTTACCTAGGGTTGTGCAATTGTTTCTTTGAGTGTCCTAGTCACTTGGAAGACTAATGCAGATTGGATCCGTAACTTCACCACCTTAGCTTTTTTATCAATTTCTTAGCCTCCTAGCATTATCGTGAGCACATGGCTTGTAATTTAAACTGGGTAAGAGCTGCATGGGGAAGGAAAAAGCTGCTTCCTCCCTCTCTAGTATCACTGTAGGCTGGCCTACAGTCCAGTCCATAGGTTTTCATTTTAGATCAAAACCATAATAATCTCTGTTATTGCTACTGCATAGAGGTGGTCACCTCTGTTGCCTTCCTTGGCTGTTTTTATAAATTCCCTGCAGAAAATGATATCATGCCTGTTGGGAACAGTGACAAGCAGAAGGCGATGACGATCTGCAGCATGCTAACTGAACACAGTAGAGGAAACCGTATATTCACTGATCATAAAGTTAGCAGAAGAGCTTTACTTCAACACGATAGTCAAACTCTCCTTGTGAAGCAACGTGACAGAATCTGGGTTATTCTGGGTTAACAGCAGTAGGAGTTTTTAACACAACTTAGGTATAGAGTTTATAATGCTAATCATCAATACAAACGAAGGCATCCTCTCTATATATTTTATTGTCAAAGTGAATTGTAGTGGAGAGTTTTGTAGACCGTTTACAATATTTTCAGTGCTCTTATTGATGAATATAAATGTCCTAAAGTATAGAACATTACTGTGGAATAATTGACTAATGATTTTTGTGTCCCTGCCTTTTTGTTTGCCAAAATTGAGACAACAGCTTAATGCTGGTTTTCAGAAAGAGAGATTTTGTAAAAACCCAAGCTTTTATTAAGGCAGTGCTGAAATGAGTAACCAAAACGTTACACTTGGAATCAATAGCAAATGTGTATCTTGGTGCGGTGCAATGCAGAATATGAATAATTCACATTAACTTCAGGAGGGAGTTGCATGGTTTCTGCAGAAGAAAAGCTTGGGATCTGTCACGTCAAACATAGCTGTAAAATGCTGAATTCGGTGGGCTAGTAGAAAACTGCCAGTAAGAGTCTGTCTGGTGATCTCTGTCTTTATACATATGCTTCGCTGCAGACACGTAGGTGGGAAAGCCTAGAAGACAGAATTCAGGTAGGATGTATGAAGTGTTAGTCTGTTGGACTAAGTCAAACATTAATAGAAAATACAGATTGCTTCTCTATGTACAAGCAATAGGTGATTGGGGTTTTTTTTGGTTGTTGTTTTGGTTTTGTTTTTTTTTTTAAATATAATCTAACTTGGCTTAGGAGGCAAAGCTCAAAATGAGATCATTAGAAACAAAATAAGTCCTAACAAAGGGCTGTTTAAAGTCACTGTTTGTTTTCAGACCCAGTTGACTGCTGCTAAGAACCATTTCGTGCTCAATATGCCAAATCGTATGGACATGCTCCACCTCACAGCAGCCCCACACATGGTTCAAGAGGCTGCTGGGCTTTTGAAATGCAGTCCTTTAACTGTGAAGTGGAAAATCAAAATGGGGTAATTAGAATCATAAATACTAGATTTTTGAGGAGGAGCAGTATTACTTTAGCCTGGCTTTTCAACTTTTACATACAATAGTCTTCAGTTTCCTTGCTCATACCTTCCTATTTTCCATGAAATATTTATCTTCCTTTTCTTCTTTTGACTGCCTATAGGATTTCTTACTTCTCAGTCCACTCCTTATTACAGATGCTTAGCACAGTGGCCCATTATGCCATCCATGCACATACCCTGATTTTCGTGAACAATGTTGCTGTAATTAATCCCAGAAGTCGTCTGCATTTTAATACTTTACTAGACCCCTCTATTTTGAAGACCAAGCTGGAAATGTTCTGGGTTCAGATTGTTCTGTAAGATTTTCAGTAGTGCCTGGTTTGGATGAAAACTGGATTTTTCAATGACGTAAGGATTCTTTCAGTCTTTTGAAAAGTGGAAGATACACACGTGCTATCAGAACAGGATTATCAGACAGTCTCAAAATATTCGGAATGTCAGCCTGAAATTTTAAGTCAACGTTTATGTGTGATTTTTACAGCATGTGCTCTATGTATCTTCCTTGTGTATCCTTTTTTATATAGATACAGATGTAAATTACATTTACACATGCTTTTTCCTGATCTGACTATAGGTAGGAAGTACAGGGTATCTTGATAGCAAATTTTCATTCCCTTAGTACAACCCTGAATTTGTGTTCTCAAGAGGCTTAGATAATTAATGTCCAAATGTTTAATTGCTTAACTATCCCAGATCTGTGAACCTGAAAAGATTCTTGCACCATGACTGTGTTGTTCACATGAGTGAAGTTTTATAAACACAGACATTTTTGTTTGCTAGCAAGTTATTTTATTTTATTTTACTTTAATTTTTATCAGTTATGGTTAAATACATGCGGGCGATTATCCCTTAAAAGCTAAGTTGACAATAGCTTGTACTGGAAGACGTTCTATCTTCTTACAGTCTCTTGCAAATGCAAAACCAGATGGGTATTTTTTTAAAGGAATTGCATTTCATTATACAGTCTTCTTAGGTGAATTTTCATGTTTAAGAAGCCAGAATACAAGAGAGTGCTATATTAGTGTATTATTCTCACAACAAACAAGCCACTGTTCTGTTGCTACCTGCTTGGCCATTGTTTCCAATTGTGTATGCTTTGCAGTGGTATTTGGATGGTTTCCTGCTCTCTGCCAGCACAAAAAAGGCATTTCTGTTACAATGGCCCCTAACCACACAATGACGGCATTAAGGATTTATTTGGAGGTTTCATTATTTTCTCCTCTTTTGTTCCTTCCAGGATGTCTTCCAAGCGACCAGCCTCTCCGTATGGGGAAGCAGATGGAGAGGTAGCCATGGTGACAAGCAGACAGAAAGTGGGAGAAGAGGAGAGTGACGGGCTCCCAGCCTTTCACCTTCCCTTGCATGTGAGTTTTCCCAACAAGCCTCACTCTGAGGAATTTCAGCCAGTTTCTCTGCTGACGCAAGAGAACTGTGGCCATAGGACTCCCACTTCTCAGCACAACACAATGGTAGGTTTGCTAATGGTCTATTGTGCTTACATCCATTCTTTGAATTCTGCCTCTACAGTAGTTTGGCATCCAGATCTGTACTTTATGGAGTGTACAATGCACAGTTACACGCACAGAACACGCTACAATAATGTGAAAACTCTGACCTAGCTGGACTGCCTTTACCTTCCACTACAAATGCTAAATCACTTGCAGTGCAAACTCCACTTTTCCTCACCTTTGCCTGCTGGCATTTAGGGTGCTAAAATTTTTTAGCTACACTGATGTGAATTTGAAGTGTGTGTGTTCAGCAAACAGTAAATGGTTTTGGAACACTGTAAGTGAGAGTCATGTTTGGCATGGTGTCTGAAATATCACCCCAATGCCAAGTTTATGCAATAGTAAGACACGGAAGTCTGTATAAAGGGTAAGAAAAGCAACTTTGGATTTTGCTGGCTTTAAAAATTCACGTCTGATGTGTATTTCACGTGCCACAGATACCTACAAGAAAATTTGCAGTGCTTATGGAATTAAATCAGCCTATTGCTTTTTCACTTGTGAATTCCCACCTTTTTGTGCACTTTACAAATGACACTATGCACTTAATTCATTACATGTAGCAGCCCACTGGAAGTCCAGAACTGGCTTTATCTAAAAGCAGACAAACAGAAAGAACAAAAAGCAATGCCATGTTCCTCACTAGTATCGTAGCGTCGCTATTGTAACGTGACGTGTTCGGGCCCTTCACGCAGAATTCTGTGATACATTTTTATAAAGGTTGAAAGGTGCAGGGAAAGGCATTGAAACCCCAGGACTCCGGCACCTTGACAAAGCTGTCTATTGTGAACACACTTACTCAGCTCTTGCCTGTTTACAAATTGATTGCAACTTTTCTGTTAGTCCCTCACTTTGACAAGGGCACTGACAATTTCACTTTAAGTGAAGATAATGAATAGACCTGCATATTTGAAGGCTTTTAAAAAGGCATTGAAGAATAGGTGATAGTGTATTCTCATAAAAGTCTGCAACAGCTCCATAGTGGTATTTAAGCCCTTACAGCTCATTACGCATATGTAACAAGCCCTAAGTAAAAAGCCTTAGGGATTATTATTTCTCGTAGGACCAAGTCACTGGAAATTCAGTGAAGCTGCTCTCCTAGACAAAATAACTCATTGATCCCAATCCATTTTTCTTCCTTTTTGGTCTAAGTTCAAACAGTGGTTTGGAATATTTCATTTTACTTTGTGTAACTTTAAATGAAGAAAGAACATCATTGGAAAAATTACTCATGGGCAGACATGTTATTATCTTTGTCTAGCTTGTTTACTTCTTATCCTTTATCATACATTTTACGGAGATGTAATTCATTAATATGCAGTTCTAGCCAATGGGATGTTAAGGTATGTAACTGGTGTATGAGCTTTGCTGTATTTTGGCCTATTTTAAGAGAGCGTATTGAAGATAAGGGGTTGTTCCTGACAACGTTTAAGTCAAGAGATAAACTTGTGATGACACTAGCAGTGTAGAATCAGACCCTAATGAAACAAAAACTCATTGTCTTCTAAGGAGCCCAGTAGGAGTATTTTAACTACAGCTCACTGAAACACTTAACTGCTCTTTAACTGATTTTAACTAACTTCTTTATTCATTTATAGTTTTTAAGACCAAGAAGTTTAGCTGATCATCTAGTGTGACTTCCTGTTATGAAGGCTATATTTAACATGATGTCAAAATAGTGTGTTCTGTCTCTTTATAATACAAGATACTGAATTATTGAATGTTTTAGACAGTTTTTCTGTAGAAGTGAGATGCTGTAGGCTTATCTGAAGCATGTTTGGGGGGTTGTAGGGACTGGTTTTGTCTTCATACATGTTTAAGAAAATTACCAGTTTGTATGAATGTGACATTTGGGTAATATCTTTTTTTTGGTGAGGAGTGTCTTGTAAAAATCATCATCCAGGTAGGTCAGAAAGGATGTAGCCCATGTGTCTCCAGAAAGAAGGAAGTGATCTATGTAAATGAGTAAAGTATAAATAATCAGTCCCCTTTGCTGTTGTGGTATGTAGTTGTAAGAAGGAAGTAACTGAACCTAGTGCTTGGATAACTTTTAGATGACTTCAGTTTGAGTGATTAGCAGTTACGAAAGTCATTCCCAAAGGATATTCACTTTGGTACCATCACAGAGGTCATTTTTATACTGTTTGAATTGACATTCTGTGCTATTTTATAGTCTCTGGGAAGCAAATCCAGGTGCATGCACGTGTGCACACACCACCACACAGTGCAGTCCAATACAGTTTTATTGATAAAGCTCCAGCGGTGTGCTTCACACTTCTTAATAGCTTGTCAGCTGTACCACTGCACCTACTGACTGAGTCTGCAAGTGACTATGGAGTTCTCGTTTTGCAGCCACATGCTGTCCTTAGCAGGGTAGACCTTTACAGATCTCTCCAGTGTCCAATAAGACAGCATCAGATACACAGCCAGTCTGAAATCATGTAGTGCATCACTCTGATGCACCCTTCTAAACCATACTGCTCGGTGTGTGATTATTGGCTAAGACTTCTCTGAAGGGATTCTTAGATAGACATAGTATAGAGCCAGAGAGATCAGTCTGTGTTAGCTACGTGTACAACACCCGTTTGGCTTAGAGAACAATCTCAGCAGAAGAAAGCCACAACTAAGGGATCTGGAAAAGGTATGAAATTACATGGCTTTGTCTCATCAGTAGGCTGCGTAGCTGAATTCCTCTTCTCACTACAGCCATTCCTGCCTCCTCATGTTCTGCCTCTCAGCACTGGGTCATGAAGGGACAGTTAGGAAAACAATTTCAACCTTGAGAATCAATTTCTTGGCCTCACTTTTCTAGCTGCTAATTGACCCTCTGTTTCATAGGTTACATCCAGCTGCGCTTCCTTTTACAAGTCCTGCCAGCTGGGAGAACCTAGGATCCTTAAGGTAAATGGCTGATTGCACCAGAGTGATAACTCAACAGTTTACCTGACTTAGACTTTTGAAAATTTACCCTGTTGCGCTTTACCGAGTTGTAACAACTGCCAACTCAGAGACGCAGCTCAGAATGCCAGGTAATTTTTTATTAAAAAGTCCCTAGAAAGAAATCTTCAAACTTAACCAAAATTGCCAAAAATCTGCAAAACACATCTTCCCATCAAAATGAACAGGGTATTTCTGAGGATGCTGGAACTACAGCCAGAGAAAGGTTAGTGCCATGAGCACAAAATGGGACACAGGAGGCTCCATCTGAACATCAGGAAACCTTTTTTACTGGGAGAGTGACTGAGCACTGGCACAGGTTGCCCAGGGAGGTTGTGGAGTCTCCTTCCTTGGAGATATTCAAAAGCCATCTGGACACAGTCTTGGGCAACTGACTCTAGGTGGCCATGCTTGAGCAGAGGGTTGGACCAGTTGACCTCCAGAGGTCCCTTCCAACCTCAACCATTCTGTAGTTCTGTGAAAGGCAGGGGCAACTCTACACCAAACTCTCTTCCTCTTGATAGAAGAAACAGGATACTTACTGTAAGTAGGAAAGCTCTTCCACTGATCAGAAGAGAAACAAAGATTTATTAGACGTAAACCAAATGCTCAGTAGAAAATACAAGACAGATCATTTGACCGAGAATATATCTAAGAGTCCCCTTAGGATGTTCATAGCAGGCCATAAGCTTAGTGGGGAAACACTTGAGGATTACAGTATCAATCAGTACCTCTTTTGAAGAAACCTATTAAGGCTACAGTGTTTGGGTAGCACAGATAGTTGTTGGCTCATCTAAGTTACAAGGATTTATTTATTTCTATGTCTGCTTTACCATGTTGCTTTTACCACCTCTCAAGACTACTGATCTCACCAGCGGTCTCTGTGTGCTAATTTCTGAAAATAAGAGATGTCAAGGCTAAAAGCACTGATTAAAGTATACCACAGACATGGTATACTGTAGTCAAATTCAACCATTCTTCTTAACTGTAGACTATAAATCAAATGCTGAATGAGATTTAAAAAAAAAAGGGGGGGGGGGGGGGGGGGGGGGGAGAAGTTCTGACCAAAAGATCAAACTGGTAAGATGTAATTTTGCCACTGTCCAGTTGTTCCAAACTGTGTGACTGAACTGCTATCCCACCTTTGTCCTGCACTTTCAGTGGGATTTAGAATACATTTTCAGCAGTGCTTTAAATTGATAGAAAATATTACAGTGCACTGTTAAGTAGCTTTATTGCTTCACACTAAAAAATGTTGCATTTCTGTGGTGAATGAAGTTATTCCTCTGAAACTTGGGCATAATATTAAGAAATTTTGGTCATAGTAAGAATAACAGTACTACTTGTCAAAGAGCTTACCAACACATTGCTTCATGCTTTTCCTCCACTTATCCACAATAAAAGGTTGTTTAATGCTGCATTTGAATTCTCTTAACACATACATCCTGGCCTGCACTTCACCTGTTGGTCTGGGGTCGTCAGCATGTGAATACTATTGGATCAGAACAACATGTGGCTAGAGCACTTAGCTACTATTCAGAAGTTGCGCAGAGAATGGAAATCTGAATGCATATAGCTTTTTAAAAAGTCAAATAGGACTCTAATTATACCGAGCTAAAGAATGCCTATTAAAAAAAACCCACAGTGGTTTTAGAGAAATTTTAATTTCCAGTGTACCTTTGTGCATCAAGCTTAGGATAAGTTATTGTGATGGTACAATGCGCAGTGTTGTGAACACCAGTGCCGTTATTGTGCCAGCTCTAATAATGAGAATTTCATTGTTTGGGGAGAGCAGTCTCCTACACTCTAGACAAAAGTGTAATTACTTTTGAACGATGTGGAATGTGCTCAGTTTAATAGCACGGAGAATAGATTCACAAAGATTCAGATAAAGCTAGCTTGGAAGCCATATGTGCAATGTGGCAGTATGAAATTGTTAGCAGGCACCATAATTACAACACACACACACACACAATTTCACAGTTTAAACTATAAACTGTTGTTTTTGTAAGAGATAGACAGGCTTATCTGAACAAGACTAGTTCAATTAAAACAAAGCAGAAATGGTGGTAAGTTTGCCTTTCTTTTTTTTTGATGTTCTTTCCTTCCTCTCTTAATGGTAAATTGATATTTATAAGATGATGAAATTGCATTGTTACAAACATTGCATTATAAATATCATCACAAAAGTAGCACATGAAAGCAGTTTCCACTGGTATAATTTCAGGCTTGTATCAGAGTTTGATCTTTTCAATCTTTACACTTGCACCGTTTCAGAGAATGACTCTGTGGGCTATAAGGAAAGGGAAAAAATAAAGAAGAATCAGCCAGGATCCATCAAACTGCTATAGAAGTTGCCTACTGCATCATTTAGTCCAGACCCTAGAAAACTCTCTGCAGTCCTTGGGAACCAGTTGTGATTGAGCCAGAAAAAGCTTTGATGCCTCTTGTGTATGCATGACAAAATATCTTCTGTTTAAGTTGTTATAACCTGCCTGTCCTCCCTGTCATGACCTGTATTCTCCCAGCTCTCCAATCCTGTCCCATCTATCTATGTAAGTAATGCTTATAGTATTTAGCAATTTCTTGCAAACTACTTGTTGTGCAGGTCCTATATATGGCAAGTAAACAAAAACAAAAAGATTTCATTCTTTAGGTGAGGCAGGGATCAAAGCCACAGTGCAATTCAGGAGCAGGATGCTAGTTTATGGAAGTTCCCTTGGTTTGTTCTACCACTCTCTGAATACAGTGAGTTTTGCTTACTTGTGGCCATGGAGAACTGGAGTGGATGTATCATTCCAGCCAAAGTCGATCAGCAGAAATACAGGCTGAAGTTTGAGATGACCCGCTGGTGTTTGGATCAGACTCTGCAAGGTCCAAAGGTTGGTTAGGGGACAATAAATAAGTAATGAAGTAGGAAAACATTTTTTTTTCCCCAAGCAGGAGGGTTAGAACTACATTTAAAACAATAAATTAAAAAATCAAGACCAGGCTTATCATGTATAAATTGCCTGAAATACAGGGTGCAGATGAGTGTTGTTTTTAAAGGCCATGAAGAAAAGTGGAAACAGCAGTTGTTTGTTTTTGCTGAAGATCATCTTACTGTGAAGCAGTCACGTTTTTAATGGATTCATTTGAATGCAGTTAAGCAGAAAATAATCAACAGAAAAGTAAACACCTTTGTTTTATAGAAGTGCTGGGAACTGTATGTATCCATTGTTTGCAAGTGATTATATGCCTAGGAATCAATTCATTGACTTCATACTAGAAAATATCTTTATTTAAGCTTCTTGCATAAATACTAGTAAAAACTAATTGAAGTGAATAGCTGAAAAATTTCACAGGCAAAAAGATAGGTGAAACCATAAAACCCACAGTCAGTAGGAATATTTGAACCAGATGGTCTCTCTTACCATGAAGAGAAAAGAGAAAAAAATACGTAAGCCTTAAAAGAAAAAAACTTGGTCTTCTTTCTAAGTAATCTTCCCTAGGATTTCCACTGTGGGCACAGTGGTTTCATTCCAAATTAATATCTCAATCCAGACTGCCTTTAGTAAGTAGCTCAGTTTGAGATTACACACGTTTACTGAGATCTGCTAGGTAATTTCACGGAGGATTGTACATTCTTACTGGAAATCATGCATCGGTGTCAGCTCTGCCCGGTCAGCCTAGTGGTCTGTGCAGCTTTCATGGCTTGGAAGTGCAGCAGCATGCTGGCAGCAGTACACCGCAGCCAGTACCCAGAAGACAATGACGTCTTCCAGAGGGAGGTAGGAGATACTACAGATTTGTAACAAAATTTTGAAGCTACCAATTTGAGAAGCACTAATGAAGATGAAGACAAGGTTATGGAGAAAGCCCCAGCTGGACTGCAAGATTAGTTTATGACAACGATGTAAAGAGACTGCATTACTTCTTGATACAGCTTTTGCTTTCAGCAGTCAATCCCTAGGTGTGACATAACATAGCTAGGATCTATGGTATTTCCATCCTGCGGGAACTCAAGCAGTAGCTGTGGACTTTGTATAGTTTCTCCAGTCCAGGTGCATCACCTGTGGCACTCTGCCCAAATTTATTTACTGTGAATCTTTACGGTATTGTAGTGAGGTGGAAACTCTGTTGCCAGTTAAACACCCAGTTTTTCATGGTTCTGGAAAGAGAAGGCAACAGAAGTATAGGTAAGTTTTCATGCTTTTCCTTTCAAACAAGGAGGTTATCTCCTTTGGCCAAGCTTCCGCACTCTCAACAAGTTTGTGGCCTTGGGCTGGCAGTGCAACTACTATCAGAATAGAGAGCAGCGTACCAGACTTTCATACTCTTATCTGACACATGCCTCAAGGCAAGGCACGTGGGAATCTGTGGTGATTATATCTTACCACCTGTGTAGTGCAAACTTCTACTTTTGTACACTGCCTTGACTCATTTTTTGTTCAGTAGTTGCCCATTCATTTTAGAATTTCCAGTACAATTTACCTGTGTGCTTTCTGTTCCATAGGCGTTTCATATCCACCTTACTTCTTCGGAGTAGCTGGTGTGGTTTTCTCCCTTTTTTATTTTCACTGCAGGTGAGAAAGCCTTTTTCTCTATTTCCAGCTTTATAGGAACAATATTACTCTATCACCTTCTGTCTGCTTGCAGTTGTCCTCTGAAAACCTTTTTTTGCCTTGCCCATTTTCTTCCTCTGCTTGTAGTCATATTTAACTTAGTCATTTTTATTATTTAGTCCATTCTAAAGCCTTTTAGTAAATAGCTCATATGAAGACATTGCACAGTAAAAGAAAGTATTGTGCTATTTGCTTGGACAGAATGTCAATAAACTAGAGGGTGGTGGGTTTTTGATATGCAGCTCTACTTTCAGTAGAGATAGACCAAAACTGAAAGGCATTGTGAAGTATTGGTCATGGTTTCTTGAATTTCAGGGTTGCAAGGAATCTCTGTGATTATCAGCTCTGGCTCCTAGAAGTGCCAGAACCTTCTGCTACACTCAATACTCACACTCATATTTTACAGTCTGCTCTCTCACTGTCAAATATTTGTGTCCGTAGTTAGGATGTTACCCATTGCAGCGACAATTTGAAGTGTTTCTTTCTTTTCTGTCCTTTTAATGGTTGAGTGAAATGCTCTGTCCTATTTTTTGCCTTGTCTCTTTAAGTACGTTTTCTCAGGTTATAGAAATCTAAGTTGGATCAGGCTGTGCCAAGGCCAGCTTGCTTTCTCTAATTTCTCTTGCTGCAACTAATGCTTTTGCAGATTCACCAAAAGTAATGATGGTTGGAGTGGTAATGAAAATGTGGCTTCAGGCAGTTGCTAGCATTTAACGTGTCATGTCATCCAGTCATGTTTGTTTTTTCTTTCATGGAGCTAACTACTTCCTCTTGTCTTGAGTATATCAGTGAAATATCACCACCTTCTCCGCTGTAATAAAGGGGTTTATTAATTTGCTCTGGAGATTCACGGCTGGAGAAGGACCTGTGGTAAAACAGAGTACAGATTTCAATATGTGTTTGCTTAAGTATGGACATGTAACATAGGCAGGTTAACTGCTAAGGCATGTGCAGAAACCTCCTTAAGGGAGAAGATTAACATGCTGCAATGTTTCTGAACCAACCAATGTTCCAAAGTGATTCCAGACAATTAAACGGAGGAAACAAACTTTCTTAGGAGAGTCTTTTATGTCTGGGGTAGCAAGCTTGCCTGAATAGTTTGGCCAGCCTCATTTCCAAATTCTCTTTAATACCGTCAAGTTCTTTGTTCTTTTTTCCAGTTTAGATGCAGTTGTGTCACCAGATAAGGCATTTTTGCTCTTTGCAAAGGAGAAGTAGACTCGATGAATCCTGTGAATTTAGCATCACTAGGTGAACCAATGGACATAACTGCGTGGAGTTTGTGCCCAGTTTAACTAAAGATAATTTTTGCTAGAGCAGTGTAAACAAGACTGTCATTATGCATGGAAATAGTCTGCTTCAGCATCCCTTTTTTTATGCTTTTAAAACTGAATCCACCCCAAGGAAAAAAGACTGTAAAGATTAACTTTTTGTAGTTTGTACAGGCAACAGGCAAAATACATAGGTTGTCCAAAGCATAGACTAATAAAATCTAACATCAGACTGTTATTATCTTTATTTATATTGTACCCAGAGCATGATTTATTTTTATAGAGACAGAAAAAAAGACATTCCTGCCCCAGAATGCTTAGCTTATGACCCTGTTCCTGCAAAATAATCTGGTTGATTGGAACCTAATGCTGATGGTAGCAAGAGGGAGGGAAGGAGAAGTCATTGAATATAACTCCTTCGGCACATAGCTTTTTGTAGGATTGGAGTTTGATGATACAAAATAAGAAATATTATAGCAAAAGGTAAAATCCTTCTGACATCTCAAGTCTAAATTACTGTGGTAGATTGTATGTGTATCTATACAGTAAGTCGTGTCAGAAGTGGAAGCTTGCATTGCTTATTAATATTGCTAGCCAGAAATATCACAAAATATCTGTGCTTCAAACCCTCCTCTATGTTGATTTTCAAATTGAATTTAAAGTGTGTGTTTCATCTCTGAAACTGCAAGTGAAACTTCCCTCTGTTGCATTCCTTTCATTTTAAACTGCTGCAGTTGAAATCAGGAGAGTTGCTCGTGTTTGGATCCATCTGTGTTCAAAGACAATAGCATTCGCTGAGGTTTGCATCTAGGTGCCTAGGATCTGTGGGTCTCCAGAAAACAGCCATATAGAAATGCAGAGCTTAGTGGATTTAGGACTCTGTAGGAGAGAGTTAGTTTCTTGTATAATTTTCAGTTAAATCGGGGGGGGGGGGGGGGGGGGGGGGGGTATGGTGTATGACAGCAGTCTGAATAGTAAATTTCTGTTTCTGTTGGGTATAGGTCTGTTGGAACAGTAAGACAACGTTTTGGCTTTCTCTTATACAGGAGGGAAGTTAGCATAAACATGGTCACTAGCGCATAATGCAATGCCATGTCAATCACAACGTCCCTTTTGGGGTGAGGATTCAAGGGTGAGGACTTGTCAGACTAAATGTTTACAGAGTGTGTGTCCAGAGGTAAGCTAGTAACTTGACGTTTAACTTTATCGTTAATGGAAGTAAATAAGGAATAGCAGTGTGATTCATTTTGTCCTAACATAGCTTCTAAGTAGGTCAGAGAAATCACACCCTAGAAGTGCCTATTTTTCTTCATAGGTTACAACTAGAGCTTAGGGTGATAAGCTCAGCTGTTGATCCCTATAGTTTAGAAATCTATAGTTAGGTAACTTCCACAAAAAAAGCGTTGAGTGAGAGGTAATTGCCTGGCCAGAGAATTTGCTTTTTTGTAAATAAATATTTGCTCTATAGTGCTTATGTATGTTGGGAATGTAAAGCATTCTGCATCTCGGAGCTCAAAACACTCAACTCACTTGAGTTTGTGTCCTGCATCGGGCTGATGTTAGTGTGAGCCCATGATATACTCTTTACTTTTTATAAATATAAAATCTGCAAATACCCCCCCCCCCCCCCCCCCCCAGTTATTCTTAATTTGGTATTGTCTTGATACAGGCAGTAATGTACGTAGAGTGTGAGGGAGACCAGATTGATCATTCACGATAAGACTTGTTTAAATTCTTTTTAAACCAATTTGATAAACTCTGTTGGAAACAGTTTTCAGGATTTTGTATATCAACAAGCAGAATTAAAAATAAAGAGATTCAATTCTGCAAATACATACTTGTCCTTCATCCATGATGGTCTGTTAGTGTTTCCAAATTTATGGAGATCCTTGAATGCCATTCAGTGAGATTGGGGTTCAGTTCGCCAAAATGTAGTCACATAAAAGTTAGGTGTTTGGGCTCTCTTCGCAGTTTATTGAAAAAGATAACCACCCTCCTAGAACAACCTGTCCAATCTTAAAATAAGCATCTAAGACAAGAAAGATGAATTACCCTCTGAAAGTGCTTGTCTATTGACTATAGAGGGAGCCTTGATGACTAGTTTAGACTAGATGTCTAATTTGGGGCTAAAATTAGGTGAGAGTAATCCTATTCACAGTATACAGTGGAGTTAAAGAAATAACACACATTCCTGTATAAATATTCTCTCATATTTTTGTAGAAGTAACTATGTTCAAGCTTTTTTTTTTTTTTTTTTTTGGTGTGTGTGAATGTTCTAGCAGATGACTTTTTTAACCAGCAATGATGGTATTTACTGGGGTTTTAAGAATCAGGTATTCCCTAAAAGCAAACCTTTTGTTGTATATCCAGCCAGCAATGTTAAGTTCAAGAAATAAATTTTACAGTCACATGTACAGTTTGAAATGTGTTGGTTAGCAACATAAATCAGATAACAGAAGCAATCCGACATGCCTTTAAAAGGCTATTTTGAGAAGATTCTCTCGATATTGAAAAATGGCATTGATTCCAGTGGTTTTCCCCATTTTAAGTCTAGGGCATTACATCTTAGTTACTGTTAGAAACTTAGGTGCTTAATGAAGCATTCACCATTCTTACTGTCAGCTGCAATGAATATCAAATTTTATCATTAAGTTTAATTCATTAAAGAAAACACAGTACATGTAACCTGTTGTATGTGAAAGATTTGATTTAGCCTTGCTCGGTCATTTTTATAGCAGTACTGGCAAGTCCAAACGCCACGCATAGGCTTAGTAGATAGACCTAGCAATATTTTAGTTAAGAAACTGTAGTCAAGTTCCTGTCTTATTCTGTAGAAACCTGTCTGCTGTGCTTGTTTTAATTCTATTTATGTCCTCATCTATGTTTAATCCAGAAAGTGGGTATATATACATGTGTGCAGTTTCACATTTTGGCACCGTATTTGGTATATTGTGTGCTGTGACTTGTATCATGCCTGCAGGCCATAGGAAAATGACACAAATTAAATGTGAAATAGAGAGGAGACATAATTTAAAACTTGCATGTTCTAGAGATGCAGTATGGCATATGAGAGTTGCAACATATTGCAAAAAATTCACCCTATTTCCCCAACAAGAAGACCGTGTTTTCAGCTGTGCATGTTGCTGGAGACATAGGCAGCTTGCTTCGTTGTTTGCTCGAAATAGCTGTCAGTGCATTTTATTTGAGGCAGTATCATGACCACTGCTACACATGCTCTGTCTTCTTTTCGTTCCTGTCTAACTACACAGGTCAGTGTTCTCCTCTGCCCTCTTCTGTGATTCTGTAATTATATTTATTTTACATAGACATGTGAGTTCCCTTTTCCCTTTTACATATGTTGTTTTGCTTCATGCTGAGAAAACTCCACAGCCTGACAGGGCGCTTTTTTTTCTTTGCTTTTTTTTTTTTTTTTTTTTTAAGCACTCCAAATTCTATCCAGCTTTAAACTCTTATGTTTATAACCCTGAATATCTCTAAAATGTCTTTACCTAAAACACTTTATGGTTTTATTACCAGGTTTATGCCAGTAATAATATTCACATCAGCTTTCTTAGGGATAATCTTTAAGCAGAACCTAGCAAGAAAGGCTTTGAAAACTATCATTCCCAGGAACGCAAATCTCGGAACATGAAACATCGGTTTAATCGCCCTCTCTGACAACTTAACACGACAGATTGAAAAATACAAGCCGATATGGAAGTGGGATCAATGGATTATCAAAGTCCTAAACATCTTCTCTTGGGGAGGGGGGGCTTTGGGGTCCATTGGCATGCGTAAGACATGAAGTTTGCATAGCTTACCGCAGATCCGATGCTGTCTGACTGGCAGGGAAGTTGAGACGGAGAGAGAGAGATTTACATGAGGGAACTCAGGGGGCTTTGTCACGGCAATTGTATAAAGTGATATACAGTGCAAATCGACTCGAGCATGTCCCTGGATAGCAGGCGGTTTACAGCCTCTTCGAGCAGAGATTACTGCTTTATCTTGTCATACTAAATTAACGTGGCAGCACACTGTTAAACAGTGGTGACCTCTTCATCTGTGGAAATTGCTGCCTAGAGGAGAGATGGTATTTAAGACTCTCTCTCTCTCTCTCTCTCTCTCCCCCCCTCTTTCTCCCCTCCCCACTTTCTCTCCCTCTCCCCCTCCCTCTCTCTATCTTGTCTTTTTTTTTTTTTTTTTTTCCTGTAGGGCCCTGAGGCATTTTTGGGTTAGGTTGTAACATTAAAGACAAAAAGAAAGAAAGAAGGGGGGAAGGGAGAGGCTTTTAACATCAAGGTGACAACAGCTATGTGTTAATTGGGCCTTTGTTGTTTGATTAATAGCCACTTTGGTGTAGAATATTAAGACAGTTGTTTGGACAACTTTCTAAAAATGACATGTCCTTTCAGTAAACTGGGATTAAGCAGTGTTCTCTGGTCTGCACATTTTAACTCCTTATTGTTATTCCATTTAGTCCTAAGCTTACTGTTACATAGGAGCAAGCCTGCCGTCCCTCAGCTGGCATACGTTGACATAGCTCACTCCAGTGAGCTGCTCTCATGCTGATATTGCTGAGGGTCGAGATGATGAAGATACCACTGAAATGTAGTTGGGTTCTTGTGCTAGACTGTATCAGAGGATTTTTAGAATTAAATAATGATCCTAGAAATACAGCTAAGCGGGAAAAGGACCATAGCCCTTTCATTGGGCTGGCAGGAGAATGGGAAAAATAGATCTTGCGTTCCCATCTTTTTCGGTAAGCTGCGGCGTAGAAGGATAGAATGACATCTCTTCCTTAGACCAGGTTTTCTGTTCCTGATTTTTCTGTTTACTATGCAGCGATTCATTGTGGGTCCAGTCTAAAGCTCTTTGAAGTCAATATAAAGACTGCTTTGTCTTTAATAGGCTTTGGATCAAGGCCCACATAACCTTAGGCAAATTATTGCAAATCAGTGCTATGAAGTGCTTTGCAATTTGCAAGCATACATGTCCAAAGGACTAATTTTTTTGCTATAATTTTTTATAAACAGTTGGGAGACCAGGTGAAGTCAGGTTGGCCAGCCTAGCATTGGAGACAGCCGTGTGTGCTGAAAATGGTAACTTTATGGCTGCACGTTTGGGTGAAGGAGTCCTTCCCTACCTCTTCTTTTGCTGAATCTTTTAGTCTTTAGCAAGTTCTGTTCCTACGTTGTTGAGGTTATCAATTGACAAGAGAAAATGCTTTTATGTCAAAAACACAGCACTGAATCTGGGATGCCATAGGACTTTCACTACTTCAGTCATATGAAGAAGGTTATGGAAAATTAATGATCTGAGGTGGAAAAGGACTTTAAGATCATCTAGTTTGGATTTTTCCTTGCTGTAGACAATTGTTCCTTACTGTGAATTTCTTGAGCTGCCACCTACACAGATTCATGCGAAATTCTGTGCATTTTGTATTGTACATTTTGTATGTAACATTTTCAGAGGCAAGCTTTTATTTGCTTCTCTGAGATGCCAGCAAAGCTTATTTTTGCAGTAGAATATTTGCCATTTGAGATGCAATGTATCTGTGAACACTGATGTTATCATTGTTTTCTTTGGATGAATTTTGAAGGCCATTAGGCTAAGCACTTACACTAGAGATACAGAAAGGACTGACTTCCTGATTTATTATTTTTAGAAATCAATGCATTTGATAATTTATGTACAGCTTACAGAGGCCACGTAAGTGGCTCACGAATCGATCAGCAGCCAGCAAAAATGAAAGCTAATGAGCTCATTTCAATAGCAAGTTGCTCATTAGCAGGTAGGCTCACTGATCTTTCAGGTTTTCCAGTTCAAAGTCACATGGTCTTTCCATGTTCTTAGAAGAAGTAGTTTCCTTGAAAAGAACAAAACAGGAAGAGAAAGCATGGCAAGGTTTTGAACGTTTTTCTCATTGCTTTGACATACACCTTTACAGTAAATGCTTGATAGTGGGCTAGAGGAGCGGCCACCTAATGGTCTGCAGGGCTGAGTCTGCCGACAGCTATAGTGCCGACAACTTTCAGCAGCTGAAATTGAATTTACTAGCAAATTTACAAGATGTATGGGAAGAGGAGTATGGAGGCCTCTTCTCTGCTTCTGCATAGAAATCGATACATTCCCAGCACAGCATTTTCAGCCCAGGTTTTCTCCAGCTCAACAGTCAGATGTGGGATGCTAGAAACTGCATTACTGTGCAGGGCTATGCAGTCTGTGCTTCCCCTCGTTCACAGTCGATACCGTGGCCCGTCCTGGTTAGGTAACACCAGGCCTATGTCCTCCTCTCTCCTAGTAATAATTATTTGATGCCTTGTTTGAAATGCTTTGGTAATTCCAGTAGGATTTTTGTAGGGTGTACACAAAAACTAGCTCGTTTGGCCCAGGTGTTATCCTTCTTGGTAGAGATACCAAGAGCTGAAGAAACATGGGAATTAACCTTCCCCTAGTAAGTACTCAGTACTAAGAAGTAGTGTGGATTTTATGTGCTAGGGCTCATAAACCTGCCTAAGAGCAGGTTTTTAGTTTTGTGCATTAATAGAGTACATTGGAGTCCAGCGCTACCACTGATTTTTTTTTTCCTTTTAGTAAAGAAGCAAATTCATTATTAATCTTTTTGAAAAGCAAACCCACTGCTTTAATTATCAAACCTTTGATAGAAAATTCTTGAATCCTTATTTATATATGTAAGTGTATATGTAAAAATATGTAGGTGTGTGTATATATATACAAACACACATACTTTAACTATCTCCTATAGACATGAGAAATATACTGCTCCTAATCAGACTGGGAAAAAACCCAGATTCTTGACAGAGTTGCCTGAGGCCCCTGCAAAAGAGGGACTCTTGAAACATATTTTTAAAATAATTTAAAAAAAGACAGATTTTCCAAATCTCAGGAATAGATTTTCAACTGCCTGATTTGGCTTGAAATGAGTTGGCTGAATCAGTTTCTTTTTCTTTTAAGTAAGTCTATAAAGCTTTGATGAATCTGGCTCATTGTTTAGCACTTATCTCATGAGTAAAGCTTGAAAGGTTTGGCTTGAAATTTACCAAATCACATCTTTGGAAAATGGCCCAAGCCTATTGAT
The DNA here is from genome assembly GCF_011004875.1 of Balearica regulorum gibbericeps. NCBI lineage: Eukaryota > Metazoa > Chordata > Aves > Gruiformes > Gruidae > Balearica > Balearica regulorum. The sequence continues at coordinate 73,648,731 of NC_046184.1, forward strand.
TTATTTGGAAAAAAAAAAAAAAAATTAAAAATCCAAAGCAAAAAACACAACCAAAAAACCCTGATCCAGCTTAGTGCATAAGTCCCTTACAGGTCTATAGAGCCCCTATTGAAGGAGCCCATCTATTTCTCAATGTTTGTGAGCCCTGCACTTCATGGAATTGCAGGGCTGAGAGGGCCTGCGAGAGTCCCAGTCCCAGCTTCAATCCAGGGATCAGCTGTACCAATGTCATTTCTATCAGATACTAGTCTAACTTCCTAAAGTTACTCAGTGCAGGAGACTTAGAGACCAGTCTGTCTGTCCCAGGGTATTGCTGTCTTTACCATTAGAAAGTTATTCTGAACGCGTAGCTCAAATATTTTCTGCTTCAGTTTTAGCTCATTAATTCTCGTCCTAGCCACTGCAGCAAGAGGAATGTAGTAGTTGTTCTCAGCAAATGTTTTTGTATTTGAAGACTGATAACACACCCCCTTTTTCTCAAACTTGTCTTTCAGTATGTGGAGTTCTTGTCTCCGTATAACATATTTTTCAAAAAATTTGTTACTTTATTTTGGTTCCTGGAAACTAGTAGTAGGGGAAACATTTACATTTTAACAGCTATGTCTCCTGCTTGAAAACAGATGATTTTCCATTAATGACAATGATGTCTGCAGCAGGTGCATCTGAGATGCTACTGAAAAACTCGAATTCCAAGTGAAAACAGACTCAGAGTGGCTCAGTCATGGTTTCATAGATGGTGCTGAGTAGTTTGTTCAATTAACTTGCAGGTAAATTCTCTCTGGTACTAGTCTGTCTAGTTAGCTGTGGTTAAGTTTTGCAATGGAAGGAAGGCTTTGTGTGCCACCATCTGTTGCTTAGTTCACTGGCAGAAGACAGGTTTTGGGGCTGCTCAGCTTTGCAGAGCTCTGACTGCATAGCTGTGGAATAGCAAAATGGATTATAGTGCCTCTTGCATATCAAAAGAATTGCCGGTGAAGTCTGACTACAGGATCTTTTCATATAGGAAGAAGAAACATGGAGTCTCAGGTCCTAGAGTGAGTTTCTAAGGCAAGGAGTTGGCAGGGAGGAAATGTTTTAAATTTAAGACATTTGATCTGGAAGTCAATGGGGAAAAAATAAACATCAGACCTCATGATATCAATTATCTGAGTCACGTTCTAAAAGTACTCAGTCCTCTGAACATAATTATTTTCATATGTACAAGATAAAGTGTCAACAGATTTAAAATCAAAATCCATTTCCTTTTATGATCTTTAAGGAATCCACTGTTTGCACAAGCTGAAATAAGGTAACTGATATAATGAGGGTTGTGCTTTTCTGTATTTTATGGATTTAATAAATCCTCTGTTAAGAGGAGTTATCAAGTCAATCTTCTCATTTTATTAGAAGACACTTAGTAGAAATTGACCTTGATATCAGTCAGCAATTCTTTTTACTCTGTTTTGGGCTGCTTGATGAGAGAAAAGCGACATTCCCCTTAAAGCAATTCTTTCTCCCTTGTGTCTCTGTTTTTACATTTTGAAATTTTGTCTTGTAACCACCGGAAGGAAGGTAGATGTATGAGCCATGTGGAACTCATAGCTGTGTCTGCTCATGGAACTTGATGCATTTTTACAAAGCAGGGAAAATAAGTACTGATCTTAAATGGAGAGCGAGGACTAGGAAGATAGTTAATTTGCTGCACACCACTGCTTTTTTTGGAGCTCTGCTGTGGTAACTCCAATTCCAGTGCTGAATACTTAGTGATTTCTTCCCATCTGTGCATCTAAGAGAGGCTGGAGATCAGTCTAGGGTACAGTGGAATAAAGGGGTGTGCTTTACTGCCAAAGGAAAACCAGTATGCAAGACAAGATGGCAGCGATGGGTGAAATTTCCAGTTGATCATGAGTGGATCTTCATGCGGTGAAGCCCTTTTTCTTTCCACTCTCCCTCCTGATGCTTTTGTGGTGGAAGATTTTGAGCACTTCCCTTTGGAAGTGCAGAGTGCTACTGCAGTCAAAAAGTCAAAGTAATTGATGGCGGATGACACCTGCTGCTGAACAGCTCAACCTCATGCTTCAGTGAGGAATTTGGGTAGAATTTCACAACATAAAGATATTCGAGAAATCTTACAGAATTAACAAAATTTGAAGACCACATGGTTGTAAACCACTATAGGTCCTGTAATAAAACAAATAAAGTTTGTATGGTGGTGGGAAGATGATGGTCAGCTCACCAAATAGGAATATTGTCAACAGGCATGGTCCTTGTGCTGAAACTAAAAGCACAAAATAGTAGATGTGACCATACGTTTCAGAACTCTTCTGAATTTTCTGCGTGTGTTTCTGAGGCAAGTGTTTGAAGATGCCTATAAATACAGGCTATTAGCATATATTATTTCCAAGAAAGAAGATGGAAAGAAAAAAGAATAAAAAAAGCTCTGAGATTTTGTCAAAACCAATGTGAATTAAGGGACGGTCCTTTAAAATGGATGGCTGTGTTAGAAAACTGACTGGAGGACTTGCCCCAGGAACTGTGGTAGGAAATAGCTCTTCATCACTGGCAAAGGATCAGTTTGTTCTGTTACAGTTTCGTTTTTTGCTTCCCGATTTATCAGTTCTCTGTCGGGTACTCTTTTGAACTGTTTTGATAAATAATTGTACTTGTGAAGGTTAATGGAGTGTCAGTCCCTTATTTACTCTCAAGTCAGATGTGGTGCGTGCTAGTCAGAAGTGTAGCTCATGCTTCATGACCAGCTGACCTTAACGCTTTAAAGTGTGGTTATAGGCAGATAAATGACTGTAAAAATGACATTAAAGGGTCCGATGTTTTCTGTCTTGCTGTGGCTTTGGAGGTCAAATTTAGTTGCATAAAAATATGATATTTTTATTAATTGCCTATAATGCTAACTTAACCTGGGGTTTGAAAATAAAGCTGTGTCCTTTTTGCCACGCATCATCCCTAGTAATAAACATTTTGCAAATGGTACTTAACTGACTATTTTGTTGATGATAAGTCTGCAAAGCAGAGTCCAGTTCCTTCTTTTGTAGCTGTATTGACTCTTTAGTGCTAATGGCTGTTAAAAAAAAGTAGTCAATAAAGCAAGCAGATAGCCATGAGTCAGAAAATACACGGGGAGCAAATATGTTGGATAAAGATGACATTTTAAAGCCACTGTTCTGCTTATCCCCATACATTGTTGGAGGTTCACCTGTTGCAGAAGCAGAACACCAATGCTTCCATGTAAACTTCTACTAATCTGTGCCGATCTAAAATTAATGCATCCCTTGCAGTCACCAGGATGGCTAGCAATTTCCAAAGATGTTTGTTGCTGTGTGTTTTCCAGTTTATTTTCATTAGTATCTTCACTAGGTATTGTTGGATAGTGGCTTTTTTCATCAGTGCTTAAGGAAAAGAGTAAAACCTAAGACAGACTAGTAGTTCTTTTGAGAAATTTTCACAGCTAATTCTCGTCATATTTTATTAAGTGTACACTGTGCATAAGCTGACTTCTCTGGTACTAAGACTCATTCTGTTACTTCCAAGGAAGAAAGTTCTACTTTTTATTTAAGTGAATAATAGCTGTGTTTAAAATTAATAAACTTGTACACAGAGACGTAAAACAAAACATGTTCTGGAAGTGAGATTTCCAGAACAGTTTAGTCTTCTGAACAAGTGATCCCATTTTCACTGAAAATAACCTATGGAGGTAAATGCAATTTGTTGATGGAGATCTTCTGAAACTCTTGTTAATCATTCAATTTTCTGGCCAGCTTCTTTAGAGAACAAATATACGCTGAAATCAGGAGAATCAGGCTTATAATTAATATCTTAATGGAAAAATGTTTACAAAAGGATGTTGTTTAGATAGTCCTCAGAAATTCTCCATTTAGTCACTGAAAATAGAACTGTGCATCCCTGTTTTGTTCTATGGACTTTCCTAATTCCAGGTTTTCTCCTTTGAAGATGGTGTTTTGGCTGACTTGAGTACCTGTGATTTATATATCGTCTAATCTTCTCATATTACCAACTCCTTATGTGATAACAGTATCTTGATTTATATAGGCTTGAGGTGAATTTAAACCTACAATGTAAAGACTTCCTTATTTTATGAATCTGATTCCTAAATAATCAAGAAAAACTGACGTCATGATAAAGTTGTGTAAAAATAGATTGAAAGACGGCAGCTGGCAGAATATGTGCTCCTTCCAAATTTTTTAATTTTTCTTTAACATAGGGCATGGATGGAAGGAAGGAAGGAAGTACCTTACATTTCTATGAATGGCACCAACACGCTTCCCAGTTAATACATGATACTGATTAAAGAAACAAAATGGTCATATTATAACTATTGCTAATATTAATAGCCATGAATGTGACTATGATGTACTACATTACTAGAAAGCAGTCAGTGTGAGGCATATGGGACGTTGCAGCAGTGTCATTGTAACATGTTCTTTCAGCTCTCTTTTTTTAAAAGTTTCTTTGAACCTTAAGTTATGAGACACTATGTAATGATTGAATAACAGAAATGTAATAACAAAATGTATTGAGAAGAGCTTTATATAAATATGTAAGTGCAGCTTCCAATACTGTCAAAGATACTGTAAGGAAGATTGGATGCCTTTCTGATGGACCGGTCTTACGTGTCAGAAACTAGCTTTTGCCTGCTTGTACCTTGTACAGAACAAATAAGCTCTCAGTGTAGTTCCTATTTATAATATATGTTGTATGTGATTTTTCACTCTTACTTCACATAATTAAATTTATTCAGGCAATTTATTTTTCAACTATGTAGTCTCCACACACGTGTAAAACTGAAGATTAAAAAACTTAAATCAAGAAATTTTATGTAACTCTTCTGAGTATGTTTAAATACATATGCTGTAACACTCATAGACCAGAACAGAAGGGAGAAAGAAAAATAAGAAAACCCTCCAAAATGTACTGTAATTTTTGTAATGTGTGTGTATATATATATATAAAAAAAAATAAAAAGATGAAGTGGGACTCTTGTAACCAAATACCCTGTCTTTGTCTTTACCCTCTGTCTGTCCTTAAGGTCTCTAGGTGCTCAATAGGAGCTTTTAAATTATTTTTCCTTGTTTGATGTTGCTAAGTGTAATGAATGGATTGCAGAGAACTTTTTGTTAGAAACCTTCTGTACATCAGCTCAGTGCTGGTAGACACAGTGATACCTGGCTGGATCACATCCTGAGACTCACTCTTGATAAATTTAAGGTCAGAAAAAGACAGATTTTGTAAAACTATGCTCTGTTAGTCAACCAGTGCTTCCTCGTCACAAAGTAGGCTCACATTCTTTCCAGCCAAAGTGGAGAAAATTGTGTCTGTCTTATTTGGGTTGGGCAATTCTGTGGGTTTTTCAGCATCACTTCATGATGACTGAAAACTACAGGGAATACTCAGAAATCGGTGATTCAAAGAGGAGCTTGGAGAAGAAAGGCTAATTCCAGCAAAAGTTATTCATCCTCTGCTGATGATGGGTAGTTGCCTATGACTGTAGAAGAATTGATGTTCTTGGGGGTTTTTTTGTTTGTTTGTGAACATGACATACAGCAGTGCACAAAATTAATTATTAAGAAAAATATATAGTGGACTTAATCAGCTACAGGAATATTATTTCTTTTTTAAAATGGCATAAGAGAATGAGGAGGAACTGCCTTAAAGCTAATAAAGATCATTTGTATTACTCAGAATAATTTAGGTAAGTGATGAGAAAGGGGAGGAAAATTAGCATTTCTGTAGAGTTTGCTTACTGTGTAATTCTTAATCAGGAGTGTCACAACATCCCTTGATATCATCTTATCACAAAGGTCTCTTCATAGTAAGCAACGTATGCTACTGACTGCAGTTTAAAGGAACAGAAGAAAGAATAACTGATCTGTAGAGTGAGAACAGCTATGAATCTGTCATAAATTAGAATTTATTGGGGTTTTTGCATCACTCAACCACAGTCTAAACTGGCTTCTGTGTGTGTGGTCAATGGGCATTTTAAATCTTGTTTAAACTCTGCTTGAATGAGCTTTAGAATTGGACTTAAATGATAAAATGACATCATGCTGCTCCCCTGAGCAGAACATAATATTACCATTTGAGGTATACTAAGACCTGTAAGAACGAACAGAGAATTGGTTCTCAGGAACCCTTGGATGCTGAATGTGCTCTGCTATTGCCTTGCTTTGGAACCTGGCAAGTCGGTTCATGTCATTTCCTAATTTGCCTATATGCAGTATCACAAACGGATTTTGAGGGGATTAATTAAGAAGTGGTGTTCCTCAGGGGTTGATACTGGGACTGGTGCTGTTTAACGTCTTTGTCGGTGACATGGACAGTGGGATTGACTGCCAATGACACCAAGCTGTGTGGTGGGGTCGACAAACTGGAGGGAAAGGGCACCATCCAGAGGGACCTTGAGAGGTGGGCCCATGTGAACCTCATGAAGTTCAACAAGGCCAAGTGCAAGGTCCTTCACATGGGTTGGGGCAAACCCAAGCACAGATACAGACTGGGCAGAGAATAGATTGAGAGCTGCTCTGAGGAGAAGGACTTGGGGGTGTTGGTGGACGAGAAGCCCAACACGAGCTGGCAACGTGCGCTTGCAGCCCAGAAAGCCAACTGTATCCTGGGCTGCATCAAAAGCAGTGTGACCAGCAGGTCGAGGGAGGTGATTCTTCCCCTCTGCTCTTGTCAGACCCCACCTGGAGTACTGTGTCCAGCTCTGGGGTCCCCAGTACTAGAAAGATGGACTTCTTGGAGCAAGCCCAGAGGAGGCCACAAAGCTGATCAGAGGGCTGGAGCACCTCTCTTGTGAAGACAGGCTGAGAGAGTTGGGGTTGTTCAGCCTGGAGAAGAGAAGGCTCTGGGGAGACCTTCCAGTACCTAAAGGGGGCCTACAGGAAAGCTGGAGAGGGACTGTTTACAAGGGCATGGAGTGATAGGACGAGAGAGTAATGGGTTTAAGCTGAAGGACAGAAGATTTAGATCAGATGTTAGAAAGAAATTCTTTACTGTGAGAGTGGTGAGGCACTGGAACAGGTTGCCCAGAGAGGTTGTGGAGGCCCCATCCCTGGAAGTGTTTAAGACCAGGTTGGATGGGGCTTTGGGCAACCTGGTCTCGTGGAGGGTGTCCCTGCCCATGGCAAGGGAGTTGGAACTAGATGACCTTTGAGGTCCCTTCCAACCCAGGCCATTCTGTGATTCTACGAAATTTTTTAGTAGCTCTAACACATACTACATTTATGTATCAGTGTTATGTGGATTGACTTGTCATACTAATTTTTATTTTATTTATTTTAAAATTCTATTTAAATTTTATTAATTATTTTGCTATATTTGGCATTTTCTGATCAAACACTGTTCTCTATTTGAAGTACATAAGATCCAAATAAGATTGATTCCTATTCTGTAAACATCTGTGGAACTGACTTTCTGGGAATGTATTTATTCTGTGTTAATATACACAGAATTTATATATTTCTTTTTCATTATTATTTCCTGTGCAATCATTCCTTCAAAGGTGAGAAGACTATGTTCGTTTATACCAGAATTACAAATTATATTTCACTAAAATTGTGGAGTAGTTGTTGACAGAAGGAAAATCAAGTTATAAAAGACATAAAAGAGCAGGTGAAATAAATTTTGGAGAGAAAATAGGTCTTTTAATAATTGTTAAAGAGGATGAAAACAGTTACTACTTGGAAAAAGTCCTATAAATTATTGTTTGTGTAGCCATCGGTTGAGTAAGAGAGTAAGTAGTAAACAGAAAGTAATTGGTGAAGTCTATAAAAAGCAGGTAAAAGAATAGTGAACTTAGATAAAAGCAGATCCATGAATCCCACGTGCATTTCAAAAATAAATGAATGAGACAAACGTATTTCTGAACCAATAGAATTCATTTTGAAAAATCCATGTTCTAAATGTGGTATCTTATGCTACAGTTAACTCCAGGGGAGACAATGGGGCTATTTGTCAAGTAGCTATTCCATTTTAATAAAGTAATGTTTTCTAGAAAATGAGAACCTCCAGAAGATTGCTTTCAGAAAAAGAAATAAAAGTGATACTAATCTCTGTGGAGGCAAAGATGATTTTGACAGTTAGCATCCTGTAAGTCTAGTTGTAATCTTTTGAAAAGCAAGAGAACAAATACACAGTAAAAGTAAACAAATAGATGTGAAATGAGAAGGCTCATGAACAATATACAAGATCTATAAACCAGAACATGATTATTTCAAAAGTGTAGTGGATTTAGCTACATACCTACCCTTCATGTAGGATATGTGCAAGATTCCTGATACTAAATGTGTGGGCTAGGATCTTCAAAACTATAAAGAACAAATAATTCCAAAAGAGTTGATTATTGGAAGTTGCACGGGATTAAACCCATAAGTATGGATGCATTGCAAGGTGCTTCCTTTGTACAGTGTTTCATGCATCTCATTTGAGTGTTCCAGGTAAAGTAACTATAAAAAAAAGAAAGAGTAATACATTAAATTGTTGAGAGGAAGGTAGAATGTTGTTTTACAACATGATTTTATTGAACTAGTGGAAAGAGGCAGATATACTGAATGTCAGAAAAAGACAGGTACCTTCTTTGAAAAGCCAGAATGGCAGAGATCATCAGAGGAATCCCTTCAGTAGAAATGAGGAAAGAATTTTGGAACAGTATTCTCTGTCCTTCATTGTAGTACCTTTTTGCTTACCTTGGCCTGTCAGAGCCTCCTAGTTATATTGCAACGCCTGTCTCTTGCGTTATTCTGAGGTGGCTGGAAAAAATGCGGACTGAAGGAGTATGGCTATGGTAGTCCGTTGCCTGCTGGAAGCTGTCTAGTTCTTGGTACGGGATTCATGAGACAGTGAGCACCTGCAGCAACATCTTGGAAATATGGAGAAATAAATACATCGCCATAAAAGTTTGAACAAGTGAATTACAATACACTCATTAAAGTTGGCAGTGGTGCACCAGGGAGAATAGAACCGTAGTATCAAAGGAATCAAGGGGGAAGACTGCATGGCAGGAAATAATCAAATGTAAAATTACAAACCGATACAGCTGGATAAAGTAATCCAAAACACAGATAATCAATGGGAGTAAGGCACTTGGGAAACAGTAATGCTGAAAAAGATTTAGGTGTGTTAAAACAAATTAGATATGAGCTTGTCAGGCAGCAAGACAGCAAAAAAGGCAGTAACAAGGAGGTAATTGTCCCTCTCCTCATAACTCTGCTAAGATTCCATGTGAAATAATGTGTTCAATTCTGGCCACGTTAGAGAAGTCAGCAAATTGGAGGGATTTCAGATGCAAGCAACAAATGATTAAAGAGTTGTAGGAGCTGATTTGTGAGGGAAGACTGAAAGAGGAAAGGCTAAATATGGGCCAGTAATAACAAAGTAAATACATGCTAACTTTCCAAGAAGGTGTGTTTGGTACAAACTCTAACGTGGAAAAGGAAAAGTCCAGAGCGCTGGAAGAAGTAGCTATATAAGAAGAGTTTTGGGCTGAAAGGAAGCAAATATGAGGCAATGTTTCAGAACAATGAGGGGTTTTTTACTGTGTAGAATATTCATAGGAGGAATGGGAAACCTGACTGTCTGAGACGTTTTACTAGCCCAAATGAAGGAACAAGGGACCGCACCGGAGGGCCGAGGGTGCCATTTGGTTACATACCTGCTTTAGGTACTTGGCAGAATCGTGCTGCCAGCGTTAGTATGAACATGACACAGGCCCTTATGGGTGCAGGATACTTTCTTTTCTTTTGTTCCCCAGTTTGGAGTGTTGTTCTCTCCAGACAAGATATCCTTCACGTTGTTCTCAAGACAGAGGACGCAGTTTTGACCAAATCGTACATGGTTTGCCTTGACTCTCCTCTCAGCCACCCAGACATAGGAATGAGGTGAAGTGTGTCTGGCTGGTATGATTTTTTTTGTAGGCTACCAGAGAACAGATGAGGTGATCTTACATCCCTTCCCCATCTGAAAACTGTGGTGAATCGTAATGGGAAATCTAGGTAGCTGGGAACAGCCCTGGAACCATTGCTACCCAATGGCATTCCTTTAATGTATGACAAAATTCTGTTCAGATGGTCCCCTCCTATTCTTTCAAGGAGTTAGCCCAGACAATGGGTTTGTTTCACAGCAAGAAATCTGGTGATTAAACTGGTTTTGACGCTCAACGTAGGTTTTATTACTTACAAAACCAGTGTTGTTGTATGTGGTTAGTAAGCATGTATTTTTACACAGATAATCGTTTTATACCATATGATTTCCAAACTATTAGAAGGATTTAATATATGCTGAAGAGTCTACCAAGCTGTTTTGATAAGTAGTCTTATTTTTTGTTTAGCAAGGTCTTAAGGGTGATCTTTAGTCCCCCAGGGAAGAGATCATAAAAGTCTTAAAAGTGCTTTTGCAGAGTTTTATTTATTATTTTTAGGCATGAAGATTACTAGCATGAAGATAACAAGGCTGTTATAGTACAACATGTTCTTTGTTTTTGCAGGTTATAGCTAACATATTAGGAGTTCTCAAAATGCCAGGTTTGTTTGTTAAGTATTTTGAGAGCAAATAGATGTAATCCTGTATTACATTCTTAAAATAAGTTTGGCTGGAGAAAGAAGCAGTAGGAGAGATCTGGTCTGAGGATGGGTGTCAGGGATTATGTCACTAACCACATACACACAATGCAAAGTAGTCATTACTCTTTTACTATATTTAATATCTGTATTCTGTAGGAAGATTTGCAATTTACTTTTATATATGGGGGAACACTTCATTGCAAGAAGTGGGATAAAGAGGTGGGCTAAAAATAAAACCAAAATCTGCAGCACGAAAAGAAAATAATTTTTAAAGAAAGCTGTTAGATATCCAATACAAAAAGGTTCTAAAATTTCACTCACATTTTCTCATATATTTTTTTACTACAAACAGATCCACAGTTTGCATGTAATTCTTTGATTTGTAATAAATCAAGTGAAATGGTGGGATAAGCAGTAAGAAATACTAAAGTTGTGCTGTATGTTTGGGGATGGGCTGGAATGCAGAACATCCAGAGGAGAGGAAATATTTGTCTTAAAGCATTGGTTATCAGATTGTGCTCTGTACTGTAGATAGTCTGATAATGGTCTGTTGAAGAAGCACAGGGAGTTAGCCTGTTGCACTGTGCTGGTTCCAACTCTTTATTTTCAGGGACCTGTAATGAAATCAGTAAGAATTAAATGAATATATATTATTGTCATTTTCAAAAAATCCCACTAGACACCTCCTTATGCCTTTAAATCCTTGAAAAATCTGCTCCTCTGTTCTGTAAGTCAAAGAGGATAAAGTTAGAAATCAATGCAAAACAGATTGTAAGTTCTTCCTTTTGTGTGAACACAACTGAACAGTTTCTTACAACTCGTTTCCAAACCGTGGAAACACCTGAAATTTTCTCTTGCTTGTGCAGTTATGGCAGCAGTCTGAGTATCATGGTATTTGGAAAAAAATCCAAGTACATTTCAGAGTTACTGTCAGATATTGTGGGGTGGCGCTTGATATATGAGAGAGTTCCCAATTTCCGGTTTCACATGATTGGGCTGTAGTGCACCACAGAGTAATGTAAGAGCTGAGTATTTATTGCATCAATAAAAATGAAAATACAACCGCTATGAGGCTTTTGTCCAATAATCTCTAGGCTTTTTACATCAATTATATAAAATGCCTTAAGCTGCAGGAAATGTTTATTGTTGTCTTAGTTTTACGTATGGAGGAAAAAGGAGAAGAAAGTGTCTGACGTAGCAGAGTTTGTAGAGCAGATGGTCTTCTTTTTGAGCTTCAAATCATTTTCAGCCAGATTCATAGGAGTCAAACACTGGAAATACCTGTTAGTCTTCTCATTGAAACCTCTGCCAGTATATCTTCAGCTTCATCAAAAAGAGGTTATTAATTGGATACACCACTTGATGTCAAATAAATACAACCTGAAGGACAAGAGATAGTAACGATTGCCAAAAAAAAAAAAAAAATTAAAAGAAAATTAAAATTCCAGTACCAAGCAAAGTATTAACATCGGGGGGGAGGGGGCTAGGTGTGATCAGGATTCTGTAAGTCTGATAATTGGTAATATTTCCAAAATATGGGTCATGGAGTCCCAAATACATCATCTCAGCAAAGTCAAAACAAAATTTGACTTGAATGTATTTCGCTTCACTGTAGCATGATCATAGTAAAAAGAAAACAATGCACATTTCTATTTACTGTCTTTAGTTCATCTAATTCAGGTAAAATTCTTCTCTGCCATGATGATCTCTTCATCTGACTCTACAGATGCATTCATCAACTTCTTCACTCTCCATTACATTTCAGTTCCTTGTCATCATTAAAACCACAGTCCTAGAAAAAAAAAAAATCCATATGAGAATAGCTGCCAGTTTGCATGGATCTAACTGCAGAACTGTAGATGTATGTCTTTCTAAGTTTGTTTATGTGACACCCTTTGACGTCTCTTATCCCTGCTTGGATTATGTGTTCTTGTCAGTTCTTACTTCCTAATGGTGTATTTATCCCCTTCCACTTTTTCTCCTCTCTGTGCCCTTTTACATAGTCTCCCTTTTTCTCACTGTATCCTCCACTGGTTGTTTTAAATCTCCTTGGGATCATTCCTTCCCACCACTGATGAACAACTTTGCTCCATGAAGGAGCACAAAAGAGACAAAAGACCTATTTAAATGTAAGGTAGAAGCAAAGAAATTATAATGTGTGAAAAGAACAGTGTCCACTAGAAAGCCTTGTGGAATATGTATTTCATCTCCCTGAAGGTGCCAGGTTGACAGCCACCATAAACCGTATAGTTTTATGGTAGTATCTGCCCTACAGCCCCTATGATATAGAACGTAGGAAGAGAGAATTTTCCCAATCACTTAAGTGATTTGAAGATATGATTCCCATTGAAAGCTGATGGCACTTATGCTCCTAAAGTAAGTTAATTACATTAATTAAGGCAAAGATTGTAAATGGAATGTTAAGGGGGAAAAAAAAGATCATTCTTGCTTTGTGAATATTGTGTGTGTTTTGTTACTTTTAAACCTTAAAAATACTGGAAATGTCAGGTTTGTTTTTTCTTATAATTGCTGGTGGACCTCCTGTGGGCATTGGGAGTGTTTTTATAGCTTTCAGATTTTCATTTGAAGTAGCTCTGGCATTGAATCTTAAACATAGATATTAATTTCCTAAAAGTTTATTAGGTAAAATAAAAATAAATAGCAAACAGTACTAAACTGCTTAAGAATCATTTGTCTTCAGAAGTGTGAAGTATTCTGGGGTTTGATTATGTCTTATGTCATACTGTTACCAGCTTCCTGGTCACTATGGAGACTATAAAATAGACAGGCCTACATGCGTAATGTAGAAAGCAGAGCAAAAATTTGCTTTCGTGTCATCTTTACACATTCTAAAAGAGCAAAGCATGGGCAAAATTCCAGCTTTGAAAGAAAGAACCTGTTAGGTTGCTTTTAGGATCACAGGCTTCTTAAAATCAGACAGAATCAGTGCATGTTTTAAAGACACAAGTATTTTGTTCCAGGTGTTTTTGGCTGCAAAGCCAGAAGCTTGATTCTCATAATAATTTTTTTTTTTTTTTTTTTTTTTTTTTTGCTGCAGATGCAGCCTCCTTGCATACCATATGGTGGTAATTAACAGTTTCAGACTTAGTTCTGAGTTTTCTTCTGCTTCGATTATTGGTTGGTTTGGGACAAAGTTTTAATGTCACAGAAGCGGAGTTTTCTGTCCGAGTTTAATTGCAGATAGGAATAATGTGTATCTCTGTATGAGGAAGGAGAAGAGGAGATCTATTTCGAGCACTAAGAGGTATTTTGGAAATCTCACCAAGTACAACCTGTTTCTTTTCATTAAGCGTTTCACTGTCCCTCTGTAGAACTGAAATAGGCCTGGGCTGGACCCCGGAAACGGAGAGAGAGACAATTTGAAAGATACAGTTGGAATGAATAGTTTCTTTTAACAGCAAAATGTTTGCGCTTTTTATGAGAGCAAGGGTAACATTGTGTAATCTTTAAAAAAGATATTGCTCAGTGAGGATAAGTCCATTGTCCAGTGACATGACTTTTCCTGTCAATCACAAAGGTGACAAGGGGGCTAGATTAAGGAAAGCTTGCCCAAGATTAACAAAGGAAGATTATTGACCTCATCCTGAAAGGGCAGAAGCCTGTTTTATCATTAAACCTTGGAAGAGGTATTTCCTCCATAGGTGGAAAGCTGTTTGGCGATATTGAGGCAACTTTCTTGCAAATGAGCGAGTCTTCCTATGGATTCTAGCTTGGAACAGAAGCAGAAGACGTGAAACGTGGGCCAGTCTGTTGTTGTTGTTGTTGTTGTTGCTGTTGGGGGTCAGGGGAAGAAGGGCCTGGGGTGTTTGATTCAGCAGGATCTGTGTGGGTCCTTGTCTGCCTTTCCAAAGTGGGGAAAAGCAAGAAGCAGCAGCATCAGGTGTCGGTGAGTACAATCCCAGCTCAGAGTTGGATGAAATGTTGTGCCAGCACACATTAGCAGAGCAATTCGCAATGCAAATGAACAATAGAGCCCCATCCACGAAGCAGCTGCTAACCGCGTAAAACTGTTACCAGGATTAACAGTGCCAGAGGCTGGAATGTAATCAAACTTGAACAGGTGAAATGGTTATGCGGCTGAGAGAGACTGTTCTCCAGTGAAAGAGTGTCTGTTTTTCCACTGTTTTGGGGACTAAGAGAATTTGTGTGTGGCTTGATGGACTTCATTTTAAAACGTCAGTAGTAGATATTTAGGTTCTTTACTACCGCTCTTCACAGTGTTGTTGCTTTTCTCTCAGTTAACTGAAAAAAAGAATCATGTGAATTTGTCCTTTCAAAAAAGGAACCTGCTAAATCTCACTTGTTGGGAAGGAACTTCCTTCCCAAGGGATTAATTTTAAACTGTGGCTGGCATATCTTTCTTGCCATTAAGGATTTCTCTGAGTGTTTTCAGGGGGATAGTTAAACTCTCATACATAATATCAGAGGTGTTTCCTTGGCTAGAAGTTTTTTAGCTTTATACAACCAATGACATGAGTAGGTTTTATGTATCCTATTCTTTCTTTTTACGTGGTAAAAGTAAAAATCCAGAACCACTGAAAGTTCTTTTTCGCTTTCCCCAGTAATGGCATAAGAAAGAGCAATATAAACCAGAGGGAAGTAAAGCAAAAGCCAAGATAACAGCTGAGCATTTCAGGTGGTTGTTCCGAGTGACAGAACAAAAAGATCATGGACAAGTGGGGAAGGCAGATTCTCGAGCTGGTGTGCTAGAGGATAGATACACGTAGAACTCTCATCAACAGCAGTAGCTGTTGCGCGCGCTTATCCGCTGGTACGGAAAGGAGAGGATTCCTCTTGGATTGCAAATCACGCAATGAATGTGTGATTGCTACAGATCTTTTTGAATGAATAATTCACTGGTGTACTGTAATTTAGCCCACTGAGATGTGATTGCAGCTGTTCCCCTACTGTATATGTGTTTTGATTAAGTGGAGTGTATCTTAAACCCCACAAGTGTATAAATAGCCCATGTATGTGATATGCAAACACTGCATACATGCACACATAATAAGAGCAGTCTAAGGAAACATTTTGTTTTGGGAATGATTACTTAGATGAATAGTTTGAGATATAGTTTATCTTTTAGAAAAAAATCTGTGTGGAACCCTTCCCCTTCCTTTTTTTGTCCAGCCGAGAAGTCTTCTTAACTGTCGTACTATATAAATGCTTTTAGTCAATGCTGTAGTATCAGGGTGTCTCTGAGTTACTAATGAGTTTATCATTCCAAGACCTTTACAGTACAAGAAATTACGTCTTTTGTGCCTGTTCTACAGGTAGGAAGCTGAAATGCAGAAACAAAAGTGATTTTTCCCATGGTTAGACAGAACATTTAAAAGCACTAGGAATTGAGTTTCCAGAGTCCTTTCACGATCCTTTACCTACAAACTACTCTCTCGTCCTCTCCCCCTCACGCTTCCTTTTCCCCAGAGAAGCAGGGAAATTTTAGTAGTTTTGAAAATATTTGTGAGTTCCATTTGAATGCCAAGCAATTTGTGATCACCTTATATTACCTTACATATCATTCAATCCTTGTGTTCTTATGCTTCTTCACTTACAACAAACTTGTTCTATACTCAGAATGTATTTGGACATATGAAAACACTTGCACGTAACCAAAATGTCCGTGGAAACAGCAATGATGATTCCTGAGGTTTAGGCAGCTGTTGCAAGTACTTTGTTTCTGTGACCAATGTGTGACATGCACAGAAACACAAGCGAGTGTCTTTGGGGCCCACTTTGGAATAAACCCAAGAAACTAGTTCCCGGTAAAATTGGGAATGATGCTGTTCCTATACATAATTGATGGTATAGGTGGATTTAAGAACTGTAACTAAGGATGGTATTTGGCTTATCTGTCTTCAAAGTGTGAATAAGAAAGCAGCTTTCAAGATATTTCCTCTTTTGGCCTTGTCTGTAGGAAAAAAATTGTTGCTTGGTGATAATGGGTTTGAACTTTAGATAAAATCTGAACTGATGCTGAAGTTAAGTATTTTGCTCATCTAGATCAGTATTAAAAAGCAGTTTATTCAGGTCTACATATGTGAAAAAATTGCATTTAGCTTCAAGTAATTTTTTAAATCCACTGTTAGCAACTAGTAATTTTGCAAGTGCAGAACAAAAATGGAAGGAGTTGCAAGAAAAAGAAAGGAGCGTTTCTGTTGACTAGAGTCGGAAAATTTTTTAGGGCTTGGTCAAAAGCTCATTGACGTCAGTAGAAAGTCTCTCATTAACATCACTGGGTTTGGCTTTTGGGGCATATGATGGCCCAGATTGTAATCTCAGTTAAATCCGATTCTGTTAGGGAATTTATTCACTAGTATAACACATTCAAGCTGTTCAAAACTGTTTGCACTAA
This sequence comes from Balearica regulorum gibbericeps, assembly GCF_011004875.1. Lineage (NCBI taxonomy): Eukaryota > Metazoa > Chordata > Aves > Gruiformes > Gruidae > Balearica > Balearica regulorum. The sequence continues at coordinate 73,665,678 of NC_046184.1, forward strand.
AAGTTTTCTTAACCAAAGGTAATCTTTTTGCCAAAACGAAGTAGTCTGTGAAAACAAATACATTCTTTACTTCATAACTTTCATTATTCAAATTTTATTGAGATAATTTTTAGCAATTTATATTCTATTTATGAAAAGACACATTTTTTTGCTGAAATATTGGGGTTTATTAAACCAGAGACACAAAAAATTTCTCAGAAAAAAAAATGATAAAATTATAACACAAATGACTAGAAAAGTATATGTGTCGCTTTCATACTCTATAAAATGAAAACAATTTAAAATCACTAAGACTTTTTCAACCAAGTCTCTAACTCAGATCACAAGATGGTTCAGTGACATTTTAGAAATAATATTCATTAAACATCTGGAATACAAAAATGTAAGGAAATAGGATAATGAAAAAGAAAAAAAATATCTCTGGAGAATCTGATCAAAATAAAAACTGTTTGTGTTTGCAGCATTATATTATGCAGTGTAGGTACTCTGCAGCAAGCTTTGTTTGGAGGCATTGACCTAAGTTTTGCAAGGTATAGATGGCATATGTTAGCAGAGAAAATGAAGGATTTCAGAGATGTGTACAGAAGGGTAGAGTATAAAAAAGACATAAAAAGAGAAAGGAATATATGCAGAGAACATTGCTTTGTGTTGGGGGAGGCGTGGAGGAGAAGGCTCTCACATTAATGAAGGCAAGTTTGAAGATGCTGGAACCAGTTTTGGTTTCCATTAAAATTAATGAGTAGACCTCTATGGACTCTCATGTGAGGGGGATTGTGTGTGTATGTTCCAGGAAGTCACAGAGTTTTGCTATTGTGCTGCCAGTTAAAGTCATTAGGACCACCTTTGTGAAAAATAATCTCTCTACAAGAAATGAATGTATGAGATGGAAGAGGAGAATAGAATGAGAATTAGAAAACAGAAAACAATTGCTTCATCCTTTAGAGATGGGAGAACTACTTGAACTGTGACTTAAAATAAGTCATATGGCGAAGGGCATTTAATATTTGGTTGCTATTTCATTTCTTACAACAACTAGCCATCAAGGCATTAAGTACTGTATAAAGAAGTGGGGAAATTAATGGTCCTTGTAAAAATTTAAGATTTTTTTTCGAAAGAAAGCCGTAAAAGAACAAACAATTAAAGGTAATCAATACCATTGTTATTAGGAAACCTATGAGTACAACACTTCTCAATTAGGGAAAAACTGTACTTTATGTTTCTGTCTTGCAAGCTGATCTTTGTTCACTTCAGCCTGTAATCTTGGTTTATGCTTTATGGATAGGCTTTGTTCTAGGTGCTTTTGAAGCATTGCATGCCTTTTAAAAAGTTTCAACAGAAGAACAAACAGCAATGAACTCAAAGAACAAAGCATTGTTCTTTCTTCCCATCTTTATTTTTTTTTCTTAAGAAAAGAAGGAAATGTTTCATCTCATTTTTCTCCCCTTTCAGGAAGTTGATGGCAATAAAGTGATGTCTTCATTTGCCCCGCACAACTCATCTACCTCACCCTTGAAGGCAGAAGAAGGTGGGCGTCAGAGTGGAGAATCATTGTCCAGCACAGCCCTGGGAACCCCTGAAAGGCGCAAAGGGAGCCTAGCGGATGTTGTAGACACCCTTAAGCAAAGAAAAATGGAAGAGCTCATCAAAAATGAGCCAGAAGGTAAGGCCTGGGAAACTGGCCAAAATTTTCTGTTTTGTTTTCTTTTCTCCAGATTCTTTGGATACGTACACTTTTTAAAATCTTCCCATTTTCTGCTCCATTTGCTTTTTCTTGCTAGCAAAATAGAAGTAAAGAACTGATAGTTCTTGTCCACATTAGAGATAAATTTCAGCAATATCCCATTACAGCTGATATTTTTAGCTTTTCTCAAATGAGAGCCTTTGTCTGACATAACGGTCTTTTTGTCACAGTTGCAATAGACGCAGCAACCTCCTCAATATGGGTACAATGAACACCAATTTTAACAGCCTGAGGGTCATTTACATCACTGCTCCCTCCTCCCCAATTTCTAGAGCAAAAAGCAGCGATATCAGCAATGTCAATTTTTTTGTGAAATTATCTAATAGGCATGTCATTTTTTGAAAGGTAAGTCAAGTTTGGAATTCATGAAAGCTTATGTCTGGAGCATGTCTTATCATGTCATCCTCTATTTATCTGTAGTGCAGGTACTATACAAACTGACACAGTACAGGATTTCTCTGCATTATGTCTGGCCAGCAAGTTTCAGCCTTAGCGTACAGGTGTCATCTCTGGAGAATCAGTTTCTTTTTGAGACTGTATGTCTATGGTGACTATGCCACTTGAGTTCTGGGGGCTGAGGCTAAGATCAAACATCTTGCCTCTGAGAAGCCACAGAACGGCTTTCAATTCCTGCCTATTTGGGGCATAGTCAGACCCCCCTGACTGGAAGGTGAAGTTCTCACTATGTTCTCCATAGGTATCCAGCATGCATACATACAGCTAGATTTTCCACAGGACTGTGAGCCAGCTGATGTTGTGTGAACATACTGGACCTTATTCCCTAATGCACAGTAATAAGACTTCATTTCCATTTACACACGCCTATCCTGTTGTAGAAATCTATTTCAAATGTTTAAAAGCATGGCCCTCAGAGCCCACCTCAGTGTTGAAGCATGAATTGACAGCACCTACAAGAACATTTTAGGACAACATGCATACTGGAGTGAAAATATGGATGCAAACACGGCCACAGTGTCACATACATGAGCATGACAGGATTGTAAGTTAGTCTTCTCTTGTTGACGGGAGCACACAGTGAGGGTCTGCTGGGAAACAAATTCTTTGTCTAAGTGTTTTTTGGAATATTATGTAGTATTTTATTTTGCATTTATGTTGACTTAATGGTCGTGTGCCTTTGAATGGAAAACATCTTTCCTGTATATGGTATGGGGTGGGGGAGAAGGAGAGCAGACTTTTATATGAGAGGGAAAAGAACAGGGGCTTCTGGGCAATGTATAAATACTCTCTTGACTATGAGGTTGTACAAGCTGCACAGACTCCATTCAGGAAAGGGCAGAGATAGACATGACAATGGTTACAGAGCCTGTACATTATCTCGGCTCTACTAAAATGAAAATATACAGTACAAACAAAAGATCTACAGCTTTGTAAAGAGATTGGGAGAGAGAGGAAGGAGAGCAACTGAATATTGGGCTTTGCAAATGCTTGCAACAGAAAATCTTTTCTTCCCTCTAGCCATTGTTCTATTGTCTTTCAAAGGCCATTAAAATGAACAGCAGGTTGTGATGAAAATTTCATTAAGCCCTAGTTAAATCATTATGAGGGTGCCATATTCATATGTCTGCTTACTCCCCATCCAGGAAAAAATGAATAGGACAGTTGTTGGGTTTTTTCCCCTTTCTCCTTAAAAGCGGACTAACAAAAGTTGAGAAGTTAGAAAAGAATAGGAAATAGGACATGAAACAAAAGGAGGCCAGAGAGGTGAGCAGGCTAGGAAGAAAATTAGACTTGCATAGGAGCATTGAAAGGTGGTGAGGGACAAATACATCATTTTGACAAGTCTCCCTCCCCCTTTCCTTCAGCCAACAAGATTGTTTTTAGAGTGGCTAATTAAAAAATATATATTTCTGGGTACAGATGGCAAGACTGTTCTTAGAGATCCTACACAAATACGAATCTCTTTCCCTAAAAGTATGTACCACTGCAAGCAAAATGTCTTCCCTGTTTGAACTCCAGCAGAAAATCTCTTACTGTCATGTCGTCTTCATGTAGTGCTATAGTAAATTGTGAGTTATCACTGGTTGCTAGTCAGGTAATTAGCGTATTAATCATAGAATACCAGGTTGGAGGGGACCTCAAGGATCATCTGGTCCAACCTTTCTTAGCAAAAGCATGGTCTAGACAAGATGGCCCAGCATCCCATCCAGCTGAGTCTTAAAAGTGTCCAATATTGGGGAATCCACCACTTCCCTGGGAAGATTATTCCAATGGCCGATTGTTCTCATTGTGAAAAAATGTCCTCTTGTGTCAAATCAGTGTCTCCCCTGGAGTAGCTTGTACCCATTACCCCTTGTCTTTTCCACGTGACTCCTTGTGAAAAGGGAGTCTCCATCTTCTTTGTAGCCACTCTTTAAATACTACTGGTAAGGTCTCCCCTAAACCTTCTTTTCTCAAGGCTGAACAAACCCAATTCTCTCAGCCTTTCCTCATATGGCAGGCTTCCCAGTCCTTTGATCATCTTTGTGGCCCTTCTCAGGACTCTCTCCAGCCTGTCCACATCTTTTTCGCATAGCGGGGACCAAAACTGAACACAGTGTTCCAGGTGTGGCCTGACAAGTGCCGAGTAGAGTGGGATAATGACTTATTTGTCTCTGCTGGTGATGCCTTTGTCAATGTAACCCAGCATCTTGTTGGCTTGCTTTGCCGCTGCAGCACACTGTTCACTCATATTGACCTTGTTGTCTACCAGGACCCCCAGGTGCTTTTCCACAGAGCTGCTCCCTATCCAGGTAGATCCCAGCCTGTGCTGCACTCACGGATTGTGTTTTCCCAGGTGCAAGACCTTACACTTGTCCTTCTTGAACTTCAGAAGGTTCCTGTTAGCCCACTGTTCCAGCCTATCCAGGTCAAATGAATTTTCCCATGAATAAGATAAGTTACAAATGGGAATCTTAGGTAGTACATGTAGGTAGCAGTTCAACAATGCGTTATCACTGTGTATTTCGGTAATAATTTTTAGTCTTACTAGTTTGTGGAGCTTTGTAGGAGAAGACCAAGAGTCTTTGTTAAGCTTTGCTGCATTATGTCAACAACAATAATATAATACTTTATTTCTCTTTGGGAAAAAAGGGAAACATTTGCACCACTAGCTGAGGTTTAATTAAATAAATTTCCTGTGATTCTTTCGAAGACCAGATATGAGCCAGATTCCCATTTCTCTATGTACTCGAAAGTTTATATATTATTTAACTTGTACAATGGGCTCTGTTTGCTCTGTTTTTATTGTTTGAAATTGTCTTCTGAATTACCGTGGGAAATGTGCTTTTGAAGCATTTTTTCAAATGTCCTGTTTCTTCAAAACTGGAAAAAAAAGAAGGGCTGGGTAGACAACTTTAGCTCTCGATCCAAACCTCGTATCAGTCAGGGAAAGGACTTCTCTTCTCTTAAATGGGTTTTGAGGACAAGTGAGATATTCCAAAATATTGTAACAAGTCTGACTGTTTTTAAGAAACTTTACTGATATAAGGTAAATGGTTTTCTTAAATGACGTTTATTAGAAAGTAAGAGTTAATACTTAGTAAATTTTGTCAGTAAAGGACAAGGATTTTTACAGTGTTATGAAACATACTGCTCAGAGTGCATGAATGCACACACGTATGTATGCATATATGTAAGCACAGACATGTACCCACACGTGCGCTGACAAGGGAAGCATCGCTGTTCATATAAATGGTTTTCGTGTTCATTTGTTGTATATATGCCCTTGGTTAATGTCTCCTGTAGGAAGCCATGCTACCTACTCATTTCTAAGAACTTTCCAAAAGCTTATCCCTTTCTTTTTCTCCTGGCATATGTGTATGGGTTTGGTTTTCATAGGGGTTTATACCTGGCTTTAAAGCTCCACGCTTTTTTTTTTTCCTCTGTTAAACTTGCCATTTTACTGTTACTGTATGAAAGTATGTGATTGACAATGAGTCATGCTGACACAGAGACATAGCGTGTTTCAGTGAATCTAAGACTTGTGGAATTTTAGTCATTGCTAACACAGTGCTCATTTTTCTTCTCTCAAATTCTGCAGAAAATCCTTATATGCAGCTTTAGTATTAGGCCCCCAAAGGCATAAACCTATTACTGAAGTCACACAATGTTATTTTACATGAAACATTCTGTCCTTTCTAACTTGAACTTCAGAAGAGGAGTCAGTCCCCTTTTATTCCTGGTATACAATAATGAAGATAATGGAGTGGGTTTGGGGAAGCCTTATATACTGTGACAGACCTCAAGCCCTTGCCCTGAGGGTCGTCTGCCGACCATGGGATTCCTTTTGCAGCTAAAATCATTAGGGGAATGAGATACAGGCATGTTTTTCTTCTGTTTTCTTAAGGCATCAGAGGATGGCAGAGACTCTCTGTCTGTCTGTTCTCTTCATTTGTAGAAATGGAATGGAAATCTCTTTGAAGTCACTGAGCTTGACACAAGTTCATGAAAGCAAAGACCAAAGCAGCCACTTAGCTTTTTCTTGCACTATTAATGGGATTGGATTGCTGTCTTTTAATTTACGGCCTGTGCTTGTGGAAAATTAAATCTCTGAAATGTGTGTAGCCTTTCCTCTAAACGTATGGCTTGGCTTCTGGAAAAAAATAGGCAAACAAGTAAATTCTCTCCTATTTTTAGAATAAGCCAAAGTACTCACCGGCTCTTCACATCTCCTAATTTTTAATTAAGACTCAATCTTCTTTTTTCCATTTTGGCAGTATATGTTTGTAACAGGTTATGTATCTGTTTATCTTCAAAATTTACATACTGTATCTTCTGAGGCCATATCTAAGTTACTGTGCAGGATTTGTAGGAATTCTGGATAAAAGGGATCATACCTGACCACAGGTGAGTGTGTGCACCTGTGGGTACACTGATTCATCTGCGTGGCTAGTTCTTCTATAGTAGTGACCTCTGAAACTCAATTTGGTTTGGCCGTTTAATGAACACTTTGAATTTTATATAAATACGTGTACACAGCTATACATATATATAAAGTGCATGTATTATATATAGTTAGATATAAACATATATAAACACACAAGCACAAAAAATATGTATATAGTTTACTATTGTTCCTACTCCAAAATTTCAATCTACTAGTCCTTAGGTCTTCTGAGCAGGAACAATTAATCTCAAGTGTTTAGTGAGCAGGTAATATATATGTTTGCAGGGGGCTTTAACAGGCGATGTGAGTCCTAGAGCCTCACATATTATAGTATGCTGCAATACTATAAGTAATTACTTTGTCGGAAAGAAAGGGATGAGAAAGGCCTCTCGGGCATGATTTTTGTCTTCTGAACATCCCCCAAAGGCTATTTGTGTTTGATGTTTAAGTTTACATTTTAAATCACAACACCTGTTCTTGTGGTAATTTAAATGGCTGTTGTTTAAGCAGGTCTGTAGTCTATAAAAGTGAACCACACTGAATTCAGGTTCTGTAGTTAAAATAAGATCCCAGAATATCTCCTAATATTATCAAAGTTTTAATCAACATACCTTGTAAAGAAATCAAGAGGTCTTCCTCTTCTTAAGCCATAAATTCCAAAGCAGACCATTAATGGGCACAAGAAGGGAGGCCTTTGAAATGCAGACTCTTGTTTTTAAATCGCATCTGATGAGATGAGAAGAAATAAAGTGAACAGATTCGGGAAAAAGCCTAAGGATACTCTAATTGGTTGAGGTTTGAATTTCTTTTATTTGGTTCTTCACTGTCCCTTTGACAAAGTACATGTTGAAGAGGCTTTGTAATGCTGTTCTACTGAAGGACAAACAAGGATACTTTGCGGCTGAGTACTTTTAAGTTTTGTTCGTACACTCCTGCTGCCGTGGAAGGATGCTTCAAGTGCGTTGTGGTTCCATGTTCACCTATGCAGTCTGTCACCAGAAAATGTGTCTTTTCTTGTAGAGCAAGCCGGCATCAAACTTCCACGCACTTCTTTCAAAGACCCTGCCATATGGAACTGTGCATTCATATACTGCTGATAAAAATAAAAAATAATTAAAAAAAAATTTAAAAGATGAAGTTTATGAAATGGGCCTATGTGGAGAGAAGGCATTGTTAAATGCTGCGGTGGCTTAAACCTTTATTAACAAGTGCTTTAACTTGAGGACAGAGGTAGCCTAATTTGAAGCCCTGCCAGCTTTTACTTGCTCAAAGTGAAGTTTATGAATTTGTCACCTTCAGTTTTTAAGTGTTTTCCTTCCTAATAGTTTAGCCCGATAGTCACGGTTTATTTCAGTGGATGTTTTCAAAATTTGCTTAGATTCCCTTCCAAGTCTGTCTTGCTTACATCCTCAAAGGTTTGTAGCTTTTGGATTTTTCTTTTCTCTTTTGATAAAGGCATCTGAGGTGCTGATACAGCATCTTAAATATAGAAGAAAGCATTATGGTCAAGTGAGATTCAGGAAACTTATGCTTTTGGAGAGAAGATGCAGTCCCTCTCCCCTCCCTGTTTTAGAATGAAAGTCTTCTCTGATGGATCTCCATAATTAAAATTTCCTTCCAGGGTACATTCACTCCACAATATTGGACAAGCAGCAGCCAAAGCAAAATGCTTGATCTCTCGCTTCCCATCTTTTACAGTGCAGCATATAAATAGTTCACCAAGACCAAAATAATTATTTGGACTCCTGTCTGCCCCTAATTCCCCACATAACCAGACTCTTCAATAGCCATGATTAATTTCAATAGGGGTTTTCAAAACTTTCTGCCACTCTTACCCCCAGGTCGTTTTGATGTGCCTCTTTGCCCCCAATGTATTCCAGCTAGATGAGTTTGCAGTCTGCCTTCATTTTTAGCGCTTTTTTTTTTTTAAATATTTTTTCTTTCCCCCTCCCCTGGAAAAGCCATTAGCTTTCTGAGCTTCGTTTCAGTCCTTGGATTGCTGCTGGAGAAAACCTCTGACCCAGAGTAGGAATATACATAGATACATGAGGGAGTGTGCCAGCTCTTTCTGTATGCTTATGTGCCGCAGCTTTTGGGGATGTCATTTATTCAAGAGTGAAGAGCGAGCCACCTGTTTCTCGGGCCTCTTGTCCCTCACACTAAAGGTTCAAGCCCTTGCTGAATAGTAACATCTTAATCTGGGCAACATACACAACATTTAGCTGAAACCTATTTGTTGAGCTAGCGGGGTTTGTGGGATTTTTTTTCCCCTCTCTCTTACCCCCGAGGCGCTTGTCACGACCGTGCATATTAAAATTAATCAGACCTCCCAGGCTTGTGTGACTGTGCGGTTTAACATGAAGAAGTGGATATCAAGCATTTGCCCTAATTAAATAGGCCTGCTTGGTTTTGTTCTAGTGGATACTTGGTCTTTTTTTTAATAAGAGCTGCTTATGGAGGAGGCACGGCCAGCTCTAGAGTTAGTGGAGAGCTCACTTCAAAGTTTTTCCCCACCACCTGCGCCAGGATGCTGAGACCTGAAGGGCTCCCCGCGTTCTTTCTTAACAGCACCAATTTGTGGGAAGTAAGTGGAGGGGGAAGGGGAAAATATGGCCAAACGAGCGAGAGCGCGATCAGGGAAGGAGAGGCGAGGAGCTGGGACGAGCATGTGGATTGGCTTTTTGAAGTTGATTAAGATGACCTATCATCCTGTCTGATTAGCTTTAGATCTCAGTCTGTGCCATGAGCTATTCACAAGGCTGTCCTTGTGTCTTCTGTTTACCAGAACCAAGGGAAAGCCTCTAGTATGGCAAGAGCAACATTGCAGCAACTCCCACTTGCTTGTTTAGCTAATCAAGTAGCCTTGTAAAAACACTCTTAAGTTTGAAGCTGTTGGTTACTTTTATTAGTTAGTGTCTGTTTAATGTTGATATTTTTAAGGTGGTTTGAACCTTGCCTGTTTTACACAAATACATACAATCTCCTGCACTGTAAATAAGCTGCACTGGGAAGATAGAACTCCTTTCATCATCTTTTTTTTCTCATACAGTTCAATTGTTTTGTGGTTTGTGCATTGTCTCAGGAGAAAACATGCTATATGTGTGTGATTTCTATACTGGAATGTATAAATTCAAAAAGCACTCAAAACAGACTAAAGGAGGGTTGGGGAGGAGGAACCCTAAAACTGTTAAATAGTAATTAAGAAACTGATAGCATTTAGCAGTTCAGCAAGTTAATTTTAGCCAAAAATAGTAGAAGAATTTGGAACGGTCAACATTTTTTAGACAAAATGTTTCATTGGAAATGAATATTTTTTGTTTTTAGATGTTTAAGATGATTAATCTGAAAGAGAAATGAAACATTTCAATTAGAATTAAATAAAACATTTTGGGTCAGGTGGAAACAGCTTTTCCCCTGACTTGGTTTGGCAGCTGAAATGAAAAATTCAAAGTAGTCAAATGAAAATGAGTTTCAAAACCTGGAAGGGTTTTGGGGTGTTTTTCTATCAAATGACCTGAGGGAGGACAAATGAGCAGTTTTTAGAAAGACACTTAAATGTATCTGAATGTTATGTGCTGTGGTTTTGAGGGTAAACTGTAATATTTTAGTCAGAAAATCTTTCAAAATTTGACTTCCTCCAAATGTTGCAAATTTTCTGTATCTTCTGAAGCCTCAGTCAGAAAGGTTTTGTAGCACCTAGGGCATTTTATTTTGAAACAGATTTTGGAAGTTTATCATACTTCTTATGTTAGACATACTTGGCATGTCTTTGCAGCAGAAACCTATGAGTGTATTCTAGAGGGCCTAAAAATCTGCAGTCATTACACCCCCAGAATTTGATCTTGCTTTCTATTAAAATTCTTGCAAGTGCGCAGGCAAAAAAAAGCGAAGCTTTATTTATCTGTTTCCATAACAGTTCAAATCATTGAAGTAAAACCCAGCAGGTAGGACGATACTCCATTGATTTAAAAATTTATTGCACGTCCGTGCGCTAACTCATTGCCATCTTTCTCTCTCTCTCTCTCTCAAAGTATTCTTATTATTCCTATTTTATTTTTCATTTCAAACCTTGGCACAACCCAAATGTAAAGAACCATACTGACACTGCCAAGCATCTGGCTGGTGCTTGACAGCATCATAGAAACCCTTCCAGTGTTTCATCTGGGTTGCTATTGGTTATTTAACAACACAATGCAAACGGTGCAGTGTGGGTGTGTATGAAATGGAAAGAAAGGTTGAGGTGGGGGGAAGGAGCCCTGTACAAGTAAATACATCTTTCATCATATCTTTTGTTTGGTCTGTTTGCTGTGCGCTATTCAGTAGTCAATAGAAGTTGTTTGACGGTTCTGCAAAAGGGTAGGAAACCTTTTCTTAAACTTTTCTTCTCCTGCGTTTGTTTCAGTCCAGAAAGTTTTCTGCTTTTGTTTTTCTTGCCTGCCTTTGTTGTCACCTGTCTGTTGTTGAAGGGTTTTGGTCGTTGCTGTTTAGCTGACGTGACGTAAGCTGGTACTTACGAAACGCTCCTTATTGAGCAGCGATCTTGAACAGGTGAAGTGGGCATTTAGAGAGCTTATGAAAGGTTTTCTGTGGCGGTCTTTGGGGCAATAGACTTCTTTCAGGCTTGCGTTTTAATTTATTTATTTAGCCAGGGGATGAAAGTGGAAAGTGAACGAAGAGAAAAATCAGTCTGTGCTTTCTGAAGAATGCCCTGTTAGCACTTGTGCGACTTGGTAAGGCTTTCTGAGATGTTTAGCCTTGATTTAATTCGTATTTAGATCTCTCCTCCAGCACATTAATATAATGTCAATGTAGAATGCATTGCATGGTGTAATTACTGAAGAGAGCAGTAGTTGGGAAAACAGACGGTAATTGAACACATGGCTGTTTATTACAACAGGACAGTGCTCCTACGCTGGTATTTAGGGCATTAATAGGGAAGAATTGATTTGTTGTTTTAAGATGAATTCAATCACTGTTGCTTAGGCCTTTGTTTGTTCAGGCCGAGTTATGCTTTGTTTGTGTTATGTGCCCAAGAGGTTTACACACCACAGCGTGGCATTAGTCATGCAGAGGGCTTGGGAGCAGAGAGCCATTTAAATGAACAAAGGACATTTTTCTTTTTGGCTCTGTTTATCTTCCTCTCTAGTTTTGTTACCCCCTAATCCATCTCCCTCTCTCTCTCTCCCTCTTTCTCTCCCCTCTCCTTTCCGCCCTAAACATTTTTGATCAATGCAGAGGTCCACCCGCTTTCTTCCTTCCCCCTCCTCTTTATTCACCCTCACGAAGACAAATGGAGCTCTGATTGACAGGTGGCAACACGGGGTTGCGGCAGGGTGTAAACAGGAGTGCTTGCTCCCAAGTTTCTGCAAGGAAGAATTGGGGTTGGGGGCTGGGGAGGGGGGAGGAACATTCAACTTGGAGGAAAATTATTAGTTCCAAAACGAACAGAACGGGGATGCGATGTACCGCTGCTCACCTCGAGTCGGGTGTTTTTGAAAGAGGGAACACGCGCACCTTTTGTGGCTTGGGCCCCGTGCTGGCCACAGCCTGGGGTTCAGTGAGCCTCCTGCCCTCTTCTCCTTATTACCCATGCGAGTTGGAGGGAGGAAGAGTGAACCCTATGACCGAAGTTGAATCCCAGCTCTCCCCGTTGTGAGCAGCATGGTTTGTATTTTAGGCTCATTGTGCTCGAGAGGAATCTTGTCTTGATTTATTTCTGAATGTGGGAGAGTTAATAGACACTTCAGAACGATGTGGGCCAAATCCTGCTCTCAGATGTAACTCACAACTCCCGCTGGATGCGGCAAGGGCTTTAAGAAGGCAACATTTGACCCAGTACAGGGTTTGTAAAGAACCCAACATGAATTGGCTTTATTTTTTTTTTATCCCTGTACAGACAGGGATTATGACTGTTCATAGAAAGCATTATTAAGAGAACTGAAAGGTGGCAACAACAACAAAGTCTGTAGAGTCATTAATTGTAGAAACTTAGATTTCCTAGACGATGAGATACTTGTGTCTCAGTAATACAGTGCACGATGAATTAGCACCCAGATTTACCTTTTGGAGGTATAGAAAGTGCTAGCTTATACAGCACAAGGAAGGAGAGACACAGACGTGTGATGTGGAGAGCCAGATTCTTCCTGTCAGGGAGAAATAGCAATTTAGGCCACATGTTCACACACTGCAACATGCAAGGAGGGATATGAACCTCAGTTGTTCATGTGAGCCTTTTAGCCACAATTAAATTATTGAATCTCCGAATAACTAGTAGAAGCACAGGAGATGACAGCTAGAAGAGGATCTGAAGTCCAACAGTGTTTTTATCCATGCCTGCAATTGGTTGTGTGTGGGACATGCTACTTGGCCGTGACTCCTAAATCTTTTCTAAATATCTAGGAAGTGTATTTGCAAAGGCCCAGCCCACATGCCCAAGGGGAATTTTCCTTCCCACCTCAAAAAAAACCCAAAATCAGTTACTGTATTGCTCTGCCAAGGAGCAAGAATGGGCACAGCTAAAGATTTATATAGCCCTGAAGTTGCAACTGGTGTCCAAGTACTTTATCAGAAAGGAAAATGTCTCTCCTGACTTGGAAGTGGTTATCCAAGTGTCCTGTTTTTCCAGTACAGTTTGGAATGTTGCATTAGTTTTGTACTGTAGATTAGCCCACACAATCTCAAGGTAAATAGTCTAGAGACAAAGATCACATGGAAGAAGAAAAAGACCTCTCAGTTTTGTATGCATCCTTGATCTTTTTTTGCTAAACCTTTTTTTTTTCTTTACTGTTTTGCCCACAACACATATCCCATTTCAGTAACTGAATGCCTTATCTCCCACAGAGTCAGGCACCAGGGGAAGGAAAAAAAAAAAAGGCAAAAAAGTCAACAACTAAGCAGAAAAATGGTTTCAACTGTAGACATTACTCTGTATTCACTCAAATCCTGCAAGATCCCTTCTTGTTGCAAGGCGTAAAGCACGTTAATATATTTCTGCTGGGATGTCTATACACTAGACTTAAATAAAGCAATGTATTTCCAAATAGTTCCTTTTCCTTGTATGTGAAATTAGTATATGAAGATGAAACTAGAGGACAGCAGGCTTTTGCTAATGATTTTCAGCTGCAACAATTCTGGATTCCACACTGAGCTCATGTACAGCCTTAATCAGCAATGCTGTTTAACTAAATATGGAGACATTTCACTGAAGATTATTTTATTTTAAGTCTTTTTTATGCATTTCCTCTTGCTGTGTCATCTAATTGATTCACAGCTCCTGTGAAGCTTTGGGGTATGGGACGCACATCCAGGCAAAATGCATTCTTCCTTTACAAGTTTGGCCAAGCCAATCCTATCTGAGTTCAGAGGAATTAAGAAGCCGTCATTGGGAATCATTCTGTAACTAACCATAAAATTATTAGATGAATAGTACACATGATGTAGGGGTTTAGGCTATAACCTGTTCTTTCTGCTGAAAAAAAAATGCAATCCTTTTGAGATGATCATGTTGTTACATTACCATTTTTACCAGTATTTTGTTGCTAGACTGGTTACGGAAAGGGGGACACTGTACTCAGTGGATGCTACATGGTGTGCATGACCCAATATTTTAAAGTAACAGGGCCCACAGAAGATAAAAAGACAACAAAATTAGAGGTGCTTTCTTACATTGCCAGACTGCAAAATTCTCCCAATTTTCTAATGTAAACTCTTTTTGTTCATTGTTGCTTTTGTCCTGGCCTTATGCCCTAAATATAGCATGGAGCAAACTGCTGTTGAAGTGCTAGCGAGAGAGAGTTCAGCTGAGCTGCCAGTTCAGTCTCATCTTTGGTTTCTCACATGTCTTTGGTAATGATTGATCTGCTTATATTGGCCACTATAAATGTTCACCAGAAATCATACTAAATCTACCAACCACCACCACACTCCTACGTATTTTCAGGAGCAAACGAGATGCAGCGTAGGGCTATTTTTTAACTCATCTGCTTCAGCTCTTTTAGTAGGCAGGTCCCTGTAGAGAGACAGGTGAAAAAGCATCAAGAGGAGAAGAATGAAGATGCCTTTTGCATTTGCATAAACAGGCACCATTGTGGGAAAATGAAATGAAGAGACAATTTTTGTAAGCTTTTCAATATAGCTCTTTAAGAGAAGGTTAAAAGATGCGCTGTAGTATTCTTCAGACCTTCTCTTCTTCCTTGGGATGCACCCTTGCAATCTGATTAATATTGGGATAGTGAAAATACTAGTGGAGATTTGTTTGATCTATTTTTTTTTTAATTTTTTTTTTTTTTCCAAAGTCTGGTTCCTACTAGAAGAGGACATTGGGATTGTTTAGGCAATCCCAGGTAGCTTTCCTTGCAGGCTGAATGCCTTCCACAAAGCTGTCAGTTCTTTAGCTTAATACTGGGTCTTAGTGTATTAATTCAAGGCTTTTGGTGATCTAGGACACAACATGTGCCAGGAGTAGGAACTAAAATTAGAGGCAGACTTTTGGCTGTGAGAGCTGCTTGAGGCTACTTGGGGTGAAAGAGGAGGGAAGAGGCCTGACGTCAGTCACAGCCCAAGGACTGCAAGATGTCCAAATCATCCCCTCAGATGCAGGGTTTTCTGCAACGCACACTGTAGTGACTGACCCTTCCTTTTTCGTCTCATCCCACTCACTGATACAGCACTCGGTGGTTCATTTCACATACCAACTCCTTGTCGAAAGCTCCCATGGTTCACTTGTTGCAGCAAAGTCCAGTTCTTGATATACTGGGATTGTGATTTTTTTTTTCCCCCCTCCACTCTAAAAGAGGAATTAAAACTTAAATAGTAGCTAATCTTTGATAACATGCACCTAAAAAAAAAAGAAAACATTGTGAAACAAAGTGAAATCCTTATGAAGGATTCTAAGTTTCCATTCATAGAAAACAGCTCTTGATGATGTAACCTAATGGTAAAAAAAAGATTAGGCGAAACAGGGCTGAGTGACAGGAAAATTGCTTCTTCTTCCTTCACTTCAATGAATATATTTTATTATGTAAAATTTTATGCTCTTGGTTGTATGCAAGAATCATTTCCCTGTAGGGTTTGGGGTTTTTTTTTATATATCATAATTCTGTTAAGGACTACGAATGAGAAATAATTAGGCATTATTGTTTGGTTATGTAGATTCACTTGTGATCCCTTCTTGTTTACTTCATTTAAACTGTCGATACTGTTCTTGCCATGTAGAAATAATGACTGCGTTACTTCATGAATATGAGATTACAGGGACCTTGTTTTAAATTGCTGGAACATTTGTTCCTCCTCTGTGATCACTTCAGGCCATCTGAAACATACTCTTTCTTCGCGAAAAGATAAATACTCAGAAACACAAGTTATAGACATTTAGTCTTTACTACACGATCTTCAGTCTATGTTATCCTGGCTTGTCTTTTTCTAACGAAGTCATAAGGCTGCACTTTGGCACTGGTGTGGGATTCACATAAACATGGGGGGGCCTGATCTAAATAAGATACGTAGAAGCTATTCTGCAATATGAGAATTATGCCTTGTATTCAAACATAGAAAGACTTCTAAGTTTGTATTGTTAGGGGAAAAACCTTCTCCTCTGAAATCTGTACTGTGAATCTAAACTCTGGTATTTTGCTCCTATTCATGTACAGCACTTTCTTTGATGACTGTTGGAGTTCTGATCTCACAGGGAGAGGAGAATATTGGAGTTGAGATTTCTTGAACAGAGCTTAGGGGACAATATTGTGTTTAGTTTGTTTCACTAGATGCAAGCTAATCAGAGAATAATTAACAGTCAAAATGCCAAGGTCCTTACTCATGTGAAGGATCTGGTATTGAAGTCCTCACTAAAGTAACACTCACATTGAATTCAGTGAGACTTTAAACTGAACAAATGCTTCAGGATTTGTCCCCAGCTATTTTCTCCCTGTCAGTTTTTAATGAGCATCCCATAAAAGTGTTTAACAATTGTACTGACTTTGATTTTTTAAGGTTTTGGAGAAAATTGCTTTCTCAGGTTGTGAAAAAAATGCTGAAACAAAAAAAAGCACATTTTTTCATCGTGGTATCTAACATACTGGAAGCAAATTCAAAGACTGTCTCACCTCATGCTTGCTGATAGCCAGTATGTTAAGGACGTTATAAAGAGTATTGTGTAGAAATTGCCAGGAGGAAGAATCACAGCTGATAGATAAAGATATTTTAGATCTCATCTTAAGTTCTTGTGAACGAGATAAAATTTAGATGGAGAAGTAGCTATAGATGCCAGTACTTTGTTTGTTTGTTTTATAAATGAAAGGGGAAAAAAAAACCCAGCCACTGCTAAGATCACCATACAGAGCCTGGTGTTTAAATGCCATGATTTTGTGTCAGAAGAAGCAGCTAATGTATCTGGATTCATCCCTTGCCTTGCTTTCCTCGGTTGTCACTGAGAGCTCCCAGGCTGAGACAGATGGCTGCTGGTTTAGTTGTGTGCGTGGGAGACAGGAACTTCCACATGTGATTTTTTACCATTTGGTAGTAATTAGTTTGTTGTATAAATTAACATTAACTGAACCATTCTTCAGGCATTGTTTGTAATTATCTTCTTTGAGCCTCTGAGTTGTGTAAAGAAATAAAAAGCAGGGAAGAAACTGCTTCTTATTTTTTACAGGGAAAGGACTCTATCATTAAGCAGAACAGAGCAGCAATTATCATCGCATGCCCAGTAGACTGAAAACTTCAAAAAAACCCTTAAAAACGCCAGATTTTTTTTTCTGTAAATATTAATGGCAATTAATGATTTAGAAGTGCAGATAGTTTTTATAAAATTTGGAAGAATGAAATCAGAATAAAAGCAATGGTGATCATGCCTTCCTGACATCATCATCATCATTATTGCTACTACAAATACCACTGCTACTACTTCATTTGGTGTGTGTTTGTGAAGAGTAGAGAGTTACTTTATTTTTTAAAATATGTGTTCTCTCAATTTTATTCCTTCGTGTCCCCCATCTTTGAGATATTTCCTTATTTTTTGTGGTAGAGGGTAAGGATCTTGTGTCTGCATATCGGGCAGTGAACTATCGTTAGTGCTGGTTTTCTCCAGGGATTTCTGTCACTTCCAGCGACCAGCCAAATTGGAATTGTCAGGAGAACAGCCTCTCACATGTTCCTTGGCACTTCTGTTTCCAGACTTGGCCAGAATCCAGACATGCAGAGGTTCGTGGACGTGAAAAATAACAGGGGAAATGCCCTCTGGTATTAGCCCAATATTTTAGTAACGTATTGGGAATCTCTAGGTTCATTTGCTGGAAAAGTTCAGTGCTTCAGCGAGTAAGAAAGTTTTATATTTCATTAGACTAAAGTTCTTTCTTACCCAGGAGTAGGTGAGAACTGGTGTCAGTGTCCGTCTTTTAGTATAGCTCTCCTGCCCAGGATACAAAGCTGGCAAGACGGGCAACGTGGCACTGTGCAGTAAATCCTCTCGCGCATAGGCTAGGTTGCAGTGGTAAAACTCGGGTGCAGATCATCACAAGCCACTCCACAGCTTCATTAAAATTAGTTTAGTATCCTAAGTGTACCCTCTAGAGAAAAGTTCACGTGCCTTGAGTTTGTAAGTGTCTTGGCATTTTCTTGTGAAACAAAACAAAGGCAATTTTAGACCCAATCGTGAACTTGTCTAGGTAAATCAATGCTGCCTGTGGTTTTAGCTAAATTCATTGCATACAAGGCCCACACCTGAGAGTTGCTTTTGGGTCTTCTTTCTGCTGACAGAATTGCCATTAATATTTACATTTGTCCAGATAAATAGGTTTACCTGGACAATAAATGCTAAAAGAAAACTTGAAATTCTGAAATGAGTAAATATAGATGCAGCTTAGTTAAGAATTGTTCTGTTTTTCTTGGCACGGTAAATTAGCCTATATGAAGCTCCGTGCTGTTTGGGGAAGAGGAAGGTGGGAGGGAGCGTGTGGGAGCTTTAGTGGCTGGAAATGCAAAGAGAATAGGAGCTGAGTACGCTGAAACCTGCAGCGAAGAGAAAACTACTGTGGATGGTTTTCTTTCTCTTTTTCTTTCTGGCAAGGGTTAATGCAGCAACCGAAAATATCTGTGATTCTCCAGCTTTTGATATCAATGAATCAAACATTTTCTGAACCCTTCCTATTGAACACTTTTTTTTTTTCCTTTTTTTTTCAACTACAAAAACTGAAGGTGCCAACCATGCTTTGATATCGATGTGACAGTGCAGTGGATAGGCTCACAGTTAGCTGAAGTGAGCACGTGAGCTTTTCGGTTCACCTTCGTTCTGCTGAAGGGTTGTGGAACAGGAAGGCAGAGCTGAATACAGCCTTTTGTTGTGTGAAGTATACAGCTGCAGCAGCATCATACCAACTGTAGGGCTATTTTTTTCATCCCTGGAGGAATACAAGGAGGAAAGATTGGTCCTGTGGCTAAAAGCGCAGAGCAGAGTCAGAAAATACAATTTCTTCTGGTTTTTGTTTTGTGGTTTGTTTCATTTTTTTCACAGATTTTTCCATGTGACCTTCATTCTCTGTGTCCAAGTTCTGTGTTTTTAAGGCATGGTTGATAATAGTAACTGCGTACTTCTTCACAGTGGTGAAAATTTAATTACTGCTTGGGAGATGCAGTGTGACAACAGTGGTCCTGCTTACAAGAAAGGACGAGGCATAGGTCTGAGGAAACAAGCTGGCTGGAAATATTTGTCTGTTACAACTCAGCCCCATTTGTCTGCCTAACCAGAAATGAGATCGCAGGTTGAGTTTGGAAGCCTTTGGCCTGAATTCAGTAGCTTCCTCCTAGGTAGAGCTCACTTTTGTCTCGATGAGATTTCTGCGAGTGGAGCAGCTGCAGAACTGGGCCCGTAGGGTGGTCGTGCAACGTGAAGGTGGCTCTGTGGCTTTGTGCAGTAGTTAGGCTACTAGGAAAAGATTGGGTTTCCATACCTCCTCCTAGATTCTCCTTTTCTGGACCAGACAGTTCGCCTTGTTGCATCTCCTGATGTTCTTACCTAAGAGCAAGGGCTGTGCCAGGACATCAGGCTGTAGTCCTCTAGGCTTGCAGTCCCCATGGCACGGTACACCATGCACACGCGCCGGAGTAGAAGATCGTAACCATAGAGGCAGACACAAAATCATCCCCTCATTGCCTGCCACTTAAGAATTTTCTTGCTCCTTCACACACTATTCTCCACATGCCTTGTGGAATTTATTTATTTATTTAATGGACATGCAAGTTACGAGCTTTGGCATGGCAAGAAGGTAAGGAATTTTTTGGTTTGTTTTTAGTTTGGGGAAGAGGCGGGTGGGAGGGAGGGAGCACGTGGGAGCTTTGGTGACTCGGAGCTCAAAGAGAATGCATTAATTAACCCTGGAGGATCGCTGGGATGCGGGAGTGAGAAACTGCAGCTTTAAAATCCGATGATCTTTAGCCATTGTTGGGTTTGGGTCAGAGACCTTGGATAAGAGAAGGGGGAAGAAGGGTGAGCGGGAGGGTGGGCACAATGGGAACCAGATGTTTCAAGCTGACGGGGGCTGGCCTCTCTGTTATTGTGTGACAAGCAAGCCACCGATCTCCCCCACACACCCAGCCTTCAAAAGTATGTCATTCTTTCCCAAAGTCCTTCTGTCCTCCGCAGAGGGAAGGAGGGAAGAAGGGAAGGGGAGGCGCACACATGTGTGCACACATACATACGCACATACATACATGCACGCACACACGCTCACACAGACAGCCCTGGCTCTGCTTTTTTCCTTTGGCCTACCTTGTCGAATGGCCCTGGAAGACTAAACAGGTGTTATCTACTTTTGATTTCAGTGCATTTAAATTAATCCTGTCAGCTCAGCTGTTAAAACAACTGTCATCTCCAGCTGTTAGTAATTTTCGACTGGGCACTTTTACAGGTTGCCAAGTTCTGAGCCTGCATTGTGAATCTCTCGCTCCCTTTCTCTCAAAGCGCTATAGTAACAATTTGTATTTTTTTTAAAGGGGACTTGCATTGCACTGTTTTTATATCGAACCCTGTTTATTATATATTGAAATAACAATATCACAAAACCCAACATCATCATGCCAGACTTTGGAATAAAGAGCTAAACCATGTGTGGAGTGCAGTGCATATCAATCTTCTGTGGGTTTGTTGCAGCCTCTCTGTGCATTTTAAATTTGAATGAGAGATGAATCAACCTGAGGGTTTGGGAGGGAGGGAGGAAGAGGGGGGCTCTAAATTTTTATTGCCAAAAATAAAGCCTCCTTTTTAGAAGCACCGGTCTTTTTTTTTTTTTTTTCTTTTGCCTCAATCGACATTTAATTTTCATAACTTGTTTTAAAAGGAGGTACCTGGTAATGAAAATATTTAAAATACCTTTCAATTGTTAGATAAATGACATACACATGGTAGCCTTAAGAATTGCCGGGGGGGGGAATCATAATTGGATACATGTTATTGATTTCAGTAGACACTCTCTAATGTGACTTATTCCTACGTGGTCAGGATCTATAGTCCATTACCAGTGCTTCAGAGTCAGATAGCACTTGTGGATTATACAGATCTGAACCCAGACAAGGAAGGCTTTCTGTGCCTTTAAGGTTTCCACTCCTTACAGTTGTCTGGCCAGATTTTCAACTGGTGGAGAACTGACGCTGCTCCCTTGACTTATATTGCAAGCCGTCCTTAAAACACTGGAAAGGATTATTCGGGCGTTCTTCTGCACGATCCTAGGAAAAGGATGTACTTCAAAAGTGGCTATAGGTAATGTTTTTCTCAGCAGAGCACAGGTGATTTCAAGTGTCAGGTAGCCAAATAAAAAGGATCCTTTAAAAAATTATGCTTTGTATTGTTTGCCTCCTACATAAATAAGGGCACTCATTCTATATCTTGTAGTAAAATAAAGGCTTCAAATTTGAAACCTAATTTCTTAAGATTTTCGTTATCTTTTAGTTTCGCATTTCTTCAAAGAAAATTCTGTATAAATAGGAAATACTCCCCAATAATACCAGTATAATTCTTTTTCTTTCACTCTTCATTCTTATGCTTGGATGAAGAATTTTATTATTTAAGAAAAGAAAAGAAGCCAAAAACTTTAGTAATTATGTGAAAGATAAAAAGGAAATGTCAGATGCTGAAGTACCATCTAATTCAGCAGGGCAGGTGCTGATCCCATCTCCACCTTTAAAATGTATCTCTGCTTTTTGGCATGTTCAGCCTGTAATACAGAAATGCAGCTATCTGAGCAGCATCCTAAATTCCAGTACAGTTGTGGCTGTTTTTGAAGGGCCCTACATTAATATCTTCCTAGAGCAGTTTTGAATTCTTTATGAAATAACTGTATTCATATGCATCAGTCTTTGGGTGAGCCATCATTATTATCTTTCTTCTCAGACAGTGCTACCATTTAAATAGGAGATGAAGCAACTTCCTCAAATTTCCCATCCCTTACTAAACAATTGTAGTATTTTTCAGTTAAATATGAAATAATTACCTAAAGTCCCATTTAGTGTTAAAAACTAGAATACTAGTTATGAAGATGCATCTGTGCCCAGGAGGCCATGGATACATAGCACTAAATTATATACATACATACACACAACTGCTATTGCTACTAGCGTTAGCAGGAGCTGTGGTTGCTTATCTTGAATTCTGTTCCATCTCTGCATGGATAAATACTGGAACTACAATGGTATACCAGACACGTTTTAGTAGAGAGTTTTAACATAATTTCCTTAATGGAAGAATTTAATCAAAATATATTAATCTAAAATTCTGATTGTACAGAAGCTGCTACTGGACAGGAATGTTGTTAGATGAAAGCAAGTACTTCTTATAAAATACTGCTTTTTTGAAAAACAAACTGAAGTGATTGAAAATTCAAATAAAGAAAAGACACACTACGATGGAAACCTTTTTCTACCCCAAATCCAAGCATTTTCTTTTAGGGAGATTAAAGAGTTCAAACTGTGATGCAATTTCATTTGGTGATTTATAGTGTATGTGATATGTCATTGTTTAAACCTGCATCGAGCCCTGCTGGAAGATGCATTGTCAAATGTTCCTGCTTACAAGGATTTATCAATATAGGGTTAGTTTCTGCTTTGCAAGATGTCCCTGGTTGGTTGAAAAACAACTGAACTTCGAAGCCAGATTCACCTGCAGTTCCTGAAGTGGACTGCTGCTTTTTTACTCCTTCCATCTCCACATCTTGTCCCCACCAGAACTGACGTTTGACTGACGGCTTCTGCAATGAGCTGTTACCGTCTCCTTGGTGCCGAATATTGTTAAAAGTACAGCATTTCTTAAAATTAGACAGTGGTTAACTTAACGCTGCAAAGGCTAATTTACACATACAGTTCTTGTTGTCTTTTCTTTTTTGCAAGTTCCTTTCCTTGCAGACACGTAGCTTGAATCTCATTTGGCATGGCAC
The DNA here is from genome assembly GCF_011004875.1 of Balearica regulorum gibbericeps. Lineage (NCBI taxonomy): Eukaryota > Metazoa > Chordata > Aves > Gruiformes > Gruidae > Balearica > Balearica regulorum. The sequence goes on from NC_046184.1 coordinate 73,688,719, forward strand.
CATTTTAAAAGACAGATAATTCCAGTGACATCAATGAAATCTGTGTGTAAAATGGAAGTAAGTGAGACTGAATCAGAGCCCAGTGCCTTCAGCGTACAAATGTGCGTCTACTTTGCTTACTCGAATTAAAAGGTACTTCCAAACCTGTGAGGGTTTTGTGCAACTTGAAAGGTTCCATTAATCTTATCTATATGTAGTAAAACCTAGTCAATTCACACTAATGATTCTGGGACTTAACAGGTAAGCACATTTTTCAGCTGGCTTCTACTTGGGTGAGGGACTGAACCTAAACTCTTGACCCTACACATCTAAATTTAGGGGTATTCAAAATCTGAATTTTGCAACTCGAGTCAATATTTAAATTTATTTGACTTTGTGTTTGGTAGTTTTGGCCAACTGATTTATGTTTGACAATCCAAAGGTGTAAGAGATATCTACATACACTATTATCTCTCAGAAGATAGACAGAGCACACATACGAAGGGTGGGGGCTGTGGAATGCTCTGAGGAGTCGTCTGCAGGCACACAGATATTCATGCTGCTGAATTCATAAAATCTGCGCTCGTCCTCAGGGACCAAGGAGGCTCTTTAGTGTCCCAGAACTCAGGGGACCTGTGATACTTACAAGAGCGTTTGCCCATCTGACTCTTTCTGTCTCGTGTGGCTGGAGTAAGTAGAGGAAGACTTACCTGAAGCCTGGTTTTGGAGAGGAGAGGAGAGGAAAGATTGCTCCATTGCTTTTTTCCTACCATTGTCAAAAAGAAGATGTATAACATGAGGAAAACCAGAGATTGGTTATTTATTACTCTTCTCTTTCAGTTTTCATCTTTCAGTTCCATATCTTATTTTTCCCGTTCTTCTTACCTTCTTTTCCAATCTTTCCATTCGTATTCTTGAAAGAGCTCATTAATGTCCATTAACTAGAATTGACGAGCATGAACAAGCATCTCCAAGGCAAGCAGAAAAGCGACCGTGAATAGCAAAAAATAATCGTGAAAATTTGATATCAACGAGGACATGACTATGTAGACTGCACTGCACTGTCAATATAGTGTACATACTGCTAGGCTCTTAATTAAGCAGTAATTTCTGTTAGGTGGGAGATATTACACACAATTCTTGACTGTTCTTATGGATCTCTAACCCCAATAATAGAAGCTATGCTTCTGAAGTTCCTATATTCGTAAAACCAAAAGTGCAAATTTAAAATTATCAGTATATTGCCGTAACCCACCGTGTGGTTGTTCTTATTTTGGTAGAAGAGTGACATTTTCAGTTTAGTTTATTCTCTAGGAAGGACTATAAGCTAAGCTGAAAAAATACCCATTTGCATTTAAAGCTGTAATTGCTTAAATTGATAAAACTTCCCCAAGTAAACAAGCAAAAAATTCTGTGTCCTGCTAACTTTTGCCAACTATCGCTGATGGATATACCTCAAAGTAAGCTCATTCAAATTGCTGCACCTGTTTTCAGTGGTACCAATGCGATTTCCTTCCAACATGAGAAAAGACATTGTTTTTTTGCTTTCCATAATAAAGTGGTTGTTTTGGTACTTTTGAACAAAACTTTCTTTATCCACTGTTGATGGGTGTCCTGGATGATACAGTTAAGTATTTCTCTCCTCTCCAGGTGGACTGCTTGTTTCTAGATTTTTCTGATTCCGTCTAGCTCATGGAAGATGACATTTTTTAGTGCTTTCAGAAAAACACAGGAGAGAAGCACATTTATGTGGCATTGGTGGGCTGTCATGAACAAAGTCAACAGAGCTAAGATTAGGACTGTGTATTTCTCTGTGTGTGTACACATGTGCATGCGTTTATGTTCCTGTGAGAAGCTAATGTAAACTGATGCCTATTTCTGCTTTTCTGTGGAGGACAGAAAAGACAAAGCCCAACATTCACACTACTTTTAAAAAGTTGATATGTTATAAACTCATTGAGGCAGAGACCATGCTTACTTTGTCTTTTCTTTACCAGTAACTATAATGTTCATATTATAAAAAATAGCTCACCTCACATAATGAGCACTTGTAAAAGTAATATTTCTTCGTGATTGCCTTCAGAATTTTGCTTTAGAATTTCCGAAAAATCTTAATACTTTCTGACCAGCTGATGTGACAAAGAAGAAATAGATTTCTACCTTGGATGTTGGCTTTTTAAGTGGATTTTATTTTCAAATTGTGAAGAAGCCACAAAATACATAATTGTAAGTAACTTTTCTCCCACCACATTTCTGTCCACTTTTTTCCATAGTCAAAAACTTTTATGCTAAGAGTAAGTGCAAGTTTTTCCCTGTTGAGCAAACCCACTTTAAAACAAGTTTAATGTATGATTATTGCATTTCCCTGCAGTTTCAGAGTATGATCATGAGTAAATTATTGTGAGGTAAACTAAAGATAAGAATTTGCAACTTGTCAACTACTACTACTTATTCCCCACGTGATTTGTCTTTGCCTATTGTAAACTGATGTAGCGTTGTCGTCTTTCATCGATCATAAGTTAGCACGTGTGCTGTGGAATAAGAGCGGGTGTAGAAGCAGTTACCGATGAGTGGCCAGTGTTCTGTAAGGTCATATTGCAGCCTGTCTTACAAGAAGATGTTCAGATGTTTTTAATTTGGACAAGGTCCATGGCTGCTTTAGGGGTATTTCCTTTTGAGGTTGCTGTCATACTAATACAAGCTGTTATCCTAGCAAGTCAACCATATGAATCTTTTAGAATTAATGCTACTCTTCTTTAAGACATAGTATTCAGTTCATTTTTTTCCTCTTAGAGAACCAGTTTAGTTCCCTTGTATAAATTATTTCCTTTCATTGGTACTTTTTGTCACATCTTTGTTTCTAAATGTGTATGTTGAACATTCTGAGAACATTTTGATGTTCTTAAAACTATAGGGAGTGTAACTACAACTGTAGGGCTAGAACATAGTTTTAGGAGGCTTGGTTACCTGCTCTGGTTAGAGACCTCTGCCAGTGCTCTTGAGGAGTGTCAGTGGAAGGAAAACTCAGGCAAACAACAAGGTTGATGTGCAACTGCAAAATACAGGAAATGTAAACAGTAAAATGTAGGAGTTTTACTTTGATTGTATTCCCAGAACTGTATAACAGTTTGCAAACTATCTAGTCAGAATCCCCTCCCCACTTTTTTGGACTTGGCTGAAAATAATTTAATGGTTAAAAGAGTTAATTGCAAGCCTATTTCTAGTTCTAACTTAATTCCTGTAGATCTGCCCCTGCCCTATACCTTCTGTCTTTTGTTCCACTTCCATTATATTGAATCAAAGTGTTCGTAACAGCTTCTGTGTTTCAGGAGAAGCCGTTCAACCCCTTCACTGAAGCGTAAAAGTCTGTATTTACAAGATGAAGATACTTCATGGAAAAATTCTGACTTACTATTTCTCTTCCATATTTTAAGAAGGATGTTTATACTGCTAGGCATGTAACTTAGGTGAGCTAATTCAAGCTCTGACCACACCTGCCCTACTTCATCAACTCTGTGGGAAACTTAAACCTTAACCACCCAGCCTGAAATACCTTGAAACCAGCTCAGATGTATGGAGTCTGAAGTAAATAGCCTAAACACACTTCTGCCCATCCCACCAACCATTATGTGTCATAACTGTAATTCGAAACTTTAAATTTGCCCTACACATGCATTACAAATGCAGATTGCATCAGGCAGACTAGATAATCTTGGCCGAGAGAGAATGAAAGATCTTGAAGCATTGTCAGAGTCAGTCTAATGCACTGTGCCATGACATTTCATTGCGATATGATGAGACAGTATTATGACGCAGGCAGTTTGACTTTTTAAGTTTTGCCTGTGGGGCAAACTCAACATGGTACAACTTCCCCTCCCACATATCTAATGGTAGTTGCAGGACACAAGTCACCCAGACTCCTTAAAGCCAAAGGCTACGCTGGCAGTGCTCCAGAAACGAGAGCATTGCAGCTAATGCTCACATCTGCAGCCTGCATGGTGAGAGCTAGAGCATCTGCCTTTTGGGTTGGATTCTTAGGCTTTCTTTTTTCCTAACTAAGCTTGTTTCTTTCCTAACCCTACTTTTCCATGGAGATTGTGATGTGAAGTTAATATTTGAGGGACATGTTGAGACTGCTTGATATAAAATAATAGCCGAGAATCCAAAATTTCCTTTCTTTTCAGTATGTGTGTGAACAAAAACAATATTGTCTTCTATCTTCTGTGATAGATGACTTCAGCTAATATGTTAACTATTCATAGAGTTAAAAGAACCATGGAAGATTAAATAGACCTGTCCTTGAGTTACCAGAGGGCATAGGAAGTTGGTTGCATTGACTTTCTGTGGATCCCTTCTTTTTTTAAGAGAACAGTGGGTACTTTTGGAGTGGGGTTTTTTTGTTGTTCTGGTTTGGGGTTTTTTGTGTTTTTTGTAGAGTCGTTGGTGACAAAGAAACGGATGAGCGGTAGACTGACTGTATCACACTGAATGATGGCATCATGCTGGCTCGTGGCACTAAAAGAAGTAACCATATTAAATAAAAACTTAACAGTCAAGCCTATTTGGCACACTTGTTGGCAAACTCAGCAGAAAAAAGGAAGAAGAAAATGAGCTAGGGATACTGTGTTGTGTCGTCTCTTCAGCTGTTCTTCAAAAATGCTCGCTGCCTGAATTTACACTGGTGTTGGGTTGGTTCTTCTGGGTGAATAAAACGGAGAATGTAATTCTTTAACACTTTCAAGAATTCAGCAAAACCAAATTTACTAACTGGGATCTTAACTAGTGATTGTCTAAGCCTACTGTAGTCTATGGAAGTTAGCAAACTTTGGATTAGAAGCCCAGAATATCTCCTGCTGAAAATGTCTTGTGTTGCATGAAGGGCTCCAATATCATTTAAAGTGTTTAAGCTTTTTCCCCTCTTTGAAAATGTCTTCTCTGTGTCAGGGGTAGAGCCTTCAGCCAGTGAGTAGCTCATGGAGTAATTGTATTATACCTGTGTAAAGCCTGCTCTGGGGAAGCTCTTGTTTGGTGAGGTGGACTGAGCTGAGGGGTGATGCTAAGACACAATACTCAGTAGTAAAAATAATACTCTGCCTAAATTTTCAAACCTGACCAGTTCCAGCCAGTAGAGTTCTGAGGCAATTTCTGGACAACTGCACTTTGGAAAAATACATAAATGCAAATAATGTGCTAGGCAAGACATTGAGTAAGAAAGCTTTGAATGGAACAGTAGTGTGTAATTTTAGTTGTAAACACCATGGGCTAATTTTGTCTTGACAGGATTCAGCCAAAATGAGTTGTATTTAAAAGGATTTGGTGTGCTGTTTGGTACAGATAGCTAACAGTTTGGTGGTTTGCAAGGTTTCCTTTAATGTGGTTATGCTCAGATTGTATATCGGACAGCTTCAGACTATTAAATTACATTCTTCTTGCTAGCATTCACTTCTCAGCTTCTAGAATATTTTTCTTTCTGTTTGTGTATTAGTTAACCACTGTCTCAGCAATTCAGATGCCAAAGTGAACCTTTTTCCAGAGTAATTTCAGGAGAAGGAAACTTTAATCCAGTGGTATATCACAAGCAGTTCAATGTTTCATTCTGATTTTTGTTCTGTTTGGTCTCTGTCTATTTCTGCAGTGCAGAAGGTCCCAATGGCGTTTATGTTGAGTCTCATATATTCTTTGCTCAGTATCTGCCAGTAGCGAAACTTCCAGGTCTGATCCACTTTGTCCTGCCCGTACTGGAAGCAAATAGAGGCCGGGGGTTGAATGGCCACCTTCTCCTTTCAAACAGTTCTGGGAAAGAAAGTTGGGCAGTGCTGGTTTCCTGTAAGACTGTTCCCTTGTTTGAACACTAAATCATCAGGACAGCTTATAAAGCCCAACGTTCTCCCGGCACTGTCGTGCAGACACATGCAGGTTGTGGGACTGTGTTGACACAGTGCTGCTGCATACAGGCTCAGAAAGACTCATCATCTGTTTGCAGCGGAGTAACATTTCCACCTGAAAGTACAAAGAATATAATGCAAATAGCTTGTTTTCACCCTCAAAGAAAAGAAAAAAAGGAAAAACATCCACAAAAAACACTTAGGTAAGGAAAAAAAAATCTAAGGCAATGTTGATTAAGATTTTTGAAAGGGATTAATGTTTTAAAAGGCTGTGTCGGATTTTCAGATGAGGCTGATGGGCATAATGAAGCCATCAACTTTTAGTGCAACTCAGAACCAGGAGTATCCACTTTACCTTAAAATTGGAGTTGGTCTTCCACCTGATTGAAATGTTCAAATGTTACATTCTAATAGTTCTTTAGTATTTATTTCAAGCGAAGTGCAACCCTGCGTGTCTTTCACTTAGAAAAATAAACAAAACTAGTATTGTTAAATGTCTATTTTAAAAAACATTTTAAAATCAACACTATTCTAGAAAAGTGGTTCTCTCACTTTACCAGTTAGCCAGTAATAGCATACATTCTGGACTACTGCAGTGTTTCAGGTCTACAGTATTCCTTTGTGAGGAAGAGACAACTGTCACCTAAGTCCAGTATTGTCCGTATTTTTATTTAATGCCAGGTGCAGTAACCTTGTGAGGTGCAAACTCAGACTGGGATCCTGTGTGCTAGGTTTTGTATCGGCAAACTGTAAAAGCATTTCTTGCCTCAGAGACCACAGACTAAAAGTAGTCTGACAGCAAATGTGAGCCAGGGGACAGAAGAGAGTGGGGACCTGAATTTGGATCACCTCAACCTCACCGCCGTGTTCTAGCCAACACGGTGCATTTCCAGATACAGATTTGAACCTCGCAGCTTGGGCCCACACCTAATTAAGTTTGAATGTGGCAGAGTGAATTAGTGTGTGGGTGTATATTGTCACGTGTGTACCAGGGGCATCGGTCCGTGCTACGCTAATTAACCAAGTTTTTGTGCGAGGTGACAAAAAACAACTCTGGTATTTCTGTCTTCGGTGCGATTGGAATCTAAGTGAGAAGAGTAAGACGGTAACGCAGATTGAATAATTTAATACCGGACTTACTTTTAGTTGTGGATGACATACTTGTGATAAAATCCCTTTGTCTGTGGTATTTGGTTAATGAAACAAGAGTTGAACTGTGGCATTATGAGTATAAATAGCACATATCAATTCTGCTCTTGTTTACTCCAGTAGAGCATTTGGAGTCAACAAAAGGGAGTATTTAACAAAAAAAAGCAGAATTTGCCCCACTTCCTAATATGATGGACTAGAAAACTTGTTCATATAATTTCTCTTTTTTTCTTTTTTTTTTCTTTTTTTGATTTTTATTTTTGTATTTCTGTAAATTAAGATTTAGCTTTTGGAAGAGAGTTTATTTAAGTACCCAAATCCTTCTTCGCAAATACAACACATTTAGAAGAGGCGCTGCTTAAAATACTAGAATGGTGCTTTTCACACCACTTTTGTAATAACCAGATTTGATCGATGGTTTTGGTTTTTAAAAAAAAAAACCAACACTTTTTATGACAGTATTAGCTTAGCATAAAATTCACTTAAACTGAAGGCACTTAGACAATGGTTTACAAAGGTGGATTTAAGCAAATATTTTAAATTAATTACATACTAAATGACTTTCTGAATTAGGGCTACATATAGTCAGCAATAAGAAGAGTGGTGGTAGCTCTTTTTATATGGTGTAGATAATGCTGAAGAATTAAAAACTGAGCTGTTTAACTTTGAAATATGTAATACCTCTATTTCAGCTGCTACATTAAAAGAAGGACTTTGTGGGATTTATTTTCATTTTGAAAACAATAGATTTGCCATATTCAAATTGTTTATCTTTTACATGTTGTCTTTGCCTCTGGTAATAGTGGATAACTGGAGATGGGCAGGGAGATCTTCCAAAGAAGAAAAATGGAGGGGAAAAGAAGCTAATGAAAGACATGCTTAATGCACCTACATAGACATACATGCACTGTTTTGTGTTAGCGGGAGTAAATCGAACCTGTTCTTTGAAAGGAATCGCTTTATGTCTAAAACATATGATTTGATCACTTTTAGCTTAGCGCACATACCCCCCAATATTATTCTTAGCCATAAAAGTTCCCAGATCCTTTGGGTAGCCTCACAGCCACAATGTTTAACTTTGTAGTATCTTGTCAGTAGAAGCAAGTTTGTAGAGCCCAACAACCTGGGCAAGGAAGCGGAATGCTGAAGTTGAAATCTATACACAAAATTAGAAGCTGCACCCAAGATGCACGCACTCTGTACAAATTTTGCTGCTTGTGTTTATAAAGCAGATTATGGCTTATGTGTGGAGTTTAAATTTGCAAACTTCTGGTGATTTGTCTGTAAACACCAAAGTAACATTAACATTGCTTTAAACATGGTTTTGTTTGCTTTAATATCCTGTAAACTTTACTCTGACATTAAATGTGTCTTTGAGTGTGATGAAGCTGGAGGGTAATATCTCACTCAAGTGCAATTTTTGTCATTGTTCAAAACTATGGTAATGCATTTGATGATTCCTATCTGTTCTTCAATGTATGTGGTTATCTTTCTTATTTTCATTCTCATACATATCTATAGCACTGTCTAGATCTGGAAGATTTGATTTGTTGTATATGTTGAAAGAATAGAAAACCCGATCCTCTGTTTTTATTATATTTTTCTGCAATCTTGTAGACCTTGAAATTGAAGCTGGCACATTTGTGAATACGATTTTCTTTCTTGGATCTTTTGAAAGTTGATTTTCTCCATAGGTAAATTAACCTGTGATTCTACCAGTGACTTTGGCAAAAACCACACAGTGTGGTATGGATACAAGAATTCTTCAGAGTTCTGCATTAATAATGCCGCTCTGCTCCTGTACACGAATCTATCGGTCAGCTAATTGTATGTAATGGAACTGACAAAGAGCAAGCTTTGCTTGCTAGGAGAAAGTCTGGCAGAAGATTCAATGTTTGGGTGGAAACTGAATGAATACTCAACCCATTCCTGATATGTGAATTTAATTGATCACCTGCCTGCCTATCCCTTTGAGTTCTTAACTCCATTACAAAGTCAGGTAGAATAATTTGACAGAGCCACAAAAGGATATTTTCAGTCATAATTTTTTTTTTCCTAAAATGCTTCCTTTTTCAAAGCAATATGCTCTATTTGCCCTGCTTGAATTTTGAAGTCATTGTAAGAGTAGAAAGTTTTTCCATATATATACACATAGTGATGCCCTTTAAAGTCTCAGTGTATGTAAAAAAAACTATAAAAGAAAATGTTTCTTTTACCAAAAACCCCACATTTTTCCCTCTTGTGCACATGGGATGATTATTACTGCATTGCAAGGGTTGGGTGTGTCATGTTTATTAAATTCTTCAAGTTGGAATAGAAGTACAGGTTAGCGTTATTTATCATACTTACACTTTCCTTATTCTTGGTAGTAAATATTAATAATCTGTTGGAAATGTGAAAGCAGATTTTGGACAGAAGAACAGCATGAACCCTTTTGAAAATTTATAGACTTAGGAGTGCATGGTAAAAAGCTTCTGCATTAGACTACGCATTGATTTTGTTGCTGCTTGTATCCTAACAGCATAGCCACATGTTAGAATAAAACCAGAGGTAGTAGCATTTTCTGTGTGAAAATTTATTTCTGTCCTTCCAGTATTTTCACATGCATGTCGTTGGAGTTGAGCCATGCCATGCAATCGCAGGATGGTCATCAGGCATTTGGTCTAATGAAATTAAAAATTTGAGATACATATACCCTGTTAAGGTAGTTCAAGGTTTAAGATGACACTTGAGCCAAACTCCTTAGTTCTTTGTATTAACTAATTGCTGTTTCTCCCTTTCATTCTACTATGGAGCAGGCCAACTTCCTATCCAAATGTGTCAAGGTTAGGACAAGGCTCACTTTGAAATACTGTTTGTATTCTGTTTGACAGTTCATATACAACTGGGTCTAAGTCTGTAAGACCTGAGCCCAGATTTGAGCAGTGACAAAAAGAAAGAAGCCTCAGATACCGTAATATTTACCGGGCACGTTTCTGCTTGGTTGAAGTGGAATTAGGTGAAAATGCTACAGAAATAGGGACTTTTCTTAAAAATCTAGTGACCACCTTTCTTCCATCCTCAGTTCACTGCACCTTACTTTTCCTTGTCCTTCATCCTTGTATGCAGAACATTTTACTAGTTGTCCCACCTCCCCCCCAACAAATTCTTAGTACTTGTCTGTTCCCCCAGTAATGACTTTGGCCTGACAGCCCTGTGTGTTTCTTTTGTAGCTTATACCTTGTGTTTTAGGATTTAGAATGCATCTTCATTTATTTTTGGGAAAGCATCCAACCATTTCTTTGTGTTACCACGGTTAAAAAAACTAGGTAAAAACAAACGCTCAACATCACTGCCCATACCTTGTTAGACAGCTGTGCACCGTCTCCAAAGTTCTCCAAACACAACAGAGACTGAAAACCTTCTACTCTGATAACATGAATAATGGTTGTTAGTAGTGATTTCTATTTTGTTTCATTTTAATTGGAATATTCAGGTCATGAAAATACACTTTATAGTTCAGTAGCCAAATGGCAGTGGAGGGGTTTTTTTCTAAAATATTTTATTACCTAGCTGAGTCTTCCCTTTATTAATAACTTTCAATTGCTGTGTTCTCTTTTTTCCAAGGGATAACAATGTGTCTGGTGAGTTTAGTTTCAGGAGGCGGTGTTTGTCAGCTACAGGAAGTGTTCTCCGAAGCAAATATAGGACAAATTGTGCCCGTGCACTCAACTGTTGGTCATCTAGTAAGCCAAATTCATCATTGGAGTAACTTAGAGGTTAAGAAATGCTATCCCAAATCCCGCCTGTTTTCAGGACACATGGGCAAGCATCAATTTTTATTGGACATGGCAGTGGCCCTAAACCAACAAAGACTGGCTATGAATAAAAGTGATCTGGAAATTAAAAGGGGTTTAATCATTAGAACAGCGGGGTTCTGGAGCAGCATGTTGGAGCAAAAAGAAACCCCAAACTATTTTTACAGAAAAGCTCTGTAAGTTAATGAAAAGTATCAGATGACATGCTGACTGCAGCATCAGAAGGACAAACCTGATGATCTAGAAGATCCCTTGCAGTGCCGTAGTGCTAAGTAATATTTGTTTCCAATTTGTTATGAAAAGAAAAAAACTAACAAGACATAAGATGCATTGTGCGTGCTTCCAAAGCGCTGTTACAAGTCCTGGGGATTAATAAGAATGTAGAATATTAAAATATGTATTACAAATATTAAAGTGTGTCACAGCTGTCTGCATTCTTCTAACTTGCTCTGCAGACAATCCTGAAAGAGATCTGTACTCATTTAATCTTCACTTGACAAAATTGTGCATTCTCGTGCAGCATAGCTGTCTTTTACAAAACAGTTGAAGGAAGTTAAACACTAAAATCCAATGCAAATTTTGTTTAGAAATGGCAGCTTAAACTGTCAGATAGCAAGAAAGTAATATTGCCCTTGTTACTCCTGTGTTTTCATTTTTTCCCTAGCTCGGAGGCTAAGCATTTTAGTGTGGACAGTCGAAGTTTGCGAAGTTAAAAGCAATCGAAAACAGAAGGACAGAAGGGGAATTTTAGGCAGTCCAATTAGTATGAATTATTTTCAGCATCTTGTGTGGCATAAATTATGTTTTTCTTTTGTTGGCACTTGTGAAAATATAACAGCTATTGATTAGGCCTGTCAAGCCCTCGTGGCCTGACAAGATATCTTTACTGTAGTCATGTGGGCTCAAGCTAGAAATGATGCTGAGAGAGTGAGATCCTCTACAATCATCTCCTCTCATTGTTATTTTTAGTGGGCTTTTTTTTAGATGTACTGTATACAGTAGAACCTTATTAAAGCCTCACTTAAGATCCTCAGATAATCACCCTCACCAGGCTGCTTCTGAGAAGTTTTCAGCAAACCATTTTTAAACGCAGCAATATATTGATTTCTGGGGGGGGGCAAGTGGGAGGTTGCTAATCTGGGCACTTGGGTCAAAGCTAGTGTTCGTGTCCCCGATTCCTTATTTTAGTGGGAGTGGGCAGCAAGTGTAGGCGCATCTCTGTCACTGATTAGAACTTGGTTGTTAGTTTTTGGTGCTGGCAGTCTGAAAAACTGTGAATGTTGTCTCTTAAATGTAGAACAGATGTAGATTTTTACTCTGATGAAATGAAATGGGGGACCAACACTGACAGTGGTATGAAGAAGAATTTCAAAGGTGGTAGTGAGAGGATATATAGTATTTTGTTTTCATTTTCAGGTCTAAGCTGAAAAATAAATATTGTAGTGTTTGCAAAGATCCTGTATTTTGGGGCTAAGTAGAAGCATATTAGGGTGAGATGGGCAAGTCTTCATGTTGTCAGGTGAAACAGGTGGGAGGGACAGGGTTTTGAACAATTTCGTTTCCTGAAATTTTCTTTTCCTTCATAGTTCATTCAAGATCTGGAATGAGAGGGAATGCTCCTTGCCTTGCTTTCTGAGGATCTTTTTTACCAGCATAGTCCATGTTTAGATCTAGCAGCAACCTTTTATACTTGAGCAGCAAACATTATTAAATCATCTGTGATCCCTTCCTGAAGTGGATGGCATTGCTCTTGGGTGCTCCTCTATTTTCTTTTCTAAATAATCCCAGACAGCTGTGGTCATCTGGCAAGAGAGGCCATGAATGTCCTCATGGTTATCTATTCAAAACTCCTGGGAAGCCATTTGGAGATAGGTAGTGTGTGATAAAAACCTCAATATGCAGACAGAGGTCATCAACATACGGGTGAATGGGAGAATTCATTATATTTTTCCTGCTCTTCTTCATTGGAGTTCAAAATATTGACAGGAACGATGACTTGAGTCAGGGTGAGTTTGAGTTCCAGTGAACAGCTAGCTCTGGCTGCTGGGACTTCTTTGTCTTTGGTCAAGTAGCATATGGAGTTAAAAATACACACACACACACACCCCCCCCCCCAAAAAAAACCCGAGTCCAGATGAGAGAGTAGTGTCAGACATTAGAAAAGGATTTAGGTGTGATGAAGGGTGATTCTAGTCTGCCTCCCTCATTCATGATGGTCTTTTTCTCTCCTTTGCCAAGAAGTTTATGCTTCGGACTGTCTCTGATCTGTCATCTATTCCTGGAGTTTCAGCTGGCTTTAGTAGCTAAAAATTCCCTTTGCTTGTTTGTGCTTGGCTAGAAGCTTCAGCCTTGCCTTTCATATCTGGACCCTACCACTGTAATCCTTGTCACTGTGATTTGTAACTGAGATTATTACAACACATTGTGCAGAGGGCTGATATGTAGACACTACAAAGAAGATAATCACTCCTGCAGAATGCCTTTCTGATTTCTTATGGATGACATTAGCCACAGGGAACACACTGGATCTGCTTTTTGACACCTTCATTGGCTTCTCATTCATTTCCAGGTGCAGCTCAACCAGGTGCTAGAGAGTGACAGAAAGCCCTGATTATTTTGGCACTTGCTCAGCTTTAGAATAGAAGACCTTGGCTCTGCCACTGGGCCTTCTTGGGTGACCTTGGGCAAGCCATTTCTTTCTCTGCCTTATTTTCCCTACTTGGGAATAATGATGTCTTTCCAACTAAAGCTGGAAAATTACACAACGGTTAGGACATACAAAGTCGTCATCAGATTTGACACGGGCAAGCAAACATTGTCACTATCAGCTGACCTAATGAAGTTCTCTGCTTTTCCCCACAAATCTTACTTCAGCCATATACCCGTAGAGTAGGCAGCTACAACACTGCTACTGTAATGATAATGACCTCTTTTGTAAAGCAGTGAGATCTAATGCTGAAAAGCACTATACTGAACTGCCTGATCAGTTCTAATTGGGACCCTCAGAGTAACAGCCCTCAAAGTAATTGTCTTGGACTTGCCAGGAGGAAATTTTGACATTTGCTGGTTTACATCTCTCAGCTTCCCTAAGTCTGAGTTTGCTGATTATTCAAAGTATGGTGCATGGCCTGATTCTTAAGTTTTCATATTGGGAGAGAGATTGGAGTATATCAGTTTTCTATGTAGGTTTTTAGAAGTATAGTAGGATACTAAGATGGAAACCTAGGAGTTATATAGTGTAACAGCTGAAATACTTTTATCACTAACATGGTTTAATTGCTGTTGCTATTCCATATAAGACTTGTATCCTTTCTGTCCTTACAACCACTTCCTTAAAATACTGTATCCATAACTCTCCTGCTGAGATTTTTTGGTATGCCTCCTTTATTCCTCTCCCCTGTTGATTTTCAGCCTCTTTCAAGGACTAGATTTAAATCAAAGGGCCTGTCTTTGACTTTAATAAGCTTTTAATAAAATCTGGGAAAAAAAAAAAAATGCCACCAACACCCCTCCAAGAGCAGTTTTTATGAGGATTTGCCTCCCTGCTCTAACCCCACAAGACCCCATATTCTGTGAGTACTGCTTCTCTACACACCTGGCCATAATTAAGTAGTCATTTTTCTTTCAGTCTTAGCCTTGTTTTACCAAACATGGTGTAATGTAGTATTGGGGGACCTTATAAAAGAATTAACTTGAAGTAAAGTAAAGCCTGACTGCCTGGTAAACATGCCACCCAGTAAGACACTTACTTATTTCAAGCAAGTTTTAAAATGTTGACTGTTTTGAAGCCTTGGATATCTCCCTTTGCAGTAGGATCATTAATTTTCTCTCCCTTTTTAATTTTCTGTCATGTTCCCCATCCTGATTTTTTTTGTTTGTTTAACGGAAAGTTACAAGTAGGTGAGGATTTTCTCAGAGTCTTAAAAACCTGGCTGTGTCAAGCTGAACAGCAGATAAACTGGTTAATAAGAACAGATCCCCCAAATTAAAGCACTTCAGTGGGGTTTGGATTGAAAAGGAAAACACGAAAGAGAAAACGAAGGGAATGCAATATGGACATCACGTGTGATCTTGCTCTCCTTTCAGGTAGGAGCTAGCACAGCAGTTTTTTTACAATCAGCCCTTGTGTGTTTGTGTGTTTTCCTTCCCTCCATGTTGTTTCACAGTTATCTGTTAGTAGCAGCAGTATTATTACACACAGATTAAAAGACAGGCAGCTTTTAGGCTCCCTGACAGTTGGCCAGAGCAGAGATTAGAGATAAAAGTTAATCCCGTGAGGTAATAGCAAAAAAAGGAGTACAAAGACATGAGATGAGCCGATAATGGTTTGTTTAGGTAAGAAGGCTTCCCTTGCCTTGGTGATTGGCTCTTGCTCAGTGGTGCTCTGAGTGATAGCTTCCCAAATCCTTGCTAAGGTTTATAACAGTTAGCAGCGGGCCTGGGAGAGAGCGAGGGAAAAAATATGGCAGCCAGCAGTGGTAAAACATAATGAAATCATTCTAACCATAAATGGAAGGTGCCGGACCGTGGGGGAGATGAGAGATGTTTTCTTCCACAGCTGCAGAGCTATTAGTCAGTTAACACTTGGACGGAGAGAGGTTAAAACAGTCTCTAAGTCGGGGTTTAAAATATCAAAGAAACTTATGTTTATGTTTCTTGTAAAGGGAAAATAACTTGAAAATGTAACAACACGAATATGACTGAGGGTGGTTAAAATGTTAATAGTCTGATAGATTTTAAGGTCCGTTTCTCTTAAGTTTACTGTTCCTGGCTGTTTCATTATACCTGTGGCAAGTTCAGAGAGAAAAGTTTTCAAAGATTTTCTTGTATTTCATGTATGTAGGAATGCTCTTAAATCTGCATGACATCACAAATGAAATTCAAATAAATCCATCCCTTTATAGTCAAGTTAGGAAGGGATATTCAGCAGAAGATTAGGAACATGAAACAAGTGATTTTTTTACTTCTGTACAGCCCTATCATTTTGCAGCTAACACAGATAAATATGTGTTTGAAATAGAAGCTATCAACCAACCACTGGCAATTCAGCTCTTCACTGCAGTCTCAAAATTGAAGAGGTGGAAATTCATATCTTTGTTTTTTTAAACAAAGATTGATGAAAGCAGTAGCATTCTGATTCTTCAGTATAGTAATAATAATAATATGATTCTGAAATAACCAATTAGCAAGCTAGAATTACTGGACCTGCCTTAAAACTGGCTATTGCTAGGCTAACACTAGGCTAAGTGAACTGTAATAGAAGTAAAAGCGTGCTGTATTAGGGCGTCTAGCCATCAGAATTGATGGAAGAAAAATTTGCCCTCACATTTGCTTCCTTGTGCTTCTCTTTTGATGAGGGCAGGGAAGTAGCATGAATACCAAAAGGCACAATTATAAATAGAACCACTCCAGAGTGACCACAAGCATGAGTTCTGTAAGATACAATTTGTTCTAATCTCTGAATTTCTTTAGTTCCCCTAAGAATCTATTTCAAGGAGTCAGTAAATCAAACTCTGATTTATTCTTCTTTTCTATCAAGGACTGAATAGCTAGATATTAATTAATATCTCACTTGGAATATTAATGAAAATTATTTGTGTGATCACAGTGAGGAGGTCTGGGAAGGAAAAGTGATGAGAAGGTTGGAATCTAACCAGTCAAATTTTCTCCCTAAACTGAGAGGGAAGTAAAACTATTATTTTTAAGATTATTTTTTTAATATCATAACAAAGTACTTCGATCACTCACGAGAGTGTTTGCCACGCTTTCAGGGTCTGTGAACTGTGGGACAGACTGGGCTAATAACATTTGTAGATTAGTGTTCAAATTCATGAAATCTGAATCAGTTATATTCATCGTTCGAGAGAGCTCCTTTGAGGTTTGAGACAAAAATATTAGTTAGCAATCAGTAAGTATTGTACTATGTCCTCTTTCTGCAGTTATACATAACTGAAGTGTTTGCAAGAAGCCATCTAACAGTGGAATGAAAACACCGCTCCACAAATCAATAATATGGTTTTACTAGAGAGGCCCACCATCTTACAGGAAATACCAGTTTCCTCCAAATACAGAAGCACAAGCTGCTGTAGGTACATTACAGAGCTGTAGACTATCATCTTCTGATGCATGAGATCCTAACGTTGCTGAAGTAACACTAAGATGTCACAGAGGTAGTAGTATATCCTCCTATGGAACAGTGCGTCTGGGAGTGTCTTGTGTGGTGACCAGAGCTGCAGGCACTTGCAAGATGCTAATTTGTGAATAAAAGGGGGTGATAGGTGGGAATTTTCATTTCCAGAATTTCCTGACAGAAAAAAAAGAACATTTTTATAACAATATTTTCAAGTCAGGCCTTTCTTTGTTGCAAGTGTTTGTCCAAATATGATGCAGTTTTGCATCCTTCTCTGTCTGAAAGCCTGTAAACTTGCCAAGGTGTGTCATGTCCTGTTTTGTTGGTTTGGTTTTGGCCATAGGAATTCCAGCTCCATTTTCTCCTTTTTGTGCTTGAATGAGCAGGAAAAAGAAGTCAGGGTTCAGAGAATGTCCTTTTCCAAAGGGGCTCAGCTGAGTTTCTCTTCCTTAAATAATTCTGAAGCTCCTTGCTTCAGGCTTAGTTAGATTAGTACAAAGTCAGGTTATGAAGTTGTAAGAAGTTCTAAGAAACTGGTAACAAAATTTAGCCTCAATTTTTTTTCTTTAGAACAATTAGACAAGAGAAGGAAACAGAAGGAAAAATGCCAGCCTCTCCACTTGCCAAAAGAATTGTCCCATTCCTCTCTTCTGTTCAGAGGTAATTCACATTTTTGGATAACAGCTTGCCATAGCTTTCATAAACAGTGCTAATATAATTTGTTCCTAATAGAATTTCATGGTGCACATAGCTTGCAGATAATTGGTTTAGGAGTAAATTGAGGGGAGGGGTTTTCTCCAGTCTGTCTTTTTGTCATTTGCTGCCTCTGTGTGTCATTCAGAGTCCAACTCAATCAAGAGTCTATTACTGATAGCTGAACAATGTGGTGCCTACAGATCTTTTATGATGCAAAAGTGGGCAGTTGCATTGTGCATGTTTCAAAAGGCATGACATAAAAAAAGAATCAAAGAAAGAACTTTACATACAGGCTTTTAGATAGGAAAGTGATTCATTGGAAATAGGGTTTGGCTATAATTTTCTTGTTTAGAATCCTAAATTGAGTAACAGAGCTTCTTGAAGATTCTCAATTTTTTTATTGAGAGTCAAAGAAATGATGTGAAGTTGGGGTGTCGCTCCATTTAGTATGTCAGGGCTGCTGCGCTTCTCTAACATCTTAATGCTTCACATATTCCTAACTTTTCCCAAACTAAGGAACAGGGAAGTAAAATCATTTAAGCTCCCTGCAGCAGGGTTTGGTACCATCACATGCAATGGTCTGTGTAGGTATCAGGGGTTGGTGTTAGAAGCTTTAGCACTCATCAGAAGGGAAATACAGATTATCCAAAACCTGTGTGAAGTTTTTTTTAAAAAGCAAACCAAATCATATTTTGAAAGTCTTACCTTGATGGATGACTTTCTCTTGACTGAATGGGTTTGTTCCCTTTAGGACTAGTGCACAATTTATGTGAATAGTATATTTCATGTTCTTTTTGCAGTGGGGCATATTGGGAAAAATCTTCAATTTTCCATTGCTGCAGTCAGACTTCACATAATGATGATGAGTTATACAACCCTCAATTTAGATGATATTCAAGTATTTGTGCACTTTTTCTTGACTGTGATAATCTATAAATAAACAAGTAGATTCCACAAAAATAGTCCTGTTAAAAACATTTTGTCTGTGTCCATTGACTCGCATGGTCAGACATGTCAGAGAAATACATGTGGGTTTGCTGTGCTCTAGTACATTGGTCTGCACCAAAAAGATGAAGTCTCAAGCCCCGGGAAAGCGAGGGAGAATAAAAAATATCCTCAAGTTTTTTCCTTGTCAGGATTAAAGTCTTTTACCTGAACTGCCCTATTCCTAACTGTAAAAAGCCACAAAGTTAAATGAAAATCAGCTTTTGTGATCAGGAATCAAATTGTAATTAGTAAAATAAAGGTAGCTTCACTGTGGTGCCATTAGAGATCTCCTGCCGTACTGCTCAACTCAAAAATTGTACCTTTCTCCCAGTGATGTGGTATGAGGCAAGCAGCAGTGATTAATGTTGCTATTATACAGCCTGGAAGTACAGTCTGACCACTGATAAAATAGCTTCACTCTGAACCAAACAGCTTTCGTATGCTGTATAGTATGAAATCAAAAGGTAAAATTTTGTCTTTGGTTTCTCATACCATTTTGTATTAATAGGGCACTAGGAAACAGAAATCAAAAAAAGTAATAGGAATCCCTTTCTCTCAAAAAGTGAACCTGTAGAAGACTTTGAGTCATTTTATTTTCTTGCTGGTTTTGGAAACAAACTTCTATACAGAGATGATCAATTTGATCAGAGAAAATAGTCTTTTGCAAAACAAACCAAAACACAGCCAATTTTAAGCAAGATCTCCATCAGTCATTCACAGGAAGACGTAGGGGATTTTGGTTCTACTTTTTCCCAATCTTTTCCAGCCTCCTACATGTCTGGGTTATAGGTGGGGTCAAGTTGGGAAACATTAAAAATCAGAGAAAAACAATTTTTGGTATGCTTAATGTTTATCCGAAAGTAAGAAAAGCCATTCAAAAGACTTTTTTTAGTGAGTGAGCTTTCCTGGTAGTTTAAGAGACCCAGGTGATTCAGGGAGTCTCAACAATGTCTACAATTTTAAGTAATTATCTGAACTTTCAGAGTTTTAAAGGTTATTCCCGTCACTAGCGGTACAATACGTTCACCGTGACTGGCAACTTTAGGGAGCGTGCAGTTTTTACTCTGTCGATGCTTGGCTAGCATTTTGTTCATGCGCTGCTCTGTATTCTTGACAGCAAATTGATTTAACTTGCAGCAGGGAAGAGCGTGCGCGTGTGTACGCGCGCGTGTGTCTGTGAGCGCGCGAGCAAGCGAGCGAGCACGCGGGAGAGGGGGGAGAGAAAGAAATGCGCCTATATGAAATGTACTGGGGGGAGCAAGGCGAGGATACTGAATGGCAACATTTAGGCATTGACTGTGACGTTGTATTAACCTTTTTAATGGATGTATGTAATAAAGTGACATGTAAATGGAGCACAAGGGGAGATATGACACTATATCTGGAAAAGGATAAAACAGTCAGTGAATACTGGGCTATTATAGCAGTTTGCAAACCTTGGATAAACTCAGTCAGCGGTTGTATAATTGGTTATTCAATCCCGACCCTTGTTCACAGCTCAAAGCCAGGAACACTGAGACCTGTTGCCAATTTGAGTGAATGCAGTGACTGTACTCAGCCGGGGCCTAACACTGGAGCCAGGCCTTTTCCTGTGGGCTGGTTTCCACCATGTCTGGGACTGGCGCGGTGACAGTAGCCCTTTTGTTGTGAAAGGCTGGCTGGTACTCCCCTCCTTTGCAAAATGTCTAACAGCTACACAAATATAAGAAAATAGGAAAAGGGACTTACTGTAGCTTTTCTCTTACCGAGTTAAACGTAGGGGCTTTGAAAAGGAGGCAAAGTCCAAGCAATAAGGAAAACTGAAGCATGTTGTGAAACATTATGGCCAGATAAGGAAAGTGCCGTGTTCTTCCAATGTATGATATGATCCATGAGGAAAGCTGGATTCTCTGAAATCACATGAGACACAAACTGTACATCCAGAGTGATGTTCTCCTGCTCCGTATGGAAACGCTCAGCCCTGCACATGCAGTTGTCTCCCAACCCATGCCGGGCAGCCTGGGAAGCACGTTCTGGAGCAATGACTCCTGCGGGCCCACTGCGGTGGCCGCTTGCGTGAACACAGGAGCTCCTGCGTGGACCCACTCCATAAAAAGTTCAAAACTGTTGACGTTGTCGTCATGGGTTTGGTTTGAGAACAGCCGGTTATGGAGGTTGTCTCTTGCATTATGGAGGCAGCATTGTATAAGCCAGCTGGAGATGAACAGAGAGAGTGTTACAAGTACCCCGGTTCTCTCCACCCTCATCCCTACACACACAACTTTCCAGTAAAAGCAGGGAGATATTTATGGAATGTCCTGACTCAGAGGCCAGCTGTTTCTCTTCTAGTAAATGGTAGTTAGAAATAAATCAGAAGAAGGTTTGATTTTGGTTGATGAATAATGAATATTCAGTAATATATATAGAAGATGAGCCTAGATGAGCTAATGGTCCCTTCTAGTTTCCAACTTTTTGTGAATGAATCTGCAGTGCTATGAATCTACCGTTTCTCTTTTCCCTTTTCCCTCCCTTTCCGCCCCACTTTTCCCTAGCTTTCAGTAGTGGCATCTTGCTCCTTCACAAGCATTATAGTTTCTACATTTACCTAGGTTACACAGTGTTATTTTTGTCATGTCACCAAACTATGCCACCTCAGAGAGAAGAGAATTATTGACACAGTAGATTATGCACAATCTTTTAAGTTACAAAATAAAATCGAGGTAATGGTTAAAATTATATGCCTGTAGATCACAAAGAGATGGGCTTGGGGGCTAATCTCTTTGCCATTCTGATTTACTCTAGTTCAGAGAAAATAATACAGAGTGCCCGATTTAATGAAAGGCAGCAATTCAATCAAGAGGTTCTGCTGAGGTCATATAATATAAATGGTTACAGCACCTCTTGACTGAGTTACAGCCTTGATAATTCAGTACTTTGTTGTTATTTATGAGGGTAACTTTTCAAAGCAATCTGCATATCTCCCGCTAAAACCTGCTTTGAAAATTTTATACCATGATGTCATTGAAGAAGAATTTTTTTTCTTTTAGTGAGAAAAGAAAAAAAAAAAACCACACCAGCAAAATGAGAGGGGAAAGGAATGCATTGTTTTAGAATAGAAATTAATCACTTGGAAATGGACTGGTTATTGTGAAGCAAATGCAGAAAGAGTATTGAACTTGCAATACATGAGAAAAACTACAGAAACTCTGCCGAGGCTTTAAATGGAAAATACACCACACCATCTCATTATAACACAGCTTTGGGAGTGAAGAGTTATAACAGTGGAGAAAAAGCAGCATTATGGAAATATAATATTGTTTTTTTTATAATCATAGTTAATGTGGCTCAGCCTTAACTGAAGTATTGTATGGAGTAGCAGGAACATATTGTAGTAGGGACTCTTCGAATTTGGGTGTTTGGGGTGCTTATATGAAGAAGGACGTAGTGTTGCATGCTGGTGAAACTAGAATGGTTTAGTGGTCAGGAGAAAACTGCACTGAGTCCATTGAAAGCCTATCCCTATTGAGGTTGAAAAATCCATTCAACATACACACTCATCTTCTTAATCCCCAAATATTATCGGTGTTTTACATCACAATGCGATATTGTCTGCAAGGATAATGCTCTGATGTCTCCCTTAGGTCAATGTTTCCAATTTAGTGAATTGTAGGTGTCCGACTGGAGAGTCCATACTCTTCTGTAGAAGAGTGAACGCTTGAG
This sequence comes from Balearica regulorum gibbericeps, assembly GCF_011004875.1. Classification (NCBI taxonomy): domain Eukaryota; kingdom Metazoa; phylum Chordata; class Aves; order Gruiformes; family Gruidae; genus Balearica; species Balearica regulorum. Next base: position 73,711,041 of record NC_046184.1, read on the forward strand.
ATGCCTCATTATTTAATGTAGCTAAGAGACTAGTGGGCTTAAAGGATTTTGTAGTTGCCCCACAGAGAACTACCCAAATGTAATTTAAATAAGAATGGAGGAAAACTTTTTATTCCTTTATTTTCTCCAAGTTAGAAATATTCAAAGTGGTAATAGCTGCTTTTATATGTTTTAAACTTACAAAAAGTATCTGAAATATATAGTGAAACAAGTGTTTCATTAAACTCAGATCAAGGCTTTGCAGAAGCCTAGCTTTTGTGCAGAGCGCTCTAGCACAGTGCACACCTGTGGTGCTCCTTTTTTTCTCTGGCTAAAGGTAAATGGGAGAGGGAGGAAGGATGAAAAGTACAACACACTGCCCACCAAAGTAAACCACAAATCACAGCTGAGCTACACTTCAACTCCGAACTCTTAGAAAGCAAAATAATTTTTGATCAGTTGTTTTAGAATTGAGTCTCATTCACAAGATTATCTGAGAATTGAGAATTTCTGTTGCCAAATTTAGAACCCACCAATAGGTTCCTTCTAAATGTAGCAGGAATTTGCAAATTTAGAGGCCAAGTTTCATAAAGATCTGGAAGAAGTTTGACTTTTGGAATTGCTGCATTACATTTCCTCCATTTTACTTCTCTGCCTGAGTTAGAATGAGATCAAGATACCTTTTTTTTTGTTCAAATACGAATGTATTATTTCCATGAAGAATTACTGTATTTGATTGATAAATGCATATTTCTACCTTTTCTATGAAACCCAGTCATTTTATATATTCCTTAATCCCCTGGCCATATAATAAACAATATCCTGGCTCTTCTGTTACATGTAAAGCAAAAGCTGATCGTGCCATTTTCTACTACCTACCCTGCCATCCTTGCAAGGATGGACATAACGTATTCTATATTACGCCCTAGAGTGTGACCTTCGTTTTTTTACTTAGGCTGCCTTTTTCTCTATTCTTGATTCAGCTTTTGTTGAAGTAACTGGAAAGATGGTCTCTCTGATGTACCAGGAATTAGATGGGACCCTCTGGCTCCATCATCTCCTATATTAGGGCTCAAGAAATACATGAGCAAATGGGAAAGTTTTCCAAAGACCTATGATGATCTGTGAGAGACTTGGAAAGTTAGGCTCCATTTTACACCAAGTGTCTATTAAGGCACTTCCATTTCTTTAGCAACAGAGTGGGAAGCTGTGTAAATTGGTGGTGTAGTGCTTAATGGCTGTGTTCATATAACCAGGAGGCTCCGAGTTCAGTTCAGTGGTTAGAACATAGGAGAGAAGGGAGAACCGGCACAGAATAATTCATTCTTTCTCTTCTGTTCTTCCCTGTAACCATTGTATTTTACATGGCATTTGACCATAGTCTGTTTGTCATTCATGTGGCTTATTCCCCCCTCCGCCCCTGGAGTACATTGGAAATGCCGTTGAGAGGGAAAGGGGACACGGGAGGGCACGATTGTGTGGGTTTTGCCAATTGCAACTCTTAGACTTTGCTGAAAGCTGCAGTCGGTCAGTGTGGTTATGTGAATACAGAAATTTATTCCATTGGCTTTCAAGGTATAGACTGCTTTCATTTATGCCATAGCATCCCCCCAGGATTAAGTCATTTGTTGCTCTGGCATTCTCTTAAAGCCTGGTCACAAAAAGAGAACTTTTGAACAATGGGCCTGTTATCCTATTCAGCCTTTTCTGATCTATTAAATTCCCTGTTACACCATTCTGCAATTACTCCACACCCCACCTTCCCAGACCCCCTGTTCTCAAGCAATCTGGGAAATTTGCCCTTGTCATTTGCCGCACTCCACAGGAGCCCCACATCCCTCTCTTTCCTCACACCACTTTTGATACTGACTCTGGGTCCTTTTCCGTGCTTGGTGTACTCACACGTATTTGGTGCGACTCTCCTTCATACCTGCATACCAGAGAAACATTTAATATGTGTTTATTTAAATACTTCTCTGTTTTATTCAGAGAGAGGGTAGGGTTTAAAAGAAAATATTTCAGTCTCAGCCCCAGTTTTATCTCAGGGTTGAAAAAGAAAAGCTGAATTGTGGTGTGGTTCTTTTTCCAAACATGTCTTACTAGATACGAAAAAAAATCTGTGTGTAAACTGCATATTGTTGAGCACTGTGTCTGCAAAAAAGAGGTAGGTACCATACATGAGAGGTCGTTAGTCACAAAGTTAAATTGCAAGAGATACGATTCCATATAACAGTTTGATAATGGTATTACTCAGAGTTCTTAACATATTTTGATGTGTCAATGTTAAAATTGAGGTACAGTTTAAGAATTGACTTGCATTGATTCCTTTTTTCACAGCAGCACCAACAGTTCTCTACTGAAGTGATTTCAGTGCAAACATTAAAATTTAGCTGAGTTTCTTAGAGATTTGGAGATAGTTTGAATCAAAGTTCAGAGTTACCCCACAAAGATACAGGCACAAGAAGACAGAGCCTGGAATCCCAGCGGTAAAGCTGCACGGATCTGTGCACAGATCTGTTCTTTGGGTTCGTGCACAGATCTGTTCTTTGGTCTGATACGCTCTTCATTTACAGATTTGATCTTTATTTGGAGGAGCTATCACTCCCAAAAAGCACCCAGTTTTACTGTCAGGAGGATTGTTTTTAGGTCTTGCAAGACTGCCTTCCTGAGTATAGGTCCAGCTCCTCATAAGGATTTGTCTCGCTAATTCTCAGATTAAGCATTGTGATCCGTGTGTCCCGTTCCTTTACTCAGTTACGACCTAGTCAATGCTTGAGATCATAGTCAAAGAGGGAAGTTTGGGTTTGGTTTTTCTTTCGATAGGTAGATGTGGTCCCCTTGAGGGTTTTGAATATGAGGCCAAAGTCTTAGGAAAGACAAGGCGGTGATTAAGCTTCAGATTCATAAAGACCCATGTTGTTGACCTAGGTGATTTGCTGTTTTCTGGACCAGTCAGAGCTGTTCAGAAGATGCCTTGTTTCTTTTGTAATCATGGGAAGGTAGAAATAATCAAGACAAGAGAACACAGCTATGAAGATCACTGGTACCAGATTTCTATATGATAAAAACATAGTGCAGCTTTTCTGCTCATTTACAGCACAAGTCAGGTGTCTCTTATCACCACACCTAAGAAGCAAAGGATGATTAGGATCCTGAACTGCAGATGTTGCAGAGAAGGTGGACCCTTCCAAGTGGTTCTTTCTTCATCTGAAAAAAACTTCTTCATCCTGTTAAGTTCAGTTTAAGCCTCGTCGTCACTGATCTTGTGGGACTATGCAGGCGAATGCTTTGAATTGCAAAAAAAATAATTGGTTTTGTTTATGAGAAAGACCTCATTTCAGTCATCCCCAAGCACTGGGGGCAGGCATCCTCAAACTGGTAGTTTGAGAGATCTGGAAGCATGAGTACACCTATTCCTCCCTTGTTTTTTGATGGAGCAAATTAGCTTCCAGAAACAACAAGGACAAGTTTGTTGGACAAAGTGGGAGAAGGCAAACTCTAGGTGGCAGTTGATGAGATTGGTAGTGCAGAGGTGAGGGGGCTGTTTCTTGTTTTAAAGTAACTTCCCTCCATCAGAGGAAATGTTGACATTCTCCATATTTCTGAGGTCTGTGTTCTTTTACCAGGGAGAATGTAGTGCCTCTTGATTTGTCGCCATTGTGAAAAGAGCTGCTCAGTGAAAGACCTTAATTCTTGGGAAGGTATTCTGTTCCTGCCATGCATTCACCTTACTGGTCCTTGGTGATTCATGAAGCCATCCTGAATGCTTTCCTGATCTTTCTTGTGGAACTGGACAACTATTTGCAGAGGAAGTTGTATCATCCTGAGGTGAATGGATGAAGCCTAAGTTTTCTGAAATAGTCTGAACAAGTTCTGCTGCAGGGCATGACTGCATGCAGTAAGACTCCGCTCTGATAAAAAAGAGTAAGATTTTGTCCCTTTAGAGTGCTGGCAGTGATTTGAAGGCATGGTTTATGCTTGACTCTAAATCCTATTGTCTTTTCTGATAGCAGAGGTTCATGTTACAGCTCTTTACCTCCTTTCTTTCATGTTTGCCTGGGCTGCTGCAGTTATCTATTGGATGGCTGGGGAACGGGGGAGCTGGGTGATTGTGACCATTTTCAATAGTCAGGGAGTGGCTGCAGAGTTGCCCTGACTCTCCTACTCCTTCAGTGCATTGTGTAATACAAGTACCTTTTGGATTTTGACAAATGAGTCCTCGTTTCTTGGTTTTGTTCTTTCCTTGTTCTCAGTATTGTTTTCTTTGTCTCTCTTTTCTCCTCTTTGACTTTTCTGGTTTTACTTTCTGACTTTCCTTTCCCCTTGTCTAGAACTATTATGTTAAAGAGCTATGCATAATAGACTTTCTCTGATTTCTCTTCACTTATTTGGGGATTACCTGTCACAACTGCTACATGGCTGAACCACCCATGTATTGTGATGTTATTCCCCTAACTCAGGAAGAAAAATGCTCGATCAAAAGGAAACCCATGTATTTCCTCTCCCTATTTACGCTGAAAATAACAGAGTCCAAAAAAATCCTATGAATGGAGACAAGTGAGAACAAACAGAACAAGTTGTCAAGGCAGATGGAATGCTGTAAAACTTCGGTGGAGAAGCCTGTGTGCAAATCTTGGAGAATTATTTTAAAGCAAGTCCAAAGATGACATTAGCTTTAATAATTTCTACTTAATTGACATAATGATTCCATGCAAATATCATTTACATCACAACTAGCAGCCTGATTTACTGTGAAACTACCTGCACTTCAGAAGCTTTGATTTATAGTAATACATATTTTTTATTATTATTATTATTGTTCATGTCTTTTTGGCATCTGGCAATCGATGATTGAGATTTTGTTTTCACATATGTTGTGCAAGAGGAGTTCAGGATGTGTAGTTGTTTAGCATCAGGCGTATGTGCTTTAATTCTCACTTCCAGTGGTAAAACAGTCTGTCGTATTTTTAAAGAGAATAGAAATCTGAGCCTACTGTGTGTTTTCTTGGTTGTTTCAGGGGATATCCTTTTCAGTTTTCTATTTTCATTTTTTAAAAATCCTTCTAATGGTTTTATTAACATCCCAAATGAGTATTTTATGGTTCTTTCAATGTTATCATTAGGTTCAAATTATAATAGTACACAATTACTCTAGGAAGTACACAGACAATCTGATGACTGTAGCCCTTTTCACTACACAATTATATCAACTTATAATTTAAATAAACAGGTCCAGATGATCAAAAGACGTACATGCTCTTACCTCAACTTGATTGATAACATCTGACTCTAAACCAGCCAGTTCCATGGTATGTCAGTATTTCGATGGTTTTTAGCATTATACTTGCAACTTTCAAGTGTTTGTGCTTCCAGATGACTTACGTGCTGGTTTACTGATTTTGTTTGGACATGGAATTGCCTGATGTGCTGTCATATTTACCTGGTTTGCCAGGACAGTGGCAATACAGGGTTTGCATTTGATGGAGCTTATCTGTTATATGCAATTTATTAGTTGAATAACCTCAACTAGTAAATATATGTGTACAAATGCATGTATTCATTATTAGGATCAGAAAACATTTTGGCACATTTTTTTTCCTCCTAGCAGTAACAGGTCTGAGTGCGTTGTTTCAATGGGTGCAGTCATTTTCATTTGAGGGAAAATGAATTTTTCTTCCATCCACCATTGTTCTCTGAAGAGGATTATAGTATAGTCGGTGAAATGCTAAGAAGGGTAAAGAAAAAATTACGTTAACCTCAAAAAGCGGGAATGTCTCACTTATCGCCTCACTTTGTAATTATCCTGCAAAAACAAATACTGGGGGGCCAGGGGGGGGAACCTCTTCTTTCTGTCCGACTTCCACTTCCCCTTACTCTCGCTGTCACTCCTGGCAGTGTAACTAATGGTCATATCTGGATCCAGCCCTCCCCACCTCCGCTCTGCTGACATCATAAATTATCCAGATCTAAATGGACAACATTCATTAGCTGTGCACTTTACAGAAAGAGCCAGCTCAGGAGCTAAGCGCGTCGCCCATTTTTATTAAAAGTTAAAAAGCTCCTTGCTGTCACGGAAAGGGGAGATTGGAGGAGGTACAATGGAGGACAGTGCCGCAGAGCTAATAAATAAAAATAATAACTATTACCATTGGTTGAGTGACCCGGGGAGAAGAGCACTACCGAGCCATTTGTTGTTCCCTTTCACTTGTCAACAGCAGTGGCTTAAAGCCTTCGCCATTGTTCAGGGCCTAATAGCACCTGTTGGGAAGATAGGAAGACAGCTGTCAAAAAAAAAAAAAAAAAGAAAAAAAAGGGGGAAAAAAAAGAGGGTGGGGGAGGAGGGCGGAAACCGATGATTAGTTCGGTACCATGCACTTTGGTGCAGCTGCAGCAGGACGTTTCGTGGTTTCCATTCGGATGCGAGGTTCTTCCCTCCGCAGCCCTGGCCAGCCAGCTCTGGTCCCCGGCACTCACCGGGACAGGCACTGGTGGAGCCCAGAGCGCGCGGGTGCCGGGCCAGGGGAACGGAGCCCAGCGTGCCCCTTCCCGAGAGGAGTGAGAGTTAACAAAAAACCCAAAACCCCGGCCTCAACAGCGGAAGTTGTGGCTTTGTGAGAAGAGTGCTTGTTTCGCTTTCTTTTTCCTTTTTCTTGCTCTCTTGTGTTGGCAAATAAGGCTCCTCTTCCCTCTTTGTCAAGGTAAAGGCGACACGTAAGGAAGACGGAGAGGTAAGGAGCCCCAGGTATCCACGGCTCCCTTTGCAGCTGATCGTCTGGAAGCCAGTGGCGCATACTTTTTGGCAGTGGGAAATAACGGCTGTGGCAAGGGCTGCAAGATGGGCTATTTAGAAAATTGTCTCCTCGGCTTCATCACATGTAGTCCTTGCTTTTGGCATTTTGGGGAAAATTATGAGCACTTTAGGACTCTTTTTTTTTTTTTTTCATTTTTAAAAAGTTGCTTTGAGATTTTCAGATAAAAATGCTATAGTAACTGTACATGAAGGGTTACATTGTTGCTGTTGAATTTAGGATTTGAGCTTCAGAAGGATTTCCTTGAAATTCTAGCCAAACACCGTAGTTCTCAATTTATGTTTTATGGCTATTTAGATTATATACTTTTTGGCTCTCTTGGGGTTTTGTTCTAAGGGTTTTTTTCAAGAAAGGGTTTAATTACTTAAAAAGAGACAGGTCAGCACAAAAAGATCTTTTCTGTCAAAGGATAAGTCTGGAATCTCCCTAGAACATCTTTAATGAAGTGTCAATACCCATAAAAAGTTAGCATATAGTCATCGCGTTGAATGCTTTTTTTAAGCCCTCTCGCTTATTAAGGATGTGCTGAAGACGTAAAAAATTAGCAGACCAAAACCATTGCCCTCTGTTAATATTAACAAGATATTATGGCCCTTTAATTAGAAACTGGCTGTGTTGGTAGCACTAATACAAAAATGTATTTCAGGGGAATATGTATTTCAGTGGAGTATCTCCGTCCAACTGAGACAGAAAAAATAAAACTGAAGTGAAATTTAATGGTATTTAATTCCAGATGTCTCTGTTTTTATGTTGTTACTCTTGAAATAGTCTCTGGAAATATTAAAACATCTTTGTGGTTTCAGATTTCAGTGAAGCTCAGGCTTGGTATAGTGCCTCCTTCTGTCAACTGACACAGGGATTTTTGCTGGGTGGACCACTCCTGAGAAAATCAATTCCTTCTTTCATTTAGAGATGCCTGGAATTAAAGAGGCATTACAAAGTTGAAGAACACAGATTAAGACAAAATTCTCTTTTTTCATGCATAGATTTTTTTTTATTATTACTATTTTACTGATGCCCTCCTTTTAATAAGGATTCCTACTGGGGTAATTGTAACATCAGTGAAAAAGGAAAAGGTTGCTGCTCAGGTGTTTGAAAGTGAGTTACTGAGTTTCATTTATTTGGGTCTTTTTTGTATGTCAGGAAAGTATGGGGAACATCTTTAAAATTTATTTTTTTAAGTTTGGTAAGCTTAAATAACTTGCTTTGCTCTTGCCTGTTAATTTAATTAGGGGTGAAGACGACAGTGGTAGTGGGAACTTGAGATCATTCTAAAGATTGTATACGCTGAAAAAAATGTTCGAGTAACAGTTGTGCCAGTGAAATTCCACGTTTGGCCGAACGCGTTCACGACCGGCTCTTTCGGCCAACTCACTGGCCTGGATCTCCAAAAGCAGTTGGGAGCCTACCTGCCTTTCCAGGATGAGATTTATGCTCCTGAATGCCTTTGGGAATCCAAAAGCACTGAGTCCCAACAAATTTCAGTGACAAAAGATATATTGTGCTGTGCATGGCATCCAGTGCCATTCATTCACTGTGCCTCAGCGTGCCTTCCCTGGGGGACACAGTCACTCCGCTGCAGAAATGGGAAAAGCAGAGATTGAATCAATTCTCAGACCAGCCGTATCCTACTACATATTTGTAAGGACAGGGATTTAGATGGAGGGTAACTGAACAGTGACTTCAAACTACACCGTTCCAGTAGTTTTCTTCAGAATAATTAAGCTGTAGTGGTGTCGGGGTTATCCTGCAAGTAACGCAGTCCCATCTCCATACAAATCTGAGGCAACCAGCAGCGGCTCCAGGCTTGATGTGGAAGTCCAGATTCACAGAGGTGTGAGGGAAGCACGCCACTGTCCAGCTGCCCTGGCACACAAATATGAACACCCACCCCACAACAGTGGAACAGGTGGCAATGATCGTACAGCAGCTTGCAACCCTAGGTTACTATTGTTCAGAGGGCAATCAATGTACATTTAGTAGCCTCGGTGGGCTCTGTTGTCACTAAGGTACGTAAGGCAATGAAGTACGTGCTCTACAAGTTAGCGCGCTGGAAATAACAAGAGATTGAGCTGGAGTTTCCTGTTGTTCCGAGGTGAGAGTGGGGATGCAGGCTTGTTCCCTGATGAAAGAGGTGGTTTTGTTGGGTATGCAGGCCTCAGGAGGGCCTTGTGGACATTTTATTGATGCAGACATTGTCAGTCCAGAAGAGTGTATGACAGACAGGCGTTTAGAAATACCTGAATTTCTCACATTCTGAAAGCAGGCTGTCCCGAAGCTGTGTACCAATAAAGGGGATAGAAGCTGAGAAAATCTTGACTGTTGCCTGTGTAACCCCAAAATGAAGAGAGACTCTGCTGCTGGGCGATTGAAAATACTGGCAGAAGGCATTACATGACAGGCTCGATTTCTTCGCTTCGTACATGTCATATCTGGAGTGCGACACTGCTCCTGGAGTAGGTGACCATTTGTTAAAACAAGACAGCCTGAAAAGTACACAGCTAACGGTACAACTGCCAGTGCATTCAGGTGATGAAAACTATAAAAATTTCAGACAATAGCCTGACTGTTCCTGAGGGTGTAGTTGAATGAGACGCTGGTTTTGGCCACAAACCTAGCTTAAGAAGTCCCCATGCCCTCCCTCTGTCCTGCTTAGCCATGTGTTCCTGCCTTGTGCTGTGGTTTGCTGGCTCCTCGCTTACATCCTAAGGGATAATAATTCAGCAACTGGTAGTATAGTGTATTTGAAGACTACTCTAACCTTTTCTTCCTAATAAATGTCCTTGTGTTTTTAGGTATATTTCTTGTAAGGCAGGCAGCATGCATTGGTGAGCAGTTGTGAAAATAACTGCTTGTATATTTGTAGATAGAATAAAACCATGTTTTTAGTGGCATTCATAGATTACTAATTTTGATTTTAAAATCATGAATAATTTATTTATTGTGCTATGGAACCTTTTCTGGCTACATGAATTATTTTTTTTAGCACAAGAAGCAGTACTCTCGTGCCAGAAATCACAATTAAAATGTCTTATCATTCATATAGTGTATACTTCATTAATGCAGCATGACGGTATTGCGAAAGAGAGCCAGCAACTTGAAAACAACTGTCGTATTATTAAACGTACAAAAAATTATGCCAGTATGTGCAAGAAGACTACTATGGTAACCTGATGTAATTGTGCACCACAGGTAACTACGGTCATCTGTGGATACAGAAGTTGATTTTGTCCTCTGAAATAAAATGCTATGGGAGCTAACATGTGGCTGGGGTGCGACTGGAGATTCCAAGAGCAGGAAGGCTGGTTATCCCTGCCAGAGGAGGGATGGGTTTTAGTAGGTTTGGAAGCCACACATGGACATATGTAGCCCAGCTGTTTTCTGCACAGTGGTTGTGATGGAGTAGTGTAGTAAGAGTCATACTATGATGTGCTGGCCAGAGCACCGTAGCTTCCTAATATCTCATTGAAACTTGAATATTTTGTTCGTCTCTGTGAGTTTGTGCCCAAAGACCAGAAAACATATTGTGTATATTAAAAAAAAATAAAATAAAATTTCTGTCTAGTCAGAGAAGCCCCAGGTAGTATTGTCCCACATTTTTGCTTATCAGACCTGAGGCAACTATGTCGTACATTTGAACAATATTTACATTTATAGAGGTGTTTCCTAGTGTCTTCTCCAAAAGTTAATAATGCTTTTAGACTGGTGAAAAATTGCAGTACTTCCTGGAAGGCAAGAGAAAAATGTATGTTGTGTGGTCTTTGATTTCCAAATTTAAATACATTCTGTGTTGTGCCTGCTCATGATTCATAGTGTCTTGCCTAGCTGCAAGTAGTTCCCTAAAAGCATGATTCTGTTGATGGAGAACCATATGTGTATGCAGATGCTGTATGTCTACGTAACCTGCTGATACCAACCATTTCTTCATAATAGTTGCTTTATTTTCTTTGCTAGGAAAATTGTTTCTGATTTTCTATAGGTAAGACCTTTGTAATAAAACACGGGTGCAGAAAAAGAGAAATTTCTTGTGTCTGTGTATATGCTTGTCTGCTCTTGTAAAGGAAGGGTGGAAATCTGCCCTTAATCTTGTTTCCTGATTTAAGCCAGAAAGGATTTGTTGTGGTGCACGAATGCAGAACAGAGTGCCAGTGGGGTGGCCTGTCGATAGGTGAGGGTTGTAGAAATGGTGAGTGGAACTGTGGCCAACAGGTGTAACGTACTTATGACCGTAGCAGAAGAAAAGGGTGAATAATGGATCGAGGGTATTTGCCAGCTCTTTCATAATATAAAGGAGGGTGCTTGCCAGAAGTGGAAGGTATATCAGCCAACGCTAAAGTTTATTCATGATCATTTATGCCGACCAAATACTCCTTCCTCTAGGAATGACATGTGTTGGCAGGAAATGTCTGGTGGTCTGGCTGGGTACAGAGCAGCTCCTGGCTTCTCTCCACTCTGCTACACTTCATGTCATCATCCTTGCTGAGGCCAAACATCTTTCTTTTACTTTGTTCTAAGGAGTCTTTCTCTTTCATGCCAGGACAAGAACTGTTCACAGTAGTTATGGAGGAGGGAGCACTTTGGGCATCTCCTTGGGAGAGCACCCAAGCTCCGACACCCAGACACCGTGCAAGTGGGAGGCTCCAGGACTCATATTGTTCCTCTAACTTGTGGTTGACTTACATCAGCCTCCTTCCCTTTTGTCATAGTTGTCTCTTCTTTATGACATCAGAGCTTTGCTCTTCCCTTTCCTCTTCAAATATGGCTCTTCTGGAAGTGCCTCATGGAGGGTGCTCATCGCACACCTTGTTACAGCACGATGGAATTCTGTTCCTTTCTCTGGAAGCAGGCAGCTGGATGAGACTGAAGTTTGCTTTTAGTAAATAATCAGCAAGAGCAGAAAGAGGTACTAGGAAGAGATTTGGCAATGAAGACCATTCTAAGCTTTTATAAGTGGATTTCCAGGACTGTGACCCTGCAGCATGGATTGAAAAGAGCTACCGGAGAGATTGGGCCTGAAGGGAACGCTGCGCTGTGGGACTGCGTTTTTGGAAGGCTGCCGAGGCAGGTTCAGGTACACGTGCATCTGCGCTGCCGCTGAATTGAGAGTAGGATTAGGTCACTCCCAAAGGGGAGTTACAATGCCTGCAAAAAATAACGCAACTTCTGGAAGTAGCCTAAATTAAATAGAAGTCTACCAGACAGTGCTAAAAATGGTGCCTCTTACTACAGCTTTGTAGCCTCCATCAGTTCCTGGAAACAAACCCCTCTTTCCTCAATATGAAAACTTTAAGTCTTAAGCAAATAAGTCAATGAAACTATATTTAAATATCAAATACAGAAGTAGAGGGAGGACAGTGGCGTGCTTGTTAGCATACCAGAAGTTAGATTAAAAAACGATTTTATGTTAATTTACTGAGACACTTTGGTTTCCAGTACTGTCAGAGCATATGTATATGCGTGCCCAACATGTACCGATGCACACGTGCGTACGTACGTGCAAATCAGAGTAGTTAACGCGGGACTGTTACACCACCAAGAAGGTGGTTTAATTCCTTGCACTGAAGGCCTGCGTGAGAATTACTGGGTGCTGGCATCAGTCTCCAGGTGTCCTTGTAAATGAGGGAGTCAGCCTCGATGGTGCTTGGCGCGGGAGGGATAGATGGAGGGAGGGGACGAGGGAGAGCGGTGGGGCTGGGGCGCACAGAGGAGCCAGTGTGCTGCTGCCACAATGGCTGGCCCAGTCGGAGGGCCATTCACCGGTGGGTATTGCCATACGTGGTGATGCGAAGAAGCACACGCAAGCAACAGAGGCAAGGATGAAACAAGAAAAACAAAATGCGCCATAAATATCTCTAGAAAGAGCTAATGACTGATAAATGTGCTGAATAGAGACAGCAGAAATCATTTTTGTGGATTAATTTGTATCTCAATTCTCTCAGTCTCCACCAACATTTACTTAACGATTCCCGTTACTCTCTCCATCTTTCTCTTTGGTGTCCTACCCGTAATCCTCTTCTATAACAACACTTAACACTTTTTTGCAGTGTTTCTGGAACAAAAATGTTTCCCAAACATTAATGAATTACTGTTCACAAACAACTTGTGAACAACTCTTTTGTAGATGTATTCATACTGTGCTGGGACAGACTTGGAATTGTTTTACTGTGTGCCTAGAACTTACACTGCCAATAGGTAATGGGGGGTTCTTCTCAGCTCCTCAAGTGGGGCCCAGAAGAAGTGGGGCTCATCCCGGGTTCCTCTCAAAAATGGAATTACGAGATGTTCTGAATAGTCGTGATACTCTGAGCGCACCGTGTATAGCTTTTTGGAAACACAAATATAGATTATCATAATACATAGTTGTCCTGATACAGATCCAAAACCTGTCACAATACAGCTCAGATTTTGGATGTAGGAACATTGTTCTGGTGAATCCAAGAGGAGACTAAGTGTTGGAGTAGGGATTAGGAATAGCAGTTCCCGTGTGCAGGCCACCTTTCCGAATTTCAAGCGGCGCATTCTATGTGCAAGCATTAAAAGTTTTACTGACTTTCTAATAAATCCAAAGAATGAGTGCTTGGCAAACAAGATACAGTGTTTATTTCTTTTCTTAATTTGAGAGCATCATCTTCCCAATGAAGTCTAAAAAAAAGCTGAACAAAAGATGACTTTGTTTCTGTATAATTCATGAAAGCTCTACAGTTGTAACCTTTTAAACAGCTATTTTTATTTAAGATGTGTAAATTTCAAATCTTTTTTTAATGGGGTACATAAATGACATAATAAATGTTTGTTTCCAAGATATGGTGCATAATGTATTTCACAAGCAGTTAGTGAAATGTGATAGGTTGAGTATATGAATAGCATATTTTATGTAAGTACAATATGTTAACACGGTATATAATAGAATTAAACAAGCTGTAATTTAATATAGCTCTTTAGCTCTATAAAACTATAGGAGTGGGGAAGCTATTGTCTTTCAGAATTAAAGGTCTTTTTAAGTATTAGCAGAAGGACAATTATTTGCTGATTCTGTATCAAAATTCTCTTGAAGTGCTTTACGTAAAAATTGCAGTTCAAGTCGAGGGAGGTTTGAAACGAAGTTAGTACATCAATTAAATACGATTACATGGGGGGTTTTAAAGGAAAAAAACCCTATGTAATATTATTTAAAATAGTTAACATCCAGTATTTCAACAGGGGAAGCGCTGATTAGATCACCACAATCTATTTTATGCCATCAGGATTGCTGAGGGGCTTATAATTGTGTTAAATTTTCATATTACTCATATTCACGCATTAATGAACAGATGCATTGTTACTATTGGGATTTTGCCATTTGGCCTTTCACATCTCTAATCATGATTTCCTACTGAGATCTTTACCATTCTCGCAGAAATTCAGTCATTGATACATGGCCATCCATCGCCTTCATTATTCTCCGCTCCTTTGGTGTAAGCTCTCCCGGAATCACCGGCGGAGTCAGGTTGCAGGGACACTCGTTTGAAACGCGAGTCCTTCGCTGGGGACTCCGCCGCTAAGGCAATACGGCTTTTTTATTGACAAAGCCGTACGCGCACACACACCACCACCCCCCGCCCCTCAACACACACACACACGCGCGTAAAGTAACACCGGGCCCCGGCCCGGCGCCGCTCCCCGAGCGGCTGCAGCGGTGCCTCGGCGCGGTGCCCGCGGCTCAGCAGCCCCGTCCGCGGCGGGGCGGGGCGGAGCGGGGGGGGGGGGGGGGGCAGCCCGGCGGGCGGGCGGGCGGGCGGCGGCGGCTCTGCCGCGGCCCGGGGAGCGGGGCCCGCCGCCAGCCCCGGCGAGCGGCTACTGTTGCTTTAAACGCGGCAAGTTAGACAGAAGACTTCTGTTTCTTTACGAGCGCACCACGGCGAATATTTTGTCTAGCCGCAGGGGAAAAGCTTTGTCGTGGACTTTGCTGACAATAGACTTAAAAGTAAGACGGGCTGCTTTTGGTGCCTGGAGGCTCTGGAGCCTATTGTCAGCTCACAATGGATTTCTATTGCCGCATTCCTGCTTTGCAAAGGTTTGTTAGCTTTTAATGACTGACAGCCCTCTACTGCAAATACCGCATTTGCTCTGGCCTGTTTACACGCTGCTCGAGAATTTTTTAAAAAGCGCAGGAAAAACCCCAAAACAACCCCACAAGCGACGGCGTTTATTTGACCTATTCAGATATGTTTGGAAAAATGGTGTCCTTCGTGGGTGCTTACAGGGCACCTACAAACTTCAGAAGTAGCCGTGCAAGTGCCTGGGTCGTGGCGGGATCTCCGTATCGTCAGCCCCCGCACGGAAGTGTTCGTGGCAGTGCGGCTTCTCCCGTGTATTTCGTTAGGATTAATTGCAGATTTAGGGTTTCTAACAGAAAAAAAAAACTTGCGTTCAGGCGATCCCGGATGACCGAGTCCGTGGTTAGCGCACGGAGCGACCCTCCTTGCGAAAGCCTACCGCTGAAGGAGCGGGAAGCGCACGGTTATATAGGAGAAAATCGGGCGTTGCAACGTGTATAAAATGTTGGGGGGGGGGGGAATCTCTTCTGCTGTACGTGGGATCCGGGTCGTTGCTGCGGTCGCAGCGCCCAGCGAGCCGCTGGCGTGGGGACGTGTGTGAGTGAGCAGGGTGTCTGCCTGCGCCTGCCCATGTGCGAGGCAGCGGGGGGGTGGGGGGGTGTGTAAAGCGAGAGGGCATCAGTGCGCCCGTGTCGGCGTAGTTATTTAGCCATTAATTGTACACCGCGCGTGGTTGGTTTAACGGGAGTTTGGGCTCGCTCGGCTCCTCGGGTGTGAGAAACCCTCTGCAGAGAGGGGAAAAGGCCGCGCCAGCCGCGCCCGGAGCCCGGCCGGGGGAGCGGGGGGAGCCCGGCGAGCCAGCCCTGCCGAGAGCCTCGCCAAGGTAGTGCGGCGCCGCTGCCTCCGAGCTGTGAGTTGGGGCTTCAAGAAAGGAGGCAGAATTAGCCAAACAAGATAATGAAGGTTGCTCATAATGGTTTTTACTGTGGGGAAAATTAACCAGTTGCTAATAATTGTATGGTCTCTAGGCCAGACGGTCCCTTTGATAAGTTAACATGTACTCCCTTTATGCTCCTGGTAGGGGGTAAACAAATGCCTGAACAAATACAAATACACATAAACACAAATGTGGAGAATAGCAGTATATGTCTTAGATCCAGATAATAAGTGTGGGTATTGTTATTTAGATGGCGCATACTGGGACACTTATCTTTTAGTACACTCCATTTTCTAACTGAATGCAGTGCTAATCGTGGGATTGAAAGCTATTGTAATTGTGTACCCATCTAAATGCTGACAAGAATATACAATTACATTGTTTGGAATTGAGTTTAATGTTCTCTGAATTTTATTAGCATTTATATTTACTTATGCATTAAAATTCTACACAAAAAGAGGTCAGAATACAAGAGTTACAGACATAAATATCAGACCCATCCACACCCTCGCTGCATTTTTCCTGAAAATACCGAACAAATATATTTTATTTTACTTTATTTTTAAAGGAAGTGATAGAATCTGAAATGAGCAAATAATGGGTTTCCATTCTAAGCAATGCCTTTTTTCCCCTCTGGATTTTGCAATCTTTTAAAGCTTTTTTCATACCCAACTTTTATTATTATTTATTATGTGCGCGTTACGGAAAATCTTTCCACAGTATGCTTACCACCACACGATGTTTAAACACACATTATAAAGTGGATGTAATTGTAAACACTCAGAGGGATATAATTACATGTAGCAGATTTAGGAGCTAATTCTTTGCTTCTCTCTCTCTCTCCCTTTCTCTCTCTCTCTTTACTCTGCATTTTATCAACATAATTATTTTTTGACTGCAGACTAACACCCAGAAATTGACAGGCATCCATTATAGGCAGCAACTTGTTCACCAAATTGAAAAACAATGAACTGCAGGTTTATGTGTGCCCATTGTCATACAGAATTACCGGGGCTTTGTTCCACAAGAGGAAAAAGCTAATGGTTTTGAAACAGCAGGTGACAAAACACATTCTTCCCCCCCCCTTTTTTTTTCCTCCCCTCTTATCAGTTTGTTGATGAAGTCATTACGAACTGGGGCCCAGAATAGGGTTGGCCTTATTTTTAGCAGATAGACTTTTAATGAGTTCTATTGTGGAGACAGTCATGTTGATTTGCTTACATTTTTTTTCCCCCCCTTCACTCAGAAACTCCCAGTATTGAAAAGCTACTATCAAAGGACTGGAAAGACAAGCTTCTTGCCATGGGATCAGGGAACTTTGGAGAAATAAAAGGTAACGCTGTTTCTGTGCTAAAGCAAATTGAGAATGAATATACAGATATCACTGGCTTTATGGAACTTTGTTCGTTTGCTTCTCTTCCCCTCCCTTGAAACATGGTAATTTGGGGCTTAAATGAAATGTATGCTCTCAGTCTGTGATTAATATAAGTAAATGAAATGGTATATCGCCCTAAGTGAATGAACTTACATAAAGCTTTTTGTTGCATAAACCATTTTGTGTTATAAGGGGATACATCCTATAGCTGCATTGGGGGAAAAAAAAAGTTCACATATCAAACACAGGCTTATGTGGTATCAGAGTACAGCAGAGCTCAGCTTCTGAAATCTGAGGGTGGTCAGAAGTCCTTGTTAATTTTTGGACAGATTTTGATGATGTAGAATTTTTTTTTTTTAACTTTTCTGTGTGCGAGGGGAAAAAAAGAGCAAAGTTTATGTAATGATACCTCTAGGTACCAAAATTAGCCAGTGCAGATTTTAAAAGACAGCGTACAACATCTGTGCACTAAAGCATGTTCTTTTAAAGCCGTACTCCAGAAGGAAAATGACAAAATTTGACCACTCTCCAGCAGCAGTAGCTTCTAGTTTGCCAAGATATTTCCCCATTTTATATATGTGAGGTCATTTTAGGAAACCTGTAGTTGTTTGTTTTCATGTAATTTAATATTTTTGTAATTCTTCCTCCGTGCTTGCAATCAGGAACCAACTCAAAATATACGTGTGTTAAAAATTTTAGGTTTTAGAACAACCATTATCACTCTGAAAAGAAACGGTAACTCTGATTCTTCTCCCGTTTATATCAGTGTACATCTGGAGTAGCAAAATCCAAGCCAATGTTGTTTTGGGAAATGTGAAAGTAGAATGAGATTAAAATGAAACCCTTCTTTCATGTTTATAAACTAGATTTCATTTTGCTCCGTTATTTTTGGTTTGTTCGCTTACTAATATTGTCCCTGATGCCGAGGTCCTCATTCAGGCAGGCTCCCAAGCCTCCTGCCTGACAGGTTAAGGACCTCCTGCGCAAGAGGTGCCCAGTATTCATTAAAGAATACAACGCGACATGCTCTCAGAGGTTAACATATCGGACATGCGCAAAGATAGTGTTATTTTAATTATATGTGCCTTCCAGCTTGTCACCGATAAGCCATCAGCATTAGTTTGCACTAGTCCACTGACTTACACAAGTAGGAAAGTATGCCACTTGCTTCCCCTAGCTTCTCCCTGAGAGGCTATAATTCAAAAATATATATTCATTACATATGTAGAATAACTTTAAAACTGAATATAGTGCTCCGGCCCTAAATAGGCTGAGATGATATTATTATTATTATAACAGAGGGCCAAACGCTGGGTTCTTTATTCCCACTGAGCACGTTTTCTCCATGTGTAAAGCAACAGGTCCTAAAGAGGTAGGGTAGCCGCTGGGCTTATCTGCGAGTTCTGGTTTGTAAAAGCATAGTGTTTTAAAATAACATCATCGTCTGCCACGAACTGATGAATCTTTGCGATGTTTCAGGCCCAAAGTACACAGGCGGCTTTCATACCCGCTTTTGGGTGTGTATTTCAGCAGTTCTTGTATGTTGTCTGGAGCCTCTTTAACTCTTGATGTGCTGGAGCCTTTAGAAGGACTCGCAGCGATTCTCCTCTGCCTTCGGACTCGGTAAAGCTGCTCAGAAAAGTGCTGCACACTGAGAAGGCGGTCTGTTCCCAGTCCCTATGATCTTGTTCTGTTGGAGGGCAACCTTTTTTTTTTTTCTGCCTTCCTCTCTTTCCCTTTCACAAGTTAAACTTGAAAGCGGCAGCAGCAGCTATATATGCTAGCACGAAAGAAATTCAACAGTCCTTTCAGTCTTGCCCGGGGGAGGGAGGATGGGGAGCAACAGCACAGCCTCAAAGAAGAGTTTTCTTTGCTTTAATTTTTGTTTTTTAGCTTCATATTTTGAACACAAGTCGAGTTATTGTTCTGTAGCTCTGTTCAAAAGCCTCACATCTGAGGCTTTTTAGTGCAACTGTGGTTCTATGGTTGGGGGCATGGTTATTAGGTGTTTGGATCAGGTTTGGCAGTAAGCTGTGAAAACAGGCACTGGTTTATTTTTCCTACTGACTGCCGTGACAGTTGCAATTATTGTCCATTGTTCCTAGGTGGCTAGAAAGGAGGGAGGATACAATAGAGCATTGCCCTCTGGGGGTAAATGAATTTGACTTACAGGTTCTTGGGGGGTCAGGCAGGCTGATTATTTAGTGCCCAGGAATGCGGTTTTCATGGCACCGCCAGCCATGAGCGGCCAACAAACAATGGCTCAGCTGTATTGCAGCTGTATTTAGTGAGGCAACATGAAAGGTGTGCAAGTTGAGCTGTTTTATGCTCACGTATGCGTGTACAAACACACGCATGTTATGCTAGAAAACGGTTTTGTCCTTCTGTAGGAATGTAGAATTATTAAGTTTTCCAGTTGTGATTTTTTAATTAACTTCTCTCTATATTTGGCTTGGCAGCTGTGTTTCTTTTCCCCTCATTTCTCTATTAGCGATATTTGGAAACCCCGCACAAGTAGTGTCTTATTATTAATACACCCTGGAATGTGGACAGCACTAGAAGCTGTACTGCCCAACTGTCTTATGCACTGAATAGTTTTTTCCACTTAACTGTTCAAAATTTCATTGTGTTTTTCATTAGATCTGGGGGAGTTTTAGTACGTCATGTGCTAAAGTCTCAGCGCTAGGCTACATATTGTTAATGCCCAAGTCTGTGTTATTACCATTGAGTTTTATTCTCTGGGAGAGATTAAAAGAAAGGGAGATGGAGCGAAAGACCTTATTTTCTATTAGTGTTATTTCTTTTAAGTTAGAAAGCAGTAATATTTTTTTTAAAGATAGGAGAGTTGGTGAATGGCTGGAAGTCACCAGACTCCCACGTTTTGTATTCAGTTATTCCTCTTAGTTGTTACTTATGGCAGCTACTTTAAGCCCCTCTTTCTTCATCTGCACGGCTGTAAAATGGGAGAGTATCTGCAGAGGTCTAGCTGTGAACTTCGAGATCACAGTTAGAAGGCTCTGTGTACGTCCAGTTACTAATGGAAAAGCAGATATAAGATTTCATTCCAAGGCTTGACTGAAAGGTAGTGCAAGGGAATACTCTTGAAAATGGGTCAAAATCTAGAACCTTTCATATCTGTAGAAATTTTAACTCAAATGCCTCTGTTTATTTAGCGAGGCAGCCTGGGGGTAAATAAATAATACAAGTTTGGCCCTGGAGATGTCTTAAGAAATTTTGTTTTGAAATCCCTGGAATTTTTACTCTGTTGAAAACAAGTCAGTCTATAGTAAACCTCACAAAACATGCCGTTAAATTGAAATATTTTAAAATAAAGCTGTAAAAGTGTATATTGAATTGGTTAAAGCCTGTTCAAACTTACTTATATCCATCATATTCAAGAACAGGACTCAGAAGGCCCCTGGATTATTCATGGATAATGCAGTTTATTGGATTCAGTAGAGCAGAGAGAACTTCAGGTCTCAAACCGATCATCTACAGGAAAGAAAATTATACCCCCTTTCTGCTTTCCACAAGGCTGCCTGATCCTTGTGCATTGCAGGGTGAAAGTGGTTGCTTTCCTCCAAAGCAACGTTACCGACACGCAGATGCAGCACGTAGGGCGAGCCATTGATCAGAAAAGGTTTAAGAAGTTTATTTCCATGCTCTTCAGTGTCAGTGGCCATCTCCAGACTTAGAAAACAAACGTGAAACTTCTGTTTCACTGGTGTTGGGCCCCATCTGAGAAGACTTCAGGGAATGTTGCCAGCCCCCCAGGTGGCCGGGTGCATCGTGGGGTGCACAGTCTTGCTAACGCTGACGTGCATGAGGCAGCTCTAACCAGGATGAGAACTCTTTTTCAAACTTCCCCGGTGTACACAAAGTCTTTCTGCTAATCTTGTCCATCTCTCGTTTATCGAGAGTTGTCAAGAAATAATAATACATATTTTATATGTTCCCCATTTAGCTAATTTTGAATGGGTGTGTGGAACAAAAGGCTAAACTGACTTTTGTTTCTAATCTTTCTGAGTTGGTTTTCTGTTGAAGTGAAGGCATTGTTAACAGTGATTGCGCCTGAATCTCTCAAGAAAGACCAGGCAAGCCTGAATCTGCTATTTTTTTTCGTGTTTGAAAATCCTTCTCTATTGTACAGGTTAGTTCCTAAACAACTCAGGTGAAGTGTTTCCTGCACTCGCTGTGAAAGGGATCATCATTAGGGTAAAATCAACTCTTTGTTGTAGCCACTTCAATCTAGGTGACTCCAAAGACTGTGCTGGAGTAACCACAGATTTGAGAGTATAATTGAAAGCAAGATTAGTCTACCAATCCTAATCTTTAATGCATAATAACACAGCTGTTTGTTTTGTGCAAGAAACTGGGTTCCAAGTTAACGTGAAGTATCAGCGCAGGTATTATATCAAGTAGTGTTTGATGTGTGATAGAGCCGTGTTTGCCAAAGACTCTAATCTTGCTTATATGCTCAGAAGATGGGGCAGGAGAGAGTATGCAGTGAACGGTCTTACGACTGCCAATAATGGATAAAGAGAAATAATCCATTCAGTGATACTATAGCTCATCAGAGCCCATGAATTAAAGACATATGTTACGTAGATTCAATGTATGGATTAAAACGGATAATCTGGTAGGTGACACACAGAATCTTGAGATAAGTGGGCTATGCAGATTCGGTATATGGATTGTGACGGATAATTCCATTTAAGTAATGCCGGACAAGTTGAAGACAAGTAAGCTTTGGGTAGCGCTCAGGTTATGTGCGGTAATCCAGTGAGTGACACTTTGGATCGCATAATCTGTAAACTGAAGACAAGGAAACTGGGGATTCTGCATTTAGATGTGGACAGGAGGAAGGAGGGGGAAGGGGAGAGAGATTATTCATGGAGAATACACTGGGTTTAAACCTTTGACTAATAAAGCACAGATCCCCAGGAGATGTATGAAAGCTGCACACTTTCTTAGGAGCTGTGTGAATTTTGCATTTGCAAATTAATCATTGAAAAATGTTGGCAAACTTGTGTCAGATGTGGACGTTTTGCATTATTCTTTGTGGATAGTATTGTATTTGGAGTGGGGAGAGAAGGAGGGTGAGAGAGTCATAAGTGAAGGAGGTAAGAGATATCTGGTTGTCGGCTTTTAACTGTGATAAATTCAATATTTATTGCAACCTACTTAGTATCTTCTCTGTGTTTATTTTTTGGGGGTGTTTAATAGTAGCAAATTGCTGACTGTGAGCTTTAGTCCTTTGTTAATACGTCAAAAGTGCTGGGGGGGGCAAGGGGGTGAACCTGCCCAGTGGTACACAGAGGAACCTAAGTTTTGAGAGGAAATTTGGCAGCTGCCTAAATAGTGGAGGTTGATCAGAGTGCAATGTGATACTCTCAGGCTGCAGAGAAGCAGACAGTGCCAGTTGAGCCACACCAACGCAGAACTTCTCTCAGGCCAAATGAAAGCCTGGAATGGAGATTGTGACTGGATGGAGCTGCTCCTGTTTGACCCTAGAGCGGGAGGTTAGTTGAGGGTAGTATCTGCGGAAGGAGGGTTGGAGGAATCTTTTTTAAAGCACCTAAAATGCAAAAAATGTGGATTTGTGACACAGCTGCAAATTCGAGCTGTTCCAGATTTTATTTTTTTTATTATGTAAAGGTACTGAATTTGATCAGAGAAAATCAGGTTCTATTTAAATCAAACACAACTTTTATTTTCAAGAAGTGATTATTAATAGAGAAAACAGAATAAAATTGAACCAATTAAAGTGGCAAATGCCAATGGCTTTATTTTGTTTGAACATATGGAGGCCAAACCACTATATTTAAAAATCGTCCAGAGGGTTGGATGACAAAAGGGACCTAAACCAGTTCTTCTTTATACTAAAATTACCTGAAAGATGTGCTGATAGAGATGAATGTTGCTGAGCTACAGTTAATTACCAGTTTGTCAAAACAAACCAAATATACATTCACATACATATTTTTTACTGTTTTTCCTGCTGCTGCATAAAATTCCAGCAGCAAATGCTGTTTCTGTAGCCTAGTTCTAGCTTGTTGTCTAGACAGTGAAACAATTAATAACCTCTGAGAAATAGTCTCAATACAAATGTTGTCTATTCCTTTTGTAACCTTGACAATAAGTTACTAACCTGGTTGAATACCAAGCTTTGTTTGCAGTCCACTGTACCAAAACTTTTCCTGACGGCAAATAAAGAATACTCACTGACAACTTCTTTCCAGCATTGCGAAATAGTCATGTGCTGGTCTGTTACAGAGCAGACGGCTAAGTTTTTGTCCCCACAGAATATTAATTCTTGAGGGTAGTAATGGCAAAAGATGGTAAATGCTCATCATTTGTTTTTAGTCATTCTGCAAAGTGTTCCACTGAAACCTAAAAGATTAAGACTGTCCGTATGCTGAAACAACTAACTTCCTTCTAGCTTGCTGTTCTAAAAAGGACTTTTATTTGTCAGAGAAGATTCATTACATAAATCTGTAGGTACAGACAAATCAGTTTGAATACTGGGCTTTTTCTTTCCTTGTTTCTTTTTCTGGTGACTGTGGTTTGCTGAGTAAAAAGCAGCCAGAAAGTTTTCTTTTATTATGCTGACTTCCCATATCAATCAGATGAAGTCATTTAATTTAGCGAGGTAGGTAGTTGTAAGTGATGGCAGTCATTGTGTAGTAAAGTTGGCTTAAATGCTTAATGAAAAATGCCAGTTTTCAGATGTTTATGTCCTGGCACCTCCACGATTTACTGGCCTGAAAAGCTGTGTGTGAGTCCATAATAAAACACTCTCTGAAGTATTGATTAGGGAAGCATCAAGGGAGTTTGCACACGTGCATGAGCACATACCCACATCCACCCACAAATACATACCAGCAAGTACATAATTTAAAGTATATACTCATTGCTCAGTCATAAACATTTGACATTTCTGTGCAAAGACAGGAAAGAAGAGTTTAAATTCTGAACTTACCTCAGTCAGTTAGATCTGTTTATCAGGCTACGTTTCCCGAAGGCACGTAACATCAGCTCCCCATTGCCTCACATATACAGCTTCAGGTGACGTCAGCAGCGCGGCTGTCTGTGCAGCAAGGGGAGAATGCTCTTCTTTAAAATTATTATCAGGTTTTAAATAGGTTTGAGGTTTTTTTTTTTTGTTTTTTTTTTTTAGGGGGAGCATGACAAAGATTAGTTGGGTTTTAAGTAGAAGACGACTAGGTGGCCTCTTTATTTTACTTTCCTGATTTCCTTACTGAGCAGAGTAATATTGGGTTTGGATTCCTAATGTGACAGAGCAAAATTAAAACTGGGGTGGAGGAAGAAAAATAGTTGAGAATGGGAAGGGAATGAACCTCTCAAGAAAAGATACTGGGATAACTCTCAAGAAAAGATACTAATTTTATGGACTTCTGAAACATTGTTTATTCTTTGGGTATAATTATGTTATTGCTAGTAGGAGTTTAGTTCTTCTGAGAACAGCTTAGTTAATATGCTGTTCAGTTTAAAAAACCTCTTTCTTGGCTCTTTTTCATTTTTATACTGCAAATGTTATGCCCCTAGCTTAAAAACAGTGCTGAAAAAACACATCACAGGAGATGACTCAGTTTTTAGCTGGTGTATGGGTTGTAGTTATGTCCTCACTCCACTGTTGTTACATCAAAGTTACACAGGAACTGTTTCGTGGCATGGTTCTGGCGGTTCGTTGGTTGGATGGCTTCAATAATTGCTTCATTCATAGGGTTCCTTTAGCTAGAACCCTACCTGGTATCAAACCAGGTCAAGCAAAGATTCAGTTATTTATATAACATGTATCCCTGCTAAAGTCAGCGGGGAAATTGTTGGTCTTACAGATACAGTTCTGCTGGCGACTTCAGCAAGGCCAGCAATAAAAGGGCTTACAGCACGTAAAGTTGAGAATGACTTTAGGCAAGTTTCTCAAAATTTTACGCCTCAGTTTTCTCATGGATAAGTAAGTAATGCATACCACTACCTCTCTACCTGCTCACAGTCTTTAAGAAGATCAATTAGCTAATGCTTTGAAATTAAAAAATGCTCTGGGCTGCATGCTCCAATTATTATTATGTGTCTTAACGTTATTTGAACGCAGACTACTTCAAAATATTCTTATTTCCATTTAATGTTGTTGGGGTTTTTTTTCCTACAGAGCTTTGTAGATACAGGAGGATTTTTTTTCTTCTGTAACCATAGATAATGATGTGAACGTAATACAATATTATTGTGTCTTCCAGGCTTTGTACTCGCACATTGTTTTCTTTGATTTTTCTTTGAAAGACAGATGCTGACAGTTCAAAAGCTATTTACGTAATTACTTTGATAGTAAACCGACTCGGGGGATAAATTTCACTGTCTGTATGGGTGTGCGTGAGCGTGCACGCGAGCACCCCTGATTGATAACGTTCCTAGCAGTTTAATTGAGACACGTCAGAGGGATTGAGGAGAGCCTTGCCACGGCTCTGCCCCTTGCAGAATGCGCTGGGTGCTGCGCGGCTGCGAGCAGATCCGTAGGCTGGCTGCAAGCAAACGTTCTCATCGCTTGAGCATTCGCAGCAAAAGCTTAAAATGCCTGTTAAAGAAAATATTGGCTTTCCTAACTTCTCATTTACATTCTCATTCTGTCTAATAAATTATAATAAAGTATTTACTGTTTTGATTGCAAAAGCGGTTTCTCTGCCTTTTTTTTTGCTTTGGTTCTGTTTTGGGTGGATATGCCAAGGTTTCTCCTGTTCGTTTTCTCACTTTAAGTGTGTCATTTGGTCATATTGGTGTCTTCATTCTAATGTTTATTAAAATGTTACTGTCACTGCCAGTCTGGGACTGTGAATCAGAACTAAGAATGTGTAATAGTTTATTTCACATTTGAGTAAATTTCTTTTACTACTTAAACACTATTATGGATAGTGTTGATCTGAGATGAAGTTTAGGTTTGGCGATACAGAATGCCACTAATTTGAGTCTTCTTTTATTGCCATCTGCTGTGGGTGTTGCATCCACAACATGGTTTGGTTTTTTTTTTTTTTCCCTTTCCGAATCTCTTTTTGTGGTGATAGAGAATAAGCTGATGCATCTGGAAGGCATCCTTTCTTGGGCCATTTGCTGTATCAACCTGTAGTATATACTTTGATGCTCTCTTGCCTGAGTTGATTCGATAAGTTGTGAAAAATCCACATTTTGCCACTACAGTGATAGAGTAGAGAGAGAACAGTATGAGCACCTACAGCAATCTCCTGAAAGGCAGGTGGTCTGGTGGTTAAAAGCTTTGTTAAACATAAAATGTGCAATATCTATTTGTTGTGGATCTGACGGTAATTAAAAGTAATTTTTGAGGCAGTCATTGATGTAAGCCACTCTCCTTTTACTCCTCACTCAATACCTGTGTGAAGTGGGTCTAGCTTGCTGTCAAGTTGCACGCTGCAATAATAGGCACTTGTTTTATCTCCCAGCCACGCTGCATGGCCAGAATGAAAGCACTGCAACCGTACGGATACTGTGTGTAGAGCACAGGCCAGCTCCAGAACCGTTCCCAACTCTGTACCACTTGGAGCAGCTCTAAGTGAGTTTAATAACGAAGCGGCTGAAGGTAGCTGCTGGGGCTGGTGGCTTATCCTCGCTGAGGTTTGCACTGCCTCCCAAGTTCTAGCAGTGTTAGCAGCCGTGGGGATACTTCATTAGTTCCCAAGTAGCATGATTTAAGCAACTGTCTTTATGTGGTTGGTGTTGCAGTTACTTAAAATACTAACACGTTTTGCCCTGTAAGCTACGGAATTCTTAAAATGGAAATCCCGTAGCTGCCAAGACGCTTCACGCGGTGATAGAGGTTTAGATCTCATGCGGGTTAACAGAGAGACAACAGCGGTGATAGGACAGAAGGCCACCACCCTTGCCTACCCACCATCTCCAGCATCTAGAAGCGGGCACAAACATGGCAAGTGGTGCTCTAACTCTGCAGTGCATTTTAATACACCCGAAAAAATTCCTATCAGAGAATGTACTTACGTAGTGACCATTACATAAATAACGCCAAGTATCATTTGGGCTTCATTTGTTTTACAAGCTAAGTAATTTATGAATGACAACTGGAAATGGCAGTTTTGTTGGCCATTTCTACAGAAGAAGTGTTCTAAGTAATAAGGGTAACATAAAAAAATACCAAACTTAAACGAAATTCAAATGCTTTACGTTATGGTCAAGACAGTCTGATTCAAGTACTTTTCTTCTTTCTAATTTTCACACTTTTGTAAGCCACCACTTGTCTGCAAGAAACCTCAAAACTACCTGTGATTCATTGTCAGTGGTGCTTATATAGATGTGTGGGTGAGGCAAGGGGAAATGTACCCCAAAACTCACCATCTCCCTGTAGATCCACGCATCTGATCTCTCTTGCCTCTGGTTTTGTACAGGTCACTTCAGAGTGTGGCTGTCCGAGTACTTACTTTGCAAGGAATGATACCTTAATGAATCGAAATTATAATTAAGTATTATTGAAGTTGTTGGAAGGACGGGCTAATCATGGGAAAACAAAGTAGCTGCTGAGCCATGTTATCCAGAAAGTATTCTCCAACAAAATATTTTTTTTTTAAAAGTTGACAGTGATAAATTCTCCTTTTCGGTTTACTAGCAAACTAAACTCGCTCAAGAAATACAATGCAAGAAGGCTGCCTTTTGTCAGACTACTTCCACTCCAGTTTTATAAGCCACAGGAATTATGCATTGTACTTACTTATATTGCACTTACTGAGTTAGTACATAAAGCACCCACTTTGGGCATCTCAAAGTTTCTTTAAAAACTGAGTAGCGATGAAGAGTCTGAGTTTGGTGGATTTGTCCCCAGCTGCACGGCTGCGGTGTACCTGCAACTCTGGCATTGCCCCGACTGCTTGCTCTTAGTTCATCCAGACTTTCCTCTCATTCCTGCAATTCGAATAAAGCCGGTGTTTTCTTGGGAAAGAAGTTTTCTAGGTAAATCAGGTTAAAGAAGCAGCCGCAGTAGGCGGATGGCCCCGCGGTCGTGCCGTTGTTTGGTGTCGTGGCCAGGGCAGTGGCACGTGGAGCGTTCTGCTCTCTCGGGAAGCACGGCCCGAGCTTTGCAGCACAGTGCTGGATATCAACATTTCTTCTGCTGCTGTTGGTACCTAACTCTGTGACCCCTCTGTCCGACAGTTTACACATATGGAAACATTTTTCCACCTTTCAAAGGTGTGGTGGGGATTAATTTAACTTTACAAAGTGCTTTTTGATTCCCAACTGAAAGCTACTGTAGGAGCTCGAAATGCACTGATGAACCAGTACTGGCTGAAAATCTTTGATGTGTGTCAGTGTATTTGTCGAATAGTTTATTTGACAGTGATTTCTCTTTGCTTCCCCCAACTTTAGGACTAAGCCAATCCTGTGTATTTCTTCTCTTCTGTAGGTCCTTCTCCCTCCCTCTTGTGTGCACCCCCACCCTGCAGTAAAAGTTTGGAGTAAGATATCTGCTGAATAAATAAATAAAATATTTAGTTTTCAGATGTTTCAGTGTGCCCAGTGTGTTATACTGCCAGTATCAGTATACCGACAGCCTTCATCAGACAAGCATTCCAGTAAAGCGACATGTTAGCCGTGGACAGGACAAGGAAGGGGCTACCTTCCAGAATAATTCTTCCATGCCACTTGGAAACACTGTGCCCTTTTTCCTAGGGAAAAACAAATGAAGGATGGAAGAGTGACAGTAGAAATTTCTGATTAATTGTATGGCCAGGTGGCCATATGCATTACTTGTAGCAGTTCTCTGTCTCCAATGTTTGAAATAAAAAGCCTAAGTCACAAATGTTTTCTTCAGCAGTGTTAGTATTTTAACACTGACTTCCACTCTTTCTCACAGCTTTTAACAGAACAGGTTCAAACTCCTATGGTTTCTGTTTCAGTGTATTTCTCTAGTCTCCAGCTTGTACCACAGGTTTTTTCGAGACTGTATCTGAAAATATTCTGATGTAGTTCTTTGTTATATGATAAGAAAATTTTCACATAAATCTCGAGCATCTTAATAAAAAGTTAATCAAGTGACATTTCCGTTATATGAAAATGTTGATTCTTTGTGTTTTCCCACTTGTACATGGCTGTCTACAAACGCATTTAGGGGCCTGGACTTGGCTGACGTAGCAAATGGGATGCTGCTTGGGAGCGCAAGGTTGAAATTAAGTGAATGTAAATCAAATTAACTCTGGAGCAAAGAGCCCTACCAGTGACACCTCTAAGGCAGTGGTACAGTCTTCCAAAGAAAGCAGTAGATGATTCACCATTTCAGACATTTCAATCCAATCTAGAAAGCTGTAGTAAATATATTGTAGGGAACATTCCCGCACTGGCAGGGGGGTAGACTAAATGAGCTATTACCAGTAGCTCTTTTCCATGTCTGACTGATAGTTGGCTAGGAACACATTTAGTACAGTCGCCAATTTTTCTTTTTTTTTTTTTTTTTCACTTGGAGAGCACTGGTGACATTGGCAGAAGAACGCTTCCTGTGTTTGAGAAAGGTTTGTGTGGCAGGGTTGTCCCAAAAGCAGGCTATTTTCAGAGGAGCCAGAGACACTGATAGCCTTAATCCTTTCCTAAAGCTTTTTTGAGAAAGGGTTTCATAGGATCTGACTCATGTGAGAGGGTGTGGTGGTATTGGAGATATCTGCGGATTAGCTGCTACACATATTTTCTGGTCTTTTAAATTCAATGTCAGATAATACTGGATATTCTAATAGTGCCATTTTTTGTTTTAGTGTATGATTCATAGCTTTTGATTTTTCCTGGAATGTTTTCTTCCCTTCCCTTATAACCGCTGTCCTTCTGGGTAGAAGGAGAATTTTTACAGAATGATTATGAGAGCGAGGTAGTCAGTTCCTCTGTCTGTGTCTGCTGAACTCTCCCGTAAAAAACATCTCATGACAGTACAAATGAGAGAGCTGGTGAGTTGTGTTTCACTCAGTTTTTCTGATGCGTGTATGCAAGACTTTTTCCTTTAAAAAATACTCATCAGTGGCAGCAACAGCGATAGTAGTTATTGACAGTTTAAAGACTATATAATTTCATCCTAATCGGGGCAGCTGTAGATGCTGTAACAGGTAGCAGCGTCCTGCCAGCTGGTGTGTGCTGCGCTAGCAACAGTGAGAAAGCGGGGTGCGGGGTACCCAGTGCCCAGGAGACTTCTCTGCTTCCCTTTGACTGTAGAGGGCTTTGAATACACACCTTACAGTTTCTGTAGACGTCGAAGCATTGATGTGTCTTTATCGTAACTTTCTGACAAAAATGTAATTGTCTTTTTCGAAACTGGAAGTGTTGATTTTGATCCCCATGAAATGCGAACAAAGTTTACAATTTGAAGCTCTTCCAAAACAGGCAGTATTTTTTGCCCTGTTAAACTGATAAAAAGGCAATGGAAAATAGATGAAAGGGCAAGGAAACATTGAAGGAGGACACCAGATCAAAGCCTGTGTACAGAATTATCCTCCGTGGCTCATTTTCCTGTAGAGGGACAGGTCTTAATGTGCAGTGTATTGCAATATGTTGCTACTCTTTGGTCCTACTAAAACTTTGCTTACAGTGAAGCTGCAAAATAAAAACCTGGCTAGCTCTAAATTTCTTCTCTTCTCTTTACCTTTCCCCCCGCCCCCCCCCCCCCCCACCATATGATGCCCAGGGACTCCAGAAAGCCTCGCTGAGAAGGAAAGGCAGCTCATGGGTATGATCAATCAGCTGACCAGTTTGCGAGAACAGCTGCTCGCAGCTCATGATGAACAGAAGAAACTGGCTGCATCGCAGATCGAGAAACAACGCCAACAAATGGAGCTGGCTAAGCAGCAACAAGAACAGGTGAGTGATTATTATAGTGGCTTTCAGCTTAAATAATTTTCTAGGAGGACTTTCCAGTAGCTGAAAGGTTTGATACCTCATAAGTTTGTTAGAGAATATTTTTTTTATGTTTGTTTCCTTAGGTGATGAAGTTTAAACAATAACATATTGGCAGAATGCCTTAATTTGCAATATATAAAATAGTGCTCTCTATCTTTTAAAGATACACCTTCCAGTTTGGAGGTATTCTCTTCCAAAACTGTTTTTTTTTTTTTCCCTAAAAATAAGTGTGAGTAAGCGTACAAATTCAGCCCTCCTGAATACTCTTCCAGTGATCCTTGAGCTGAGTGATACTGAATAGGTATAAAGGGAACAAAATGCAGCATTTGGATTGTAATATGACAAATGAAAGAATTGGTTTTGCCAACTGTGCAAAAAAAGGGGGGAGAAGAATCTAATGTCAGTGAACAAGTGTGACTTTTTCTCTTCTACACTTGAGACGCTTGATTTTCTGCTCTTGCAAATATGTCCTCCACTGAAAATGCAAGCATGTTTTGACACATGAACAGTTCCAACATGTACAAATGGACACATGATATTTTATGCAAGAACACAACGTTGCTAACATATTTGCACTATGCAAGTTTTAACTGAAATGAATGTCCATTTTTGTACCTGAGCGTGAGCAGAGAATACTTAGACATCTGGTTTACAGTTGTCAGGAGTCCATCCTGATACCTGTTATGTGAAAGCGTTTAGATCTGCTTGACCATTTATTTCAGCTTGTAATGAAATTTGAGTTTATATCATATAATTGCAGCTATGTGAATTTTATGAAACTCACAAAATTCTTTGAAATGTGTCACAGTTCTCATACTTCAATGTTTGTGTTGTACCAAGCAAGTCTTAAGGTTCTAAACCACTGCTGACATCTTCAGACATTTTAGCCTTGGTTTTCCCTATTTTTGACTATTTAAAAACCTTATCTTAAATACTGTGTATTTTGGCCTCACACCTGAAATCCCACATAGGGAGAACAGAAGTGACTTCTCTATTAAACTAGAGAATTTGTGTCACACTGTTGTTTACACAGAGAAGGTAGATGAAGGGGTGAAGGTGGAATTGGCAAGATTCTTCCACGAGGAGACATCCTTCAGTAGCTCTTTCCTTTGCCCTGCCTTTTAAAGTCACTACTGCGACAGGATGGCTAAACGATCTGAAAGTGAAAAAGAAAATGGAGAGAATGGGAAAAGGCAGTAAGAAATCCTGCAGGATTATTATTAGGATAACAAGGATTCCTTTTAATTCAAGAAATTGTATATAATTCTGTGTTATAAAGAAATTAAAATAACCATACTTTAAAAAAAAAAGTATTGATAAAAATTATTTTGGTTGCTCAAAAAGAGGCTCTAGAAGGAAAACATTTAATCTTTTAGATGTTGAGTTAAGTATGCGTGAGTGTTTCTTATGCTAATAGTTTAATAATAGAAATGAAAGAAAATACCTGAGGGGAAGAAAGCACAAAATTCCTCCCAGTAAGTATGTGTAAGTTCCCATCTGACCCTGCGATGTGTACACATACCACAGGGGAAGAGCAATACTCCTTCTCATGTTTGTGCTGCTGTGCTAGCTATTCATGAGAGCAGAGATTTTGTGATGACTCAAATGAAAATTTTTCAAGTTTGCTTTTTAAGTTTGAGGTATATAATGGTTTATCTGAGAACTCTAATTTGGTTCTGCTACTGTCTGCTGTTTTCTTCACTGTATGTAAAATGTGTCTGCAGTAAGATTCCCAGTCATTTAGTCAGTGGAAAGGGAGGATGGAAGTCCTTATGGAAAACACACAGGACTTTGAGAGGAGACTTAGTACAACTCCATCAACTTCTATAAATCATTTTCGATGTTGAGCTGTGTAGCCTAGCGCTGCCCCCTTAGCTCCTTTCAGCTGATATACACATTGAAGAGTCAGTGATTTTCCCAAACCCAGTTCTAGTCTCTTTGTGTCTGTTTTGGCATCAAGGAAATACGCACACCAACACCTTCCTCCTGGGTGTCAGATTTCCTTTTTGGTGGGTTTTTGGTTTTTTTTTTAATATTTGAGTAGGTGGTGCCAAACATAAAAGGAATATTACTGTCCATCCTACTTTTTTGCCTTTCCTGCCTTCTCCTATTATTTTCCAGTCTCTCTGCCAGTATTGTTCTTCCTCCAGCAAGTTGGAGCAAATGAGTGCTCACTTTTTGGGGATTTTAGCAGTGCCATTTCAGATAGCAAGAGAAAGATTTTTGCATCAGTCCTTCTCTTAATATCCAGCACAACATTTTCCATAAGATTCCCTTTCACACTAGTATTAGCTTTGAATTGCTCCTGAGCATGAGCCCCTTGCTTCAGCAGCAGTCCAGGCTGCTGCCCCCTGCACTTGAAGGTTTCTTAACTTAATAGAGCAGTTTAAAGAACCAAGTAGGGTGGAAGTTTCCTATGTACTGATGCCAGGAACGGTGATACATATCTCACGTTTCTTCTGTGCAATTTCTCCACAGATTGCAAGACAACAGCAGCAGCTCCTGCAGCAGCAACACAAAATTAACCTTCTTCAGCAACAGATCCAGGTCAGAGACTCCATCTCCACCCATGCCCCTCTTATCTCTCTTCTCTCCTTTCCATTTCCCCATGCTTTGCCTCAGCCATTATTGTCATAGTTTCTTTAAGAATCTCTGCAGATGGCTTACATCATACTTATAGAAACACATGAGGATGTTACCTATTGTTAAGCAAAAAAGGTCAGTTTCTGGAATGCCTTGTATGATTCACACGGCTCCTATAGGATCAGGAAGCAGATGGGAGAGGAGCTGGTCATGTGAGCAAGGGTTTTCAGGTCCAAATGCCCTTTCAGCTATAGATCAGGAGTGGCAAAACTGTTGCTGGAAAGAGTTGGATTGGAATGGATCTCCTGCAACTCAGTTTTTAAGGTTTTGTGGAAGCAGTTTTCTTCAGTGATTGGTAATCAAGTGTCCCTCCTTCCCTCTGCCCCAGGTGTTGAAAGTCCAGAAATTTTCAACACTTCAGGTGAGGTGTTGTCTGAACGAGAAACTGGTCAAAAGGTTGGTTAGATTCAGGAGAGCAACTGTGTGGGTCCTAGGTATCTACAGGTTTGCACCTAGTAGTAGAAAAAAGTTGTTAGCCCAGCATACCCAGTAAACTTTATTTAACTTCTTTTTTCCTTAAAGTTTTTCATGCTGTTGACTGTATTTCATTACTTTTTTTCCATTTGTATATATGCATGCCCCTGTTTAGGGAATTATGCAAATCATTTTGCCCATGAAGGTTTTCACAGAATAACAAAGGAGAGGTTTGACATTTTATAGATCTCTAGAATCATGGTGAAATCTCTGGCTGTTTAATATGCAATTATGTGTAGAGCATTGCAAGTCGCTGTGGAAATGGGTGCTATGTTCTGTTTGTTCAGTAACAACAGGATTTTCCTTCCAAAGCTTCTCAATTTTTCAGAATTAGTTGCCTAAAATTATGAGTCATATCCATTACTTGTATAAGAAAACTTAATTCCAGCAAAATCAGAGGAGTTGTATGGCTTCACACTAGAATAAAAACTGGCTTTATTGTTTCAGAGGACATTCTGTAGTACCTGGACTTGTATAACTATGAAAAACTTCTGGGGAAGGTCCACCCCTCAGTTATAAGGCAACTTAAATACAAGATGTGCTTTGCTGAAAGTAATTTTGAGATTGGTGAGGCCTGGCTTGGCCTTGACCTCTGTATTTTTTTTCCTTCTTTAAATTTGTGTGTGGGAGGGATTTTTCTTTATTGCTGTATCTTTAATAAGACTTTAAAAGAAAAACAATAATAGAACCTCTACAATAGCAAGGAAAGTATTTACATTTTTAGCATTTAGCTCTGACAGTGAGAGAGGAAGTTGTTTTATAAGCAGTGAATAAAAATAAATTGAAGTAACATAATTTGACCCCAACCCTTTTAAGTTTTAAAGCCTTGTAGATAAGAATGAAGTATGTCGTTTTTAGGGTAGTGGAGAACACTGGTTATTGATAATGAGATATAGAGCCTTTCATCTCTTGATCCCTGGTCCAAGTTTGACCTAAGTCAGTAGTAAATGAAAGTCAGCTAGCTACCATCTGATACAAGCTGCAAGCCTAAGAACTGATTTGGCAGTCTGTCTCAAGGGATTTTGGATGAAGTATTGATCCTGCCGAGGTCAGAATTTCACCTCCAGGGTCCACTTCACACAAAACCCATCAGATTTGAGGCGCTCTCCTTTTGGATGGTCACATGATAAAGGTCAAGAATTGAACAGGCAGAGAGAGACAATACTGTCCTCTCATTCCTACAGAGATGATGTGTTTGTAGTGAAATTTTGATTATACTGTCTGCCTCTTGACAGTTCCACAGTCCGTATGGTCTTGTAGTCTCATGAACCCTTGTTCCAGTCCAGTTATGATGAAGTCACTGATAGGGAGAAACATTTAAAAATAAATAAAAAAAACCCCTTATTGACAGTGAATACAAAGCAAAACATTTCTTCTCAGTTGCATGGTTAGTTGACTGTTGTAAGAGAGAAGAAACAGTTCCTGAAGTAATCTTGCCTTTGTATATGAACGGCGACAATGAAGTCACCCTAACATGCCCACGTTTAAAACGGTCTGTGAGTTTACAGCCAGGTTATGGTAGGTGGAACAAAACTGTGACATGAATGTAGCTGTGAGTTCAGCTTTTCTGACCTTGCCCTAATTAATCTAACAGGCTTCTGTCACATTGGCCTGGAGTTTTCAAATAGCATTAGATTTATTGACAGGGAAATATTCCTACAAAGTCTGGATAACTATTTGACTTATGTGCAATTGAATGATTAGGCTGCAGTTACGGACGCAACCTATTTATGACAAAGGATTCGTTTTACTTGAGCCAGTTTTTTCTAAGCTTGTAAGAGTTGCCATAATTCCAGATAAATTATTACACAGAAAAAAGCTATTGAAATATTGTATTGAAAACATAATACCCTAAGGTTAAAAAAAAGCACAACCTGACTGACCCCATGATTTATGACTCCTTTCTCTAAGTGCGCTAACTTGGAAAGAGTTCCCTCTCTCCTTACGCCACCATACAATCACCGATACACACACAATACATAAGCAGGGAGAGATTGCAACATGTCTCTCCTCCTTAGAGGACTGCAAATGCTGAGTATAAATACAGCTCAATTAAACTAGCCACTTCTGTGATGCTGAAGAAAGATGTGATAGCTGCTTGAGCTTAGAAAAATGTACCTGGCACGTGAGTCTCTAATTGACATTATGTCTTTTTCAAGTCCATCTCTTCTGAATTAACTGGAAGGGGATGTCGCTAATGCAGAAGACAGCTTGTCTTCATACGGAGAGTGGAGTAAAGAGATAATGCTAAACTGGAGAAAAGTTGTACATTAGGGTATATTTAAGAATCTGTATGACCCCAAAATATTAAAATGTGATCTAGACAGGATTTTGTCTTTTGGCAAATGTTTATAATTTTTTTTTTCTGCTTTTCAGGATGATCTAGACCTAATTTGTGAAGAGGTTTGAGTTTCTCTGAATAATTAACTAAACCTCCCCCCTTATTTTATGCCGCTTTGGAATACATCCTCCCATGCACACTGCTTTCTGTTCTATTTAATCTTTGTGTGTATGTGTATTGAAAAGGTTTTCGCTTTACCAGTTTCTGCCTGCTGAGTATTTTAGGTCTTCTCCCCTGCACACCTCAGTCTTGCTGTTTTACTAGAAAGGAAACTGAAATGTGTGTTCTGTCCTGTAACTCCTGTGCATCAACAGCCCCCAAGATCTCAGGTTGTGATTCGGAACAGCTCTGTAGTGGTCTGCAGCTGTAGAACAGGCTGAAGGAAGGAGCATGCAGACATTAAGTATGGCTTAGCAAGTTCTCGGACTAAATCTAGTTTTGTCCTTCAAGGCCTCGGGAACTCTCACTGTCACCTCCCCATCTTCTTTTGTGAGGCCACAATCCACTTCCTGGTGTCCTTGCTCTAGAACCTGGTGGAGTCTGGAGCTCTGTAGCTGTCCCGTCAGATAGGCAGGAAGTGAAAAGAACTTGGAAGTCTAGGTGCTCCTTTTCCGTGATGCTGAGCTAGTCCCCAGGACAGGCAATGAGTGTGTGTGGTGTTCTGCCTCGAGGGCTGTCTCTGAGGTGCAAAGTTTTGTGAAGTGGTGCAGTTTTACACTGTGCACTTGCTCAGAGAAAAAGTCTAGCCCAGGTTGACAATTGAATAGTTTGCTTTGAAGCTCAGTGACGAATGTCACTTTAATTGAACTATATTTAAAGTGAAATATGGTTGTTAAAATTCATAAAGCAATTCATATTCAGTAGGGCACTGTTGATAAAATAGGTCAACCTTGCAGCCTAAATTGTGATAAAACTGATGCTGCTAATCTCACAATTTTGTAGAAAGCCTGACAATGTTTTATGTTTTTTTCCTCAAGCTCCAGCTCTTGGAGTCATGTGATGACAAAAGTGCCAGCTTTCATTTCTTCAAAATGTAAACTTCCAGCTCTCGGATTTCCAGGCAAAATCTGAAACCACGAGCACTACAAGTTCCAAAATTAGAAGGCAAACAAAACGGAGGCCAAATGTTGTTTTTTAAACTGTTCTGATTTTTAGTCAAAATTTTTTTGGAGAGCCCAGCTCGATATCTTGGAGCACTTCAGGTTGCCAATAATGTAAAACTAAAATCTCAAAGCAGCAAGAGGCAACAGCGCAGCTTTACGATGTCTCTAACATTTAGGCCACAGGTTTTTTTTGACTTTTTAGTTTAATACTGCTAGTACTTGGTTACTAATTTACATTAATTTCTGAGTGACGTACTTAGCCTAAGAACTTGAGTGCTATCTGAAACTTGAGAGCAATTCCTGCCAGACAGCAAGCATTTGATGACTTCGTGTGTTTTAATAGAGGGTTTTCTTTGTCCTTCAGAGCTAGAGACTTGTCAGCAGATGTTCTAACAGGACACCTTTTCTGATAGAAAGTTAGGACCTCTAAAGAATGAGAGGATCCTGACTAAACTCTGATGCAAAGCTAGAAAGGTGTGCCTCTAGCCCGCTCTGCTTGCCAGGCGGCTTGTGACTTCTGCCTGATGCCTGGCCGGATGGCGCAGGCAGTTCCAGGAGGCACTGCTCCCAGGTTGGACTTGATGATCTTCAAGGTCTTTTCCAACCAAAACAATTCTTTATGATTCTGTGAAAAGTTTACCTTGGTCTCAAGCTTTGCAGACCCTTAGCAGCTGGTCTGGCAGGGTGTGTGGGCACCATGGCCTTCCAGACTCCATGTCCCTTTGGGTTGCAGGCTTCTTGGCTTTTCTGAATCCCTCAGCTGCCCTAGGTGTCCTCCTGGATCCAATAAGGCTTTCCTTTGTGAGTCTGGGTCCAGATTTCCGTCCTCCCCACCTGCTGTCAGCTGGCTGTGTCCCTTTCCCTGTGAGTTGTGTTGGTAGATGGAGAGGGGCTGGCTGCGTTAATATGTTCCCAAATCAGAATATTCCCATTCTCATTAAGTTCTGAGGTTTAAGGTGGTGTTCCAATTTGGAATGTAATAAAATCTTGGAACACTTGGAATTTCCTGCAGGATGGTTAGTCCATTTAGTAGCCAGATCTGTTTTTCAAAATACAGCTATATTTTTGGGGAGGAAAGAAGGATTTGGTTTCTGAGTTACACAAAAGTTCAGAAAAATATTTCTGAAGCTTAACATGCAAAGTTTTGAAATGACACAGTTGTTATTGTCAAAACTTTCCAGGCACCAAGAAGCTCTGGGTTGATTCCAGCCTTCCAAAACACTGGTAAAGAGGCCTGCTGCCAGAGTGCTTTAGATATCATAATTTACCCACACAGTTATCTATGGTGATAATTTTTGTTGTTGTTGTTGTTTAGATTTGTTGTTGCTTTTGAACTCCTCAGGTGAGCAATCATCTGTTATCCAGAACTGGCTAAATGATGTTCAAGCCTGTCGGCGTTCTCTTTGTTTGAGAAAACAGTGAGGTTTTGATTGACCTATTTCAGGTGAAGTTTAGTTGTAAAAAGTACCAGTTGCTCTTTCTTGTCGTGAGAATACGCTGACTATTTGACTGTACACAGAGAAAAGTGAAGATTTTGTTCCCTGCTCCAACAAGTTTGCACTCTAAATTGTACTTCCAACACAGCTCATCCTTTCATTTTCTGTCTCCTGCAGGAAAGCAAACTCCAGCAGGCCACTATGTGAGCTCAATACTTGGAGTACTTTGTGCCTGTAACAAGGAGAGTAGAGATCTTTGCCCTTAATCCTTGCCCCGGTGGTATATCCTCAGTGCAACCGTAAGGACTCGTGAAATTTCTTTCCTGGTCCCTAGCTTCTTGTATGCCTGTAACCCAGAGTTCTCTAGGAGGCTTTAAAGGGCTGTAGATGATGCATCCTTCACTCAAGATTCAAAAATGAGCAACCACTACACAAGTGCTTGGTTACAGATTTAGTAATGTCTGTTGCTTCTGTATTACCATTTTCCCTGGGAATTCTGATTTTCTAAGAAGTCAGTGACAGCAGAGCAGTGCTTCATGGTGCTACGACCCCTTTGCAAGCCATTGCACAGCAGAACAGTATTAGTTCTTCTGTAATTAGAGTCCTCTTTGCATATCAGAGAGAGGTGAGGACAAAAGGTTTCCTTGGTAGACAATAAAGCTGTTGAAGTGAGGGCCTGATCCAACTCCCACTGAACATAGTGAAAAGGCTCTTATTCATATTAGTGGGAGTTTAATGAGACCTTTCTTCAGTAGGAAACTGTGAGAAAGTATCTTCCTTCTCACTCTGCAAAATGTTTTCAGAACAGGCTCCGTCCACTGAGATGGTTTGTTTTTTATTTTGGATTTTGTTGGGGTTGTGTTTTTTTTTTTTGCCAGTGTGGATATGACAAGCTGTGACTGCACAGTCAAACCGAACAGGCTCCTCGATTGGGGACATTTTGTCCAAATTCATCATGTGTCAGGAGCAGCTGTTTTCCTGCAACTTATAAACATGGGCATACTGGATTCAGTGAGACAGGCCCAAGAAGGAATCACACTGCAGCCTTTCCCATGACTTTGCAACCTCTTCCCAAACAAATGAGGTTGCCGGCAAAGAGGCTAAACAATTGTTTCTCACAAAAGCTTTGCAGCTGATGTCCTATCGGTTATCAGAACAACTGGCCTGTCCCTTGAGCAGGAAACAGCCCCTGGGAAATTAATTATTTAAAAAAACAACCCCCCAAAAAAGAAAAAAAAAAAAAAAAAAGACAAAGTTGAGGGAGGAAATAGGGAAAGGGAAGAGTGAAAAGAAAAATCTAGGCTAAGAGTCAGAATGAGCTAATTGCTTGCTGGCCTCTCAAGTTCAGCGAGTAATGTGTGTGTTTGGCTGAAGGATACGACGCATGTCCTTCAGAGTAACCTATGGGCCTTCACTTCCTTCCGTTACCATAAAAGTTAAGTTACGTAAAAGATTGCAGAGTTATTTATCTACCCGTATTTCTGTGCAGAGCAACGTTTTGCACCAATGTAACATTTTTTTACTTCCAAAGTTGACCTGTAGAGCAAGCATCTACAGATAATTTGGTTTCAGGCCTTTCCTACACTCTCGTACAATCCAAATTTACTGACTGGTGTAGTTGCACCAATGCAGACAAGCAGGATCTGCTTGGGATTTGTACAATTTGAATTTGAAACATGCCAAGGGCATGTTTTCATCAGATAAATCAGCTTTTTTGCCTGTGCTGAGCTACATGATTGGAACAGCACTTGCTGATAATGAAGCTTTCTCCAGTGTTACCAGATGCTCTTAAAATTACGAGATTGTTTTAACTTTGTGACTTCTTTCTTGCAATTTTAGCATCTTTTCTTAATTTCCTTTTTGCTACTGATCTTTCAGTGTTCCTATTTTCCATTTCTCTCTCATGATCACAAGGGAGGGCCAGAAACTTATTATTTTTATTAAAAAAACAGAACACTAAAACATCCAAAATAATCCAGCAGCTAGGACTGTAAGAAAAATGCCAGCGGTCGACTGGAGTCCTCGCAGCTGGCAACATCGTGCTCCAAGGCCTCCTCTTGGTCTCTCTCCTCTCAGCAAGCGTTCTCTCGGAGACCCCTTTTCCCAGGGCCCTGTCTTTCTGCTTGTTTTCAGATCCCCTCTCCAATTCCAGCATCTCTCTGAGGCATCCCACAACTTTTCCCACTTCCTTCAGCTTCCAGCTCCCTAACGCTGTGGTACTGAGCAATCTTCCTTAGGCGACTGCCCGACCTTTCCCACATCAACTCCTCCTTTCTGCCAGCCCTCCCTTTTACTTTTCCCTCCTTGCCATTATTTCCACAGTCTTTTTAATGGTTTTGGTCGGCATTTTATTGGCTATAGAGCGCGCATCTGTCATTTGGTGAATGTTTGTGTTCAGAATGCGTGGGGCGGTGTGCCTGTGTGCATGTGAGCTGCGTTCACGTTTGTGTACCCGTGCAGGTATTTTACACAGCAGGCAGCAGAGGTACAGGAGCAGAAAGTACCACGGTAGTTTGTATAAGTGGCTTGGGAAGATGAACGTGAACTCTTTACGGCTGTGATCTTGTCCGTATGGAGTGTGTGTAGTCATGAGCACTTTAGTTGTGCAGCCAAAAAAAGGCTGCTGCTGCTGCCTCTGCAGTAAGGTAAAGCAGGAGATAACAATAAATTTTTTACTGCTGGCTGGCGGAGGTGTTTAGGATGTGTTTTCTTTATATCTTCATCCGCCCCTAATTGAAGATGCTTTAAAATTGAATGACTAGCAGTCAAAACGTGTTTGCTTCAAGCTGAGAAGAAAAATGCTGGTGTCTCTGCTTCCAAACTGATTGCGCTTTGTACACAACTGACAGCCACAGTCACTTTGAGTGACTGATAAGTGGGAAGCTTTGCCACTTATCAAGGAATGCACGCTGAAAAGAAAGGACTGGAGCCGTTCAGATGCTTTGGCATGTTCAAAATAACATCTCACATCAGTCAGACTCAGAGGCACTAGGAGACATTTCAAAATAAACTTTATATCTATCTATCTATCTAGAGGCAAAGATTCAATTTAACAGACAAATCACTGTGTGGCATCACATTGGCTCTGAAAACGAGAACATCATTATAAGGGTCACCAGTTGCAAAATGACTCAGATAGCTGCATAATTTGAGATCATTTATCGTAGGGTCTCACCCCCTAGAACAAAACTAAATTTGAAAATTCACAACTGCGTATCATTCTGGTGATTCTCTAAATTGGGGGCTTTCACCCCTGTTGGCCAAGCAGTATTTGGTTTATATAGCATGTGACATCCTGAAGGAACCCGAAGAGAATGAAACTCTAAGCCATATTCTGTTCTCATTTATTTCCTCTTTAATATTATGGAATATGTTTGGGATTGCCCGGCTTTAACTAAAGTCGATGCATTATTAGGGTTATTTAGGAGTTACTGAGGTTTTTGGTGATACATAGCATGAATTAAAGATGGAACTTTTCTTGGTGCATGTTTGTTGGTGATAGTGATACTTATATTAGGAGATTCTGACCTGCAGGAGCTGAGGTGCGAGGGTACGTTTTCTTGTACTGACTCTGTAATGGCAGCAGTTTCAGCCCATGTAGGGTTGGGTTGGTCCATTGGAGGTGGTAATGTTTCAGCCTGCCTTAGCAAGTGCCATAGTAGTTCACCCCATAGAGCCATCCCTGCAAACATTGGGCAGAAGTAGAAGCACACGTCATACTCGGAGCCGAGCTGGGATGTGGGTCTTCATGTAAAATGGGAGAACAAGTTTATACAAGCTAGTAGTATGTAATTTCCCAAATTGGAATTTGAACAGGAGATAGACAGTGCTGTGTCCACCAGTAGCACTTAAACAAAAATGTTCTCATGAGTGCTGCTAGGTTTGCACCTCTTATCCTAGCAACATTGGGAGTGTTGATTTATAAGGACCATTATCTTCTGTTGTGATTCTAAGCACTGCGTCTGGACATCTAATTCTGCCCAGCTTGGTCTATCTAAAATGGTTGCTTTTCTAACCAAAGTGGCTATATTTGAGATGCAGGTTGTGTTTGACATTCCAAAATTGCTACCAGCACCCATGCCTATATCAAGAGGGAAAAAATTGAGGATCACTTAGTTCCTGCTGACAATGACTCACTTTTCTGATTCATCTCTTGCCACGTTAAGTGGTCACAACTTCATTTTGATGGGTCATTCAAAATAGATCACTTCAAACTCTCTGCTGGAATAATGGCTAAAAGTGATTCAGAGGGCAAACTATGGTTCCACCTACTAAATCAACACCACTGTCTTCACCACCTTGGATTTTCCTCAGACATCTGGCATCCAGAAACTGATGATGCCTTACCCTGCATAGTTTAGGAGACAAGATGAGCTCACCATTGGTGGTAATGGCGTGCAAGAGGCCAGAGGAAATGGTTTTATTTTTGTTATCCACTTTCTATCAGTTATCTGCTACTGAATTGTACTGTATAATTTAAAGTGGAGGGCAAATACTTATGTTTGGTATTTGTAAGAAGAGTAAATGAAACAGTTTAATCACTTGAAGGATGGTGATGGAAGGGCCATCGTGAGTGAAGCCTGAGTGAGAAGTTTAAAGAAAGAGAGGGAAAGGTACATTTGTCTCGTGGAAGTCTCTGTTGAGCAAAGATGAACTAGAGAGTTCCAGATCTTGTGCCAGCTGTCTGTATTTTGCATATTGTATTTGATATCTATTTAAGTTCAACTTCCACAAATGAAAGTTGAATAGACTATGTAATGGGTAAATAATTGTAAGGAACCATTTCAGATTTTCTTTCAAATTGGTTTGAAATATACTTTGGAGAGGCTAAGAAGTATATGTCAGAGTTTCATGTATTTGGAAGTTAAATAAGAGAACTGAAGTTCCAAGATAAGCATAATAAAGTTATAAAAACTAAAATGAAGACTTATATGAAAGATAATAATAATTAAATAGGAAAAAAATAATTCACAGTAGTTGGAGTTTATAAATATTTGACACAGTGAGGAAACTCATT
Source organism: Balearica regulorum gibbericeps (assembly GCF_011004875.1). Taxonomy (NCBI): domain Eukaryota; kingdom Metazoa; phylum Chordata; class Aves; order Gruiformes; family Gruidae; genus Balearica; species Balearica regulorum. The sequence goes on from NC_046184.1 coordinate 73,755,096, forward strand.
TAAAATTGTATGCATTACAAAATAGTTTTTATCAGGTTTGACTTTTTTTGAAAGACAATGGTGGTAGTGTTCAGCAAATTATTCTAAAGTTGAAACTTGGATAGTTATGACAAAATTGTTCATAGATAGAAATTTAAAATGGATTTGGACAAATGATGAAGAGATTTCTATACTTTTGTACGCTGTGAAAATTGTATGCAAAGTAATACATTACTTAGGTAATGAAGTAAGGCATTTGAAAGTTAGAAGTGCCAGAATTAGGTTAAATAGGTATCTTTATTTTATTCCCATGTATCTCTGTCATACATTTTGAATAAAAAATGGTATCCTGAGAGAGTAGAATTACGTGATAATATACTTGCAGACTGTACTCACAAGAGGGAAAATTAAGATTATGTTGACAACCTTAATTCTGGCATTCCCTAACGTTTGAGTCCCTGACTTTTCATCCAAAGTAGTGTTACTTTAACTGTGTTTCTGTGTGATTTTAATGGCCGTAAAAGCACATAATACTGATATACCAACCACCTATAATGTATTGTCAGCACAGCTTGAACCCTGAAATGTCAGCATGGAAGAAGTGCCAAACGTCACTTGAGTTACAGAAGAAATGCTATGTTCTCCTGGGCTAGCAGGAGAAAACGTTTCTTTGGCTGTGGTGGATAGGGCCCCTCTCTTTCTGTATCTTGTTTCCTTTCTTCCTCCTTTTTTTTTATTTTGGTCTCCATCAAAATAGAGAAGACTTTTTTTTCTATTGCTGCCCTCCTGGGAAAGGGAGATAGATTGCTTGAGTGCCTTTCTTGAATTTGGGCAGGCTACGTTGAAAATGGAGTTTGACTTTCTTTTCAGTGCCCTCCATTTGCTCCCCCTTTTCTCCCTCAGCGGGGTTGGGACCAGATTGGTTGTAATCACAAGTTGCCACTAATCAATTCTTTCCTCCTAATGTACCACACTCTTTATGCTTTAGCAAGAAAATGGAGGCTGAAGGTACAAAACTGAAAGCCACACATCTTTTAGCTAAGGAGTCTCTTGCTTTGAGTATTGGATGGAAGCCCGTTGAAGCATTTGGCCCTTTAAAGCTCTGTGTGGTGAGACTATGTTTTTTTATCTTGCACACTACATGTAGGATCTTGTCTGTGGTTTAAGCGTTACTGAGCTGCAGTGTGTCAGTGAGAGGGGCTTTTTTATATACTGTGTGTAATGAGTTTTAAGTTCTTAGCATCCTTAAGAATCTTGTATGTCTTAATTAAGCATAATTTCCATTTTCTCTAACTCTGGAGTCTGAATTTGTAGCCCAGGAACAAGTAAGCATATATTAAACAGCTGATTGATTACGTTCTCACCTTATACACAGAAGTAAACTGCCTTATACACACATAGGCGCACATTTTCATGCATGCATTTGGAACGCCTCGATTCAAGTATCAATTACAAACATGATTACTTTTCTGGACATGGATCTTTAATGTCTCTAAAGGATTTAAGAAGGAAGGAATAGGGATGTTTTCCATGTGGGGGCCACAGGTTATTAATACTTACCAAATTATAGCTGATCTCAGATGTGAATTGTTCAAGGCTTTATGAATTCTTCAGCCCTGTTCCTGTTCAGCTAAGATCACGGCAAATAGAACCTTTAGTTTGGATCAAGGCTGATGATTGCAGTATTTCCCAGTGATGCAGGCAGACTGATGCGTGCACTGGGAGATACAAAGTAAGTAGAAATGGATTCAAATTATTTGAAATTAGAAAACTTGAAGGGAATAAAATTTTCAAGCTTCCCTCTTTTCTCCTTCTGTGATTCTTTGGATGGCTCTACAGCTATAGACACCCCTGTAAAGGTTGCCTTTGTTCTGCCACAGAACCCAGTTTAGCAGCAGGTTTCCTTGTGTGGGATAGCTCCCCAGATCCATGATGGATCCAGGAGTTTCTTTGCTATTGTGTTAGGAAGTGAAGTTTTGGAGAGCTGATATATTGTAGTGAGTGGAGTTAGAATTATGCTCTATTTCTTGTATTTCTTCTTTACTTGAGATGAAAGGCAGATTTGAAATGTTATTTTTTCAAGAATTTTAGCTTTCTCTGTCTTGAGTTTCAGGGTGTTATTTAAGTCTGCTTCCCTTGTATTATTTCTAATTGCACAGTTAAGAATTCCTGTCTTTTTTTGGTACAATCAGAATAAAGAAATTCAAATTGTGATCAGTTTATTAACATAGAATTCTGTATTCTTTGTTAATAATATTCACTCTTCTTATTTAAAAAGGAACGTATCCGTTCTAGGTGTTCTTTACATCCCCTCTGTGTATTGAGGTGGATTTGTTGAAATCACAAGTTTGCTTTCTGCGTCTTTTGTGAGGGTTGTTTGAGCTCAGTATCCTCTTAGCAGAAACTCTTGCAAAGGCCCCGTGGGAGGAAAATTGTCCATTGTGTTCTTTTGAAAGCCGGCTATCTTTTTTCCTGGAGCTGGGCTCAAGCAAGTTTATTCTTCCACTCAGGGATATCTTAGGAGGTTCCTGTCCTTTCTGGTGCCTAGGAAGCAGAGCTCAGATACGTATATTGTATTTGTTGCCATCATATAATCTGTGCAACTTCCCTGCAACTATAAAGAATTATGCTTTCCCCAGCTGTTCATTTGATAGGATTCTAGCCCTTCATTTAGAGAAAACTGTGCTTCTCTGATTCACATTGTTCGAACCATGGCCTCCCTTCTATACCTATTGTTTGTTTTGTCTTTTTTTGTTGTGCGTAACAGGTGTTTCTTTCAGACAGCCAAGGCAGCAAGGCAAGGGCTTCCTTTATGGCAGATCTCTTGAGACTTTGATTAAACTCTTCTTTGTGATAAAAATGCCACTGCCTTCAAATGAATTGCACATGTAATCTGTATTTGCACAAATGCCCTCCATCCCTCTGCCCTCATTGCTGAAGTCTGTCTCTCTTTTGGTACGTGTGTTTGCCTTTTCTCCTGTCTTTCGCCACAGAACTGATTCCTTTTTACCTTCCTGATGCTGCACTCCCCTCAGAACCTGGATGCAGCCATGGAAATGGTTTAAAAAAGAGCAAACTGTTTCTGCAACAGAGCTCCCTTTTTCCCAGTGTTCCCTGTTGCTGCCTCCACAAATACCGTCGTCAGACAGCCAGGAGAACCTTTCTCAGGGCTTCTCAAGGGACAGCCAAGGGTTAGATGCTAGGCCCTTTTTCTGCATTTACTGGAGCAGATCTCAGTCCAGTGGATTATAGGCAGCAAAGACATTTTCCTGCTTGTCTTACTTTATTCTTTCACACAATCTCACCTGCTGTTGAGGAGGGCCCGCTGCTAACCAGCTGGGTTTCCTGGCCTGGGCGTGGGAGTACTTAGGGAGGGCTGGTCAGCTGTGGCAAGAGCTTAGGTGTCCTGTAGGCGGAAGGAATGTGCAAATCAGTACCCCATGCTACCACCTTGCGTAACATACATCCAATATGCTTTCTAGTTTTTTGTTTAGAATGGGATTTCCATACTCTCCAGTATGATCCTCTTGACTCTCTAGACGTTAGGACAGCCAGAGAAGCAATGCAAACCAAAGAGGAGCGAGGGGCTGGTACCGTGTTTTTTGGTGGCTCAGTTGGCCCACACTGCTCAGGTATCCTGATGGAATATTACTCGCCTATAATGCGTTATTTTCATGCCCTTCTCTTTATGCTAGGACATTTATTCGTTAGAAGCCCCGGGGGTGAACAGATACAAATATGCGTTAGTCAGAAGAGATTTAATGGATGTCCTGGGAGCTGTGCCAAACAATTAAGAATACAGGCATAATGATTTACAGGGTAAGCAAAACCTCCAGAGAACGCTACATCTGTACAGGCTGCCCTGTGAATCTGCAAAAGTCAAATAACTTGCATCATTTCAGTCTACCAGAGATAATGCACATCTAGGGAATGAATGTGAATGGACTCTTGCTTTCAGTCTGAGACATACCTTCTGCTGATGACTTTCTGTTGCTTTGATCAGTTGTTAGAGCTTCCCAAATGCCATCTACAGTGCCTCTGAGATCCTCTCTGTATAAAGTGTGTTTGTCCTCCTGGTGCAGACCAACCGGCAGTTGCAGTGGCAGGGGTATCAGCCCAGCCTGGACGTAACACTAGCACTGTATCTATTTTAGTGCCTGACTTTGTGGCAGTGGCAGCATCTGTGGAAAATATGAAGATAACTGTCAGAAAGAGTGTTTGAAGGGTGTTTAATTTAGAAACATTAACCTCCCCCCCCCCCCCCGCTGACATTTGCTTTAGCGTGCAGTAGTTAACGGTGGAAGATGGGACTTTAATAATGCTATATAATATGGTTTCCTAAATTGCTTCTTTCTCTTAAAATATGTTGTCTGGTTTTCTTAGTGTTTAGCTACGCAGTGCAATAAACATAGTTCATTACATTATTTGACTCAAAACCAATACATTTTTATTGTATTTTTTCTTAACACATAGATGGCAGAGGCCTGAAACTCCCTCTTCCTGTACTAGTGTAAGACATCATAAACTCAGAACATGAGCATTTAGAGTCACTTTGTGCTGAAATAAACGACCAAGATGCAGAAGAGACTAACATGATGTAACACTTTTATCAAGTTCCACATAGCTCCTTCTTGGTGTTAGTTTTCTTTATGTTCAGGGAACCACAGCCACTGTTTTAATACACAAATTTAAAAAAATAGACTCTTAAAAACCCAAACTGTTCTGAAAGCAACCATTTCTTATGTTCAGGCATGCAAACTTTGCTCACAGGCAGCTCTCGTTAGAGCATGGGGGCATTTTCTAAGAGCCTCGCACCTGTTTTTCTTTCAGACATCATCTCCCCATTCCTTCAGGAGATGCCCTTTTGTAGGAGGTTAAGCCTTCTTTCCACCAACAGGGGACTTGAGGAGGCTCCCTTGGAAGCCTGTCATTGCTCATCTTGGATTTCACAAGACAGCAATGCTTCCTGAGACATGTGTGAAGCTCACCTGCCCAGAAAGATTGCTACTCAACAGTCTGCTTTAAGACGGCTTTGCATGCGAAAGACTGATTTTCTTCATTTTGGGACTATCGCTCAATGGAAATGTCAGAAATATGGAAGGATAAATACCGAGTTACATTAAATAGAGAAAAAAAAGCTGTCTGAAATTATCTCCTGGCTCCATGTTTTCCGAGGTTTTGCATTAGCGGGAACGAAGTCACGGTGTGTTGACACAGTCTAATGTGCAATGACATAATACCTGGAATATGGAGACAGCGAGAGGCGCAAAATCAAACTTATCTGAGTTTTCACAGGAAAAGAAGGGATTAAACTTTGCTGGTTAAAATATGGATTTTTTTTATTTTTTTTTTTAATAAAAACTATCCTAGTTCGATTGAGATAAACCTACTCAGATCTAATTCTATCCAGTCCCTGGGAAAAGTGGGCCTTAAGATGTTGAGCCTATTTGCCCAATCCCTTTTTTTAGAAATAAAGATTAGGGTAGGAAGTTTGGTCCTTATCTATAAGGTTCTTACTGCTTCAGAAGGAAACTGAAACACTTACATGAAGGACACTTTCTTGAACTCGTGATTTGTCTTCACTCAGATTATTTCAGAAAGCTTTGGCAATGTATATTTCCCACAATGCTTGGCTATTTTTGTTTTACATATCTTAGAGGAACTATGATAAATTGTTGTTACTGCCTATTAAGTAGTAGAAAGAGATGTCAAAATACTCTAGTGACTTAAAATTCAAATATTACTGCATGTGCATGGAAATTTTGATCTGGAAGCATCATCCCCCATTTCATAACTGCCAGGTGTGATTCTTCTTTGCCTTTTCATCCCTTGTGGTTACTTACAGGTCTACAAAATAACATTCAATCGCTAAGTTTTACTTGCATTTCACAGCCTATTTGCACGGATGTTAGTATTAGTGTATGAGCCAGATCTTATGTAGCACCATCATCACTGGGTCTTGGAATGTGGTTCATTCTTTCTTTCTTCCTTTCTTTCTTTCTTTTTTTTTTTTTTTTAAAACATCCTATTTTTCAGACCAGGGGAATTGAGGACAGAGGGGAAGCAGCTTGCACATTGTTAGGCTGTAGCTCATTGCCAGAACCGGGAACAGAACCCAGATTGTCAGTCGTCTCCCATTGGGCCACAATACAAAATGTGAACTGAAATGCAGAGTTACCAGAGATTCAGGCCTTCTAGGTTTTTATCTTCTGTCTCCATTTTTACTGTTTTTCTATAGGATTTCCCATCTTGGTGGTAGAAAACGAATACAGACGGCAGGGGCTGTGGCGTGAGTGTGAGGCAGGGAAGGATGCAGAAACCTATCCCTGTTAGTTTCAGAGTCAGGTTTGAGTCGGTGTCATTCCACTGAATAACATCAGTAGAATTTAAGGCAGAAAATCTGATCCGATCCGTCAGTAAAATGTGAGTGAATAAATGGTAAAAAGTTTGTGAGGGTCAATTTCTGTCCTCTTCAAGGTGAGAAAACAATTTTCCTTGCTTGTTTAACATTCTCAGTGTTTAAATTTTTCTAGATCCATTCATTGTAACAAAGGCAAGAGTTTGTCAGCACATACATTTCTTTTTCAAGCATCCCTTGATTCCATGAAAACTGCCTAAACAAATCGGAGTGTAAGGCACTTACCAGTCATTACACATGAACCCTCTTCTCACCTTGACCACTGCTAGGTTTTTTGTTCCATTCTGGCTGTGCTAAGCTGTGCTAAATGTGAGTGGGATGCATGCCCGTATTTTTTATCCTGGATTGTTCTGCTCCAACTCAGAGCAGTTCATTCACTGACTTGCTTTCTTTTCAGTTTCTGGTTACTTAACCTGCTTTCATGCCAGTCTCAGGGCTCTGGTTACCTAGGGCCAGCTTGTTGTATTTTAACAGGCACAAATGGCTGTGCCTCAGGCCTGCTTTTCCCTTCTCTCTCCCCCTTCTTCTTCTGTTTTTCATTTAATGGCTTGCTAATAATGAAACCACAAAGGCAACAGTAGGGGCGGCATAAACACATGCTCACCTACGGGAGAGTTGCTGATGTTTTAGAATTAAAAAACAAAACAGGATTATTATGATAATAAAAGCCAAGACAGGTGCTGGGCACTTTGTTTATTCTCTGATTAAAACAGTCACAGTGTGACATCTTTTCATATAATAAACTAAAGAGGGAGGTGGATTATTGCATTGCCAAAGCTTTGAGTATACCTTAACCGAAAATACTTGAGAAGGACCATCTGATTTTAAGGGTCGCTGTGTGTCATTGCATGCCGGGAATATACCTGTTTTGTAGGGTGGCGGGCGGGCAGTAAAATATTCAAAATAATTAGTCAGCTGCCAGAGCATTCATTTCCTTCTAATTTGGCGTAGTCCCTTGTTAAGTCCCCAAGAAACAAGAGGGGGGACTGTCTAAATCCATGCCTCTGCCATTGAATAGGATGTCAAGTAGTGGGGGCAAGACATATGTTGCCCTCCTTGTTCCTCCCATCTTCATAGTAAGATGCCAAGCTTCTGTTAGGCGATTGTGATTTGGATTGAGTTTTTAAAATCCTTAATCCTCTGAACATATTGTGCTTGTATTTTTATAGAAATGCTTTCCTAGATTTGTCTTTCCTATTTTTTCAGTAAGTCAGTTACCTCATATCCGGTAGAATTTTATTCTGTGGAAACAGGGTTTTTTTAGCCATAAGTCCCCTCATTTTCTGTCTTTTAGGCTCTTTACGCTTGCATAAAGTTCTTGGCATAGCAGAAACTTTGCTGTGTTGGGAGTTCCATCTTTACACTTTTGTGTGCGTGTGTCATAAGAATTCTCTGCATTGTGCAATTAACAGTTTCTTCTCATGCTTGATGCTCTAAATCTGCAAATGCAGTACGTAGATACTTTTTTCTTTGTCAGGCTGCTTCAGGCTAAACGTTTAGACTGCCACTCTGAGTTAATTAAACACCTATTTGAAGTTAAGCTGTTGAATGGCAAATAAAATAAAATACTTGTTCCAGCCCTGTGGAATGGTTATTGAGGTTGACACAATACTTTCTGCTTTGTCCCTTTTTAGTTTTCAGTCTTTCTACCTGCTCCATATGCTGCTTTTCTAGATAGGGACGCAATATTTGACAGACAAGAAATTACCCTTAGCAAAGGGCACTAGCTGATGTTTCAGAACGTATACAGAAATAACGCCGATAGTCTTTGTCAAAGTTCTACATTTTGCAAGTGAAAGAAACATATCCTTCTTTCTGAGAACTGAGTAATTTCGTCTCTACCAACTACAGCTGAAAAGATTGGTCAGAAAAGGCAGCCGTAGATCCAGATAAAACTGTTAACTGTAACTGTTAGCCATCCGGAATGAAAGAACATAGTGGGATCTGCCTCTTTTCCCCATTTGTTTCCAATTTCCACAGTTTTTCTAATCTCCTGCTGCCATGGGAAATAGGTGTTCATAGGGTAGACAGCTCTCTTTTCACAAGACAGTTATGCTTGTCTTGCTACTTGTATAAGTATCGGGCTTTCTTAGGTAAAAATGCATTTCACTGACTTTGTGCAAGAAACCAAGGGATTCAATCCTTGTTTTGAAATGAAGTTATAAACAGGCAAAGGCATAAAAACTTGTACTGATAAAATTTTTCGTTTAAACTTTTTTTTGGTTTTTTTTCAGTGAAAGACTAAGATTTTTACCCATAAGCATCTTACGCATGAAGTCTTAGAAAGCAGGGAGTTGTTCCGGCACCCATTAAAAGCCTAAACAAAATCCTTTGTCTTTAGCAGGTGTTGTTTTGGGAGAATAAATTTCAGTAAGACAAGTGGTCAAGACAGAAGCCTCTGGATGTTTGTTAAAGGTTATTAGTTTCGTTAACATCCTTTGCACGCTCTTTGCTTTCTCCTCAATATGCACATACTCACAAACATACCTCTGTGCATTTCTGGAGTTCACTCTACAACATACACTGTTGTTACAACATACAGTGTATGTTACTTCACAGCATACACTGATTTTACTTAGCAGCCTCATATACTATGAGAGGGATGAAAGTGCTCTTGGGCTTCAGAGGAAAAGCAGGATGAGAATTAATTTCTTGTTCAGTTGGTGTCAGAAGCAGCTAGACATATGAAAGAAATTGGGATCTTCTTAGGCTGCCTGTTTGATTTTAGAGGAGGCTTAGATGTTTACTGAAATTTCCAGCCTTTCGAGATTCACTCGTGAGTGCTTTATTCATAGCTGCCACTGAAAAAAAGTATATATCACCAGCATAATGCAGGTTTTTTCAGCTGGGCTAACATCTCTGTACTAAACATTTTGTGCGTGTGCATGTGGAAGTTGGCATTGACAATTGATTGAACCACTAAGACAGAAATGGGTTTAACTGTAATAATTTTCAGAGCGTAGCAAGTGCCGTTTGTTTAGTTTTTCCTTAGATTGTAGTGAAATAAAACTATAGTTGGTTTTGTTTGCATCATTCTTAGACATGATAGTGCTGTGAATGCCTTCTTCCGGTGTTTATTTCCATCACAGAGGACTGGAAGAGGTGTGAATGATCTGAAGAAGGCAAAATCAATGGAGGGGGCAATGTTTGTAACTTCTTTATCCACTGAATCCTGCAGGGAAAGTGTCTTCTTTCTGTCTTACTGCTACTATATGATCCAGTTTTGATTATTTGTACTTCTGCAGACAAGGTTTCAGCCATCTCTCCAAAACAGTTCTCCTTAGAATGCAGGTGAGCAGGCTTTAAGTATAACAAGTACAAATTTGGATGTGAGCTTTGGATAAGTGCTTGCAGATACACCTCCAAAGCCGATAAACCTCAAGAGAATTAATTTCGTAAGGTACTGGGCAAGAGAACCCTGTTGTCTTAAAGCGCATGTGTGCACACACATGCACACAACTCTGCAAAGGCAAAACTATTTTTAACTTCCCAGGACATCATCGAGCATTGTTCTCATTATACATACGGGAAGGTGAAGTTTGGAGAAGTTATTCATCTTGTTTAAGTTAAAATATAGAAACCTGATTCTTACAGCTAAGCAAGACAAGACCATGTCTTTCCCCAGACATGACCAACTGGAAGATTTAAATGATCTCTGAAGGAGCTATTTTACTTAAACAAAGACTGTCATTCTTTTTTGTCAAGCAATATGATCATACCATGATGAGGTGGGGTAAGTGTTAGAAAGCGTGTGGCAGCAAAATGTAAGAGAAATCCTTCTCTTCTATTAGTTACATCATTGCTCCTTAATGGCATTGTAAAGAATGGATATATCTTCCCTCTCTTCCTTGAAATACATAGGATGGTTCAAATGTTCTTTAATATTATTGTAATCCTGTCCCATGCCCAAGATACTGTTTACAACACGTTATATGTTTTATAGAATCTTAGGCCTTCTGAACTCTTAATTACTCAATGAGATTTAGATTTCAACCAATAGGATTGTGTACTGGGTAAGATACCGGTTTAGTCTTGTCCTCGCTCTATAATCAGAGTTTATATGGTACAGTTTATCTGGATGTTGACCTGTGTCCTTTATCAAATTTAGATGGACTCTATAGGAAGTTAACTGTCAGGCTTCAATATAGGGCACCAGTCTGGAATACCAGGTGTTTCTCCATGGCCAGTAAGTAAGAAAGGTGATAAATTAGTTGTGATTCAAGTGCCTTAATCTCTAGCTAGAGGGAGCATCAATCTTGGACAGAGACACTAACCTCAGATGAACTCATTAGCTGTCTTCCCAAAGCCTTTCTGCTTCCTGTATTCTTTATCATCGGTAGCAACATCGTCTCCCTCCCTATCAGGAAGATTCATATTCCAAGAAACCATTTTGACTCCTTCCACTGCCTCCTGTCCCAAATCTTCTTGATTATTTTGATATGGCATTTCTAAAATCCAGCTTTTTCTTTCATTCCACCTAAAACTTTCAACCACACCTTTGCCAATTTTATGACTTGATTGCGAGTCTTCTGTTGTCATTACACTTCCATTTGTCTCCCTGCTTCCCTGGCAGGACATTACCCTAACACTGACCATCATCCCTTCACTTCTGTTGGTACTATTGGACCCAACTCCTTCCTTCAGCCTGGGCGCTAGCTCCTTGTTTTCCATAACTTGAAATTAAAGTTCGGTATTGTTTCGCCAAGGTTCTTCACAGATCTGTCGCTCATTTTTTTTCTTTTATTATTCATTCTGATCCTGATCTGTTCTGCTGGTGATGCTCACCTCATTGTTTTGTTTGTTCACTTTTCCTGTCCTGTCTTACACTTGATTCCAAAGTGCCCCAAATGTGTAGAGTAACCTTTGCAGAATGGTCCAAGCCTTGGTATTGCCCAAATTATTCTTCAGATTTTAATGCTGCTGTTACCTGCAGGCAATTAGCAAATCCATGAGATCTGGACTGGAGACAACCACAGCACCCTAAATAATCTTGGTAGACATCTACTCCTTTCTACCTTATCATGTTTCACACTTGTGGTATCTTGTCTTAAAAAAAAAAAAAAAAAAAAGATATAAGAATGTGCAGGACTCTCTTTGATCACGCACAGTCAGATGTTGGACCTCTGGAGTCCTTCGAACTTTCTCACAATATAACTAATAAATGATGACAGTAATAGAAAGATTCACTTAATTTCTCTTACTTGCCCCTCTGAATTCACCTGGATTCTGAGGGTTAGTGTTTTTGTGTGACACAGCCTTGTGTTAAAGAGCCTTGGCTGATTTGAGGTATCACTGTGATCATGATAGTCACCTCCCACCAATTACTTGCTACTTTATTGCACAAATCCCTACAGTTCTTTCTTCTGGTTAGATAATTGTCTACATGAATGCTGCCTGCCTACTCATGGATCCATCTGTCCATGTATGTTCAAGACTTTTGACATTATTTAGGTTGAGGATTGCTATGAAATACGTATCCAAATTTGGTCTCGCAGCATCGGTTTCTCTCTGTTTCCTACTGTCCACTCACTAGACTTTTCAGTTGCTACTCATGCCTGGACTCAGGGATGCTGAGGAGTGAAGGAAGCTTCCTTTATCAGAAAAGATGTGAGTAAATTTAAACTTATTTGTCCCATTCCCATTCAGCATGGGCCTCATCGAAAGTGCACTTTGAATTGTAGTCTATATCACACGCAGCATTCATTCTCCTTATGCCACAGAAAGCAAATAGTGGCAAAAGGCAGGCTGTAATAAAACCAAAAAGCACCTGATGTTATCTGTTCCCTCTTGGGAACTCCTGCAGCTTTCAGTACGTTTGTGTGCAGCTGAGTAAAAGAAAGGTAGCAGTGGGATTATTAGTGAAGAGAGCAGTTTAGGAGAGACATGAAAAGGGGACCAGTTCTTATTCCGATTCTCTTTTTTCCCATGCAGTTAAAAAGAGGGAATCGTTTAAACATGCTTCTGTCAAACTCCTTTCATTGGTCTCTTTTTCTCAGCAAAGTTACCAGTGGTTTCATTCATAAGATTATCTTGAAGGTTGTTTCACTGTCACTGGGATATAGTTAAAGTATTTTGTAAAGGGTACCACTCAAGTGTAAAGATGCCTGGTAGGAAAAATAAGGCCCTTGCAGAAAAAGAGCAGCAGCCCATCAGATCTTGCTTTTTCAAACCAGGCAGGTTCCCCCATGGAAAGATTAATTACAGTCAGGTTTGGAAGACAGCCTCACTGTGGTTTTTTTTCTCCTAACATTAGAAAAGATAAAGGGGGTGATTAGTGTGCACAAAGCCTCTGATCAAACCAGCACTGAGGTTTGTGACAGGAGGTTCAAACACTTTATGGATCACTGGTGCTGACAGGTAGATCACACAAGCCTTAAACAGATGTTTAGTGAGAAGATGAATGTGTGAGATCTCAAACATGCAGGGCTCCTTTGCCTGGCCATAATAGCCTGTGAAGCATTAAAAACCTTCTTTTTTTTTAAGCTGCCCCACTAAAAAGGGAAAAAGGAAAGTACTAACAAGCTTGCATTAAATTTTGGATTTTTTTTTTTTTTTAATTCAAATTAAATATGGCCAGGTTCTTAAAGTTGTTAAACTTTTTCTTTAGGAAATGAAGGCTATTCTTTTGGGATGTATGATCATAATTTGCCGTCTCTATAAAACTGTTGCTGTGAGCCATTGAGTGTGCATGCTCTAACGAGGTGCATACGAGATGCTCAATTGGAATAGAGATACGTTCAAATTAAATTACAAAGGTCTTTGTAGCAAAGAGCTTCAGAGACGGGGTGCTTTTTATGGGATATGCATACTCTGTAGGATATACTACATCAGCACAGTGACTTGAAAATACAGTAATTACGTAAGGCTTGTTGAACAAACTGTGTTTACTAGACCTCTTTGAAACATTTTGAGTTGTTGATAGGAAAGGAGGAAAATATTGCATCAGTGCCATTTATTATGAAAATTCAGAAGTTCTGGGCATGATTTTTAGTACCTTCTCGAGAGAAATTATCTTTAGCCTTGCACTTTGTACTCACAGAATCCTTTCATTTGGAGGTGAAAATGTCCTGTGTGGGGGACAAGTGGAGACTCTCCCAATCTAGCAATATATTAAGACCTTGGCAGAATGTCTGATGCATGTCAGACACCTGGAGGGATCTATTCAATTTAGAAATGGGCTCAAGCCAAAAATTCAGAACCCAGTCTCAGATTTAAACACTCCGGAGTTCAAGGATTTTTTGGATAAAGGGTTTAAGCCACTCCATATAAATAATCAAATTACAGAATTTGGTCTGGGCATGGATTACAAGCACCCCTAAAATGCAAGAGTATTTATTTTTTAGGGTTTGATTTGGTTGGTCTGGAAAGCCCTGATTCAGGGTTTGAAATCTTTGCCATCAACCTTGAAAGCAGTTGGTTCATAAATTATTTTTTCCCCCATTTACTGGTTTTCAGTTCTTTTTAAAAAAATGCAGAAGAAAAGGTGTTTGTAAGCAACTTCCCAAATTATTTTTTGCCATCCACGAGCATAGGGCTGCCTGTTTGAATGTTTCCAAGAAAGTATTGTTCTTATGTGACAACAGGTCAGAAAGACTCTGCATTAATTACACTAACATATGGTTATTAACAGATTCTAGCTCAGGGAGCAATACTTTACAATGTTATCTTCCACATAGTCAGATGTTAGCCATATTGTCAGTGCTGGCAGCTATTGTTTCACTCATTTACTTCACAGAGCTAATTACTCCCTAATAATAACTTTACCTTGGAGTTTTTCACTTGCTTGTGCCAGCAAACCTGTTCACACTACATATGCTAATTATTGGCACTTATTCATTATGTTAAGATAGCTTTAAGTTCAAGCTGTGCAGCCTGGCTTTCGGTATGGAGCCAGCTGGCTGCAAAGTTCCACCTTTTTTTTTCCTTTTTTTTTTTTTTTTTTTTTAAACTAAAGTCATTAAAAGTTTTAATATGGGCCTATCTTGTTCTCTTTACAAGATTCTGTCTTTCAGGAGTTCAGGCGTGTAGTTGGTTACTCGTGGACAACTGCAAGTTTATAAGGAGTTCCTGGTTTTCTTAAAATATTTCTCAGCGCTTGCAGTGAGGTCTTTTCTGTTAAGAGGATTGTAAATTCATTTGTACTTTGAACCACGAGGCCATTTACCAAAATGGGTATTAATTTTCTTCCTTTCCCCACCCAGTTCTAGCTCCTTGCCTATTTCATCAGTCCTTACACTTTGCCACTGGGAGTCCCAAGGCCTTTTCAGCGCCTGGCGAGGACGCTTGCTCTTGATTTTGTTTCTTCACGCTTTCAGTGTCCAAGGGCCTAAATCTTCAATGAGCTTTGTAAGGATGGATTCACTGATTTGTCCTGGGCTCAACATAAGTACAGCAAATCAGATCATTCAGATTTGCAGCCTAAAACAGGCAAATTTCATGGGATTTGGTCTATTACATCTTTCCAGAATTCTCAGTGATCCTTTTTCACACTCTAGAATAGTGCATATTCCCATAAAATGCAGAGAAATGTGGTGTCTTCTGAAGATAAAATACTGTCCTTGATTTGCATGAAGAATTTTATGAATACCAACTGAACATCTACATGGGAATCAAAGACAATTGATGGCTTATCCTGGTTAATGTTGTATATACAGTACGAGATGTTACAGAACTGACTGTTTCAGCTGTGACTCTTAAGAGTCCTGTGTCAGATCATCGTCTAGTGTAAATCAGCATAAGTGCTTTTCCACTATCTGGTCAACTGGTCTGACATTTTGTGATGTTCATAAGAAATTACTTTTATCCAAGATAAGGTGAACCTATGTGAAATCCCATTCATTTTTATCAGTAGAGAGAGGAGAATGAAATCTTCCATATGTAAGAATTCAGTTCGTATTGGGGGAAAAAAAAAATCTATTTCTGCCTCCCCACAAGGGATGAATTCTGTAGACTTTTGAGCTACCCTGACATTACAAATAACAGGTTTATTTTGTGGTCTGGCTAACTTTATTAGGAAAAATGCATGCAGAAGACTGGCATTTGGCCATCTTATCTCCTTAGTGTGCACACTACATACATTAGGATTTCTCTTTATTGTAGTATCGAAGAAAATATGAATGAATTAAGTAAGATTATTTCATAATCAGGAAAGACTAAATCTCTCCTGTACACATGTATACATCCTTCCAGTGTCAATATCAACTGGTTTGTAGACCTCAGTGCAGAATTTGGCCATAAAATAGGGGAGAAAAAGGACACCT
The DNA here is from genome assembly GCF_011004875.1 of Balearica regulorum gibbericeps. Taxonomy (NCBI): domain Eukaryota; kingdom Metazoa; phylum Chordata; class Aves; order Gruiformes; family Gruidae; genus Balearica; species Balearica regulorum. The sequence goes on from NC_046184.1 coordinate 73,770,753, forward strand.
GAAACTGAAAAAAAAAATATTTACTTGAAATAAAATATTCTTTCCTGCAACATCCGTTTTTTACAGCCTCAGAGCATTAGATTGGATTCCTTCCTGTATTACTGCAGTTCTGCTTCATTACAGTTCCAGTGATATCAATGAACAGTTTAAATACAATTCTTAACAAAACTGAAGTAAACAGACTTTTAGTTGAGCCATAATAGATGATCTTTACAGAATTTTTTACTTCTGACATTTCTTGGGCTAAAAAAATCTGAGTATTGTTTAGTAAAAATACTGTAGTTGTGACCATATAGTATAATGTCGGGTCCACATTAGACAACGGTCAGGGCCTGTGGTGGTGGTGATGGAGTTTATCCTGTCCTTAAGTGACCTGGAGCTATGGAGACAAGTGATACAGAGAAGGTGGGAGAGGAAAAACTGCAAATTCTGCTCTTAGAACACAGCTCATGCAGTCAGTGCTGCATTATATGAGTAAAGCATGTGGAGTAAATCTGGCAGTGGTTCACTAGGTCAGAAGTTGGTTTTCAAGTGGGAAGAAACTACATGTGATTTCTAAAAGCTTGTTCTCAAGCAGCAGCCTTGGAGCTGACTGTTTGGTGTACCATCCATGAAATTCCAGCTCTCTTGAAACAAGGGGAGAATGGGGTGTTGTATCTGCTAAACGGATCACATTGAAATGAAAGAAACTGTCATTATGTTTAGAGAAGGTTTGAACCAAAACCTTCAAACCATGGTACAGCTTTATTGGGAGTTGACCTTCGCCTGTTTTTACGAAAGACTGAGCCTCAATGCCAGATCTGAATTCATTGTGGAGGTTTGGATTGAGACTTGAACTTTGTGGTTTAGACCTGTATTAAGAGATCCTGGTATCACTGCTCAGACACCACTCAGTTTCTACCTTGGTGGCCTTTTGCTTTCTTGATAGACTTTAGAGCATTAGATAGAACATTACCAAAATAGGCGTACCACCTAGCAACAAAATATTAATATTTTAGGCAAGGAAATGAAATGGGGCATGGCTGAAGAACCTCTACTGCGAAGCTCCTGTAGCATTGCAGGGCTGTGGCTGGGAACCCTGGTTTTAAGAACTATGGAAAGGGGAACCCAGAGAGCCTATGTAGGCAGTTAGATTGATCTTCAAGTTAGGTTTCCAGGTTTAGACATGGTATTTCAGACCAGGTAAATGAAGGTAGAGGAAAGCCAATAGTTCTGGCTTTCGCTTCCTAACTGCTCCTTGTGTATCCCTAAGTTGAAATTTATGTTTCCACACCCTTCCCGTAACTAGAAGTTTGGCAACTAGTTACTGAATCCACTGGAGGTGAGAGTAGATGGGAATATCTGGAGGTAATGTTAGTATCGGTGTCCATCTGACCTGTGAGTGTGAGAAAAAGAGGAAGGTTGCAGGTTATTTTATCAGGTGCTTTTATGTCTGATGACATGGGGACTGTCTGCCAGAGGTGATTAGGACAGAAAAAAACCAACTTAATAGCAATTAAGGAAAGACATCCAGCAGAAATGCTGTGACAAAACTCTTAGGAACCTGTTTATATTTTTAAGGCTGTTTCCTCAAGGAAAAAAGTGAGAGAACACTTTTTTCTTTTTTGAATAAAAGCTTAGTTCCTCCTCAGATATTTGGCACTCCTTAAGATCTGCTGGAGCCTGACGGACTATTCTGACGTTCTGAATGCACCTGAGAGTTACTTCCCAAACATGCCTTTCCTCATGCTAGATCTTGCCAAGATCTTTTGGATAAACCTCATTTGAAGTTTCTAGGACACAGCAATGTGGCATGAGGGAGCCCTAGAAGAATTTTCAAAATACAATTAGCACCTATTTCTAAATCCCATATCACAAAAAGATCTCAGTCAAATCACTTGTAATTCAGCTGAAAGTATGTTCTTTGACAGCCGACCACCTGTAAAGACTTTGGAGGATAAATGACCTCTCATGAGATGGGAGAACTAGTCAAAAAGTATCTAATCTAGGTATTTATCTGTGCTTTGAACCATGTACTTTGAATTCTTGGGTTTACAACAAAAAGCCAATCTTGGTCTTAACTATGGACAGCCTATCTGTATTCTCATACATAACGCGTGTGGAGAGCAGTAAATATGCACTGGACTGATGCAGAGGGGAGGGTCTATTGACTTGTTTAGGAGAGGTGTGCTACTTGCCACTTCTACGTTATGCTTGATGTCTTCAACTAATAGCAATGAAACCTTTATGCTACCTTATGCTGTAACGTACTGTATGACAGCGGAATATTTTAAAACATCCATTTAAATATGTTTTGGAGCGATTTAGAAGAATTATTGGTATACATTTTTGAGTCCCTCTACCTGTTAAACGGCTTCATAACATAGGTCAAATAAACTTGGAAAACTCATCTGAAATAGCTTTTCCATAAATAATGTTATGATTGGAGTTTCAAGTTGTTTCAAGGCTACACGCAGGTGTTGTGGGCCACATTAGGAAACTGTCAATCCTCCACTTCTGTCAATAAAAAACCTTTCATTTTAGCCCTCATGGGTTACAAAATAGAGAATCTCAGAAGTCCCTCTGGCACAGGACAGAGTATGGGTAATACGGCAGCTCAGTAATACTATGTGAAAAGTTGGGAAGGAAAAGGCATGTGTCTGTCAACGGGAGATTCGGGGTTATACGATTCTGTCCCTGTTCCGACAGGAAAGTGTATGCTGTGCAAGTGAAACTGTCAGAGGTGTGTGAGAAATACTGTTTGCATTCTGTTTGAAATTTTCCCTTGGGTATCACCATCTCTTGTATGGTGCATGCCTATATGCTTGCATATGTGTGTGGACTCCTGTGTGTGGGGCATCTGTTTCGTGGGTACTGTGTGTATATATATATATGTGTAAATATCAGTACATGTGCACATACACACACATTTACATTTTAAAATAAATACCAGAAATGAGATTTATAGATAGCTTTCCTCATTTGCTTGTGTGGTGTGTGAGACGTGTGCACACACATCTACTGGAAAAATGTGTGTGTTTATAGTTCTGTATGGGCACAGATGATGCGTGTGTGTATACAGACACAGACAAACATACACTCACACTGTGATACATTAGATGCACTTAGATCTGTAGGACTCACTATTGACTTTAATTAGAATATCAGCATAGCCTTCTTGTAAAAATCATTAACTTAGAGTTATTCTTGCATTGTTCTGAATACATATTTAGCGTATTTCTTGTCTGAAGTGACTCGCAATGGAGACTTATTCCACTGGTTGAGTCTGAGGAAAGTTAAGTCCCTGGAAAAAATCAAGGTACGCAGCCAGACCAGCCTGTGGGTGTGCTCTCCTGGTTCTTCCCTAGCACTCAGTCATTTCAAGCCATGACAGACTCGTCTGCTGTTCCAGGAGAGAGCCAGACCACTGCAGCTCTTCAAAAAGGCTTCTAAGCAAAACGTAGGCATTGCAGCACTTCTGACATTAAAATAAAGGTATCGAAACCATTTGATTAACTGAAGATGCTTCTTCATGATTACTTAATGACATGGTGGGAGTTTGAAGCTCGTCATTAATATTGTCATTTGTCTAAAAAATATCTTCTAAGTGCTGCTTGGCACTGAGGTGACTAAGCACCATATTATCGCCTGAGCCTGGGTCTGTCTCGACCAGGCATTGTTAAATTCGTTGCGTCAGGACATTCTGCCATGCAGCCCTAGGGGACCCTACGAAAGGCATTTGCAGGCAGGAACTTGAAATAAGCACAGCCTCAGCGTAATTGTAGCCAAACGGTTCCACAGAAGGAGTGTCTGTGTGTGGAGTCTGAGCGTCCAGCTGTTCGGAGGAGGATTACGAGGGCTTTAATGGAGAGCACAGATGGAATCAGTACTATTGTCCGGAGTATTCTGGGGCAGAGGCTAAAGTGTGAAGGATGATCAGTGGTGAGCTGATTGGAAAGGGAAAAAAAAAAAAAAGAAAGAAGGGAAAAAAAAATCCCCTTGTTCTCTAAAAAGCAACGGGATTGATGCTGTCCAATGGTGAGGGTGCAGAGGAAATAGTTCCCAAAGCTTGCTTTCATGGTTAGCAGGCATTGTAAAGATGGCACAGGTCATGTGTTGTGTGCAGCTGTTTAGAGGTTCTTACAGAACTGTTAGAGACTTAGCAAGGCCCATTATTCAAGGCACTAAGGCAGTTTTACTGGATATGGACTACTGCAATTGTATAAGCTCTCCATTGTGTGAGTACTAATTTAGAGTGCTACCATAAGCCAGCCATACAATCCATGCTTCCCATGAATGAATGAGTCATCTTGATGAAAAGGCTCAGAGCACACAGCTCTGACTTTTAGTCTTAAAGGGACCTGATGTGTTCAGGCTGGATCACATTTTAATGAACAAACTCGCTGGCAAAATATTTTGGGTTTGAACTGCTGAAATAATCCTTTTCTTTTTGGAGAAAGGTATCATACCCAAAGATTTCAGATAGGTTTTCATTTGCCTTACCATGTTAGGTGTATTTGTAGATACTGATTTGTTATGGGATATTAAAGTGTTACTAATGTGCTTGTGTAAACATAACAGGTTTCAAGGCCACTCGGTAAGCCAGCAATTTATGTCCTAAATCATTCCTTTAGGTGCCAAGGAGCCCCATGATTGTTTTATTCAAAACCATTTGGCTGCAGGAATGCAGCTGTTTTTCATTAATGTTGTCCACGCACATACACAAGCAACGTGGTGTTGTATAGCACTGGTGTGTCTTTATTTCCTTGCCTGCAAAGAGTAAGAGAACAGTATTAGGACCTCTAAAGTAGTTGCAACTACAGTTGTTCGGTAAAGTAATTTTCTGTAGCATTCTTACCTGGATGGCTTAGGGTCACATCAAAAAAGAGGATTCTCCCTCTGATAACAGGACTTAGATAGCCTTTGGGAACGTCTAAATTGAGGGACTCAAGAGCGCTTCCCGAGTTCATATGCACATCCTGTCCAGCCGTCATTGAGACAGACCCTTGAAGAGCCTTAATTCAAATGTGGGCTCTGAAGCTTTGTGGGCATCTAAACATACCTAGCACGTGCTGATGGGATCTGAGAGTTTTCTGTATTTCTCCTTCTGTGCATGCCCTGAACACCTAAATGCTTAGCTCCTGCCCAAGGGTCACGGCAATCCAGAGACAAGGCAGGGCAGCATTGGCTCAACCAACAGGCATGGTGCCTGAAGCATCGTGACAGCGTTGTAAAATGTCACTGCTTCCTTTCCAACACACAGCAATTAAGGGCTAGTCCTTCCTTTTTTGTGTGTGCAGTGGTCTGGTGAAAGCTTAGCAGTTGCCTAAGAAATGGAAAGAACTGGGTTGGGGCTTCTGTTTCCTTAATGCAATTCACATTGTGTCTCCCACATCTCAGGAGAGACGAGGCCTTTCTCCACATCTGCTGAAACTGGGCTTCAAGCAAAGAGAGACATACTGTTCATGTCTTAAATGGAGCAAAAAAAGAAATGTCATAGCTCAGTATCCCACTGATGATGACATTTGAGCCTGTGTTCTGCTCCACAGATGTCTTGTGGTGTTTTTTTTTTTTTTAATTAAAGTTATTTTTTTTAAAATTAAGTTATTTCTACCAAGTACCATTGGGGACAATTTGTATTGACTTCAGCAGAGCAAGGACTCAACACAAAGTTCCTATAGTTCAAATTTTGCCCTTAAGAAAATAATGATTATTACAAAGTCCCTTTTCTGAGCTGAATACTACTTAAAACATAAAGGCATTTAAAAAAAATCAAATATTACTTTATGTTTTCATCACATTTACTGGTAGTCTAATTTTTGATCTCTGTTACTATCAAACTAAGTTTATTGAGTCAGCTTTGTTTAATTAGTTTAATTTTACTTGTTCAGCAGCATTGCCAGAGTTGTACTTTTCAGATTCACAGCTCTGAATGAAAATATTCCCTGTGACTGACAAGACAAAACAAAAACAAAAGTGGAAAAGGAATTATTAAAATGTTTATATTTGCTTAGGTAAAATGCTTCCAGAACTGAAATTTGGAGCAGAAAATATGTAAGAATCTTGATACTTAGTTAACTAACTTAAATGTATTCTTACTGAAGTGTCAGAACTTTCATTTGCTTTACTGAAAATCAGGTCTACCACACAAAAGCATGTTAAGTGTTAGTGCCTAAATTAAAAAAAAAAAAAAAAAAAAAAGTGCCCACTTCCAGTGAACATTTGCAAAATTGTTTATCTGGCAAAAATGTTGGGGGTTTCAAATAAATCTGCATATCCTCAGTCACGCCAGTGAGTGAGTGAAGACTACTCAAGGGCTTTTCCCACTCTCACTTCAACCAAACTCAGTGGCTTCAAGTGCTGTCATACTGTGTGACATGATGAGAGCCATGAGGTTCATCAGTTCCCACCGTTACACTGGGGCTGCATCTGTCCCATCGCTGATTTGCATTAGTGAACCTTAGTAATAAGCCTCTGATTTTCAGTTGCACCAAGCATCCAGCCCCAGAGACTGTGTTCTAGATTAAAACTTCGTTCTCTGTCTCCAGTGGTGCTTAAAGAGATCTCAGGAGTACTTTATAGCCAGCAGTGTTTCAGTACGAACAGTACTAGGAATAAATCAATTGATCAGAAAAATTCCTTTTATTGCTAAAGAGAAATGCATGGCTGAAGAGCCATGGTGTATGTTTAGAATAGAATAGATGGATCACATCACTGTCATATTTTCAGAGCTTTTTACAGTGCTCGGTTATATTCCTCTCTCCCAGACGCATCACATCTACCTTTCTCTTTAGTATGCAAATGCACAATTAAAAGCATTCAACAGATAGAGATGAATAAGCTACTACAGTGTGCTGCTAGTAATTTATTTTCATTAACTGGGAGTATGTGGAAGTACCGCAAAGAGCAAAGAGATGCTGGAAAGTTGTAATAGATAAGAATCTACTGACTGCCTTTATGTAAGACAATAGATCTTGTGAATATTCTGCTTCCTCTCCAGGCAGTGAGCTAGTATGGTTAACCAAAATTGTTGAGTAATTGTTCTGTGGTTGAGAACAAAATGCTGAATTAAACTGTTCCCAGCACAATAATTGTGTGATTACAGCATTTATGTTGCTGGCCAAAAGAACAGTCATTAGGTTTGGAAGACTTACCAAAACCACAGGCACAGAAAAAAAAAATGCAAATCACATGTAAATTGTCCTCTAATACCTATAGTGGCTTAAAAATTGAACTAGGAGTATGGTATGTGTATATTTAAAGGCAGTCAAGCCAGAAGAAATGATTGTACATTCAAGAACTACTTCAGACTAGGAAGAAAATACCCCAAAATTATTCATTTTCATTATGTTGTACTTTTCTCCCTCTTGTGAGATCCTGCACTTCATATATTACGCGTGTATTCTGCTTTGTGATTGCTATTACATTTTTCCCCACTGCATACCAATCAGATATTGTCTGGGAGTTGTAAGGTAGGTAGGACTCCCACACCTAACTAAATCTTGGGCCAAGTTGATTCAAAGAGCAATGTACAGGGGAGGCAGGCAGCAAATGTTTATCTGATTGCTGTAATCCACCAGTAAAATTAAAAACTGATTTATGATGCTAGGTGCTCTTGTGAGGTAGACAATTTTCTTCTCCATTCTGTGGTCCATATCTACAAGAGCCAGAGAAACAATTAGATTTAGTCTCTCCTTTTTTTTTTTTCTTTTGCTGTTTTTCCTCATATTTCTAATAATAATAAAGGAGGAGGAGGAAGACAAGGAAGACCTGAAGGAGACAGCAAAGAAAAAAAAAGACAGAATGTTTAGGACAATCAAAATTGTAACAAGCTGCAGGATTTGGATAGCTGGCTACCTGGCTGTACAGAAATCAGATGATGAGATGTCTAAACTTTATCATTGTATCTGCAGTTAATTGCGTTTTAACTGTATTGCTGTCACCAAATCGTAGGCACAAAATGAGAGACTCTCTTCAGTCCTATTCAGAAAATGTTCCCAAATAAAACCTGTGAAAAGCATTTTCATATGAGGATTTTTGGTAACAAGGGAAAAAAAGCGTCAGGACATGAATGGAAGAGTGGCTGCGTATCTATTTAAATAGTCTTTCTTTTGCAACTTGAATCCTTTTCACTTTTAAAATCGAACTTTTGATGGTAGAAGTGAACTCTATTGAGGAGCAATTCCACTGGCAAAAGGGACAGTCAGAAACAAGTCTGAACAGCTGAAAGATTGAAGAGTGATCTTTATTGTGCATTTTCCTGGGCAGTAATTAGAGGCTATCCAATACTAGAAATGTGTTTTCCACAGAGGTTTCTACTAACATTTGGTCTTAGTTTTCCTGGCCATTTGTCCATCACATTGAAGTGCAGGGGTTTTTAAGATCATGTAGAGAGCAATAAAACTCAATATAAAATAATAATAATATTGTCTTCGGGAAGGAATTACATTGAGTTGTTGTAGCAACTAGTGCTCTGAAACTGATGTCACTGGAGACCAGACATACACTGAAACATGTATCTGATTTAATAATAATAAAATTGGGAAAAAGAGGGAGCATTCAAAGCGTTTAATCAGTGGATTTAAGTCTAAGATTTTTCTGAGCAGACCCAATTCTGCCAAAGTCTACACTGATCATGCCATGAAGAATGTTTCTTTCCCTGTACTGTATTAGATTGTATATGGTTTTATTAACTGTGTCCCTCAACCTTTCAATTTAAAGAAAGCAAGAGAAGGTACAGACTTTTAGTGTGGAATTTGTTTTCTGAGTCCTTTATGTCTATTTTTTCTCTCTTTTTCGAGATAGTATGATTTTAAGTGGATGACTTTGATAGGACTTTCATGTTTGTTTATACCATTGCACTATTCAGCAGCCGAATGGGTTTTGAATTTCTGCCCACTACATGATACTAAATAACCCCTGTTTCTTGCCCACCGCCTACACATTAAAATTGTTGTGTTTGTTTTAATTAATGATATTCCACTTGTCAAAGAGATACTGAGTGAAAAACACATCTTGAAACCTTAGGGGTTTGTTTGAAAGAATATGCCTTCTTCTCTATATAGTAGTATTACCTTAAATCATATGAAGGAAATTGGCACAAAAAAAGCCCAAACCAAAACAAGAAATAGTTATTATAAGGCAGAATTCCAATGATCGCCTTGTCTTCTGTGTCAACTAATTGGAGTAAGCAAGATTTCTGTGTTAAGGGTTATGAAAGTAGAATTGTTTCACATTAGTTGATGAGACTTAAATATTTTACTGTAATTATGTATAGAATCATTACAAGCAATGTGTTGTGGGTGACTCATAATGAGTGGCAGTGGAAGAGTTGAAATAGAAGGCCAGATTGTGGCGATACTGCAGTGCAAGGCGGTTAGAGAGGGAGATACCACTTCAGGAACAGAGGAAAGCTTTAGGGAACTATCACCTCCCATTACTGGTACCTACCATGCGTACTGTGGTGGGAATGAAGGAAGACCAGGATGAGAGATGGGCCTACCTTGCAAACCTTTTGCTTTCCACCGAAATACCACAGCATACGCATTGACTTCATCTTACTTTATGGTCCCCCGTTTCATCAAGCGGTGTTTGAACAATGGGGTAGTACTACTTTTGATTCACAGCTTTTCTCCAGGAGTGCCTCAGGATCATTAATAAAATAACGAGTCTCTTAAAAGAAGGCAGTCCATTATTAGTGGTTTAGGCCCTAGATATTGATCTATTCATGAATTTGGACTTTACTATTGTGTCAAAAATGAGGTCATGGCACTTGCCGCCTTCTATACACCATCTTAAATACAGTGGTTTCCATAGTAGAACTGTTCTCCCTGTTTCAGAGGTTGAAAAATTATTTTTTTTGCATCAGTAGGCAGGAAAAATATTACTGCAATTTATACATCAGAATGATTAGTTACTGGTGTTTGAATATGTAATGGAAAAATCAACAATGGGTAAAGGGGGAGGTGTAGCAGCTGGCCTTAACACAGTTACCTCTGAATAACTTTATATGACAAAAATACCAGTCAGCCTTGCTTAGGTATAATGGCATCAGCCTTGCTTTTGCCACCCCTTTCTTGATCTTTTGGGGAAAATGCACTAAAGAAATCTTCAGTGTGTACGTTCATACCCCAAAAACTGCATCACTTATGTCTACATAGGAGTAAGAACCACAATTAGAATAAATATGTTTCTTTACCTAAACTGCATTCTCAACCTGAAAACCATCTTGGGCAGGTTTATAGCCAAGCATTTTATGGTCCTGTTTGCATCCTTTGCATGAAACATGCACAGCAATACTTTGGTGTCCAGAGGAGCCCAAAGGCACCTCGAAAGGGCTGAAGAGATAGCAAGGAGGGGCATTTCTCCTAGCTCACGTAATTTATCTGTCAAAAAGAGCTGACACAAGCTGTCCTATTTGCTGCTCCCTGCTTCCTCTGAAGCAGTAGTTAATATCGGGCTTTCTTTCCAGACCTCTTTGGACAGCAGTCCATAATACTGTTGCACAAAGACTTTTGATCTGGTAAAATGTGAGCATTGGGTATACCCAAGAAGTGACTTTGAAAAGAAAGAGAGCTGGGTTAGCACACATGTGCAAAACCCAGCCACTTCAGCCTCTTTAAACAGAATGTGGAAAATCAGGAAAAAGTGTGCAGGTGACTTCTGGAAGGCTGATATGAACAATGACAAGGGAAGTATACTTATTTTTGTCTCTGATTATGGTATGTACAAAAATTCCCATAGTTCATTATAATCTGAATAACTGAACCAATATATAATAGATCAGCTAACTGTAGAAAACAGTACGCATGTGCAGCTCAAGAAATTATCCTACATGCTGCCTTTTAAAACACATCAGGAAATCTCACACCTGTTTTCTTTTCACTGACAAATGTTTCGCTGAATAGCTTACTGCTAGAGCAATCAGCACTGGTCCAGACCTCACTGGGAAAAGCATTAACCAAGCATCTGGGAACTGTATGCTCCATCATACGCTGTGAGGTAGCATCAGTCATTAATGTAAGTTCATAGATTTTCCAGTTTGAAGGGAGTGACTTTGCAGATTAACTCTTGCTACATGACAGTTCTGTTTAGGAGCAAGTTGCTATTAGCCAGCAAAACCACAAATAGAGGACAATATACAATGTAAATCAGCAGTTTTGACAGCCTCAAGTTTGTGGCGGGTTTCAATTATAGTCCTGGCTTATTCTTCTAGGAAGGGTGCTAACATTTAAACAAGGCACCTAGGTGCTCGGAAGCTATGGCACAAGAAACAGTACCTGTGTGAATGTTAAGTAAGGTGAAATAAGTCGGTTTGGCCCAAACACTGGTCATCATACCTCAAAAGCCAATTTTGTGTCCTCTGCTAACTTTAACCTCTTCATGAAACAAATGGCTCAATCAGCCGAACGATGGATCTTTTTCTTCTCTAAAAAGGAAATAGAAATTATTTTGAGCTTGGATTAGAAAGGGCTCTTTTGAGAGTGCACTTCAGTCTTCCCATGTAGCTGTTACCTGAATTAGAGTAGCTCTGAAAGTTCTGGTTTTGCCAGAGGACCCCACACACTGGGGTGTTACATAGTCTGGAGCAGCCATTCCTGCATGAACTTTTAGGCTTTTGACTTAAACCAGCTGCATTTTGGAATGAATTCCAGTTTATGTTCTTTTTATTTTGGGTAGCCTCTTCCTTTTCAGTTAGGCTATTTGTTCAAATGCCTTTGTGACAGAATTGCCCTGTAGATAACTTATACGCTGAGTGACACAAGCATGAGTGCTTCTTGCTGCATGTCATCCCAAATGGGAAGAAGTCATCTTACTGCTTTTCCCTCCTCTGTATATTTTTCTGTACCAAATCAAATATAAAAGAAGTGTTCTAAAGTTCTTTATTTTAGTTACATAAATGAATAAGTAATACTGCTTTTACTTTAGAAGTATCCAAGAGCTGGTCCTTAATGCAAAAGGTCCTTTTGGCTTATGTCCTTCAAAGTGCTTGTGGAGGTGTTTGTCTCTCACCAGCACATTTTGTTCTATAGTGAGAAATGGAGGAGGGAAGCCTTTGAAAGCAAGTTATCGATGTGGAAACAGCTACTGTCTGTACTATGTGGCAGTTTAAGACACTTCTCTGCACTGCAGTTAAAAAGGCTAAGCATGTGTTCATTTAGTAGTACTTACAGATTTTATGATGAGACGAATTTGAGATGGATGGTGACGCCTGGATTCTCTTGCAGGACTGAGCAAAGACAGAAAGTTTCCAGCCTGAAAAGCCTTGCTTTTTTAAAATGAAAAATGTTCATGTAATTCTCTGAGATGTGTTTCAGTTTTCCTGAAAGTTTGTTCCTTGTGTTTTCCGTGAGCCAAATTGCATACATACCAACTATTACCTGTTAAGGATTGTCTCCATATTCCATTAAACTAATAATTTTTTCCACACTACCACTCCACATAGAGCTCTCCTGTGCTAGTGAAGTTGTAATGGGGGGTGGGGGGTCTCCCTAAATAGCCTTTTTTATTCTTCTTAAAAGATTGCTGCTCTGAGAGCATGTTTTTCTATGATCAGTGTCACTGTTTGCAAACAGTTGTGAACAGTGAGGTGCTACTATTGAGTGAACGGAGGTGTTCAGACAGAATGAATTTTGCTAAGTACTGGTATGAATTGTGTAAGCCTCCTATGCAGCAAAGGGAAGAATAATATTAGGGCTCAAATCATCCGCTGCAGAAGAATTTTCAGGTAGAGATTCATAAAATCCTTTGTCGGGATCCCTTATACCAGTCGGTCTGGCAGAGGAGCGAGCTGCCCCTCAGCAGTAAAAGCAAAGCGTTAGGTCAGAGCACGGGGTGGAATGGGTGTGCTGTCTGTTCCTCGGTGTCTTCCTCTCTGCATCTCTGCTGCTTGGCATCCGCCTTCTGTTTTGCGTCTTAAGCACTCACGAAGCACCCCATAAAAAGCCACCTCAAACTCAGTAGGAGAGTGATCATTGCATTACCTGGATAGGCAAGGCTCCCTTTAGGACACGCATATGTCATTTTAGGGAACTGATGTAGGGAGGAGAATGAGGACAACAACATTTTCTTTTCTTATTTTAAGCGTCACTGTAAGGGAAAATAGCAGATTGTAGTTATATGAGGATATATATTTTTATTTCCCTTAAGATAGATGTGGGGTGTGTGAGGGAGAGAGAAAGAGATGGCCAACACATATGCTAATTAAAGAATCCGGTCCTTGAGCATAGTGTGTGCCACCATGAGCCAAGTGTTTCTGGAGGAAGGGGGACCGATGCAATTAAACATGTCATTTTTGAAGGACAGATTTATGTTATTGCATGTTAAATGTGCATTAAATTATTTCATATACAGTAGAAGAGATGCTTAACTTACAAACAAGTCTCAGGCAAGAAGATACTCATACAACAGTTTGTAGTTAAAAGAATCATTCATGCACATCCACGGTTCTAGGAATGTAAAATCTGAACTTTGAGGCTGCTGAGAAAAACTCAAATGAAAATAAAAATTAGCCACACTTCGACATGAAGAAGCCATGTAAGAGATCATTTCAGCAAAGATGCTCATACTGCTCTTGAAGGGCATCTTCTGAAGAGCTCGAGAGAAAAGTACTGCTCAGAGTTTTGTCAGTTTGTAGAGAAGGGAGTGTTGCTTTTAGCAGCCATTCTTACTCACACTAAGTAATTTGTTACTCCATCACCGGTCTCACCGAAATGGATAGAATTGCTTCTGAAGGACTAGAGGTGGGTGGAAGATCAGTATTCGCCCCTCAGGGGAAAGTGTTATATACGGATGCCAGGAAATGTATTGAAATATTTATCTTGGAGAGAGGAAAACTTACATAAAAGTTTATGCTAATAAACATGTAATGAGCAACTGCGGAAATGAAATTGGTGGAAGTGTATAAAGATAAAATAAATAACAGTAATAGCAGCTGCTACGTTAAGGGCTTAGATTTGTTGAAAGTACAGGTTTATGTTACTTGAGAAATATTATAAGCCTGCTAGATTAAGCAACAGTCACGTGAAGGGGGGAAATTGTGAACTTTTTCATTAAGGACTGTGTTGGGATGCATGGGCATAATGGACTAAAATAAGGTCAGTCATGCTATTCTGATTCTGACATTTCCTAAGCTTTCAAGGCCTAACTTTGCAACCTTAACGTTTCCTTAAACTATTTTGTCTCTAGCTATTTATATAGTGACCCAAAGCACACGTGACGTTTTACAGAAAATAGAGTAGAACTGTAGTTGTCAAGCGTTTGCAGCCTAAATTTATATAAGTCACAGCAGGAGCTAGTAACAAACAGTAGGGGTGACTGTTAAAAACATACTGCTTACTGCTTAGGTAGCTGTGGTAACCATAGTATGTTCCTAAAAGTAGGTAGGAGACCAAAATTTAGGCGGAAATGCTACAATTATAATGAAGCTGGGAATGCTGGGAATCTAGCTGTGGCTACACTGAACATACATCTTTTGTGCGGTTGGATTTGGTATGGTCAAGTCATAAAGGACATGCACAGATTTGTGAAGATGCTGGCCCAGGCTTTGATAACTCGAATCAGTTCCAAGTTTACTAACCAATTTCTTTTGATAAGGATAGGTCATTTAAGGGCAGATCTTTCAAAGGCATTGAAACAAATAAAGATACAGTGACACACTTCCCCAAATTGAAAATCTCTACAGGCAACTCTGGATGCCTCAGTTTCCCACTTGCACAGTAGATAGACTATTAGTTGCTTGTCATGTGCTCATACTGCTTTTTTCATTAATAAGTTCTTTAGAGCTCGTCCCCTTTTTGGATTTTCAGTGACAAGTATGAAGGGTCCCTGATTTGGGTTTGGGCTCTAGTTGAAACTTGGTTGTAATTTCTTCCACTCCTAAAATAGTTTGCTGTTACAGAAGATGGCTTGCTGTCCTCATTATGAATTAGAGAACCTTTACTTTTTTGGCCTGTTTGAACTTTTGTGTGTCTGCTTCCTTAAGGGGAGTATTTCTCATAAACTAAATCTCAAGTGGTATGGTTTTACTTACTTCATTTCATCACCATCTTTCCTCTTGCCCCAAATTATGTGTCAGAGATGCATGAAAGTATGAATGCATTGACTAGCGAATTGATTGTATAGAATATTACGGCTTTCATGATATTCAATTCATTTCTTTGTTATTTTATATCTGTCATATGCCTTTTCTGTGCATACCATGCCTCTACAGTTTGCCATGCAGTACAAGAGTATTTCTGGTTCATCTGATATGTGATATCTGATATCTGATTAAAAGAAAGATCAGGGAACTGTGTGATCAGTTGACATTGTGGCAATAGTATGTGTGGTGAAAAAACAGGCCCTTAGAAGATTGTATCGGTACCATCCAGACTAATATCCTAATGTAGATAAGAAGTTACAAGGTGAAATTGTAGCCCATTAAATCCATTGGGAATTTTGTGAGGATTTAAACTACAATCTTTACCTCTAGGTAATTACAGCTAAGAAGAAGTAATCACATAAAGAGATTGGCCAGTGGAGAATCCTGACAGCTATATGCATTTTTAGATTGTTAAAGATGTGTTTCTTTTTATGGACTTATTTATATGTCCATTAGCAGAACAAATTGAAAGGCCCAAAAAATAGCTCTGATTTGCAATCCGTTACGTTCAAATTAGAAATGCAGTATCAAGATGTTAACATCAAGAAAACATTGGAAAGTATGTAAACTTTATAACAAAAAACATTTGAGAGAGATGTAACTGACATAGTAATAGCCTTTTAAAAAAAAAAGGAAAGAGGAAAACACACTTCACGTAAAACTCAGGAGGAGGGCCTGTATTCTGTGCCACTTGAAACAGTTGTATCGTAGCAATTCTAGGCAATAATAATAAGCATAACAAAAGTTAAGATGTAGTAGTTAAATCAGCCATAAAAATGAAGAGTCCGTAATTTGTATTGTATTGTGTCAGGTAACCGGATTAAAATAAACTAATGTTTGCACTTATTTGTATTTGGGAGAAAATGAAGTGTAGCTGTTTGAGTGGAGCTACATACATTCCATCCTGGAATGAAAATCACATTGTTTTGACTGCGTTATTTCTGTATCCATGCAAACCATCCTCATCACTCTATAGCTCTTACCTCCTGAATGCAACCAGGGTTGTGTCATTTGAAATTAGTGGGTATAAGGCCCCTTGGAGAGATAAAGAGGACCAGCGATTTGAAAACATGAAATGCAGCAGTCAGATTTAAGAAGAAAGGGCATTTTCCTGGTAAATGTTTTCCTAAATGGGAATTTTTCAGTGTGGTGTTTTGCTCGTGTATTTGGCAGTCACTTGGAATCAAGTGCAGACTTGTGCTACATTGTGGGCTTGGCAATGACAATTTGTGTGTGTGTGGTGCTTTAGTTATATTAGCCCTGGAGGCAGAGTTAACACTTGCAGTGGGACAAGAGTATTTGCAGTCATCAGAGAACTTTGCAGTCAGCTTCAATAACATCACTCCATTTTTTTCACTTTTTTTTAACATTTTTTTTGGCAGCAAAGCTCTTAGTAGAACCATCTGTCTTTCTATTAGTGTTTTTGAGTCCTGTTTTGAAGCTTCTTTGCTTGGCAAAGTCACTTTCATCCTTGGAAACCATTTAAAAAAAAAGTTCTGTGGCTTTTTGCCGAAGAAGAGTACTATGCAAAAATTCCACACGGCTGTTCATTTTTGTTCTAAAAGAATGCAGTTACTTTGTCTTTGTCTTAAAAAAACCCTCCAAACCCCCAAACAAAACAAACAAAAAATAAACGCATGAAGAAAAGGCAGACATTGGGCAGTTCTAGGGTGACTGAGTGGGTATAGAGAATAAATTACATTTTATATGCTTTTTTTCTCCAGCAGTCCAGTTAAAAGTGTATGTCTTCTAGTTAACAGGATCAGAATAGAAAGGAGAACACTGAAATAACAAAAAATGGATCGAGTTAGTTCAGTGAGCAGAGCTACACCTACTCTAGCTTCAGTCCCAACCTTAATCTCCCAGTGCAAGAATTTCCATCAACAGCGCTCCTGCGCTCCATCCTAACAAATGGTTTTGGACTATAAAGATGCAGTCAGCACACACACACGGGTGTTGACAGGTCCTGGCGTAAATGAAGAGGTTACCTTCCCAAATTTCGTACCGCTCTTCTGCCTTGTAGCAGTGTTGGGTGAGCCAGGACATCTCCTGGATCTTCAGGAGATTAAATTAAAATAAAATTAAGTCAAGGTGCTGTAGTCTGAACTGTGACAACCAAGGAGCTGGCATAGGTTCTCTTTCACCAGTTCTGCTGCACAGGCAATAACAAAGGGAGTAACACCTTCTTACACCTCTGGCCAAAAGAGATTGTCTATCAACACGCTAATTCTCCTTGTTTCTTAAGGTCTTTGATAATGTATCCGTACCTCACATGCCTTAGCTTTACAGTGCCATTAAAAATCTGGATGACCTCTCTTAAAGAATGAGTCAGTCTGCCTTTACTGACTGATCTGGTCAGTACAGTGGGGTTTTTTAATTAAAACCAGCCATTTAACATTTTAATCTAGCAAACTTTTTGTTTCTCATCTGGGTGAAATACAAAGACAATGTCCATTTCTAGCAATTAAAAACTGACAGAACTGGGTAAAAGCAATAGTATTAGATGTTGTGCCATGGCCGACTTCCAGTTTTGATGACTAATTTCTGCATGTCTTAAGTCCCCTGCAGTATCCACTTACAATATAATATTTTCCATTTCCTGACTTGCATGGTTGTGTACAGTTGCTGTGCAAAGTTGAACAGCTAATGCTTCAGACATAGCTGTGTTTTATTTGTGAATAAAGTCTCTGAGCCTTTTTTCTTGCCATCTCAGAGACATTGTCTTTTCACATGTACCAATAAGTGCATGTATATGGGCAGAAAAATAGTACTGACCGTGCTGTACGCTACTTATGCACATAGTTGTACTTCTGTGTGTGTGTATCTTTGTGTTTGGGCTCAGTCAGGGTGAAAGCTACTGTCTGAGACAGAGACATTGTTACACGGTGCAATAAAAGAGCCACCCTGCAGTCAAAGAGAAGTGAGGCATTATGGACTGTGGGGAAAATAATTAATGGGGATATAGGTATGTGTTAGCAGAATCTTTCGATTTATTTTGGATTAATGTAATTCACATGAAGTGGTTTGGTAATTAAGGTGAGGCTGACTAGTCGATGCTACTGGAACACCCCATTATGGAGGAGCATATTCAAACCTGACCTCTCAGAGCAGAAGTGAGAGAAAACACGTAAGCAGACATTTTCCCCCACAAAATTCCACGTTTGATTTTCCCTCTCCTGTTCAGCAGGTCCAGGGTCAGCTGCCTCCATTAATGATTCCCGTATTCCCTCCAGACCAACGAACCCTAGCAGCAGCTGCACAGCAAGGATTCCTTCTTCCTCCTGGTTTCAGCTACAAAGCGGGATGCAGTAAGTCCTGTAGATTTTTTTAGCTGGAAGTGGGTATAGGGCACAATTTCATGCCAATCTGTATAAAAGTATCACCTCTCTCGCCAGATGGACAAAGCCATTAACTTGCACAGATGAGTGTAAAACAGAGAATTAGCCGGTATCGTATGAGAAAAGGTTGTCAGAGATGAAGTGTGCGTTTCAACGCAACAGCAAAACATTTCACACGACAAGTAGATTTGTGCACCTTCTTTCTGACAGATCTTTTTGACAAGTGAACATGCTCATGACCACACATACATACATACATCTGAAGAGAAGCTATTTGAAACTTCCCAATAAATTTCAACACTGTTGCAAGAAAATATGTTTTTTTCCTGAAGCAGCCTGCTTACTATTTGTGAACTGAGGGCCTATTCTAGTCTCTTTCTTCACACAGAACTCACATTAATCTCAACGGGGGTTCTGCACAGAGATCAAAGTTAGCATATGTCTTTCAGTTTGATGGACTAACACAAACTATGAGTATATTTATGAGAGCCTAACACTAAAAAATATAGCATCTACATTTTTAATCTTTGAAAGATTTGTATTGTTCTCTATACTCCCTAGATTTTTTTGGAAATTTTATTTAAGCCTTCTATAGGATTTCATGTTCCTGTCAGCAGGATGATAATAAATAGAAGTTAAAGAATAATTGAGGAACTCCATTTCCATGAATAGACTGAGCTAGAGCATGAATTTCATAGACTTGTTTTCATGCATTTGTGCTTGTATAACTCTTCTGACATCAGTTTCCTACTGAGTTATCTAGGACTTGCTTATTCTATTGTTCTCTAACATGGGTGTTTAGCTTTATTGTGTCCATGTCAGTGTATCCATCTGTGTCATTGACTAACTCACTAATTCATCAGTTGTTTTGAGTTACTCAGGACTTGCCACTGCTGCAGTTTCATAAAATCAGAACATAAAAAGTTTCCTTTAGTTAAGCTGGCTTAGCCCACAATTTCTGATTTCTTTCAGTTTCTGTAACATTGCAGATACAGTACTTGAATGCACACTTGAGTTTCTTTGGCCACTAATTCCTTTTCCTAATGTTGTACAGACTGGGACCACTGCTGAAAATTACTGTCCAAAACACTCCACGTCTCTCAGCAGCCGCAGTACCACAGCACAGGCTCATTCAGTTCTTCCAGTGATTTCACACTCAGCCTCTCTCAAATGGGAGAAGTAGTGATTCACATTACAGAATGTTTACCTGAAAGCCACACTGAGTATGAATGCTACCATAACTGTAGGCCTGGAAAAGGTCAGGAAAGCACCCCATTAGATATATCTGACAGATTAAATTAGTTCCATGTTAATGAAGTGTGGTTTGGATAGCAAGAGTTGAGACTGGGGTTTTTTCCTTCTTTTTGCTGCATGTACATTAACTGTAAGACAGTCCTATAGTTCTTCACATCCATGAAGTACATATGACATCGCATGTTTGTGTAACCTTGAAAATGAAAAAGAAAAAAGAGCAAAGTTGCTGCTGCTCCTGGCAGTAAGGCTTGGAATTAACAGCATGCCAAGGTCTAGGGCTGAGCAGAAGCCAGTGGAAAAAGACAGCTCTGTGTTTGGTGATTCCCTGGCATGTTTGACTGAATTTGACTGAGAAGCTGAGGAAAAGTGATAAGTAGTCCAAAGGATTTTCTTCTTTTTACTCACAGTTTAGTGTAAACAAAAAAGCATATACGGATTTAGCTACACCTAAAAGGCTTGTAGCAATGAAAAACCTAGCTGCCTTAAAACTATAACATGTTCACATCAAGTAATGTTTTTGACAGGCCATTAAAACATATTTCTCCCACTTTCCTGCTTGCCCTTCTGTGTATCAGTCCTCTTGGCAAAGATGTGGTAGATTGTAAACCAAAGAGCTTTGGATAAAATTTTCTAAAGCACCTGAGTGATGTAGGAGGCTCAATCTTCATTTGAAGAGTGACAAAGGCACTAGGATCTAAGTCTCAGAAATATTTAGCAAATGTTTGTATTGTAAACTTTAGTACCGTCACCTATTCTAGCTTGAACTGAGCTAAAGTGGGTACCAGTATAGCACTGCAACAGAAAACATACGGCAGGTTACTTTGCTCAACTTCTCAGCATGTTAAATGCTTAATTTTCACTGAGTTCGCTTTTGGATGCAAGGCCTTCCTGTGAACTTCTGAAGATCCCACTACCAGCGTCTTTACCTGACTGCCATTGTATGTCTTAAATTTGACTTACGTACCTTGTGAAAATGGAACATCACTTCTACATCTCCCTGGTCCTTTTAGAAAACCTACCCTTTTTTCTGGACTGAAAGATTTTCAGAATTATTTTGTATGGCTGGTTGACAGGAATTCTTCAGTGATGATTCTGTTATTTACTAGCATTAATCTGCACATAGGAACAATAAAAATCTCCATGGGACAATTCAGTTCCAGTCACAAATAACAAAGAACTATGAAAATTTTCATATACTGTTCCTCAATAAAAGGGAGATTTGAAAATCTGAGGGAGCAGGAGGAGGGAATTGTTGTGACAACAATTATTTTCATAACTAGCTAATGGTGCAGAGTACCTTGAGTATGGATGTCCAGTTGGGGACTCCTTTAAAGGGACATTTATACTGTTATGTGCCCTGCCCCTTTGAAAAGTCAGATCTCCAAAACAGTATCTCAAATTCAGCGGCATGTCATCTAAGGCACTGCAGATTTCTAGTCACTTGTGCTGCTGGTCACCCCTCATGGCCACCTTCTGTCTGCAGGCCAAGTAGCAGAAGAGACAACTGCCTCCAGTTGCTCATCACTGTGCCTCTAACTTCTGACATACCGGCCAAGATTCTTGGTTAAGCACTCCTTAACTTGCTTCTGTCCAGGCTGGGATAGCAAGGATTTTCTGTTAAAATTGCTTCAACTGAGCTGGCTCATTTTAATGGAAGCATGTTGGGAAGTGATTAAGCGAGCAGCCTGGTCACAGTGGTAACCTTTGGCAGGGGGCTGTGATTGGAGATAGTGGCCTCTTCAGGCAGCACAGCTGCAGCTGGAAGAGAATGTGTGAGCAAGCCTTGAGGTCAATGAAAGAGAAAAAATTATGAATACCTAGCTATACTGCTATATTTCTTTCATTCAGCTTAGATAGTGAAACCAGACTAACTTATTCAATGCTTTCTGATTCACCTGGCCATGTTAGAGCAACAGAGGGTCAAATATATGTCTCCCGGTGGTTCCAGAGAGCGTATGTGGTGGGACTCCTCAACCAGTGCTTCCCAATGGACTAATGACTTATCCAGAGAGAGACTGTGGAAAGGAAGAGTACTGATTCCTCTACACAAACTTCCTTTTCTGATGATTTGGCTGAAGATAACACAAAAATAGTCATAACAGTTCATAGCAGGTGCCCACTTAGATTCCTCTCATGGCAGATACTTAGAGACGAGTGTAAGAACAGGGCAAAAGTATACCGATACTTTGTCCCCCTATGCTTTGCCAGGTTCCAGTGGTTGGGGACTCGGGGACCTTCTGACCCAGCAGTGGCATCACTGTGCGAGAGCTATTCTGTCTGTTATTGAAAACAAGGAGCTTTCTCTGCTTGGGTTCCTACCTGATTGCAAACAATATCAATCTCTAATATGAGCAGAGCAAATTATTCACTTATACTTCTGCAAATATTTTGCAAAATAGAGTAAATACAGGGAGGAGAGGGGTAAATATTTTCTCCATGGTTACATGGCAGGTCATGGTCTTTGGCTTCCAATTCAATGTAGTAAATTTCCTTTTCTTTCTTTTTCTCCATAGCACATCATGCTTGGGAGTGGCTTGGTTTTTCATTTTGTTTTGTTTTTTAAACAGATGGTTTGCATTACATAAGGGACAATTTACACAAGTTGACACTTCCCCTTTTTTCTCTATGGCATATTGTGTGGTGGTAAAGTTGGCAGAGAAAAAGGGAGGAACTTCTATTAGGATTACATTTCTATTCGAGAAAAAGATTCATAATCTATGCTTCCAATTGATTTTTAACCTCCATACCTAGATATAATTGCATGGTGTGTAAAATACTTAATATTATTATTTAGATCCAAAGCATTTTTTCATATGAGAAAAATAAGTTGGCAGTATGCAATGGACTATATTGTCCACGATTAGCAAGAAAAATACTGGTTACCTACTTATTTGCTACATCCCTGGTTATCCAGTCACTGTGTGCAATTTGGAATTTAAGTATTTTGATTTTTATGCAAACCTCTTGATATGTATTTTATTATATACATAATGTGTAATATTCATGTAGATGTATAATGCAAATCTCTTTGTAAAGAGTTGATGTTTCAAAGTGGGGTGTTAACTAAGTTAGTGACCTGTGGCATGAGCAGATGTTAGGAGTTAACCCCAGTACCCTAAGTACATCAATTGGTTTTAGCAGCAGGTGAGCTCCTTTCATTCCCGCTGATGTTGAAACCAAACAAGAGCCCGATTGCGGTATTTCCCAGACTGTGGCAAAGCTTCTCCCACATTTAGGCTACACAGATTGGCTCGGGGCAATTAACCCTTCTCTTTTCATTGTCAGCCAGCATTCTTTAACCCTATCATTTGTTGCTGTTGCTATTACTGGTTCACTTTCACTCGTGATACTTGCTAGATAATACACGACTCCCAGCATTTTAGCAATGGCGAGTGAAATGTCAGCTCTGCTGAGGTCTGAGGAGCTGTTGCTGTTGACTTCAC
Organism: Balearica regulorum gibbericeps; assembly: GCF_011004875.1. Classification (NCBI taxonomy): domain Eukaryota; kingdom Metazoa; phylum Chordata; class Aves; order Gruiformes; family Gruidae; genus Balearica; species Balearica regulorum. The sequence goes on from NC_046184.1 coordinate 73,793,909, forward strand.
TGAAGTCAGATTTCACACCAGATGATAGAGATCTGCTAGGGCCACTCTTAGAAATAATTAGAATTTATTTAGAGCTAATTAATATTTGTGAAGTGTTTCAAAAGTATTAAAACAGTGTAAGTGATAGAAGATAAGTTTTGTATTGTGCCCTTTGAAAACTGCATAGTTCCACCTCAGAGGAGGCTGCTCTTCAGTCGTAGGTAGTGTGATCATTTTATTAATGCACATATGTATAGATTTGTATGTGGAATACTAAGGCATGATTCTCTCTCCTGTGTAAGAGATAAGAAAGGGAATGAAATAAAGATTTGGGAAAGCAAAAGGGGCTGCTTCTGGGGAGCGATTTACAGAAAAGGCAGGAGGAGTTAGGTTGAGAACAGTGGTAGACTGGGTGTTCTTCAACAAAGATTGGGTGTTCTTCAACAACTGTAAGGAGCAGAATGCCCCAGGACAGATTGCTTCCCCGTGCTTTCTCTGTGGTTCTGCATTAGTAGCACTGTTTACAATTAGCTTTCCACTAAAAGAGACAGAATAGCCCAAACTTTGTAAAGAGGATGAGTCCTCCCCCATTAATGGTGCTCAGTAAGATTCATTTTGGAAACTGCACTCCATTGCTTCTTTCAGCATTTGATGATCGCGATAAAAAGGAAGTGAAATTTTGACTAGCTGCTTATGGCAGTGTGATATGTTGTATCGGTCCTGATGTTTTTCAGTATGATTGAAGTTGTTGAATTCCAGATAGTTTCTTCTCTGGAGAGATGAAGAACAACATACTTTGTTTTCTAAACTGAGGTGTGCAAGAAATTGAAATACATGGAAATTTTTAGTATTTGTTTTCTCAGGAAAAAATAGTTACTAAGTCTGTGTTTCTGGAAGTGGGGTTTGCCCCAAATATATTTTCCAGGTTATTCACAAATTCTCAGGAAAGCTTCTAAGTAGCCTTTTATTTGCTGATACCTATGTTCTTTTTATGGAAATACGCCAAATTTTGGAAACAACAATTATTTTTCTTTGCCCACTTCTCCTCTCCCCCGTGGATAATTTGTTGTAACAAATCATATTGTGTTCCCAGTCAGATGTCATCAACATGAGTTTTTCTGAAAGCGCTTTAATCACTATTTCAACCATATCCAATTAGTGGGGGAAAATCTGAATATACAATGGGTACGTTGTATGTGTCTTACATATCGGCTCATGGCTGCTGGAAGTGTTCTAAATAAAATAAGGCACACAAAGTTATTGATGAAATATCTAATTACCTTTTAAAATCAGCAAAAATGCGTGAGATGAACAAGCCAAGCCTAATAAAATTAAAATATGCTGAATTTACTGTTCATCTATATTCTGAACAATAATTCCCGATGTCCAATAAAAATGAAACTCTCAGTTAATTGGTTCCTCATACAGTACAATAAAATTAATGTTTAGGAGTTAAATACCATAAACTTCCTCAGGGAAATTTGCTGATGTATCTCTGTTTTTTAGTCAGTCACATGTTTCATTGTTTAATGGAGTATCATGTGGATTGTCTTATAATTTTTCTTGTGCTCAGTGTCCATGTGTCTGACTTCTAAAGAGACTGAGCACTAATTTCTGATGTAACTGTGTCAGCTGTATCAGCTGACATACAGGTCATTGACAATCACCAAATCACAAGAAAAAAATATTGACATTGCTATGCTTTTATCAGAATGACAAAAATAGGAACCATGTGTTGTGAGGACCAGATACTGTAGCTTCTTTATAAAGATGCTAGTCATCTTTCAGGGCTACTGTTTATGCCTTGGAAAAGAATGAGCATATGACTAAACCCTCATGTTCCCCCCAGGATAAGAAAAGAGTAATAGCATTGTGGATAGGAACAGCAAGAAGGAGGAGTTTTTGGTAACAACTTTGCCTTTTAGCATACATGAGAATGTGTCACTTCTGTAATGCTGAAAATGCAACGGAAGGCATCAAGGCTGCAAAAAATAACAGCACAACTAAAGACTATTTCTAACTGAAAAAATCCCATAGCCCCTGATCTATGTGTGGCTTCTCACAGTAATGCTAATAAAAACAAAATAGACAAGCAAAATAATGGGGTCCTGTGAAAACAGGCTGATAGTTCCAGTTCAGTTTCTAGGCCATAAAAGATGTCTGGGGTTATGGCATTATTATCCATAGTTGGGCAACCAAATAAAAGTCCTGATTTTGAAATTCACAAGCATGTAAGAACCTCTGTGGAAACACATTGGCTTTCCTTGGTACTCAGGGCTTTTGAATAACTGTCATTCAACAGGTATATTATTAAAAAAAAAAAAAAAATAGAGACACCCTGGAAATCATAAGATTAGTCTGGTTGGAAGGCATCTCAGAAGGTCTGTAGTCCAACCTCTTCCTCCAAGCCGGATCATCTAGGAGATAAGACCAGGCTACTCGGGGTTTTATTCAGTCAGAGCTTGAAAACCTCCAAGGACAGAGACCGCACAACCCTGTTTTGACAGCCTGTTTCAACGTCTGGCTGTCCTCATGGGGAAAAACTGATCCTCTCTTGATTCACTTTTTGTCCATTGGCTCTCGTCCTCCAACCAAGCACTGCTGTGAGGAGCCTGGCCCTCTCTTGTTGATCCCCTTGTCATAGGAATTGGAAGGCTGCTTTTAGGTCCCTCCAAAGCCATCACTTCTGAAGACTGAATTGTTTCTCTAAAATACAAAATAGGCCAATCTCATGAAGGCAGTGCTCAGTCAATGCTGTCCGGACCAATCCTCAAAGACAATCAGGAAACCAGTTTGGATTTCTTTTTGGAAGCCATTGGTGGTATCTTCTTCATACTCTTTTTCTTATTTATCTAAATTGCTAATGCCTGGAGGCAGAAGTCAGGGAACACTGCTCATGTCTTTCACAGCCTTCCATTACTCTTACTACATGTCGACCATCACACCAAAGAAACGAAAGGGAAATGGTGATGAGGATGAGCATGAATGAGTGGTGGAAGGAGATGCATTGGCTTACCTGTCAGTTAGCCATCAGCTGTGATTATTCATTATAAATATACTTAAGTGATAAATTGAGTGTAAAATTATTATGGCTTTTTCTAGAGCTTGTCAAAAATGGGGGAAAGATAATGTAGAATTCCTTTTCATTCAACTGAATCTACTATAAGGAAATGTTTATCCCAGTATTTTTCATGGGATTTAGTTTAGCATTCTGGTTTTGGAAATTATAATTTAAGAATTTGTTTTTGTTTCCTACTCTTTATATTCTTTACACTGTTTTCTTTTTTTCTTCTCCTTCCATGACCTCCAACTTTTTTCACTTGCTCTCCCTGAAAGACAGGTAGGAGAAAAACAATAAGTTTTAAAAAAATCATAGGAAATAAACCCCCTACTTCTCCTCTTCTAGTATCTTTTTTTTTTTAAACAAGAAAATTTCAGGAAAAAAATCAGTTCTATTGTTTCATATAATCAGGTTCATCTTAAAAATCCTGTCAAAACATTATAATTTAACATTAGCATGTAACTTGATTTATATAGCAAGAAAGACAATTGTGCCTGCTCTGAAGAGCTTGCAGCCTGTCAGGAGACAAGACAAGACACTAGGGGGGATTACACCATGAAGGAGAATAAATGAGATGAGTGACAGAAAATGGAATACAAAAAACATCTTATGAGTTCAGGTGAATGGTGCAACACACATAATGTTAGCTGCTAGGCTTTCTTTTCTCTTAAAAAAAAAAAAACGTAATGGTTTTTAACTTACTAAACTCCTTTGATAAAATTTTGCAAAACATACCAATGGTTTAAGAGCCGCTGTTGTATTTCCACCAGTATACAATCATTTAATATCCATGAGCTTCTAGCTAGGCAGTTGAAAATCGAGTTCCTAACCATACAGGGTTGTTATTTTGCGTTTTGGGACAGGATGTCCACTTGGCTCTGTCCCACAACTCACTTTTACAGAAAAGTGTTTTCAGTGGAGGATGATAGGGAGAGTTCATAGAAAGAGTGGTTTAAAAGTGAATGTACTTCATGAAAAATCCTCTTGTAAGCAAGATCTTGGAAGATTATTTTGGGCAAGGATGAAGGTGTGATTTGAAATTGAAAGAAGTTGCAGTGCATAAATTATCAGGAAAGAGGTTCTGGGTATGTTTGTGGAAAATGGACCGAAAGAAGGATAGAGAAATAAAGAATTGGCACAGAATTGAGGGTTCAGCCTTGCCTTCTTTCTTCCCTGAGCCACTGGCATTCTCCTTTGTGCACAGTGTGCACCAACACCTCTGATATACCCCATCAGCTCCCCCATGCTGACATATCCCCTTCACTTCTTTAGGTGCACCAGCACATACATTCTTCTGTGCTCTATGTTCATGTAGTCAGTCCTGAATAATTCTATTCTTCAAATGTCACGAGGTAGCTGGGAAATAACTATATATTAGAGAGGAATATATCAGCTAATGAAATATTTTTTACCTTGTTCTTAAATTAAAAATTCCAGCCTTTAACCTGCTCCAGATTTTGCCATATAGCGTACTAAAGTAAAGCAACAACAACAGAACTTCTCTAATAATGCTTTGTTTACAAGAAAAGTCCACTCATAAGAAGAGAAAGTTTGGAATATGAAAGGCATGCACAAAATGTTGCTTTGGGTAGCTGAAAGATGTAGGGAGGTACACTCCTGCCTGCATGCATTAGTAGATTAATAGTGAATTTTGTGAATTGTAATTTAATATAGTTGTTCGAGAATTTATTGTGAATGGCTTGGGAAATATCTATTTCTAATAACTGTGTATCTTGCCTCACATTCCTGAAATGTTCCCAGAGCTTGGGAAAAAAATGTAGCGACTTTTTACTTCTAAAAATAAGATATTTACTGAAGAAGTAATGAAATAGTTAAGACATGCATTTCCCAGACTTCAGAATTAACTAGAACTGTTGAGGCAAAACCTTCAGTCTGATATGGGAATAAATTTAAGGGCAGTAGAAAGAGGTACCATGTTCTGGGGTATCAGCAAAGGGCGAGCAGGTGCATATTTATCAGAGGAGACTTCAAACCTTTGTTAGTATTTTGGGGGGTGGTAGCTGCTCCTGCACTATGTGCTGTGAGTATGTATACAAGTGCTTGGCCTCCTCGTTGATACGGGGCCTGGATCTTTCCCTGGGAAAGGCACTGCCTGAAGAGCTGTCTGTGGGTTTTAATCTTAGCTCTTCCACCAGCCTGTTGTGTGACCCAGGGCACGGCACCGTGTTTGAGCACGTTCCTCGCTCTTTTGTGTTTCATCTCCTGTGGGCAGTAAGCTCCTCCAGACAGAAGCTATCTTTTGTTAGACGTTTGTACTAGGACAAACACAGTGGATGGCTAACCTGGATGGTGTCTCTACTCATTAGCATACCTTTCTCCAACTTCTTCGCTGCTACCGTGTCTGTACCGTGGGAGCAGTAACGTGGATGTACTGTATATGCGTAGCACTTGTGAAAGAGTCGGCACAGGCAGGGTGTACTTTTCTTCATAAAAAGAATTGCTAAACCCCTACAATAAGCACAAGACAGCAGAGGGTATTACCAAAGCCTAACGAGACAAAGATTCATAATAGGTTACAGAAGCCTTCCAGTTTTCTTTGTTAAAAATATATTTGGGGTACTGGAAAAATGTAAAACCTTTTAAAGAGCGAACTAATAAAAAACCAACCTGGTAGACAGGAGAGCCTAGCTCTGCACAGCTATAATCTCTTTTTAGGATGAATTTGAGTTTTTTCCTTAGAATTATGAAAAACCTATGCTAGCATGTATTGGTGTAGTAGTTGCTTTCTAGCACGGCCTCCTAAAGAGTCCCGGAGGCATTACCTATGCCACCAAAACCAGTAGTTGTGACCGTGCACATGGCCATAGGGTATGCATGTGGCCAGAGGGACTTCAGCATGTTCTTCTCTCACAGGCATCAACTTAATATATTTACCAAATGAACCGTAAAGAATAGGAATTACCACAACAGATGAGGGTATGAGAATCTGCCTGGCTGTTGAGGGAGGTGAGAATAGTGGAATTTATGAATTAGCGTGAGGTTGTGGGAAGATGGGCTGAGGCTTATACATGTGCGTGGAGAGAAGAATAATGTGGGACGGTGCGTAGAAGTTAATCTCTTAATATGTATGTTTTAATACAAGTCATTTGTAACTGAAAATTTTAATGGGCTGTAAAACCAACATTCCAGTGAGCAGCTTTTCCCTTGTTCTTTTCTTTGTAGTTGAGAAATTAATCATATTATATACTCCTCATGGCTGGTTCTTGAACAAAATATCCTCTTCTAGAGAGGAGTCTTTCAGAATGATACTGGGATTAGCCTTTGAGCTACTAGTGGTTTGGAAACAGCTAAACACCATTGACCCTGAGTCTTTGACCACCGTCTCTTTCTTCTCCATGTCTTCACATCTTTAAGGCCCACTGCTTGGGTCACAGGGTAACTCTCCAGAAAATTTCAAGTCAGAGAAATGTTTCATTTAATCCATGATATGAAACAGAAAGTGGATGCCTCAGTTAAAGCAAAGGAGAATTGGAAAATGCAAAACAATGGCATCCTCGGGGTGGGGGAGGAGGGATCCAAGCAAGCCAGGAAATGTGTTGCCCATTGACAATAAATCAATAAATAGAGAAGTTGTGGCCTGGTGCTGGTGCAAAGACATTTGTGAATGAAGATGCCGGGGTGGACTTTTGGATTCCCATTGCTTTGCTGTCTGGCCTTGAAAGACTCTAAGGCTTCAGTCAACAAGGCATTATTTAAGATGTTCTTAAATATAAGCAGGCCTGCTTATTGAAGTTAAGTATCTGTTAAGATGCTTTGCCAGCCCAATTTTCTTCTGGCCCTCCATTTCTAGAAGTTATGGTATTTAATTCTTAACAGGAGATCAAAATCCTTGAATGAAAAGATCTTTGTAAAGAAAATTGCCTTATAAAAGGGAAAAATAAACATTAGCAGTTTTGCTGACATGTATACGCCGATACAACTTATTTCTAACATTTCAAAATGGTGAGATAAATTTCTTTGCTTTCTTTCCTGTAACTTAGGCTTGATACCATTATAAACTTTAAATCAATAATAAATAATGATGATTGTACAGAACAGCTTCCATTGCCTTCTTAATTTGTCTTTTTTTCCCCAGTTCACTCAAAAAAGCACAGTAAAGGAGGAAAACTTTTAATCTACCTCTGATAAAATGTACAGGAACATTTAGGTAGATTTTCCTGACAAAATGTTCTGCCTTTTCCATAGTCTCATTTTGAGTGACTGTTTTAATGCTACAGAAATCGTGCATGCCACCAGAACACAGGGACACACAGAAATGCTCTGGTGGTCCTTATTTGAGTGGAAAGTGCTTAAATGTTTTATCATTTGTAGAAGTGATATAATGCATGTAACATTTTTTATTATTTTTTACCAGTTTTCTTAATAGTTTTGTTGGCAGGCTAGTATGAAGTTATTTTTAACACATCAGATCTGTAAGAAGTGACCAAAAGTGAGTGCTCAGTTACATGCCCATCTTCATCTTGTTTTGTGCCATCTCAGGGTATTTTCCTTAATAAACACCTGCAAAAACTTCTTAAACCCTTACTGGGTCCCTTTATCTCATTCAGCATGATGCAGTTCTTACTAAAACTGAAGTAGTTTTCCCTCAGCAGCAAAATTGAATCACAAGTCATGAAGTGGAGCTGGCACAGGGATTTTGGAGGCCTGTATCTGATTTACTAAACTTCACACGCTTTTTCTGTTGTAGGATCAAACCCTGAAACTAAAGCTAGATTATTTTTTTTCTCACCTAAAAGAAAACACGGTAGTCAAGGGAGTGCCATTTCTGATCTGTGTGAGGCTCAGTTTACTAACAGTGATCAGAGTTTGGTTAACTCCATATTCTGGACAAGCTTGTAAATTTGTCCCCTTCTAATGCTGTGATCTTATCAAGGTTGTACTGTTTTCCTTTGCTTCTCCTCCACCCCCATCTTCTTTCTTTCCTTTTTTTTTTTTCCCCTTCATTTTTTTTTTTCTGAAGTGCAGCCTTCTGATCAATGTGTACTTTTTTTTTTTTTTCCATTTCCCTAAATACATCATGAAAAAGGATGAGGTTTCCGCCTTAATTGCTTGTGCCTTTTATTCACATTCCTCTCTCAGCCAGAATTGTGAAAAGAGTGTTAGTAAAAGGCTGCACAATAGAGCTTTTCATTAGGCCTCAACAAGGCACACAAAAGAAGGCTTTTGGAAAGAGTGAATGCAGGACTTTAATTTGCAGGTGGAGAGTAGATAAAAGGTGCTGACGCCTCTATTATTCTCTTACTTAGGTGACCCTTACCCTGTTCAGCTGATCCCAACTACCATGGCAGCTGCTGCCGCAGCAACACCAGGCTTAGGCCCACTCCAACTGCAGGTAAGTCCGAAAACAATGCGGAAGAGGCAAAGGTTAAGTAAATATGAAAAACAGTTTTCTCTTCCATTTGAACACAATGCAATTAACAGGGGTTTTGGTCTGCTCTCTTCACACAGAATTTGCATCTGAAGCAAAGGAATCGTCAAATCATACACGTTTTCCTTTTACCTTGGGGGAACTTTTTGTTACCATTTTGTGCCTTTATTGTCAATTCAACTACTTTTAGGTTTGTACTTCAAATTTGCACAGAGCAGTACGTTTGCTTGTCTTTCCTGTTGGCTAGCTCGGATGCAGGCTGTAAAGTCTGGCTAGGTGTAAACGCATTGCCAGGCAGAAAAAGCTCTGTCCTGACAAGCACTTTTAAACTGCTTAGAAGTCGCTTAACGTGATTATATCCTTTTAGGCTGTAAGCTCTTCAGAGCAATGACTGGCCCCTCCTACAGTGTTTTATGGTAGCCAGCACATTTTAGGCACTGCTGTAGTGCAGATGATTAGCGATTATACTAATTTAACATAAGCAATTAGAAAACAGGTGGAAAGATACTAAAGAATTTTTTTTTAGCTACATTAAAGAGTTGGCCTGGTAGCTGGATATATCTGATTCAAAACTCCCAATATCATTCCAAATTTTGGAGGTATTAGGGTGGCCATGGCTCTTAATGACAGCGGTGCAGATGTGCCTCAGGTATTCCTGATCAGCCCCACAACCCTTGTCAAGTCATTGGAATTAAGAATATGTGATGTCCATCTCCACAGTTTGAATTTTGTTACCTGCCATGTATGCTTTGGTGGTAGGATGAAGCTGGGTAAAATTTGGGAATCAATGGAAATCAGGATCCAAATCATCTCTAGTTCTGCAAAATCCAGATTGACGCTCTTTTGTAGAAACAAAAAAATTCCCATACTCTTCATTGCTAATTTGTCTCCCTGCTCATTATTATTTGCCAAGTCACATGGAACGGCAGAGCTTTATACCTGCTTGGAAAAGCTCAGCATTTATAAACAGTATGTGTAAAATGCATTCTCAAACTCAGTTTGGCCAGCATCAGTATGAAGCAGACTCTCTACAACATCAGATATTTCAGTTGTTTGGCCAGCACATGAGAGCGTGGGACATAGTTCTGGGGAAGATTTTTTTTTTTTATTTTAACACAGCCAGCGGAAGTTAGCTGAGTTTCACAGAAATAGCTGCCAGTGTGTAAGCTGACACATTCCATGCACCGCAGAGGTTAATACATTCATTCCTATTGTGCCTTTGTATGAAAAGCTACACTGTCTGTGTGTTAGTTTCTGATTCTGTGAGTTACAAATACCGTAGGCGGCTTAAGAATCATGGGAGCCATAAAAGTCATCCCTCTGAAATGAATTTTGAGGAGCAACGTCAGTATTGATAAAGTGCTTATAATAGCCAAACACACATGAACACACATATGGAAGAAAGAGGGGGGAAAAAAGAAGAAAAAAATGGAGCTAGCTAGCAATGAGAAAATAGAGGTCTGAGTCTAATTCTCCTTATTTTTGCGGTCATTTGAGCTAGTCCTAAAATAGTGCATCAGTGCTCCAGTAAGTTGGGAGTGTGGTTTACTTTCATTTCAGGACCAGCTTTGGGCTGTATCTCTCCATGTGGTGGGCTGAAGAATCCTGATTAAAATAGACTTTGTCACAATGACAGTTTCCTTATAGAAGGATGGGCTTTGTGCAAATGTGACTGACTTCGTAAATACCTTAGATGAATTTAAGTTGTGGAAAACTTGAAAACCTCAAAGACCTCTTGCTTGTGTGCAAAGGAGAACATTAAAATCAAAGTATCGACCAAATTCACCTATTTTGTTTTGCTACATTTTATTTAGTCTGGAGTTAAAGGGAAAGTTTGGCAGCCAGTCAGGGGGAGGTTCGAATTACTAACTCTCTAGACTCCTTCAAATCTTTCAGACTTGTTCTCTAAGGGTATGCATATGCTGGAAAAAAAATAGTCTTTCTTCATGTCTTAACAGTGATTTTTAGCTATCGGTGCAACCTGTCTAATAGAAATTGGACATGCCTTTTAATTTCTGGTACCATTTGAAAGAGATAGACTGGACGTGCTTTGAAAAAGGTTTTATGATACAGTACTCAGAACAGACTTTCACCCATGCTAACATGAGTGGAGCTGAACCTAGTGTAGCCACTAGCCTAGAAGGATTGTGCCTCCCAAACTCTGTTCCAGTTTAGCTCAGTGATGACTGCTTCTTCGGTCAGGAAACATACATGGTGTCTGTTGTGAAGAACTGCTCCAAAACCACCTTTAAATGGCACGAGTGAATGTGCAGCCATGACAGTCTCTTTCAAGGAGGAACTCTTCTTACTTCAGACATTCCCCTACATTACATGTAACCATAGTGTTCCCTACAAACCCTCTGTGCTCTAGTCCTCGCAGAGTAGAAGGTCAGAAAAGTACAATGTTCCTACTTTTCTTCTTTTTCTATCCTCCCTATCACTCATCTTTCAGGCTTTGTATGCTAAAAGCAGTAGTTTTCAGGAGAGATCAAAGAACCTGACACAATGCTCAGTTTGTTGCTCCCAGCAGAATTTGGTAAACAACGTTGTCTTAGTGAAGACAAAGCCAAGGAATTTTTCTTGTTTGTTTGTATAGCGATAAACATGTCTTTGTTATTTCATTAGAGAATTTTAAGTCACGACATGTCTCTAGTAGCGTACTATGAGATCAACAGGAAGTACTTTTTTTATCCCTGGTTCTCCAAATTGAATTTTCTTTTTGTAAATGAAATGCACGCTGTATTTATGGAAAAATAGCTAACACCTGATTGTTTTCCTGTGGCAAAGATACTCTTTGTCAGTGAAAACATAATCTCTCATTTCAAAATGCCCTGGTGATTCGTACTGACAGGTTTGTAATCTGAAGCCCTCCATTGCTCTCCCTGCCTTTGAGTCCCCACTGGAATATACAGATTCTGTCATCTGATATCCACCACAATTAGCTGTATGCGATTGCCTTTATTTCCAGTATCCACAGAGAGACTAATGACTCCATACGAACGGAAACTAAAACTTCCATTGTTAGATGTTGGGAAAGGAGTAGATGGATGGGGCCATGTTGGAGAAGCTGGAACTAAGGCGATGCATGCTTGAACCTGTCCTCTGATAAAGAGCTATCAGCCCTGCATATTCGTTCATACCCCCATTTAATGGCCTAACTGCCGTTTGAAAAAAAGTTTTTAGCTTTCCTCTGCTTATGAGAAGGTTCAGTCCCAAACATTGTGTGAAGTATCATTTTAAAATACGCCCTCATTGCAGTAAAATCCCTTTTGGTTAGCATGTGAGTTTCTTATGTTGGTTTTTCCTCCATAAATTTCCTATGGTCTTGTTCTTCAAGAGTGATGCAGCACAGTGGTTCTGTTTCAGATGAATGAGAACAAGACTGAACTTAGCCTTGCCACTGTGTTTTGCTGAGTAAGGCTAATGAATCGAAAGTACTGCTATACGCCTTATACGAACGTGATGTTTTCCCATATGATTCAGCAGATGAGGGAATTACATTCCTTCATCTTGAAGATCAACATTCAAAGCTGTAAGCATAGATATCATGTAACAAGTTTTATCCTGTAAGCACAGATACTCATTTAACAAGTGATTGTTCTAATACTGGTCATCTTGGCCATACCAGGTATGAAACAGACGCTTCCAGAAGTCTGAGCAAATTCAGTATAAAATCATAGAATCATAGAATGGTTTGGGTTGGAAGGGACCTTCAAGATCATCTGTTTCCAACCCTCCTGCCATGGGCCGGGACACCCTCCACTAGACCAGGTTGCCCAAAGCCCCATCCAACCTGGCCTTGAAAACTTCCAGGGATGGGGCATCCACAACTTCTCTGAACAACCTGTTCCAGTGTCTCACCACCCTCACAGTGAAGAATTTCTTCTTTATATCTAATCTAAATCCTTCAGCTTAAACCCATTACCCCTTATCCTGTCACTACACTCCCTGATAAACAGTCCCTCCTCGTCTTTCCTGTAGGCCCCTTCAGGTACTGGAAGGCCGCAATTAGATCTCCCCGGAGCCGCCTTTTCTCCAGGCTGAACAATCCCAACTCTCTCAGCCTGTCCTCACAGGAGAGGTGCTCCAGCCCTCTGATCAGCTTCGTGGCCCTCCTCTGGACTCTCTCCAACAGCTCCATGTCTCTCCTGTACTGGGCCCCCCAGAGCTGGACGCAGGACTCCAGGTGGGGTCTCACAAGAGCAGAGTAGAGGGGCAGGATCACCTCCCTCGACCTGCTGGTCACACCTCTTTTGATGCAGCCCAGGACACAGTTGGCTTTCTGGGCTGCAAGCACACATTGCCTGGTCATGTTGAGTTTTTCATCATCCAACCTCTCCCAAGTCCTTCTGCTCAGGGCTGCTCTCAATCCATTCTCTGCCCAGCCTGTATTTGTGCTTGGGACTGCCCCAACCCATGTGTAGGACCTGGGTCAGATAGATATATATAGATAGATGTAGATATATATATATAAAAATAAAAGTAGTTGAAATGCAAATTCAGAAGTCTTGGTGTGAAATCAATTTCTCCTGTGATCTACATTTGAAAGTGTAGATCTTACCAAATGATATCTGGTGGTTTCTTTTCTGAGAAAAAATAATTCCTGAGTGCTTTCTGAGCATTAGGAAACAAAGGACCTGATCGCCTGATCTGAAAATTGCGAGGAATCTGCACCATTGGGAGTGTGTATGGTTCAGGTTTACCAGATTGTTTGATAACCAAATAGTGACAACGACTGATTAATTGGCAGTAATACAAATGCTGTGTATACCCATAACTACATTGAATGATAATGCTGGATGTATAATGACAGCTGCCTATGTAATGTTACTATATGGACATTTTGTGTCCTGTCAAAACAGTATAGCAGTCTGATGTAATACAGACTTCCTGCAAACATCTACTCTTGGAAAAACACCCCAAAAAGTTTTGAGTGCCCACATTCAAACTTTCTTCCTTCTTCATCTTAGCATGAAACAGGACATCATGGTTATTGGTGGTCATATTCAACATTATGACCAAACCTGTCACTGTATGGATCAAGAGAACCTGATGTCAGCGTATGAGTGTTAAAAGCATTTTAGCTGAGTCTCAGTTCTGAAGACCAGCCATTTGAAGAATCTGATTCTCTTTGGCTATTTGTATAAAGATAATGAGCAGATTTGGACCTCAAACATATCTGAAAAATAATTGGGCCAAGTTTTTTAGTCTGTACTTTCTCTGTTAAGTACTTGGGCCAATTTTCTTTTTTTTTTCTTACTACAGTTTTTTGTTTGGTTTTTTTTCTTACTACTTACACCATTCTTTTCAGTGCTGTGGGAAGATGCATACCAATGGAACTTAGCATACCTAGTCTGGACCATGTTTTTAGAAGAATTTGGGCCACATGTAGGTACTGACATAAATGGCTAGATTTTGAGAAAAGTTAAACTCATTCGGAGTTTGAGTGCTTCTCAGAGTTGTTCATCTTGCTGTTATTTAGGTGTCTGACTCATTACAAATTTTCCTTTGGTAAACCTTGCTTCTAGGTATCTTAAGGGTCATAATCTTCTGTGGTCTCGATGTTTGTTTTACTTGAAGGAGACGGAACACATAGAACTATTTAACAAGTATATAGTGACTGATCAGAAGATAGACTGTTTCAATGGTTATATGAGTATTACATAAAACATCTGTTCCCTATGAAACAAAAATAAAGCATGAGGACTGCCTGCTCAGTTTGATACCATATTTTTTTCTTACATACTAGCTTCCTTTTGGCTTCTGCACCATTGCAGGGATGAGCTACATCTCTCCACTTGCCAGTTCAGGTACTTCTCTGAAGTATCTCCTTAAATTTCATTTGAAATGTTGCTCATAGAACTTTCCCTCTCTCTTAAAGAGATGGTACTATATTTTCGTGCATTAATTGCCAAGCACATTTAATATTTTTTGTGTATCTCTTTCTGATTTCTTACTATAATCTGTAGACATAACCAGTTTTGACCAAAATAAGCAGTTGGCCTTCCCATGTTACTACACTTCAAATCTGTGAAAGAAGACCCTGAAAAAACTGTATGAACACTGTAGTGATACATCTGAATACTGAAAGCTTGATGTTTTCTTTGTATTGCCAGAGCTGCAAAGATGTATGAATTATTTCTGATTGAGAAGAAAAGTCCAAAGCCCCATTATTGTCTCTACGGAATGTAGCCAAGAGATGGCAATACTTTATCCATTATTCATTTACTCTGCAATCTACATTCATGACCTCTTTGGGATATTACTATAACCAATTCTTTTCCTACAAGATGGTAAACCATTTCTTAGCAGTGCAAGGTTATTCCTTCTATTTGCTGGGCAGTGTCTACCTTTAAATACCATCTAAGCTGGCTTTTCAACAGTGAGAGTCACTATCCTTTCACTGTTTGCTTTTCTGCTTTACCTGTTCTCATTAATAGGACTATGACTTAATTTGTAGGGAATGAATCATTAGTGCACAGTTTAATTACAATATTATAATACTCATGCAATCCACTTAAGCATAAAAAAGTAGAATTAGTTTTTCACTGTGAGCACACACATCTGGGGAAAAAAACAGCTAAGTACATGAAAAGCAACATTTCTCATTAGCATAACGAAAAGATGGCAGTTGTCCATCTGCCATTAGCTCAGTGTATTGCGATGCTGTTTCTGATGGCCATCACAAATAATGATAATAATAGGAGTAATAAAACAACATAATATGTATACATTTTTTGTTGGATGCCCTTTTATATATTTTTTAAAATCATGCAGATCCTATATTCCCTACGTCTGTCCACCACTTGTTTCTGGCTTTGTAAGTGAATGTGTTGGCCACTAGATATTCACCACCTGTTCTGCAAATGGGTAGCCAAGATAGCCATTTTAAAAGAGGTCATTGAAGACCAAGGTCCAGTTCTTCAGCTAGAAAAATGGGGCACAGTACTCCTCATGTAAGTGAAGCTACAACCATCGAAACAGGGTGAAGATCTCTATGTGGGTGTGGGGTAAGTTGTCTTCAAAAATTTGAACTTCCCAAGATACCTTATTTATTATGAAGTCTTAGTGACAATTATAAAATATTTGTTAAACTGTAAGTAAGGTGTGAGGTGAGGGGCTGTCAATTGCCATGAGCATTTTTAAGCAATCCCTATGTTTTTAAACGAAAAAAGTACCTCCCAATTAACTCAAAAGCAATCTTCACAACACCAGGATGCAACTAGTCCTCACTTTCCGGATACCTGCTGAGAGCTAGAGATTATGATAGATTGTGTAAAAGCATGAACCACAGAACATATCAGCTCAAATAAATCTTGTTCATGGTGGGTAAATGTGCTTTGCAGTTGGCATCTAAACAGCCCATACTTGCCTTTTATATAATCTTACACAACGTTATGGGTAAACTCAATGTATTCTATCAAAATAGATTTGAATGAAAAGCTTGATCGCATCATTTTACCGGAATCCAATCAATTTACAAAAGACAGTCATTATGACGGACTATATCTAGTGCTTTATATTTTATTCACCACTGTGAATGTCTGAACATAGGCACAGTGGACATTTACTGGCAGTAAATATACGTGGTAAAACAATATCATGGCTACTCTGTGGGTTGTCAGATGATAACTCCCTTCCCAGCCCTCCAGGGGAAAGAATTAGCAGTGGTAGCATATTCATTTTATCTAGATTAACAGTCCTTTCTGCATAACTTTCAGATTCCATCCATATCTATGAAAAATGAAGAAGACTGAAAAATGACCAGCCTATCTTCCTTCCAGTTGTAACTCAGGCCTGCTGTTTGCTAGCAGACCTCTGTCTGCATGAGTGAGTTTTCTTGTAGGTTAAAGAGACTGAATTCCCTCTTCCCCCTCCCTCCGACCCTGAGCCTGCAGGGCAGACAGACAGAAGCACACATATGATTAATACAGCACAGCTGCAGTAGTGACTCATTTGCATATGTATTAATAGAGGCAAAAACAACAATTCAATTACATACAGAGACATTGTGCATACTAAAGAACATATGCAAATAGCCTGGAAAAAGTGCAGCCAGCGTTTTCTCCGACTTTCCTGAGCCCATATGGGCTAGCATCAGAGCCTAGCAGTTTTCAAGAAATCCCCTTTAGGAAGAACCTGTTACAAGATGCTTATACAGCTATTACTTCTCCTCCCCCCACCCTCCCCGTGTTCCCAGAAGGCGTTTGACATTTGGACAATGGAAATAGCACAAGCAGTGTCTTTTCCATGTTATTTCATATTTGCCAGCCTTCAGCTTCATATCGTTGTCTCTTCACATATAAGCCCTAGCGTGAAGAAACCCAGTCCTTCACCGAGTTTTCCATATGCACGCATTTATTCTATTTTTCTTTCTCCACATCTTTTGCGCTGTTTCCATTTTCCTTTGTCTTTCTCTCTCTCAAGCTTTCTCTTATCTTCTTGACTTCTGCAAATTAGCAAAAGATGACCATTTCTGTGCCTTTTTCTTGTAGTCACCTTAAATGTCTCATAATAGTATAATTCAGTGATTTTCTGCTGGGGGCCATTAATACTTTTAATGGATCTGAAAGGTGTCTCAGAAAAGTTAACCGATTGTAGATAGACTTTTCTGTCATGATACATTGGTCTTTGTCTCTGCGAAGAAAGTTGTGGAGTTCTCAAACCAAAAAGGCTGAAAATCACAACTACTAAATAGTTCATACTACAGGTGATGTGGATCTTTGGTACAGAATCTGATTCTAGTGGTAGAAACAGATGTCCTCTAAATCTCATGGAAATTTAATAGGCAATGCTTTTGAGCATATTTCAAAAGCAGATTGAAAGTATTTCAGCATTGGAATGGAGGCTATAGGAAGGTTTACTTAAGCTATAGGAAGGCTTACTTAAGCTACAGATAGTTTCTTTAGCTAGAAGTTATTCCTTATGTCAGTTTGTGTAATAACTAAAACATGCAGTGTACTAGATGTATGTACTCAGTATACTTCTTCACACGGGCCATTCGCACACTGCAATACGCAACAAAATATTGGGCCGTGATCCATACCCAGTACACTAATTTCTGGAAAAGCGTGACATTTGACATTGTCCTTTACGGACTACATAAACAGAGTTGTATTTCAACTTGAAAAGAGATAACAAGTCACTAAAAACTCTTGGAAACCTGACAAAGCCATTAAGATGCCCAACTGCCTTGTTTGGGTGGCAAGCCCTGAGTTTTAAGCAGTCTAAATTACTGGCCATTTGTTTGAAATGTCTCTGCGGTGTGAGCGGGGAAAATAGGTCATGCAAGAAAGAGTGTGTAACTGTCTGGCAAGCGTACTTGTGAGGTCAGGTCATCCTTAATTTCTTTTCTCTCGCAAAAATGTTACACTTCTTTCTTTTTAGGGTTAGCCTGACAGACAGAAGCAGATTACTCCTTGATTATTTATAAGGCATTAATTTTAGATGAATATTGCTGAAGTAACTGACATCATAAGTAGTTTTAGCAGCCAGCAGAAGAGCCTGTTTGCAGATTGGAATATGACAGTCTTCACTTACACAACATCCTGTCTAGGACAAAGCCTGAAGTGTAAGAAAGAAGAGCAGGCTTGAGGAGTGGAGACATACATATCAGCTAAGACTTTCCTCATTCTTCCGTGCAATGTAACTGGGGCTTCGGATGGTTGGAATGGTGGTGTCGATGTTATGAATTCAGCCAGCTGCAGCACAAAACTTGTGTCAAAATAGCAGCAATGGCAACACCTATCTGCCAGGGTCTTAAACCAGGGAGGGCAGGAATCTTCTCAGAATTGTCTTACGCTGCCCCGAAGTAGCTTCTGTTGAGAAAGAATAGCCACCTATGTACATACACCTTGAGATAACCAAAACAATGCCTCCCTCCCTACATTGGCAACAGAACAAACCTGTGAAGTGCTTGTGTTTCACAGAGCGTGGTGTTTCGGGGCTCACATTCGTTTGGAATTAATTCTCCCTGGAAAAGTCTGTATGAAAAAATCTGGTAACAAAACCAAAAAAACATTTTTTATTTTTTTTTCCTACTTTGTGCCCTTTGCACATTCCAGACACTGGGTTTTGAAATAGTTGGCTTATGCTACTGGTTTTCCTATTATGTTGTTTGCTCTTTCAGAGGGATGTTGCTGAAAAGAAGATTATATAATCATGCAAATAAGATTGTATAATCCTGAGCAAATGGTCCCCGGGGGGGGGGGCACGCCACGGGGGATGGGACACAGGAAAGCACACCAAGTTGGGCTTGGCTGGCTGCGGGGGCACCGCTCTGAACCCATAAACTGGGGGGTTATGGGCATCCTATAAAACATGAAAGCTGCCGTCAGACTAGTGAATTTTTCTGGATATTTTTGGAATTCATTGTCTTCCTGCTGAGCTCTGCCAATAGTGTATATTTACAGTGCCTCAGCAGAACGTCGTGACAGACAAACACACAGGAAAACTGCAAATCAGTAACATGCACACTCTTCAGAGCTTGGGGAACAATGCTACAAATAACAAATAACTACAGTGAGAAAAGCTGACTTATGCAAAACTAACTGCTTACTGACACGTATTTACTCCTTTAGGTCCACAAATCAAAGTACTACATTTTAGGCATCCCAAAAGTTAACCCAAGAAAATCTCCCTTAAGATCTTGCTAGCTTTGTTGTACCTAGGTCATTTGACATGGTTTGTTGTTAGATGCGTATCGATATTATATATGAGCAAGTAAGAATTTTGATTTATGTCTTATTTCTTACTACAGTCTTGTTTATGATGGTTCTTTTTTCTCCGAAGTTTTAGGTCATTTCCAGTTGACAAGGCAGAATGGGATAGAAACAAACAGCATAGTAAATGTGTGCACGGGGAGAGTATCACTGGCCAGTGATACAACTTGCATACAACTAGAACAGTGCAAGCCATTAAAAGTTCTTGTGCTCTTATTCTCATCCTGTCTTTCTTATGTCTGATTCCTTGCCAGGGTTAACTGTTACCAGCCAGGATATTTCAGCATCTTTCATGAATGGAGGCTAATATTAGGCACAGTTTGAAATCGTGAAATACCTAGTTACTGTAGACTATAGATCTAAGTATTAGACAACAAACCACTGAGGTCAGCATGCTTGTTCTGTTTGTTTTCTTTACAAAGTCATCAATTGAACTGAGCTCAATAGAAGATACCATGGTATCTGGAGATGTTTAACATTTCCAGAGTGTTTAACAATTATTCTGTTGTGCCTGGATAGCATAAACCTGTTCCCGAGGTTAAGTCAGAGTGCAATTATTTCCCCAATACCAAGGCTCAGTTTCCTTAAATTCCCTTTCTCCTTTCAGAGGTTCTTAACATTTTCCACTCCAGTGGATTTTGTAAGATCAGTCTGAACAAGAAAGTTTGGAGGCAACAGTACCTGGAGCTCCTACTGATCCTCAAGACTAGCTTTTATGTTTGTAACCCACATGAGCTCCGCTGATCTCTTGAGTTTGAGTCTAATTCCTAGACTAGCTTCTGAGCATCCCTTTCACTTTGCAGAACTGAATTAGTTGTTTACCATTTTTACCCATGATCTGTTTCTGTTCCTGTCCATTCGTTAGCTGTCTAAGGAGAAAAGTATTGCAGACTACTGGATTTACATTCCTTAACCCCTTAGCCATCGAGACCAGTCACATCACAGATAACTTACCCAACCACAAACATACAGCAGGCTTATTAAGTCATCTGAGACTGACAAACTCTAGAATGACAGAGAGCAGGGCAGTCAGCAAGCTACCGCTTGAGTTATCATTTCCTAATGGACAAACATATAAATCAAACATAATAAAAAGCATGTATACAAGAAAGAAAAATCTTTTTAAAAGTCAGTGTTTTTAAGATGGGAGAAGCTTTGAAAACCATATCCTATGATTATTAATACAACAGGAAAGCAATAACTTTCAAATGCTCTCACATTGGTAGAAACTGAGATTTTTAAAAGCATTTTCCAGCTATATCTGCACCTCTGTGTCTTGCCGTTTAGAGCGATTGCTCTCTCTATTGAAAATCCGCACTACAGCAGAATCCTCTAGCTGTACTGCAAGCTGTAGTTTGGTTTAGTAACCACAGCTGTGCCACATACTGCACCAGCGGCGGCTGACAGGGGCAGTCTGTTTGTGGCATATTGAGGGAGTCAGATTGTCTTTGGGGACTGCTGCAGAGTGGCTTTTCTCAGCTCCTTCCTTTAGGTACAGTATTGGTTTCTCCCAAAGGGGCTTGGGACTGCCAGCGTGTGTGCAAGGGAATGAGGTTAAGCCGTCAGAGACGTGTGGTGCCATGAGAGGTGGTACCCGTCCCTCCGCCTGATGCACTCAGGGGCCCAAAAAGCAGCGTCCCCATGTTCCTCTGTGTGGGTGCTGTGCCGGGGAAGGCCAGCTGTCCCCCGGCACGCCTGGGCAGCGAGGCCAGCGGCTCACTGCCCTTCTGAAGGTGACGTGTCCGCTCTGCAGGTTACACTTCTCTCCACACTGGAGTGTGAAAATAGCATCTGGCAGCAAAGCCTTTTCTTTGCCTTTTCCTCATTTTTCTTTTCCCTTTCATGGCTCAAAACAGTCTTTACAAATTATAACAGTGTGTTCTCCGTTAATGCACCAAAACATTACAGCTTGTGATAGTGTTATTAAAGTGTTTTGGGCCATTACCATAGAATACAGCAGCATATTTATTTCATTAAGGGAACCAAATGGATCTAGCTGAATTTGGCAAAAGAATATGGCTGAAGTCCTATTTTATCTCTGATGTTGATTTTACCGTTGCATTCTGAACTTCTGAAAATTAGAAAATTCACAGTAGAAACACTAATAGGTGTGCTACGTTTCGTAGTAGGTTAAACTGTCCTTAAATATATCTTACTTTCTTCACAGTAGTTTTGCATTGGTATTTGTTCAATATCCTGATATTTACTTTAAATCTTGGGTGTTATTGATGTTTAGGGTAAGCAATGTGTCATGTATGTATAGCTTACATTTAACTCACTGTCCTGCTGTGTCACCAATAACTGCCTTGGAATATAGTTCCTTTTAGACCAGTCAACCCTACTCATCCCATTCCCATTTTCACAGCAGCCTTGCTTCTTGCTATACACTAGTCTGATATAATGGTGGCGAAAGTAATTTGGACGGTCTATATCAATGTATGTTTGGGTAAAGAGGCCTGAAGGGATTGGGGAGCCCAGCAATAATTAATTTCTTACGGTGGCTTTGAAAATAGGATATACAACATTCACACTTAATCCTTCCTCCTTTCCACACCTGTTTTATTTTTACTGTGATTAGTTTTGTGGAAAGGAAAGTCATCCACATTTTATCAGAATGTTTGATGGTGAGGTGGCACTCATTCAGTAACTCAGTTTTCATTGGATACAGTGAAAGACGTGAGTATTCAGCATTTCCTACCTCTAGTCCAAGCTGGCCAAGCTCACATTAGTGTGGTAGCTTGTGTTTCAGTGCATAGTCCTTGCTTTCACATTAAGTGGGAAAAAGAGAGAATGAGCATAATGTCCCAGCATTTCGTGTTGTGTACTAGGATGTCATATCCCATATACTCATGCATTAGAATTTCATTATGGCACAGGTATGGGACTCTAACCAAATTGAATGCTGCCCCAAAAGCAGTGTTGGGTACCCTGTTTTTTGTCATACTGGGTAAACATGGGTAGATCATGACCTGAGCTCAGATAGAATAAGTTAAAGAAGAAGAGATTCTAAAATGAGCCATGGCCAACCCAGTTAAAACTCCAAAGTGTTATGCTTAAATTTAAACATTTTCTTAAGTCTGATTTTTTTTTTTGTATTGGTTTATTCAGATAACTTCATTTCACATTAACTGCTGCTCTGAATCAGGTCCTTAATGGATGTAGGATAGGTAGGTGCTTGCACGTCAAATGTTTCTTTCATACCACACTGGGTGGCATTACAGGTTTGATTTCACTAAAAGGTATTGTTCACAGTCAAGTGTAGAAAGGAATGAATACTAAAAAAACCGAGGAAATGTTAGATTAAAAAAAAGCTGATTTGTCACTTTGCTCATTGACTATGAACTGAATAGACTTCTAACCCTTAAAATACTTTCTCCCCCCCTTTTCCTTTTTATTGCCTGGAATCTTAAGAGCTTTATCATTTGCAGTCATAAAATGAAAATATACACCAAACCCTCAAAGGGCAAGTATGAAATTAAATTATATTTGGGCAGCTGTAACCTTTTAAAACGATCAGATTCCAGTTAATGTATTTCTTCCTGTTCCGAGTGCTGCCATGGTGTTTGATGGTGGGAAGCAGTCCAAAGGGCATTGGGAGATAATAAATTCACTGGAAATTTCACCCTGAGGCGAGCCTCGATACACCAAGGCTTCCATTTAGTGGGACTGACCTAAAAATCTTGTCACATCCAAAGGTCACTTAGGTTGGAGTTGGTGTGTCCCATCTATCTTTCCCTGGTGCAAAGAATGACAGCTGAGCTCATAAACGGCCATCGGAATATGGAAGACAAGCAGGGGGGAGAGGGAGGAGAGGGAGGAAGGATAATACCGCTGACAACTTCTTAGATTTCCTCTAGGCCAATGAGAATAGATACCATCTTTGGGGTTGCTTGTTTCTGCCACTGCAGAAACGGCAATTCAATTTAAAGAGGTTACAGTTAACTGTGGAAGTCTAAAACAAGGGATTCCCCCCATGTCTGCAAATGCCATGTAATCCTGCTAGTACACATTGTACTGTCCCTGAACATTTCATACTTGTTACCAGTCTTGTTAGTCAAAACAATTTGCAGTTTATACAATGCTTTACTTTCAAGGAGGGGAAAAAGTCTAAAAAGCTGTCAGTGGTGACGCTGATAGGTGTCATCTGTAAGCACAAGGATTCTAAAGGCAACAATTTGGACAATGGCACTAATTAGAAACAATACTGGAAGGTAAGATATTTTCAATCTTATGAGACAATCTGTGATGTATGTCCTCTAGGATGTTAGTTATTCTAAGCTCATTAAAATCGGTATAATCCTCCTACACAGTAGACTGAAGCAAAAGGCCTTTCAGGATGACTGTTGTCTTCCAGTCATAGTTCTTTCTTCTGCCATGGCAAGCTCCAGTGGATCCTTCCTGTGCTTGCAGTATATTAAATATTGGGGACAGGGCTTAGAGTTGCATAACAGAAGTATATTTGAAGGACAAAGATCTCTCTTATCATAATTGGTCTTACTTAATTGGGGATGAGCCGTGCAGCATATGTCCGTTGTATCCTAATGGTGTGAATCTCCTTCTCAAAATTCCCTAAGAGGAGGATGAGAGAGGCTGTCTGTCCGTCACTGCTGAGATGCAGGCAGCAAAGATTCCATCTTCTACATCCTCTCTTGGTTGGAAAAAGAAATTGTAGTCCTCCTGAAATGCGGTGACACCCCACTGTTGGAAGAAACATACCATTTATTGTATAAGCATTTGTCTTGATACTTTCTGGAACAGTAAATTGAAGATAAAATTTAAAAAGAAAACATTATGTAAAATCAGTGTAACCTTATGAGAAAAAAAATCAGAATGAAACACCTGTGTTCCAAAATTTGCAAGATACTGAATAAGTTAGGTATCTAACTCCTCCTGGGAATTTGCTGACATCTCTCCATGAATTTTAGTTAATCAGATCTCTCTGAAGAGAATTGTAAATTGTATGTTCCTTTGCTTGTTAAAACTAAATGGAGTATAACTGTTATTGTCAGAAGTATTTCACACATTTTTACAAACATACTATATTTGAGGCAAACACAGTAAAGAAGGGCAAGATTGGCCAGCTGTCAGTGTTTGTCTTCATTTTCCTTGGGTTCACACTCTACTTTATGTTAACATATATGTTCTCTACACAAATTCCAAGTAATTTGCAGGCAACTTTGGGGGAGTTACATACCCTTTCCCACATGTTCTGTGCTGAAAATGTAGCTGTATGCCTTATCAGTTGTACAGCTTTGAGGAAGACAAAGTCACTTTCCATCTTACTTGTGTAACAAGAAAAAAGGAGATGTGTATTTTTCATGAACTCCAGAGAGGACAGATATATTTCACTTTAAAAAATTTCAGCAGCTAACACAAAATTTTAAAAAATGACATAGACACGCTGAGTACAGACTAGCTAGTTTTTTTCCTGGTTTGTACTCAGGATGGTGGGATGAGAATCATCTTTAGCCATGGATGCCTAACCTGTAAAGTTGCAGGTTTCGTTCTAGTTTTTTAAAGGGAGCTGAGAGTGATTAGCTCAGACCTAGTCAGGTGGATTCCCCACTTACCCCCGCTTCGTGTCACTTTGCTGCTGTGGTTCAGTTTCCTTTTTCATTTGCCCAGGCAATTCCAGTTAGTAAGCAAGTAACAGGGGACAATAAAGTCAGAATATTTCTGTGATTGCCAGTGGGACATGGAGCCTCAAGGCCCACTGATTTCTTATTTCTCTAGTAGTTGGAATTTGGGGAAGACACTGAGTTGGAGTCAGTGCAGACAACTTTTTAACCACCAAATGTGTGTAGCTTACCCATGTCAGTTGAGTTTTCTGTCCTTGGGAAGAGGAGATACCCCATTGCGCTGGGCAGTGCATTACTTCCCTACGTTTTCATAGCCATATTCATTCCATTTCATGCCAAATGACTTTGGACAATCGACAGTGGTCCTGAAGTATGTTAATGTTGTTAAATACATGATGGAAAGATAAATGGTGAGAATAAGGATTGTATTTAATGGTAATGATGATCTTAAAGGTCTTTTCCAACTTAAATGATTCTATGATTCTGTGATTTAATGCCTGCGGTATTGGGAAATGTTTTTTTGTTACCTTAGATGCTCCTTTTATTGTAGTGAATATGATCACTTTGACCAAAAAGCCTGTATTATGCCATGATATTAACTGGAGAAGTTGAGAGAGATTTTACAGTTGCTGACTTTGGCAAAAACAAGATGTATCCCTGCGTAATGGAGGACTGTACTGTTTCTTGCATTATTCATGCTTCCCACGCTGGAGTCACAAACATTGGGTAATGTTAATACTTGTCATGGAAAAAATTAATTGGCAGAAATGTTTAATATATTAACGATAGATGGGAGGGCCCACAAGAGACCTTCCCTGTTCCGGATTGAAATGTGACGCGTAATTAGCGATAAAGGAAGGCACTGTATGGAGTGGATTGTTGCTATATGGAGAAGTGAGGAGGATCCCTGCTTGACAGTCCCAGTCTCTCCCGAAATGGAGATATGTTTACCAGTTGCTAACTGAAGAAGCAATGAGTACTGTTCACCCTCCCACTGTAATGAACAGCCAGTCTTGGAGCAGCACAAAAAGGGTCAATCAAATAGATCGTACATCATATGAGGAGGCAGATGTTAGAACATATTGTAATGGATTGCTGTGCGGTATGTGAAGATGGCTTGTGGAGTACAGGGATGGGGGGCAGAGAAGCTATCAGCGATGTTTTCTGTCATGGTCACTGTAAATATCCAAATTTTTTGAGGAAAACTTCTGAATGCAGGAAATCAAAGCGTTAGCATTCCTGCTGTGTTAGACTTGTGGGTAGAATGATGGAGAGAGAGAAGGAGTAGAAGCACGAGTGCCTCTGTAATACTGTGTGTAATATGAATATGTCTAGGTATTATCTGTGCTCTGCCAAAGTCAGTGTTAGCCTTGGAACGTGTGAGTATTTTACCTGAAAAAAAAATTACAGAGCTTCAGACTATATTAAACACGGAACTGTTAAAATAGCTTCTATTTTAGCAGTGCCCCTAATTCACACCCACTCAAACACCTCCTCGCTCGTTAACCCCATCATCAGACCCAAGTAACTCAAGTGAAATGAGATGGCATTAGGAATGAGGTAATGAACAAAGATTTCTGGATAATGTTATTACTTCATGATAGCAGCTCTTGTTGGTGTGACTACAGTTAAGAGCTGCTCGGTATTTCCATTGCAAACTCTTCGGTACTCCCACCCCTTCTGCTTTACAGACAACTACTCAGCCAGAAGCAATTTAAAATTTGATTTTACGTTAATTTGGGCTGTTTTGAATTGAAAAGAGTTTAGTGTTTCTAAAACATAAAAATTGCTTCCTAAAACATAAAAATTCTGGGTTTTCCCTCCTAATCCAAATTTTCAGGTGAACAATTTAAAATACGGCTTAGCTCTTTTTATAACCCAGCCACATTATTAGCAATTGAAATATGTCTCCTAAGCATGCACAGTAATTTCAGTATTTAATGTTTTTGGACAAGCAGATCCACCTTTATGTTATAAAAAATTCCATACTAAAAAATTGTGTGAAGGGGACAATTTTCAAAAAGCACCATTTTCACTCAATAGTCTACAGGTTTTATGTCTTTTAAAAAAAAAATTACTCAGTGCCTCAAATTGTGTAAATCAACTTTAATAAATAGTCATGGATGGATCAGATGTACTAACTGATTATAGAGCTTGTTACTAGTAGTATTAATAGAGCGCATGTCACTGGTTGGTAGGATATGTGACTATGTAGGATCCTTTAAGAGATGAGTTAGAGGCTACAGCCTTGTTGTCAATGAATGGCATCCTTTTTGCCTGAAAACCAGGCGTTTTGAGATAGGTATTTCTGCATTCACCCCCTCTAGATTTAAGAGCAAAGTGCTGTAAAGTTAAGGAGAGAAAAGACTTCCACAGGGTAATCCAGGTAAGCTGGAAGAGTCTAGGACTTAGCAGTTTTCATCAGGATGGCAGTGGAGAAATACGGAGAGGCTTGCATTTCCCATGGTCAGTTTGATACTAAGAAGTAGAAAGCTGACACCTGATATGAGAACACAAGGCTCCAGCAGCTCCTTGTTACCCATATGGATTGGTAAAACTAGAAGCAGCCATCGTATTCCTCTTAGCTGAATGTAGAGTTCCAAAGTTCATCATATAAGCTCTTCTCGTGCTTGGTTGATGCATAGCATGTGAGGAACATACAAGTTAAAGATGTAATTCCCTTTGACCTTCAATCATGTTATTGTGCCTACAGCTTCTTAAACCTTGAGTACAGCATGTGCCAAAAGAGGCATATTGGCGTGAGTTTAGAGGCTAGATTTAAGGCTTTACGTGCGTGGGCTGAAGTCTGACCATGCCATGTCATTGGACCTTCGTGTTTGCGGTTTCATTGTAGTGAGAGTCAGAAACAGAATCCTGAGGGATTTCAGATGTTTTCAGAGACCACTTTGGGGGGAACAAAGTCTCTAAGAATTAAGAATTAAACTTCTGTACATGTCCTAATGGAATATGCAAAGTGTCACTCTTCCCATTACATCAGTGTAAGCATGGAAATAATGAGATGAACCAGAAAACAGCTTCTTATGTTATTTCCTGAGAAGTTTGCCAAAGCTTCACAGAGGTTTCAGGCTCTCTGGAGTTTTATGGGCTCCATTGGAGGGGGAATTTTACACACCACACCTATTTTTATCGTAAAATCAAAGAGTAAAAGATTGAACATCTATTGAGTTGTTTCTACTACTTCATTTTGTTAAAGGGGGACTTTTATATAAATGTGGCAAACTCCAAAATAATGAAATCGAGTGCTTTTCTACTCTGACAGCTCTCCTCAGCAACTTTGTTAACAAATAATGGCGCTCTCCTTCACACACTCTTTGTACCCTGTCATCTCCTAACCTCAAGCATCCCAGTTCAAGAAACAGGCATTTGTTTTTCTAAGCATCTAAGTTACCCAGCTTATAGCAATGGGGCCAGTTTGAAGTTGGGCACTTCTGTGAGTTTACAGTGGATAGGACTCACTGTTGAGAATATTAGGAGGGATCTGACCAGAGCAAAACTCAGCTGCTTTCTGGTTTGAAACAAATCAGATTTGCTCTGATTCAGTGAGGCTCAAAATGTTCTTGATCAAAGTTAGGTTGATTTCTGTGTGCTTGGTTGGAATTAGTTTCCCTGCAGGTCTAGTAACTTCGATTGACCTTTTCTGCAAGCTTTGTCTTCAGTAATACCTAGAACACAAATGCTCTGTTTTAGAAGAAGAGGGGAGTCCATGTGGGTTAAAGCCAAGGGAAAAGTACATGCAAGTTGGAGCTTTCCACAGTTCCTGTCGTGTATTCTGCTCTTGCGGAAAGGGATCACAGTGTGCTACTGGGAACGTGAACTGGTGCCCTGTATTGATACCATGACTTCACAATAGGATCCCATAGGATGAGGTAGGACTTGCCAGCTTTCTTGAGGACTTTGATAATGAGCATGTAAGGCAATGGAAATGAACAAAAATTACAGTCAAGGTAAACAGATTTCTGTTGAAATCTAATAGGACTTATTTGAAAGTTTTCTGCAGTATAGAAACCCTTAAACTGGACAGCTAGCACTGCAGGGCTGACCTTCTTCTTCCCCAAAATAAGAACCTTACTCTACTTTCTCCACCTCCAAAAATAAAATAAAATTAAATTAAAATAAAATAAAATAAAATAAAATAAAATAAAATAAAATAAAATAACTGCTGCAGCTGAATAAAGAGGCCATGTTACATCCTATTGGTGTTCCCTGCTAAGGAAAAAGGGAAGAGGAAAAATGTCTTCAATACTATTGTAGGAATCAGTTTGTTGTAGTTTAGCTCTTGGAATAAGTACGTTTTCTTCTGCAGATCAGATGGTCTATCCATCACCAGTCCCTCCCTTTCAATATTCTTTTTCTACCCGTACTTCCTCCTTTATGTGTTCTTTCCAGGGAGGCTTGGCACAAGGGCAGCAGCTCAAATGCAGTCCTTAGTTCCCCTTTAAGGCACAAACGTCACATTCTTTCGTCTCTACCCAAACTGGAAGAGAGTAGCTGTGGCTCTCTGAGCCTGTGAAAATGAGCTCTGTTGAAAATTGCTTACGACAGACTAAGAGTTCGTCGCTCTCTGTCTCCTGTGTCTTTATCCAGACCCTTTGACCACATAATACAACTCAGTTCAAAGAGCAAATTAAGCTTTTGAATGAGCTGAGTAGATGTCACTGAGCTCGTGTACACGTCAGATAACCAAGGAACAATGTTAATTTTTACTTCCAAGGACAACAGATACAATTGCATGGTACTCCAGGTTCAGAAATATTCTTAATGTCAAGAGGGAAACAGAGTAGAAAGAGTATGTTTCTCATTTCAGTGTTTAATATCATAATTAACAAATGAATATACAACCATGGGGGAACTTTAGGAAATAAACTGGGAAAAATATCTGGGTGAAATTTTTTCAACTTGTTACTGGATTTATTTCTAGTCCCCTCCAACACACTATCATTTGGTCACAGGACACTGTTGCTTCTGGTAGGTGATTATCATCCTTCTGCTACCTGTATGGGGGGACTTCAGTATTTTAGGACTCTGTTCTTATCGCAGCTTGTCACAAAAGCGTTTCTAGAGCAGGCTGAGTACTGTTGTCCACATGTACTGCAAAATACCTATTTCATTACTTTATTCCTCAAGAAGAGGAGGGACAAGTCACTGAGGAATCTTACAATCATCAAGATATAAGAACCTGATACCATATCAGCATTCAAGTGAGTAAATCCACGTTCTCAAAACAAGAAATGCAGTTGACCTTAATCTTTCTACCATGAGCTCTGCACTTAAGTTCAGGAGAAACAGAGTATTCAGATTTGAAGTAATTAATTCAGTATCAGTCCTAAAGCAGCCACAGAGTTTTCCTGACTTAATTCCCTGTTGAATACAACAACTTAAAATGCAAACAGAAAAACCTATAAATAAAAACTGGAGAAAGAGTCACTTAAGGAGATGTGTATAAAATAGTGAAATGCCTTAATTATAGTTCAGCAATCTGAAATATATAGAACCTTATTTATAGTAATTCTACTGGCAGTGTTTGCTTATTAAATACTGCAGTCACTTAATGGATAACAATGAATGATTATATACAGTACCAGTCAAGTAAAGCAATGTAGTATGAAATAAGTATTTTGTCAAATGGCCACTCATAGAATTTTGTTCTCTCAAATGGGAAATTACAATTACTGGAGTCAGGTGCTCTAAGCTACTTGCCAAAAATTTGGATATATCAAAAAATAAGCTCTTGGGAAACATACTTGTGGTAAACAAATAGGCAGTAGTGAGATTTTTTCCTGCAAGAGTATAATGTCTGGGCCACTTTACTGACTTCAAGCTTCTAATTTGGAAGAGCTGTACTGGGACAGAAGTCTCCATGTGGAACCTTCATACAAACTCTTAATCTTCATTACAGAATAGTCAGTGATAAAAAGAATGCAGTTTACAAAACAAATGCCCCTTCTTCTTAAGTTACATATCCCTGTTGTTTGTTGGTATTCTACATTACCACTGCCCATCTTACTGTATGCTCCTTAAGGAGTATGCTGTCAAAAGTATGTCCTTCCTGTAAAGAAATTCTTTCATCTTTTTTTCTAACAAAACAAGTTCTGTGGGCATAAAAATAAATAATAGAAATGGCAGCAAGAATACATTATATTTTGGTGCTGCATAACAAACTATAGGAATAAATTGTTACCAGATTATATATTTTTTTTAAATATGTGCAATATTAATTACTTTCCTTGAAGGGGACGCTGTTCATCTGCAACATTTCATCCAACAAGCTTTTTCCAGAAGACATTATCAAGTTTCCTCTCCAATATGCATTCCATATAGTCACTCTATTTCAATTACTGTCATATGGTGTGAACATGGTATGTATGAATATGTAGGCCACTTGGGCAGTTTTCCAGTTAAAAACTCTTCATTTGTAAAGAGCAGGCAATCTTAAACACACAGTTTACAATGATATTTTATCACAGAAACTAACAGATCTTATTAGCCTCTGATAGGAAGTGTCTATTGATAAGTTCCTGCAGTTACATCCTGTAGAAGGATTGTCTTCTTGTTAAGGCATGGGACAAAGGAGCCATGAGGTCTAGGCTCTAATCAGGACTTTGCTACAGTCTTCCTGTGTCACCAGGAACGGTCAGTTGATGTCATGGGTGCTGATTCTCACCTTGCTAATATTCGAATAGCATTTAGCCATTGAAAGAATTAAAGACTGCTTTTCAGGGAGAACTGAATTTCTTAACATTTGTAGAGTGTTATGGTTAGTGTCTCTCCCATAGAAGCTACTATAAATACAAATATAGCTGTCTTCGGCTAAAATGATTGTCCTGTCCATCAAAATCACATTAATTTCTAACAAAACTCAGAGCTACCATAAATTGTACCTACATTCTTTACTTTATCCACTGTTTTACAAGCAAAGCAAGCATTGTTTTTAATGTACTGCAGTGATGATAGAAGTCTTTATTACTTGAAATGCAGACTTAAAGCTCATTCAGTTTTTCAGTGACCTGGACTCCAGCCTTATTTCTGGATGCCAAGGATCCCCAGTTGGTCATACCATGGAAGTTCCAAATGAGAAAAGAACTAGTGCATTCAGCCCGGCACGGGCAAAGCGGTCCTGTTGACTACAGTGAGATTATTCTCAGGAATAAGGGCTGTGGCCCTGGAACCCTAAAGATCAGCTACCAGAATCATATTTTATGGAGACCTGTGGTTACTGATTCTAAAAGTGATGTTTTTCTAATATGAGAGAGATGGCGGTTACAAGGCTGTGCTTGTAACTTGCATGCAAGAAGTGTATAAATGAAGCCTTGTTCTGTTTGTGAATGCTTTACAGTTTTTCTAATGAGAACTTGTTTTTCTTCATGTTTCTTTCTTAGTCTCAGGTTTTTTTAAGGCTAGAGAGACTATTAGATTGTCTAGTCTGACAAAACAAGATGTAAAATATTATTTGGCATAATAAGCTCTTTGTTTACAGTTCATCTTTCAGAAACACATCTGATCTTGACTGGAACATCAAGAGTCAAAATCCACCATTTCTCTAGGCAGTTCCTCGAAGCGTTACCAATGATCTCTGATTAAAAGCAGCATATTAACTTCTCTATTAATTTGCCCAGTCTTAACTTTCAAATACTTATTATTGTTCCTTGATTGATGATTTACTTACCTGTCTTCCTCCCTTAGGCTAAATGCAGAGCAAAGCTAAGATGGGAGTTGTCAAAGGAAGTTGGCTGGTTTCCGTGGCCGCAGGAAAGAACAGCGTAGCTTTTCAACATTTAGTGTGTCTTCTCTAGTCTCTGTGTGGTCCACAATTCAGGGGCAAATTCATCCAGCTTGCTTTTGCTTGGTGAATAAAAAAACCCGCTAGTTCAGGCAAGGTCCCCTGCCTGAAAGAAGGACATATGCACACCTCAGCACTGGGAGCCAGGACAATCCCTTTTAGGAGATGGCTGTGATAAAGACATACGGCGGGTAGGACAGTAATGATTAATCCAACTCTGTTCAGAATTCTAAAGAGCAAAATAAAATAAATCCAGAATAAACCAAAACACTCTAAGTGAATCTCAGGATCTTGAGCTGTATTATTCTTATCCAAAATTAGCTCAAAGTGAAAGCTAGCAGGCTCAAGCACTGAAGGCGAGTAAAATTCAACTTGCCATGGGTTCTTTGGGCAGAATTTTAGAGGAGCTTATTGAATTTGTGTTCATATATTATCTTTGCTGGTGCATTATTATCTCCCAGTTGGTGCAAACAAATGGCATTTTAAAGCCTTTGCTAAAGTTTTGAATGTACAAATTAGAGTGTCCCTTTGAAATGTTTGACTAACAATCTGAAGGAAACTCAGACGCAGAAAAGATGAAGATCTAGCATTTGTACCTTTCAGATATGTAATGAAGAGCTAAATGAAGAACCTTTTTCATAGAAGATCTAGAAAGCATTGCTACCAATCACTGATGAGGGCAGCTTTAGTTCTGATTTCTATAGTTATCTTTTTTCCTATGTTTCCACTACTTTTAAAAACCTACTGTAGTAGGATCTATGTCAAATGTTTAAGTGAATTTTTTTTTCTAATTCCTTGTGACCTTTTTTTAAAGAAAAAAACCCCACCTGAACAGATCCCAAATGAATTCTTTCTGCCATAATTAAGCACTTTGCATGCCTTATACAAGCATAAAATTTGAGGTAAAGAAAATGAAATTCATGTATTCTGAATGAGAGAATCTCAATTTATACCATTTTTTTCCCCAGATTATGCAAAAATCAAAGAACAGGGCCATTCATGTGTATATTTTTAATGATGGGTCTCAGAATGACAAAGAAATTGAAGTGTTGGATCAGTCAAGAGTTCAAACATTTAAGCACAGTGGTTTGTAAATTCATCGCTGTGGTAACTCCACTGAAAAACTGGTTCATATCAGAAACAAATTTATTGCAGTTAACTGATTCGTTTTCCAGTACCACCTGTCTCTATCTCTCTCTTTTTTTTTTTTTAATAACAGCTCTTCATCTCTACTGTTCACTAATAAAAATATTGTAATAAGAGATAATACTGTAATCCAAATGCCTATAGGTGCTTGAATCAACTATCTCTGCCTATGTAATTGCTAACACTTTGTTCAACCCTTTTTAAAATTGCTATTAAATCTCATTCTCATTTTCTGTATTAATAGAACAAGAATTCATTTTTAGTGTACCCTCAGAGCAGTAATGAGCATTGTTAACATGTAACAACAATGCCCAAGGGGAAAGTTTTCAAAGCCGATCTAACCTTAAGGCTTTGCTATTGATGTACTACAGAGTCATCAAGCCAAGAGCTGTTAGAGCCAGTCCATTTGGAGAGTTCAGCTGAATATTTCTGCTTGATATATTGGAAGAATTATAAATGGTTTAGGTGGTGACCTAGGGAGAAGGGGGAATTTTTGCTTAATAGCTTAAGAACAGAGGAGCAACATTAAAAAAATAACTATACCTCCTGCTCATTTTAAAGTGTATCACATTGTGCTTTTGTTCTGATTATTTTGCTTCCATACAGATTTTCACAAGAGGTTAATGAGAAAACATTAACAAGGCATGCAATATTGCACATGGGCAAGGGAGCTGAAACATAGTTATTTAGTTATAAACAAACAATAGATGTTACTTTTTAATTGCTTTTTCAGAAGCCCAGTTCTACTTTCTTGAAGAAGTATTATCTATCTTATTAAATGCAGAATATTATCCTTATTTTATTTATTATGTATAGCAAAAATAAATTGTCTAAAGCAGTAGCGCTTCACTGATTTCAACTGAATACCTTGGTCACAATTAACTAGTCAAGACCCTATAGATTGAAAGTCCTGTATGAGTTGCAGAGCACCAAAATGACCTCCTTGAGTGCTAGAATTCAAGATTGAGCCTTTAAGTTAGCTGAAGGCAGCAGAAGTGGCTTCAAGGAGTCTCTGTTTGAGGTACAAATTAAGAGGCTCAAAACCAGTGTATTACAGCAGCGATACAGAATAACATCATTTTCATTGCAGTTTTTGAGGTCTTGGTTTCATTACTGTGAAAAGTATAAGGGTGCATTTTAGACGATGGTTGAATGAAACAGAGACTCATTCATATACTGTTCCAAAATCTGAAACTCTACTGGGGAAGCAGGAGTAGAAATGTTCTTTTGTCGGAGTTCAGTTTTGTCTATGAAATGAATGCATAAATTGTTGTCATTTAGCTGTCTTGATTCACAGCACTTGGTCACACCTTTGCCCTTTCCTTGAGTATAAGCTAAAGGTCATCATGTCCTAAAACAACTAAATATGAACAGACAAGTTCAATAATGCCAAAGCTCAAAAATACTGAGAGTCTAAGAAATGTGTTGCGAGTTGTATATTTCTGTCCATTTTTGGAAATGAGAGGGGGATACAGGAGCAATCTTGCTGGTTAAATAGGATTCAGACCTTTGCAATTTCATGAGCTACATGTTTTTCACTTTCGAGCTGGGCCTGATGTTGCTTTTCAGTAGCCTAGTTGGTTTGTGTTGCAGGAAGGAACTTCTTAAGAGGGTACTCTAACAAGGGACCTCTTATAAGACTTTATTTAATGTTTGTTTTTAATTCTCAGAATTAATTAAATAGAGGTGAGATGTTGAATCTGATAGCAGGAGGACAGAAGTTTGTACAAAGCATGAATGAGGGCTTTATAGGTTTTCTTCCATCCCTCCTTCCAGGTTACTCCGCACTATACTGGGTGCTTCATGCTCTTGAGGTGTATCTGTCCCTAAACTGGGAATAAGGCATGCATTTGAAATTCCATTTATCACCTTAAAAAATGGCTTTTTCCTGGGCTGTTGCATAGGGAAATTCATTCCCCATACTCACTTAGTCATCTTCTGCTTTGCATGCATTGTCAGAAAGGTGATTGATGACAATACTATAAGGAGGAACCATTTCTCAGTGACCTCTGAACAGGTGTAGGATGGTACAGATTCTTGACCAGCATGTTGTGCGTGTATTTCATGTAGTTTAGTTCTTGTGATTCACTCTTTGGACCTCAACAGAAGGTTGAGAGCTATGTTTGAGGTAGAGGTTTCCCACTCTTTTCAGGGTAAGGATTCTGTTTGAAGCGTCTTCCCCAAAGGCTCACAGAAATTTCCAGGAGGCTCAGTCCTCAACAGGCAGGTCTCTGTGTGACCTGTCAATGATCTCCACTTGGTTCATGACTGCTAAGTGTCCAAACTGATAATGTTGTTTTTACCCTTGCTTGTGGACTAGACATGTTCTCTGATATCTAATCTATAGATTAGCAGCAAGCTTGCACCTTTCCTGCTCAATGGCCATTTGACTTTCTTTTGTCTTTTTCCTATAGTTGTCTCAATTTGTTTTGTCATTTTTTCAATACAGAGCAAAAGAAAAGGAAAAGCTTCCCTAGATCTGCTCTGTCATCACCAGAGTCCAATTATGTTTGAGCTGTTCCCTAGCCATGTATCCTATTTCTTAAACAACTGTTGCCCTTCTGATACATTAATTCATACACAAAGCGGGCTTGGTGTTCCTTGAACTGCCTGCTACAGTTCTTCTCTGGTTCACGCAGACCCTTGTTCCTTTCTCCCTGCTGGATTTAGTCATCTTTTGAAAGAATGAATGGATATGAACCTCAACTGATAAATACATGCATTTGAATCTGTGACTGATTTGTGGCTGGATTGTTTTTGATGACTTTTATCTGCAGTTGATTTGCATCTATTTGGCTCAGACTCGCTGGGGGTAACACGTAGAATAAATGAATAAATAAATTTGAGGAAGAGGCAAGGAGAGAACGGATGAATGAATGGATGATAGGGAAAGAGAGGGAGACTAAACAGAAAGGAATGGATAAATGGTGATTAAGAAGTACAGAAAAATAAGGAACAAGCAGTGATCAAAGTAGAGAAAAGAAATAAAAAGGATTCAAAACTGAAAAGAATCAAAAGTCTGAAAAGAATAGAAAGAGTGAAAAAGAAATAAGAACTTGGTGCTTGATTACATCTAAAAGAGCAGAAGTGGGTTACTTTTAATTATGTGAAAAGTCTAGGATTATGCACCAGTGAAGGGAAGAGTTTGTACAGGGAACTGGGGGACAATGTCCAGGGTTGTCCAAGACTCAGAGCGGTAAATCTTGCCCATTTGATCAAGTTCAATGTTTGCTACAGGGCTTATGTACTCTGAACTCACATGAGCAGTGTCTCTCTACCTTTTGCACAGCTCCACGTGGAATACTCCTGTAACGCATCCTCATTTTCCTCTTTCAGACTTGCTGGTTTGGGTTAGCATTTCTTTGTGCCCTCCAGTCTGACCTTTGTTCTTTTATCAGCATATACAATTAACTAAAAAACAACAGCAAAATGACTAAGCAGCACTAACAAGACTTTCTCGGACCGGTCATATTGAAGCCCCCTTGTTTTTTCACATCCGCTCCCGTGTTCCTGCATGTTATCCCTTGTTGTGTTGCATCTCAGAAGCTTTGTTAGCACCTGCCCACAGAGCGCACCATCGTTCGGTGTTACACATGACACATGTACTACACAGCACGAATAATACATAGCACGAGTCTGAAACTGGTAACTGTGACCGAGGAGGGAAAGCCTTTGTTACTACATTACCTGCTCTCTCAGGCATCTGACTTCTATTTAGCTTCACCTGAATTCCTCTCTATTCACAAAGCAGCAATTGTTGCTGCTTCTCCTGCCCATAATGTTTATTTTCTCCACTTTTTATTTGGAGGTCAGAGGAGCTTCCAGGCACTGCCAGTTTGCCTGTTTTCTCTCTGCTTTTGACCTCTGTCGATTAAACTGTTACTGTAGGGTTTAACTTTCAACAGATGACTGTGATTATAAGTATTCACATGCTAATAATCAAATATGTGTTTAAAGTGCCTTGCTGGCTTAGATTTGATGAGAAAAACCTTCCCATTGTGTATCTGCTTTACATCTATGACAGAAAGCGTTCTTAGTCTTGATTGGAGCTTCTAGGTGTAATGGACAGTACATTCCCATCGATATGTATGTATTTATATTGACTGTAGCAGTTGCCAACTGAGAGTGGAGTCTCACAAGAAGTGCTAAACAAAGTTTCGATGTTCCCCGTCCTAAACACCTTACAGCCTGCGCAAACAAGACAAACACAGCATGTAAGATAAAGAAATGTAAAATGGTATCACAGAGACCATCGTGTCAAACATCATGTGAATTTCACAGGGGTCGATGCGTGTTATTGTTGGAGATGCTGTTACGGCTAAGTCATCTCAAGAAAGGAAAGATTGCCCAGTGGCTCAGGCAATCATGAAGATTAGCTTTTGTTCCTTGTTTTGAATCCCTGGACACACAGGGAAGCTGGGACATTTCTCATGGTGACGTCTGTCATTTGTCCCCTTGAGGAATGAGTCACAGAAGTTGAGATGACAATTCTTGTCTTGAAATATACCAGTGTGCTAAATAAAAATACCCATCAGAAGGAAAATACATCATCTGCAGTAGGAGAAGTTTTGGGAAAATTATTTATTGATGATGTCTCTTTTCTCTCTCTCTCTCCCCACCCCCAACCCCTGTTTTCCTTGCATGTGTGTGTGGTTTTTTGTTTGTTTTTACAGCAGTTGTATGCTGCCCAACTTGCTGCGATGCAAGTGTCTCCGGGAGGCAAGATACCTGGCATACCCCAGGGTAACCTTGGTGCTGCTGTATCCCCTACCAGCATCCACACAGACAAGAGCACAAACAGCCCTCCACCCAAAAGCAAGGTACTGTACCAGGCCCTACAGCGTTGCGTTTCTGACAATGTGGGTACTTGCATGTTGGGTTTTTTTTTTCTGAAGGGTATCTGTGTGCCACTCAGTTGCAGGCAGCTTTGTTCTCAGGATGGCTTCCTAAAATAGAATATTCGTAGTGCCATTTTTCCAGTGGGAGGACCCCAGCACAGTAACACCGAACAACCATTCGTACACGACATCAGTAACAGACACCACCTCAGCTGAGATCCCATGGTTTCCCTTGCAGTGCCTCAGCTATCACACTGCTGTTTCCTCCATCTTCAGTAACAGGTAGCAGGCTGCGGTGACCAGCTCCTACTCCAGAAACTGTCGTTTCTTTTCAGAATGCTAAACCGGAGTCAGGTTAGCAGCATGTTAACGAGAGATGGGGCAGCTCATCCGTGGCCAGATCCTGTCCCGGGGTTCAGTGGGAGTTTGTGGAGGAACAAGTCTCCAAAGCAATGTCTGGTTTTTCATAGAACAGGGCTGGCTGGGATCTGTCCATCAAGCAATGGACCCTGATGAATAATCTTGGTCATAGCTGGTCAATTAGATGACCTCAGCATATGCCACAGCTGGGCAAAAGTAACGGGTGAAAATTAAATGGCACATCTTTGGAGCTGCAAAACAACTAGGAAGAATTTAGCTAAGGAATGCAGGGAGAAAACAGTCCCATTTAGGTGACAGTAAGAGCTTTATAAAAATGTGTCCTTTCTTTTTTTTAGTGTCCTCTAGCATGCTGTCCATGTCCTTTATCATGTCAGAAAAGATTCCTTGAATTGACAGTAGTGTCTTGTTTGTACCCTAACAGTAAAGCAGCACAGATTAAAAATAACCAGACAAATAAATAATACTATTGTCAACTCAGTGAGATACATGTTCAAAGAACAAAATAGATGGTGTGGAACCAGTGGCTGTTGTGTTAATGAATCAAACTCTGGGTCTATGTTTTCTTTCTTCTCTCCTCAGTGCAGACTTTCTGACTTCCCGAAGTTTATCCTTGGCTTGGTCTCTTCTTTTATATATTATAGAGTAAGGAATCACAAAGCCATGCAGTGCTCGACGATAGGGTGTTTTTCTTTCCAAAAAGTCATGTCTATGGTTAACAAGAGATTTTTGTGCGTTTTACAAGGGGTTTTTGTGTGTGGCTAGCAGCTTGCTAGATCCACTACACTTAAAATCCCAGTGTTGTTTTTGGATCTCTTGTGCACAAGCAGAATGTCTGATGAGATCTAAGGGGACACAGTATTTATTTTGTGCCAATTGTGGAATTAGAAGGCCTGCCATATCTACCGGTAACATCAAGCATAACCGTCTTACTGGCAGCTGTCAAGATCAGCTCTGTTCTCGCTTGTGTTTTATTGCTTTTTCATATTTGTAGGTGTTCCAGTGCCTTGGCTTGCAGTTCTGTAGGACACAAACAAAACTTATTTGCAAATTGAAAAAAAAAAAAAAAAAAAAAGAAAAAGTGGGCCACAAGGAAAGGAAGGGGGCTCCAAAAGGCTGTAAAATTGTGCAGCATGAGCCCTGTGATGCATGCTGTTTTCAATCTGCTGTGTGCCAGTTGGAGGCTCAGAGAGAGAGAGAGAGAAAGAGAAAGGATAATGCTGAGAAATGATAGAGTGGCTGTGACCTCCAAGCTCAGCCTGGAAATCCAAGACATTGATTTCACTTAGCATTCCTGCTGAGAAATCCGGCAGAGTTCAGTTGTAATAAAAGAACAAGATTCTGTTCTAATGGTAATGGCGTATGACAGACATATCACTTTGTCTGTCCTCAGCACCAGAGAGAGGGGAATTGGAGAAAGGTCACCTGACCTGCCTGTGGTGTTGTGCGAATGCTATACTGAGCTTTGAACTCCAGCCTGGAAGCACAATTATTTATAATACTAAATGATAAAGAAACCTTTATAGAGCCTACAGTAATTAGAATAAAGCTTATACAATAGTGCAGTGGCCTGGCTCAGAAAACACGCTGGCAAATCCGTCATAGTGGCAGAAACTGAAGCTTATGTGTTGAAACTAAACACCTTCGTTTGTGTCTGTGTGGACCTTCCTTTGCTTTTTCAAAGCTTGTTTGTGTTCAGCAGCTCCAAAAGTTCAATGTGTTTGTTGATTTTTTAATTTTTTTAAAATTTAATTTTTTTAGCTGTTAGGGAGTATCTGAGTTTCACAGCCTTTTTTCAGTATTTTTTTTAATTCCCAGCAGCAACTTGGTTCTTGAAGGTAGTTCGTGGTGGTCTTTCTCACTGTTTC
Organism: Balearica regulorum gibbericeps; assembly: GCF_011004875.1. Lineage (NCBI taxonomy): Eukaryota > Metazoa > Chordata > Aves > Gruiformes > Gruidae > Balearica > Balearica regulorum. The sequence goes on from NC_046184.1 coordinate 73,834,666, forward strand.
TGCACGTCAAACCTCCACAGATCAACAGTTAATGCCTTAGACAAGCTTTCAGTAGATGCTGTTTGCTGAATCTCTATTTTCAGTCCACAGTTTACACTGGCGCAGCTTTAGTAATACGCTCAAGTGTTTGGAGACAAGGAGACAGCCTTACCTGAGAGTGTGTCAAGCTACTGGCAAACATCTAGGTCACTTCTGAAAAGCTGTGTTTTTTTCCCTCTTGTATAGTGTTAAAGTTAGTGTGCTGCTCTTTGCAAGGATTCTTCAAAGTCGGCCTCAGCAGCAGATGGAACAACTGTTGGCTCTAGAAATGCTGAGAAGCATCAGAGGGAGTTTGCCAAGGATCATCCTTTAAATCTAGTAAGACTTGAACACATCCCTGAAACTCCTCTAAGACCTTGGCAACTCTTCGTTTTGGCAAACCTTTTATCAGCGGCCCTCACCAGTGTTTGAACGTTGTGCTGGGCAGGCTATCCTGGCATCTTCTGTTGTCTTGCTCGCCTTTCAACAGATGTGACCTGGAATAGTCAAATTCACTTCCTAGGTTTCTGTACTGTAACTTTTAGGAAGCCATGAAGTAGAGATGCCATTATGCTGTGCTGCACACATTCTGTCAAGTTTTGGTTAGGAAACTGAGCTGGTGTCGTACATTCTTCCAAGAAGAAATCTGTGCCAGAAAAATTGATTTAAGAAACAGAGCTAGTGGAGCCTGTCCAAAAGAAAACGCGTGTGTCTTGCGGAAATGGATTTTAACACAGCTTCTTCTTGAGCAGTTTTAAAAACAGCCGGTATGCTAATCATACCATTCAAATTTACCAAGGCCTCCTCCACAACCCATTTGAAAGGCAACTTTGAAGTTTGCCAAATTGTGCTGGATTTCCAAAGTCTGTCTTAAGCACATTTTGCCTTTGATCGTGTAAATGCTTGCATGCTGCTCTGTTGGGTGTTCAAGGTGGTTACATGCTCCTGAGTAAGTAGGAGAGAACAGGCGCAGGTGCAGATAAGGACTAGGCAGAATAACCTACCAGTCCATCTTGAGATTAACTGCAAGCTTCTTGCTTGTACAGGGCCATGCAGGAGATAAAAAAAAACAATGTTATAGAGAATATGTTTATCTGAACAGTGACCTTTACCATGGTACCAGGATTCTCACCTGATAGCTACAGTCTTCACTGACTTCAGATGAGGTGCATTATACTCTTGAATAAAGGACAGCAACATCACCCTCACTTGTAAACAGCCAGGGTCCTGTTCATTCCTGCCTTTGTTCCTTCCTTTTCATGTTGCACGTATAAATATAGCATCTAGTGCCTGCGTGATGCAATATCCTAGCCCTTTCCATGTAACCTTTCAAGTACAGTAATTCTGGAGTGAATTTTCAATGTAGCTTGTAAATGTAGCTAAATGATTCCCCATATTTAATGGAGCACAGTGCATTGTCTGTAGCATCTGCTGAAAAACAGGAGCAATTCAGTGTGAAATGTGACAGGAGTGAATTCCTGGGCACTTTTCTTTTAACCTTGTTACGACCTCAGCCCTAACCCTACTCACAGTTGTGTCTCCATCAATGGCAACAGCACACAGATTGTCCAAATCAATTTTTTTGTTCTTTTCAAATACTTCTGGCAATGATGTTGCTATTTGCTCAGAAGTAGCACCTGGGAGTTGTGACAAGGAAGGGAAATGTGTTTCAGACAAGCCAGAAACAGCAGTGAGCAGTTAGATATACGCAATCAGATTCTCCTCAGCTGCAATATCCAGACAAATATAAGTGTGAATCCTTAACCGAAGATGGTACTTTATTTTCACATTATCTGATCCTCTGATCACCAAAGTAAACATTGGATTGAAAATTTTTCATGTCGCTTATAGTCAGCAATAGAATCAACTTTGAAAGATTTAGAGCTTGCCTCTCTGCCACAGCACAGATTGACCTTAAAATGGCCAGAGACTCTCCAGGGGGACTTCATCCATTTTTGAGGAATATCTGATGATGATGCTGCAGTTGCTGCCACATGCACCAGCTGTCTTGCATCCTGCTTAATAGTACACAAAGGATAGAAAGGGACCAACAGTGTGCCCGCTCCATTCTCACCCAGGCAAGGTAAGCCTGGATACGAAACTACATCTGAGTCACTGTTGACTTTCTTAGCAAGTATGTCTGATAACAGGAACAAAATAAAGAATAAGAGTCTTTGGAAATGGGCATTTTAGTTCAGACACACCACAGGCTATGTTATTAGGAAAAATAAGTAAACTATTTACTATGGGGAGCTGGTTGGGGATTTTCCTGTCCCAGTCAAAACTTACACTTCCCAGTTTCAGTGGGAAAGCTTTCTTGACTGAGGATAAAAATATGGTGAAAAAAAAGAAAAACATCTGAAGGGAAGGAGAGAGAAAAAGGCCCTAAAATGGCCTGGTAATAAGAACAGTCATCTAGATGATATTGCTGGTTCTACTTTGGGCAAATTGATGACTCGAACTTCATTTTAGGTGACTACCATAAGCATCCCTGTTAACTTGGGTACAGTTGTCTCCCTTTCCCTCATTTCTCTCTTTTGTATGATAGTGCAGAATGTGAAAATTTTTCCTGTGGAGATCTCGGGGATAACATGAAGCCCCATTATGTACATAGCTGCACCAGCTTGCTTGCCACATCAAGCTATGACTATCACAGAAGCCTAGCTGATAAGTAGACGTACAGATTCCTTGTACCCTCAGAGCTGCCATTTTTGATCACATTACAGGAAAATATTTAATTTCAGCTCTACAGATGATAGATGAATTGCCATTCAAATGCAGAAGGATATCGGTGTTTCCTCTTCTTTTTGGAAACATGAGCTAATTGTTCTCCACAGCACTGTGAAGTACTTCAGCTGTAAAGGGGACAGCTGTGTGATAAAGAAGACTGATCATGGCTGTGTACAGGTGATCAAAGGGCGTGACTGCTTATGTTAGATGGGGCCAAATTCTTTTCCCTGAAGAGTAGAGAAGAGGAACCTGTCTAAACCTAAGCCATTGCACATGTTAGGCCTCATATACTAATGGCAATTACTATCCTTTTTATTGGTTGAAGAGCTCAGCAGCTGCTGAATGCCTGTCCAAGCAGCAGGAAATGAAGGCATCCTTATTTTCATTAGAGAGAGTACTGAGGTATTTTAGAGTGAAGAACAAGAGTTCTCATTAAAGTGATATAAGATGCACCATCCCTGCTAGAACGTCAAGGCTATGTTTACAGAAGGTTTATCTCCAAGACTTGCAAGGCTTTTTTATTTTTGAGAGTTTCTGGGCTGGACATAATTCTTTATATGCCATTGATTAAAAAAAAAAACCTTGTAAATTAACCTATTAAGCTTTTCAGCACCAGAATAACAGTTAGCACTAGAAAATTATAAATCAGTAAATTCAAAACATTTTTCAATGCTTGCATTTCCCAGTCCCCTAGTTAGTGCATCAAACAGGTTAGAAATAGCTGTAAGATAATTAAGGAAAAGTTTTTCATATGGATGCAGTGATGTATAGGGAGCTGTAAACTGAGACCTCATCTGCCTTATCTGTGCTATGCTACTTGGTGCTACGCTACTTCTTTAGTATCCCTGTCCATTCTTAATGAAGACCCTGTAGCTAATTATCTCTTTCTCTGGAAGCCTTTTTACTTTGCTGCCCGTGCTTTTAATCCCAAATAGTAAAAGGCAGAGTTGGTGACAGAATCTTTGAAACTATTTTCTTCTTCCTGGCTTTTCTTCCTATACAGACATCCAGGTATATAAACAATGACTTTTAAACCATTTGCTGGAGCACAATGAAGTGATGTGTATTAATGGAACTTCTTAAGATGCTTTTCTAAAATAGAGAATGTGTTGCGAACAATAAAAACAACATTAATAGCAGTATCTAAAAAGCAGCAGCCATAGGGACTTGCGCAGCATTCTGCCTGTCTCCCACCCCTCTCTACTTTCCTACAAATAAATTAGATGCATGGAGGGGCTCCTAGGATGCTTTTTCAGATTAACTCTACTCAGCTCTTACCTGATACCACGTCTCTCTGGTAGGAGCCTGTCTCTCGAGCAGAGTTGCCAGCCAATCAGCCCTTGTCAGGCTCAGTCGGCACTTCTTATAATGAAAAACTCAGAAGAAAACAAAAAGAAAAAGGGGGGGAAAACCCTCTGAAATCTATAATCACAAAACAGAAGTGAGAGACATGAATTAAGCAAGACCGCTGCATTTCAGGGAGAGGTCTTCAGAAATCAGACAGGGAACAACAGAGATGTAAAGCAAAGTGGTAATGGCAAACATGCAGTGTGTACCTACCAGTTCATTACTGTTCCTTGCTGCTAGGGCCTTCCTTACCTGGTATGAATAAATAAAACAACCACTTTCTCCTAAGTGGCAAAGTTGGTGGGGTAGGCAGGAGGTAGTAGTTTCCATTCTTTTCGGTTAAATGATCCACAGCATTGTCTTCATACTGAAGACCAAGATATTACGCCAAGCACTATTACTTTCGGGGGCAGCTACTAAAGCCAGGTTCAGTTACAGGATCCTTCAGTGTTCAGGAGTGCTGGGACCTGACATTCCGTTTCTGTTCTGCACATCTTACTTTGTTACTTAGAAATATCTAAGCATCAACTTCTGCAGAAGCTTTTTGACAGAACTGCCCATCTAGTGTCACTTGGAACAAAGAGCTTTAATGAGAAAGAGCAGCATTTTGCAAGAAGAGACTGGTTTTACCCCAGCCGGCAGCTGAGCACCACACAGCCGCTCGCTCACTCCCCCTCATCAGGATGGGGGAGAGAACTGGAAAAGTTAAAGTGAGAAAACTCATGGGTTGAGATAAAAACAGTTTCATAGGTAAAGCAAAAGCCGCACGCACAAGCAAAGCAAGGAATTCATTCCCCACTTCCCATGGGCAGGCAGGTGTTCAGCCATCTCCAGGAAAGCAGGGCTCTGTCATGCGTAACGGTTACTTGGGAAGACAAGCGCCATCGCTCCGAATGCTGCCGTCCCCCCCTTTCTCTTCTCCCAAGCTCCTTATAAACTGAGCATGACGTCATATAGTATGGAATATCCCTTTGGTCAGTTTGGGTCACCTGTCCTGTCTGTGTCTCCTCCCAACTTCTTGTGCACCCCCAGCCATCCCGCTGGCAGGGCAGTGCAAGAAGCAGAAAAGGCCTTGGCTCTGTGTAAGCCCTGCTCAAAAATAGGTCCATGGAACAAAAACATTTCTATATTATCAATGCTGTTTCCAGCACAAATCCAAAACATAGCCCTGTGCTAGCTACTGTGAAGAAAATGAACCCTCTCAGCTGAAACCAGGACAAGTCCCAAACAAGAAAACAGGGTCACAAAGTCAAGGGGTTTTAATGCTACTAAGATAGCTATTGAGCTGATGTTGCCAGCTGGCTGTGCAGTCCTAAGAATAGCAGTAAAAGGGCTCTAGGAGAGCATGGAATCTGGAGCTGCATAATGAAACAGAGAAAAATCAGTTTTTTCTGGTTGCAGTGGGTTTCGTTCATCATCTTTATGTTTGGGTGGGCTTAATCTGTGGGGAGGGTTGGAAAATATTTAGGAGAGGGTCTTCCTGCTGAGGAAGGGGAATCAACCCTGAGGAGAAATATGTGAAGTTAAGCTTGAGACATAGCGTTCTTCACGGGGGGCTGCTGAGTATCACAGCACTGCAAAGATGAAGGACCAATATTAGCTCTAAGTTAAATATAGATAACAAACCAGCCAGTTATGCCAATATCAGATGAATTTCTAGTTTCCTTCATAATATGAAATCCCTATAAAGTAAAGGTCATCCTTTATTCCAGAGATTTATCTTTTAGACTCCAAGCTGTTAGACCCTCTAAATGAAGGAATGTGTTTATTCCAGGAGCACAGCTTTGTGCAAAATAATAGTACTGTAGCAATGTACCTATTTCATGGATTATGAGACAGCTTGAAATGGAGCAGAGGACTCTTAACTCTACCAGATCCTAGAAGGGAGCCAGGTACTTCAGGAGTTAAATCTTCCCTTTTCCATCTTCAGCTTAAGTGTTTGGTTATTTTGTGGCATGCATTAATAATCAAAAGTAAAGTGCAGAGGCTGCATTGGCAGGGCTGTCTACTGGACAGCAATGTAGCCATCTTGTACCAAATGTAGAACTTCTTTTCAACACCGAAGTTAAATCTCTGAGGTGATCGAATCAAATTCTAATGCTAGCAGTCTAGCAGCTTCCAGAAACTGCTTGCTTTGTCTGCACAAGTGCGGTTTGCTTTCACGTTACATGCTAGATTTGAAATTAGCTCCTCTTGACACATTCAGGCAGAATGCAATTCAAACTAAGCATCAAAGAAATATATTTTACAGTAAGTGTTCCTGTACCTACAGCTGAATGATTATCATTTAACAAGGGAGCTCTACAGTTTTATAATCTGAAACATTTTAATCTGTAATCCCTGGTAGCTGTGGGTAGCTGAAGAGAAGCAACACTTAGCAGCAGAATGGAGAAGAAATCCATTTTATTTTCAAATTCAAAGAGTTTCTTATAGGTTAGTATTAATTCTAGAGTTATATGAAGTGCTTGGCAAATATTTCACTGACATTTCTCAGAACCACACATTTGTTGTACTGAATGCAGTTTCAGTTGTTTAGTGTAAAATGAACTGGTGCAAAACAGGATTTCAGAGAAATTATGTGGAAATCATCACTTTTGACGACTGTACACACATTTTTCAAAGCAGTGTGGCTACATCTTGTGATTTTATAATGGCTGGCTCCCCTAAAGTCCCAGCTCCTGGAGTCATACAGATTGGTATAAATGTGTCTCAAAGACTTGGAAGGCGGCTAACAAAATGAATCTATGAGTTACCATTTTAATCAAGTGGGATTAATTTTCAGTCTCAAATCATAGAAGACTTCATATTGGCAATTCTGCTAAGGCATAAATATTTCTCAGCAGAATTAGACTTTTTACTATAGTATCTCCCAGTAAAAGTGCTTCAGTAGTATCCAGAGAGAACATTCAAGAGCATCCAAAGAGCATCAGAGGCAGGCAAGCTGATGCAACAAACCATTTTGGGTTTTGATGTAATTTGACAGGATTTAATATATTAAACCAGTTTAAAATTTTGATCTTGATCATGTGCCATGATCACTAATGCTGCTAGACTATGAATTCAAATGTGTACTTTTAGTACTAATAAATGAGTTTAGTTTCTGTTTTGTTTCATTTCAGTTGCTACGTTTTTCCCTTCTGCTTTTAAAGGAAATATAAGCTGATGCCATGACTGGTATCTCTGGGGGAAAAAAAAAAAAAAAGAAAAAAGTCTTTGATAGACGATTGCTCAGTATCTTGACATGCGGAGTGCTGGAGAGGAGGCTTTTTCAATTTCCAAATGTTACAGAAAGAATGTAACTTTGAGTATTTCATAAGTTATTAGTGTTTCTTAAACTTTTTTGAGAGGACATGCCAGCACCTGCTAGTAGATTTAAAATAAGGGGCCATTTCAAAGAGCTATGTGTGTATGGAGATGTAGCACATGGGTTCGTACAGGCTTTCAGCTGACATGCCAGGCAGTGACATGTCACGTCATGAATCAGCCACATCGTGTTACGTGATTTCAAGCTAACAGAACACAACAGGAGTTACATAGTGACAAACACAACCCAACATGACATATCCATGGGAAAATTGGCACAAAAAGCTTCGTAAAGTTGAGTTTCAGGGGTACATTTATTTGTCTCCAAAATACTGCAGAGAAAACTATGAAGCAGTGTACTGGAAAAGGGAGTAATGCAGTGACAGAATTACTAAAGCAGCTTTAATTCAGTGTACAGTTAGGAAGAAAACTTATGTGTATAACAATTGTGGAGAGTATTTTTATTGTATTGGGTTCTTATGAATTTCTTTGTTTCCAAAGGTAGCTCTTTCAGGGCTGCAGCCATTCCAGGTCGGTGATTATTTTTATCTTTAGCCATGCTAAGAGCTGTGTGGACTTCAGGTTGTAGCTGTAAGTTAATATATTTTGAATTTAGCTGTTGGTTGCCTCAGTAAATCTTGAGTCCTTCTAGTATAAACTCTGTTGTTTTTTCTGCTTTGCTTGCGGATCAGAATGACCCCCTTTTGCACCTGTTTCCAATATTTTTAGTCTACTCTGAAATTATCTTCTTTCCCTTTCTGGGTACTCCTATCCTAGTTTCTGATGTCCACTGAAAACGGAGTCCACAATTAAAACTCTGGGATGAATTTATTCATCTCTGTTTGCTTATTATTCATCATAAATGTGCGGATAGCTTGTACTTTCAACTTTCTGTATAATTTGGGGCCAGGGAAATTCAACACTTAGATTTGGCTAGAAAATGCATGTCAAGTAGCATTTTGTTCATGGTATCAGAAGTTAAAATGATGTCACATTACTGTTTGGCCACTACATTTCATGTCTGAACTTACAGTTTTTAATTTCACAGCCTTAGAAATACCAATTTCTCTATAGAAAATGGGTCTTCCTAGTGAACTGCAGCTCACAGGCAGAATGATGTGGTGGTGCAATACCTGGGAGATTCACTATTTTACCAAACAACTAAAGTTCATTGAGGCTGGTGAGTGAGGAAGACAACAGCCGCATCATTTTGGCCAGCCTAAGTGAGAAAATAGCACAGATACTCAGAGGCCTGTAGAGCAGAACAAACTGAATAGATCTTTTCTCTTCTGCCTTCATTTTAAAATGAGCAAGATGCTCCCAGAGCGTCAGGAGTGGTGAAGTCTAGTTTCATTTGTGAAGTCTCACAGTATTTGGACTCTGGCTGGAGGTGCAGAATACCTGTCTCTAGGGGATCCCCTGGTGCCTCTTAAAGTGTGGGTAAACATTGGAGTCTTCTCTGGAGAGGAAAGGCTTAGAGCATCCCCCTACTCTACCCTACTGTCCATCTACACAAATCATGTGGAACCTTTGAGGACTTCATCAAACCTTCATCAACGATTGGCCAGTGTGCTCAAAATGTGTATAGAGATGAAAACTGCCAAACGTGCATACATGTACACAGACCTCACATGCCCAACTCACACACATGTACACACAGAGACTAATTATGAGGCTAAAAATCATTTCACATTTGGGCAACTCTCACGGGTTTTAATGGCATGACATCTTAAATTTCAAATGGATACAATATGTCTTGCTACTGCTTTTCTTCACCCCCAAATGATTGCAGTTCAGTGATGGGTGGAAGGATTCCCGTGATAGTATCATTTGGGACTCACTTTGTAAATTCCTCTGGGCTCAAACGGAGGAAAATAATGCTATATAAATACATGTTATTACTGGTGAAGTGATAAAATTATCTTATGCTTACCAAGTATCCTAGTGTCTTGTCTTGATCGTAATTAAATGGTGACATACACGTTGAGTCAGTGCTCTAGGATTTGTGCCCAGAATAAGTCACAAAAACATAGCAGCTTGAATATGGGAGAAAGAGATGGAGGGCTTTTTTTTCCCTCCCTTTTTTTCTTCTGGGTAAGATATAAAAACTCCCCAGAGCTGGCCCTGTTCAGAAATAGCGAATCAGCCTCTTGGAATTTTTTTTAAGATGTCAGCTTCCCTCTTGTGTACTTCTGTGAAGACAAAGAATGTCTTAACGTCTGTATTGAAGTCATCATTAAAATAAAAGGAGATCTGTAGACATCAGCTATAAATCATCAAGAAATAGCTTGTGGGTAACCTTTGACACAATTGAACCTACTTGAAATGAGCTAGGGCTGGATTCATTGCCTTTAGTGAAGCCAGTAGGTGGACCAAAGGTCTCCTCTCTCTCTCCCCCTCTCTCTTTCCATCTCTTACAGTGTTAGCTTCTGGGAGGTGAATGTGTTCTGGCTGAGTGATGGAAATGCATTTGGATGTGTTCTTAAATAGACATTTGTTTTACGTCTGAAAAGAATAGGCCAATCTTAACAGTGTGATGCTGGGGCTATTTGAAAGGTATTTTTAAAGGCAGTTGTCTTCTTTCAGCTTTACAAAAACTATTTTAACCAATTGTTTAGGCTTGAGGAACAGCATGGAATATCTATTGTGTATGGATGCATGCATGTTCTCCAGAATTAACAGGAAAATGGTAGATAAAAATCTGCCTAATTTTACATAATAGATTTTTGGCATTCTTGTGATCTGACTTCAAATTCATGCTGAGTTTCTACAGTATAACAGAAATACTAGTTTGCAGTTGTTAATTTTAATTTCTAAGATGCTAGGTTTCAAAAGGAGCTGAAAGTGTTCAGCATCTCATGGGGACAAACTATGAGTCTTACTAATGAATCCAGCAATTAGTGGTTCATTGTGCCTGCCAGCAATTTGGCCCCGATACCGGTCCTGATGGTGATTTCATTTTTGCTGGTGTGAATCAGGAATAGGTTCTGAAGTCTATTCACCAAGGGGGGCTGAATACTTCTTCAACACTGTTCTGCTTGTAATCTGCATTCAGTACTGACAGCAGCAAATGAAAAAAAGGAACTACAATATATTTCGATTTTAATTATGATTATTATGGTTGATTAATATGTTCATTAGGATAATTATATAATATCAATAGTACTTATTAAACTTAAAGGGTTGTAAATGGAGGTGTCCCCATGCAGTTAGATAAACGTATATATGATGTATGCCCACTTTGCATAGAAGAAACCCTTTTCATAGATTGAAGTTTGTATTTTCTCCAATTTTGTAAGTAGAGAATTGAAACAAAAGAGGTGGCCCTTTACTTTCTGTAGCCATTTGCACTTGTGCAAAATACTAAAATCACATTTGGTAATATTTTATCATAACTTCAGAAAGATGTCAATGACCGTGTGCAGAAGAAGGTTAGATAATGAGTCACTCATTCGAGTTCACAGAGAAAGTTTGTTGGAAGGTCAGGAACTGAACCCGAGTTTCTTTGGCATGACTCAAGGAATCAGCAATAAATAAAGGCATGACTGTGGCATGGGAAAAGGAACGGCCCTTCCCAACAGGTATACTCTCAAGTAGTTAACCCCACGTATGTAATTATGAGTGGGGTATAAACATTAAACAATTTATTTTTGCTGTGTGTGCAGTAATTGATGACGGAGCATGTGTTTGCTTTGAACGTTCCCTACAGTACATTAAAATCCCTCCAGATTCTGGAGCTGCTGATTAGATTTCATCTTCTCGCTAAAAGGAGGTGAAATGAAAAAATATCCAGAAAGACAGAGTTGTAAAAGCATTTTGATTTTAGTGATCTGGGATGTTGTTAATAGCACACAAGCATTAAAGACGGATGAGTTTTGTGTTGATAGCTTCCCTTTGAAAAGCTATTAGTTGGAAAAACAAATTGTCAAGCAAGTCCTATCTACAGTTGCAAAACATATTTTGACGTTTTTCTTACAGTTGTATGTATCTATAAATAAGAACAGTGCATGTTATCTTTGCACTACTTATTTGTAGTGCTGCATACGTTGCTGCCTCACTTTGTGAAAAATCTACCTAGACTACATAGAGACACCCAAAGTCAGAGAAAGCACAGGTGGTTTTTGAAAAGGAATTTCTTAGCCCACTGCCAGTTGTCCAAGTTGTTTGAAATCTCTTTTCTTTCAAGCTGTTTTGACTTGTTTCTTCTAAAGTTTTCAACAGCTGGGGTTTGTTTTGTTTTGTTTTGTCTTTTTTCCCCCCTGAATCTTAGAATTCGTGCAGCATCTTTGCTTCTCCTGCCTGACCACAGCAGGAGGAGGGGTCTGTTGCTAATTTGTTTTTGATACGGTACGCTTTGGTCTGTATTCTTTTTGAAATTAATTCCTTTTGCAGGTGTGAGGTTAGAGGTGGTGGTGTGCTCCCAGCGAAGGTGTCATCCACCACAGAGAGGAGGTGGGAGGCTTTGATCAGTGTGGCTTCTGTTTTCTTGTTGTTCATTTAAAATGTACCAGTTTGTAATGCTGTTTGGCTTTGCAGGTCCTTGTTTTATTTCCTTCCAAGTCCTTCCCCGTCCTTTCAGGTTTTGTTGTTTTCATTGCTGTTCATTCTGCTTAACATTTACTGGGGATTATCCGTTGGAAGGTGGTGACTCCAAGTTCAATTTAGGCAGCAAACAAAATCCAGTCTAATGTCTATTTCCATTTTTTAGACAGCCTTGTTATGGGTGGGAGAGTGTGTTAAGGACACGACACCACATGTTTAGACTTCTAGGGTTTATTGGGACAGAATTATGTAGCAAGCATTTTAAAAAATTATCTAACCAAGACCCAAGCTACAAGGCATCATGCTTTGGGGCATGAGCCACTCCATTTTATACCCAGCACAAGTTCAGGAATACATACTACTAATCAAACTGTTTGACAACTGTCTACTTTTTCTTGCAACTTCTTTTGAAGCAGTTGGACATATTGGGAGGCTCAGCACAGTATCAAAAAAACCCCAAAACATTGGTCTGAGTAAGAGGAGCAATTGCTCTGCTCTTCCTTATGATTCAGCTGTTTACTCACTGTGTGAGAGTAAGCAAATCAATTAGCCACTTTGTGTCTTATACTTCCCATTGGTAAAATAAGGCAAAAGCTGTCAGAGTAATTATGAGCTGTAATGAATTAATATACTTGGGGTACGCTGGAGAGGTGATTTTCTTTCCCTCTTGCACTTTACTACTTGCCATGTAGTTCAGTGGGGGCAGTTTGGAAGAAGAATTCTTTCCCTTACTGTCCCCCATAATTTTGTGATCCTCTCTAATGATTTTTAGCTCTCGTAAAGAGATTTGCATGGTTAAAAGCAAGAAAAATCAGTTGTCTTACCCTGAAGATTTGTGGTATCTGCGTCAATCCCTGCTGACCTGTGCCTAAGTCACTCTTCCTGCTTAGCAGCTGACTTGAGCCTTCTTAGAGAAGCGCTTCATTAATAGCATTATACCAAATGAATAGGTACAGCAGTGGTGTGAGAAATACAGCTGAACAATAATTATTAGAAGCAAAAAGCTAACAACAGGACCCAAGTTTGGCATGAAGTATGGACCAGCAGAATCCCAAGTGGCCAGTCTCTCTGCACTGGCTCATGTTGTATCTTTACTCAACATAGACCCTTCTGATTTCAGGCCAAACCTGGCAGCATTTGCTCAGAACAAGCTTTGCTGAAGGGGTTTTTTTTTGTAAACGAGGCTACTGGGTTAAATTTTCACTCACTCAGAGATGTAGACTGAGAAGGAGCTTTTTCATTATGAGGTGCAAGCAAATGCTAAAAGCTCTTTGTTCCTGCAATTTTGCTTCATGCTGTACTGAAAATCCACATACTGGGTCCTAAGCAGTGTGGTGAGCAACTCTCACTTCTGCTTATTTCAGTCTAACAGAAGAGCAAATGCCCAAATGGCAGAATAACGGCAATAGGAGTAAGTAGTTTACTTTTGTACGGATGAAAATGAATGTTTGAAGTTTGGATCTGAGTTGGGATAAGCATCCATAAGTCGTCAGGTTTCCCGAGAGGTTGATGTGACTGAAAACTCATGATCAAGCAAAAATAGCCTAGAAAGCTCATACCAGCCGCTTTTGTCAAACACATCGTGCTGTTTGTCTCTGGAGATTATCAGGAGACTTCACAAGGGTGGTGGGTGTTTTGGCAGTCCAAAGCCAGCCAGAAACTGCAAGTATGGTTTGGAGGATGCTTCTCTGAGGATTTTAGAAACTAAATGAATGAATTTTGAGTAAACACATACCAGTCTGCTCATTTTGCTAAGCTGCATGCCCTGGTGTGTTCTGTTGGCCAAACAGCCTACCCTGAGCTCCGCGAGACCCCAAAGGGCTAGGTCCCAGTGCAGCACTTGTCTTTCCTGAAGACTTGGGTTTAGGGTTGGGTTTAGGGTTAAGTGTGCCAAGTTCTAACCAGTTGCTAAACAAAATTAAGGCCTTTGCCCCAGGTCATCGTCATCGTTAGATGTAGACTTTGAGGAGCAGTTACATAGGTCTGTCCACAGACACTGCTTTTAGGCTGCCCTGCAGGTGAAACAGCTCACACTCTTCCATGTCTGAGCTAGCTGGAGGACTAAAATGATCCTAGAATTGATTGGTATTTGGTCCTCCGTTATTTCAGCATCTGTGTTCTGTGGCTTGTAGAACAGAGCGATACTGCAGAGTAAGCACCATGCATCAGATAAAAAGGTTGTAGGGAGAAAGGGAAAGCATCCAGTTCCTAGGGCCTTCCATGTTTATAGACAGGTCATTTTGCATGCCTCTTTTTTGTTCCTCCTATATCTGTTTGTGAATCCTGTGTACAATTTTGGGAAACAACAGTGCTAAATACAAAGGGAAAACCGCCCAGCAGCTCTCTTATTTTACTGTGACAATATGTGGACTAGACAAAAATCAAAGCTTGGGGTTTCCAGGGCAGCAAATTAGTCTTTGTAACTGCAGACTTCTTTCCTGGCAGCTAGGCTCCTGTAAAGAAAAATGAAAGGGGAAGATGTTAGGGATCTTTCTGAGAGGACAAAGTCCCCAGAGCATATCCTCACCGAGAGTCCCTAGCGTTGTAAAAGGACTGGAAAAAAATCCTGTCTGTCCCTGGTGCTACAAAACAGATTAAGTTGGTGTGTTCCTGCAACCACTTTTCCCCATGAACAGGAATGGAGACCGTGTAGGAATACTCCCAGTGTATAAATCAGCATTTGGGAGTAATTTAGTCCTTGAGTAGTTCCCTAAAAGAAGCAGATGAGAGAACAAAAAGAGTATTTGTCACAAATATAAGGCAGCTCAGTCCTCCCCTTTGTTTTTGGAGTCCCGTGAATAAGAGTATTTGGGCATTATCAAGTAAAGACTGCAGTGCTGACTTTGGTTGAGTAACATGCGCTGAGTCCAGAAAGTGTCTACCTTCTGAGAGTAATGCATTCAGGAAAAGATGCTCAGCAAAGCAACACCATAAAAAATCTGCTCTAGTAGAGATAGAAATCCAGGCTGAGATGTCTCTGCAGCTATCACAGAAGGATAAGTCTGTGCACTTCACAGGATCAGAAATAAAGAACAGTTCTTAATATTTGCCCTCTGTCTTGTCTTTGGTGCCTTTTCCTTTCTGACAAGAGTCTAGTTGTACCTTGTGCTTTTGGTGCTGAAACTCATGGGCAGGAGTAGGAGAAAGTGACTTCTCTGAACGTGAAGAATAATTTTATTGTGTTTATTATCGTATCATAACCAAGATGCCTGTTTATATATAGTCTCCATCTATTTTTCTGTGTAGTTAAAGACATTTCCACCTTTGCAGGAAGGGACACATTATTCTTAATCAAAGCTTCAGAATGTGGCAGGAGGAGGTACAGCTGCAGATGAGCATTATCTAATTCGCCCATCCTGTCATGTGAACATCCCTGCTTAATTTAATACAATTATTTCATCAGTGAGGATAATATCAGCAGCATGATTCATTTATACAACATGTTTCACAACTGCCTTTACCTCTCGGCTTCTTGTTATCACTACTGATAATTTCACCGTGAGTGGCTTCAGAGGAAGGGTAGAGGATGCGAATGAAGCTGCCAGTATCTCTGTGTGAGTGTGTGGACAACTGTAGTTTCGAGGGACAGTGATGGCGAAGGATTTTCTTTGCATAGATGCTGTTGCACCTCGGTTTCTGATATATATTGGTTAGGCATTTCTGGGTGAGCACAAGACTGAATGGCTAAGCCACTGACTGGCTGCATTGTTCAGTGGGCAACAATAGCATCATTGTCTTCTGCCCCAGACATGCCAGTAAGTGCTCCATATTTTGCATTTCTCTTGAAATGAAGATCTCCGTGAAACAGAAACAGGGTGGGGGAATGAGGCTTTGTTTCTGGTGAGGTGGCAGAGGCATTCTTTCAGAAACCCCCTCTCCGGCTTCTTATTTCTAACTCATTTGGCTGTAATTTGTACTGTCAAGGTCATTTAAATAGGCAGCAAGATGTGGCGAATGTGTTCCCAGAGGTCATGAAAAGCCTCTTTAGTAGAGCATGCTAGGCTGTGCTTATGCCAGGTCGTTTAAGCGCATTTGTATTGCCAGTCAGATGATGCACAGAGTAGTTCATGAGTTTGTAATAAACCGTGCAACCTGGACCTTCAGTGTGTGCCACAGTGGGATACAGCACTTGGATTTAAATGACAGGACAATAATTCAGTAACTCTACTCTAATAGTATACTAATCTTTAAAATATGTGAAAAGAAGTGAGATTATTAAATTTAAATGAATTGTCTGGGTTCTTCCCCATGACCACCCTTTTTTTCCTTTCTCTGAGACTCGTTCATTCATCTGGGCTATCAGTCTTTTATTCAGCGCTTGGTGTTGAAATAGTGCCATTTTTAATAAACGGTTTAGAGAGATTCTCAAAATCAGATTTTATTCCCTTCTTTTTCCATATCCATTCTCCATAGAGATAAATTAACCGGTTATTTTAGGAGGAAGTAAGTAAATAGAGACAGCATGATTGAAAGATTTAGGAAAGACACCATTTCAGCCAAGTGTTTGCAACATGGGTGACACCGACTCAGAATTCTGGGCTCTATCTGAAACTCTGCTACTATGTTACTGTATGACTGTAACCAAATGCTTTCTTTTTCTCTCTCTTGCATTTTTTCTTCCCGTATTAACAAGGACTTTATGTTTACCTAGCATTTTACCTTTTCAAAGGACTGTACAAACCTTATAAAAGCAGCGTGATGCACACTCAACTTACCAGCAATATTTCTGCTTCAATGTTGCTTGTCAGGAACTTGTATTTGCAGATTTCCAAAGTCTGATGCTTAAGTATGAAATCTCAAAGTTACACAGATCCAGCTTGAGTGAAGCTACAAAATACAGCTCTTGAATATTTTGTTTACCCTTCAAATTCTGGTGTAGGCAAAGGGTTCCTGCTTCTTCCCTTGTACATCTAGAGATCAGCTGGGGAAAAAATCTAGAGCAAGTCAACGATTTAAAGTTCCCCAAGCTCCAAAGTTTTGGTTAATGACAGACTTCCAATCCAGGGAAGTAAACCACCAGCTCTCCCTAAAATAGCAACTCTTCTGACACTGCTGTGGTACAGGGGATGGGAATCTCTTTACCAACGCTTTGCTCTTGCTGTGGGTACTTCATTTTATTAGCCCTCCATCGTGTGTTTTCGCTTATGCTTTATTCTCTACATTTATTTTTTTTGTGTGTGTTTTGTTTTGTTAGACAAATGCGCTACTTTAAAGGAAACATTTCATAAACTTTAATCAAGATTATATGTTACTTTCATCACATCTGTGTTTATATTATTACAAGCCTTTTGGGTCTTAACGTCCTCTGGTCTAAGCATTAATCGTTTTGGCTGATATATAAATAAATGTTCGACTTTGTTTAACTCTTTAAAAATACTGGCTTGGAAAAAAAACCCTTATCAGTGGCATCTTAGAATAACTGCATGTCAAAAAAAGGCAAGGCCCAATCAATACTGAACTTTCTCTAATAAAAATAAGTACAGGGAGTAGTTCTAGATTCTGTGATCCCACTGTATAAAATCGCATCTCCTGGCTGTTGAAAGATACCAGCTACCTGGAGTGAACATGCTACATCTATTTTTTTCTTCTTACTACTCTTATTTGCCCTAGCTGTCACGTTGCACTTACACACAGCCTTGATATAACTGAGAGTGAAGCCTGCTAATCTATAACGTGGGCAAATGTTAGCTAGGAGATTTCATAGTTAAAAATAAAGGTAGGCCAACACCTAATTCTTCTCGTGGTTATGCAGGCACAAATCAATAATGAAGACAGTACAGCTCATGATTTAAACTGGAAGAGCAGAGAATTTTGAATTTATGTCTACAGATAGGAAAAAGAGTAAAATGGCTTGCTGAGTGTAGGAGTGAAGATCCTAACAGTCATCTTCACACTTAGCACAATTGTATATTATTAAGTGTCTCCCTGATATTTTTTAGACTCCCATGGAATAAATCAGTGTAGTTCCACTGTGGTAAAGGAAATGACTTAAATTATTATCAGCTCATGATCCAACATAGGATTTCTAAACCCTCTGACTGAATTTTTAATGTATTTGACTTCCAGCGAGGATTTGAGAATGCTCTCTGAAATAACACAAGTAAAAATGTTATGAAGACCAAACAGTGAAGTAATATAATTTTGTAAATACATATAATAGCTGAAAATTGTTTACTTATCCTCCTTTATGAGAACCAAGCTTCTGTGACCTCCGATTAATTTACCATTAGCCTGAACACACAATGAAAGTGAATGAAGGGGCAATTTGGAATGACATTTATCAGCTCTGGAACTGTCGACTTCTATTATTTCCACAAGGCCTTATACTTCTTGGCTCCAGAGAAGGCTGTGCTGACTTGAATGAAGAAGAGCATTCTTACTTCCAAGAATAGTTACAGCACAGACAGCTTCATTGCTGGACGCCTGCGATGGAAAAAAAAAAACCACCAACAAACCACCTCCCCCATTTCCAAATTGCATTAAATGAGAGCAAACCCACTGTTCTATAGTAGACTTGCACAGGATCTTGCCTTCACACCAGGCTAAAAAAAGGGAACAGAAGAACTGAGGAAAGGAAGAAGGAGCAAGAGAAGGGAAGGAAATAAACTTTAGAGGGACAGGATAGCCGAGGGATTGAGTCGAAAGGATGAGACTGAAAAAAGCCCTTCAGCACGAGGGTGCGGGTTGGAGTCCAAGCTGAGTTTGCAGCGAGTGAGCACCCTTCCCACCAGGGACTGGTTGCTGCTCCGTATGGACTGAAGTGCTGCTCACACTCAGATTTCCAGTGGCCAGAGAACACGCTGCAGCTTTCATTACCGTATCTGAAACTAATCAGCCCCTTTTGTTGAGACTTACAACAGAGGTCAAGAATTGAATATACATGGAAACTAACCCCTCTTGGATTGAACTGAAACAAGTCTGTGGGCCCCTTTGCTTTGCTTCTGATGCTGCCTTCTAAATGATGACTTTGCTCTTCAGGGATCCTTGTCTGACATAGCGTCGTTGTGTTTGGTCGGTTTGTTGGCTAGTTTGTACTTACACACTTATGCAACTATCTCAGTAGTGATTTTACAACATTATAGTTACATTGCTGTGGGATTATTTTTTATTATTATTTAATTGAAATTGGTGGAACAGCAGAGCAAGTTCCCTTCCATTTGGCTAGTAGGTTAATCTATTTTATTCTCATACAGATGGATTTGTATTTCTGTAAAGTAACGAATACCTTCTTAAAGCATCAAATGTGGGTTGAACTGGGTGACATTTTTAACCCTGAGGCTTAAGTCTCCTAGAAGATCAGCAGAACTCTGCCTTCTAGGTGCCTAAGTCACTTCTGAGAATACAGAATACAGGCTCCTACGGCAATTTCATGCATTGATTTTTTCCCCTTTATTTTATGCACAAGTTGCATCTAGGATGGCTTGAATACCACTTTAAGGATGACAACTTTGTCCATGATGTCCCTGATATGTTGGTCTGCTAAGCTTTAATTTATTTTTAACTACGACTATTACAAAAGTATAGAAATAATCAAATATAACAAAAGTGCTTTGTTCAGAGCTTGCTTCTTTAAAGTAGTGGAAAAGTTCTATGACAGTGCTTTGCAGAATTGTCCTGTGTTTGGAGACGTACATCTACATCATACTTCCACAAGCGATAGGCAACTATAAAATTCCTTCTTTACTGCAGCACACCACCCTCTGTGGAAAAGAATCGCTATTATATGATAGTAGTTACAGATGCCTTAGTGGTAACGGTAAAACACTCAAACATTATGAGTCTAATTCCAGTCAGCTTTGCATTGCTCTAAGTCAGGAATAATTCTATAAAACTGAAGGTACTTACAACTTAGGGAGATCAGAATCAGCTGCTTCAATGCCTGCAGCCAAAACCCAATGGTGTGATGTAACAGTTCCTGTAGCTAAAGGATGGCTAAGCTAGTATGTGATGGTTGGATCTAATACCATATCCATTAGTTCTGGTTATTTAAAAGTCCATTAAAATCACTTCTAAAATATCCCCCTTGTTGAAAAGCTTTTTCTCCCTTCCCTGTTTTTTTTTATTTTTCCCCTTACTGTATTTTATTTTGGTCAAACAAAAATACATGACTTAGAATTTTCATGTGTTTTATAGCACTGTCTGTTACTCTGTGTAATCAAGCCAGGTTTAGGAATAATTCCAGTTACCCTGCAAAAAATGTCACCCGATTTTTCTGTTTTCACGTAATAATAATTACTAAAATCTTGACGTTCAGCTCTGCAGAAGATGAAAAAATCTAAGGGCTTATGCAGAATTATCCAGGTTATTGTTTTGAGTTTTGTGGAATGAAAGGGCAGGTTCTTCCTGCTATCTTGTTGTGGTGGGAGAGAAGTATTTATTTCCTATGATATTTTTGTGCTTGGAATTCTAAGCCTGGGAAGTTCAGAGGAAAGCACAAATACTAAAAAAAAAAACCAACAAAAAACCCCAACTGAAAACCCATTCACTTGCATACGTTTGCCCCATTTGAGTGGCGACGATTGAATTTTAAGTGAAAATGCTCTTCAGTTTTTAATTCATCCATCCATATCGAGTTTAAAATAAAATAAGAGTAAAATATAACTGTAAAAATGCTCTTCATTTCCATCATAGAAGCATATATCTTGTTGATGGGAGTAATTTCTTTAGAGACGATTCTTACATACAAAGTGCAAATGGAGAATGTTCTCTGATCATGTCATGCTAATTTTCCAGTTTATCAGTCATCTCAGTTCCACACTGAAATGACAAGATGGTATCACGTTTGATCTTAATATATACCATACAACCTTTCTGGTTTAGAAGTTCATATGAGCTGAAAACAACTGTCTTTGCTTGGACGGTGTTGTGCCAACAGCAGTTTTTTAATAACATTCTTTTCTCTTCTGCTCATCGTAGGATGAAGTGGCCCAGCCTCTGAACCTTTCAGCCAAACCCAAGACATCTGATGGCAAGTCTCCCACATCACCCACCTCCCCTCACATGCCAGCTCTGAGAATAAATAGTGGGGCCAGTTCACTAAAATCCTCCGTGCCAGCAACATTAGCTAGTCCTTCGGCCAGAGCTAACACAATAGGTAAGCTCTGTGTTTAATTTATTCCTCCTTATATGATTAATAGATGTTACTGGAGAGTGGGCATTTATCAGACAGTGCCAGACAGTGGGTCTATGAGCTGTCAGGGGTTGACCGTAGTACTACATTTGTTGATGTCAGTAAAGAAACTCCCACAGACTTACCATTTAGGGAGGAGTATCTTAACTTTTACAGACTCGGGAAACAAAGACCTGTGTTATTTCAGAGACTGCTTTATCAATAAAAGTTAATAAATGCTGTTAGTTTAATGGCATACATTAAAGACAGCGACCCGTCTAATGGTGAGCCTTAAAGACCCATGATATTGTACTGTGTCATCGAAAAGTGATGGATAAACTTTAAAAAAATTCCCTTTAAGTGAAAAGTCTACATAGGCAAATACATCTTTGCAAAATTCCAAGTTTAATTCTTAGTCCGCTAAAAAGCTGCATGGAGCATTATTCTACCTAATAAGGAAAACGGTCACCAGGTTCATTCAAAAAACCGTTTGATGTTGTATCTTGCAAAAAAATCTTGACTGGCTGTTTTTAACACTGTTCCAGAAAATAGCTTTAATTCTTCCTCTTGCCAAAACTACCTATTTGCCTAAAGACCATCTAAATAATAACGGTCCTGGTGGTGATTTTACAAGTCTGATGTGTTAAAGGGAACACTCTTTGGGTGTATAAACAAAATGTGTACGTGGCCCATTCATCATCATTGTTACTGAAACATTTTATTCCATGAAGTGATCAAAAATAACCTGAATTAAGATTTCAGCATGTAAATCAAGTTCTGTTTAGGGAATTAAGTGAGGTAGATAGTTGTACCTTTGCTACTGTGTGTCTTACTGCTCCTAAAGCATCTCCTGCTGGCTGCTTTCAGGGATGGCACAAAACCCAAAAGAAGCCATAGGTCAAACCTATCAGAAGCTGTTTCTGTGGTATCTGATACTACATACCACTATGTAGTAATATCTTTTTGTATCTCTATGGGCCTCTCCCAAGCTCTCTGTAGTCCATATTTTACCTACAGAGACACCAGGAAGACCCATACTTATGTCCAGATCTAGCTCCCACTGTATTACTCTCCCACTGTGCTTACACGATTATTGCTAATGTTGATGAGAGTTACATATATCGGACAAATAATATGCTTCTATGCCTTTTAGAAATGAAAATAACTTTATTTGGTATGACATGTTACAATTATATAAATATTTTGTAAATACCACATTGTTAATTGCTAATGCATGTGTTATTAACCCTACACTGTTTAACTGTGGTAGGTAATAATGTATTTTATCTTTAATTTGCTTGCCCTACTGCTCTCCATGTACAATGCACCAAGTTTCAATATTTTCACATGAAATTTTCCTTAATATAGTGAGCATCACATTTAGATGTGGAGTTAAGCATCTGACCTGCATCTCAGTGACAGGACATCTCTTGTTCTCTCCTCTCCAATCTTCTTTTCCTACACACCTGATATTTTTCATAGGTTTGAGGGCCCTGCAATTTACTTCTTTTAACAAAATGCAGATTTTGAAATGCTGTACCTGTAATGAGTGATAATGTAATTGGATAAAAGCTGTGAGGATGAATGGAGCTTTAAAGGTCACTCTTGTAAGAAGAATTAATGTGTTATACCATTAATAAACCATGGAAAACTGTGGAGCAAAAGATAACATACTTAAGTTATTGTTAATGACATAGAGTTCACTGCTGTATATCTCTCAGCTACAAATATAGAAAGTGACTTTTTGAGGTTGCTGAGCAGTATCACTGTGCGTGCTGTATATATAAGATAAGCAGTCTTTAACTGGTGCAGGAGTTGGACAGACATAGCCTACTTCTAACAAAGGTTTATCCTTTAATGGAGAAGAACGAAAGGCTTGTGAACGCTCTACGGAGTCTTTTCCTGCTCACTGCTAGGTCATATCCAACCAAAGTTACAGCAAGCAAAACTCATTACCACGTTGAAATAATTTGGTGATCTTAAAAAAGTAAGCATGAAATTTCAAGTCACCCTCCAGTAGGAGCTACACCACAAAAACATTTGGTAGCGTTTTTAGCTAAGGTCCCTAAAAATGATAAACCGGATTACTTTTTTATCTTTAGAGATGAATCCCTCTGCAAAAAGTCACTGGGAAACATGCAGTCATTTACCAGACAGTTACTTCCACCATTTGAATGATGGGAGCTGTCGATGCGAGGCCCAAGTTGTCCATCCTAGGCGTGCACACCCCACCTTGCTGGGGTGAGGCTGAGCTGTCACTTTTCGCTGCCACTAACTTCAGATTAAAACCGTTCTCTGAAAGCAGTTCTTCAGGCTGCTCGGCGCCCATGGCACGGAGAGATGCTCGTGTATTGTTCAGTTGTCTTCGGAGGACATAAACTTACAGCCTCCTGTGATTAAGAGTGTAGCTGCATTCGGGCATACAGCTACGTAGTCCTTTTCTAGAGCTATCCTTATAGCGTATAAATTATGCCACAGACTGAGCAGTCACAAATGTCGTGGCTTCATGTATGACTTTAAATCCAAGCATTTCTTTTTGGGAACAGGCATATGTCCGTGTACTAAAAACAGAAACAACTTCTCTCTGCCCTTTGCCATTATCTTCAACATCTCTTTGCTAGTTTGGCAATCCTTGTAACTAAGTGCATTTTATGTAATGCAGTTCCCCTCTCTGTCAATAATTCACCACCTACCCTAAACAACAATAATTTACATTCAACTCACTTCTATATTAATCATTTCCCTGCACACCAGCATCTTGGCAGCTACTGAAAAACATAAGGAGTGCTTGCTTTTATTCACTGTCATGTGCCAAACTGTCTCAAAGATAGCAGTATTCAGGAAAAGCCAAATAGTCTGGAGAAGGGCATGAATTCCAGTTCCTAGGCAAATTCGGCTCTATTACAGATTGAAAGTATTATACCTAGCCTAATCAAGAGCACAACCAGCAGTAATACTGCTGTCTGTTTGTTTGTTTGTTTGCTTCCTTTTTAATTTATTCTGACTACATGCAAGCTTGATCAGTAACAGATGCAAAGTGGGGAAGAAACCCAGCAAGTTGATAAAATGGAGGTGAAAAAAAAAATCAGCTGGTAGCATAGTGCTGGTGCAGGTTATATCCTTCCTTATGCTGGGAAAGCTGGAATTACTGGAGTTCGATTGGCTGGGAATTACTGAACTGGGTCATTTGATAAAAGCAACATGGATCGAGTTATTTCGTACAAAACTTTCAGGGTTCCTGGGTATTTAGCCAAAAGCTAACTGTTACTACAATTAACAACAGTCAAACTGCACAGAAACTTTTCTTAGTTTTTGCGCACCAAGGAAGAGAGGTATACCAGTCCCATTCTGTCTGCAGTCTGAAAAAAACAACAATAAAACCCCAAACGAAACTAAAATCCTGATAGCAACGCAGCACTGAACTAATCTGACATCAGCTTCTTCCCCTGAAATGTTTTAAGCAGCAAGACAATGTCCTATGTTTTTTGGCAATCAGCGGATCAGATAGAAGAGTCTAGCAATACAACAAGGATGTGTAATCTGACATGATTAGACAAGGCTCTTTAGGAACAGAACATTCATAATTGAGACAAAGAAAGAGTATTAATAACACTTTCCTAACACGGCAGTTAGCCATTTTATATTTCCTTTCTTTAATCTTAGTGTTTTTCAACAAATCATGGGATTTAATAGCGTGTTTTGGCAGATTAGAGGATTTATGGCCCAGATGTTTTTTGTTCTAAAAATGGATTAGGGTGTAAAGTTTGCTGGAATCCATGGAACATGTTGAGGCAAGCCGGTCATTTTGTGTGTGATTAGTGCCTGCCTTCTGTCTCACAGTCCCTCCATCTGTCACAATTCACCAATGGATCTGGTTAGATTTAGCCTCATGTCACAAACAGAAGTCCCTTTTCTGGGCAATTTCATATTACAGATTCATTTTATGCCGTTTTTATGCCCTAGTTAAAAGACAGAAAGAAGTGTGTGCGTGCGTGCGCGTGTGGGGATGTGGAGAGGGGGAGGGAGATTGATAGATATTAGCCTCTCCTTTAATGTTTGAAAAATAGACTGGGGCTTGGAGTCTCCCATCAGTATTCTATCCTACAAATCACATGCAGATCATAATAAGTATAATCTACAGTACGCTAAAAGAAAAAAATGACAAAGTGTCACATTTAAAATTAAATAGTATTAGCTGTGCCGGTGATGCTTGTAACATTTTAAAAGGAAATAATTCAGTGACTACTAAGGCTAAGCCCTAGGCTGTGAATTTGCAGCAAAACAGTGGACATTTGACCTACTATTAGCAGCATGAATAGGAGTGGGAATGTAGGTCCATGTAGCTGTGGTTTCTTATACATTTCTGAATGACAGGTGGTGGTGGGGAGCATTCAGTGGATGAGGTTTCTCTTCCCAGCCATTATGCATTTCATATCTATAGCAAACCACCGCCACCTGTGGTTTATTTTAATGTATTCACAAGTTTTAAGAAGGGGAAGAATGAAATGGTCTATTTTTAAGAGTTTGGGATTGCTGGCATGATCAAAGCTTCCCCTAACTCTTATCCGGTTACATCCTGCTGCATACAAACCACAGGGCTAACCTCTGCAGCGTCAGGGAAATATTGAGACTAATGGGATCACATATCAGGCCGATGATTTTGGCGCTGAGGTTTCTCATGCTTTCTATCCAGGTGGCTCTATCGTAACAATAAGAGAATTACACAGTACGGATTGGTTTCTGGGCATTACCTTTTAACGCTCGTTAATAATAATTAATAACCGTTGGTGCATTTCATCAATGCAAGCTAAAGTGTTTTCTTGTAACTTTCTTTTTTTAAGACATCCTTTCTTCTATCACGTCGTCAGGTTATTTAAATGACCACGATGCTGTTACCAAGGCGATCCAGGAGGCCCGACAGATGAAGGAGCAACTTCGGAGGGAACAACAGGTGCTGGATGGGAAGGTGGCCGTTGTGAATAGCCTGGGTCTCAATAACTGCAGGACAGAAAAGGTGAGTTTCTGAGGCTCCCTTTGCGAAGCGTGAGAGATTGCATTTGGCTTTCCCTGCAGATACATAGGTTCTTCCTTTTCTCTTTTTTTTCCCTCCTTTTCCTTGCTCTATTTTCTTCTTCCCCATTTTTAAACATAATAGTTGCTTCTTTCAAAAAAAGTTACAAGTAAAATGAAAACCACAACCAAAAGATGGCATGAGAGAGAGACCTGGAGACCCTTGGGGGGAGAGAGGGGAAGAGGCAGAGATAGTTAAAGCCCTCACGAGAACTTTGGAGGCCACTAATTCCAAGTTCCAGCCTGTCAACGTGTATTATGAGGAGGTGATCTTTGAAATCTCAGGGTCTAAGTGGAAATCTTGCTTTATGGAAATGCTTACATGTGTTTGTGAGATGAGCTGGATTTGAAAATATTCAAGCTTCTTTAGGAACGTAAGCTTTGCTGATACTCAGGCTCAGCTTCTGGGTATTTAGCCTTGTGAGGTTGTCATATATGATATTTTGTGACCATTGCAATGTAGCACTGTCATGTCACGTTAGATGACTTAATAAAATTGAAAAAATGGAGAATTGACAACACAAACTGCACCAGATATTTGCAGTGAAACTTAGAGGCAGCAGAATGTATGGGCCTTACCACCTTCTGCTTTTGAACTGGCCTGTGAAGCTGTGCTATAACAAAATATTGACAAAGTGAATATTCTCTAGTAAAATTTGTATGTGCTGTAACCATTGCGTATGTCAAAGAGGTCGTGATTTGCTGCTTTTCTCTGGAAATACCTGATGTCTTTCCATGCGCTGCCCTGGCTTTCGGAGGATAAATAGACCTGCCAGTCTTTGCTGCCACATTTACAGCGAGCTGTCCTTGCAATACTGCCACCTAAGATCTACATCCAAACTCTTGCATGCATCTCAACATCATATGCTTAGCCAGACTTTTTCCTCAATTCCTCTCTTCCCCTGCAATATTTTCTGAGGTGATACAGAAATCGTCATGCAGCACAACAAAGATGACCGTTGTTGCATTTGGTGTGAACTGAATTTTATTGAAACTGCTTTTAGTGGCTTTTCACTGTGAGGCCTTGTGTGAATCACTGAGATAGGCAGATAAATAGAATGAATAAAAATGATCAGCTATTGAGCAGAAACTTGAAAGTCAGTCATCCTAGGAAGCTTGTGAGTCAAACAATATTGTCCAGAATGAGCAGATTGCTAATTTGGATAGCTTTCCATTTTCCCTGTTTTTAGATGGAGTTTGATCAATAAGCTGTGAGAAGCCAGCAGTCTGGGTAATGAATGTTAAATGTACATGTGAGTCTCTCACTACTGTACTTTTTTCATCAGCCTATCCTGGGTGTAAGTGTTGTAGAAATTACTCCAATTTCATGCACTTTCTTGAGAGGAAGGGGAAGGAAAAAAGAGGTCGGTGTAATAGGTATCTGGCAGTACATACAATCTCTCTTAGAAGAATAAGAGCACCGGTATGGGGAGAGAGAAAAGAAAGAGAGGGATGGAGCCTGTTTACGGCATTTCATATAGAAGAGTAGCAGAAGGGAAAAGGGAAAAGCAGAGTGTCAGATATAAGAAGAAGTGATCACAAGCACAAAGGAATTTATATTCAAATATTTAAGCATTCTTGAAAGGATGCTCGGAGCAGAAATTTCTTTTCTCTGCTCCCCATGTAGAAATGACTTTAACACTCAGCCAGATGCTAATGCAAAGTGACTCAAGCTATTCCTCGCAAGCATAGCTAAATTGCCGTTATTTGTTAAGCGCATTGAATTCAGCTGTGGATACAGCAGTTGGTTGCATTCAGAAAGCATCTGTACCCTTTTTTTTTCTCTTTTTTTAATCCTCCAAAGCAGAGACAACTCTACCTATCTCCCCCCTCTCCTCCCTTGTGCTGGCTGGGAATTGTCAAGTGACAACCGACCAAATCCTTTTGGACAGGAAGCCTTCATCCTGAGTTCTATATACTTGCAAAGCAGGCCTTGTGGTTGGATCAGGAAGCCCATTAAAAGCACTTTGATGGTATGGAAATTCATCTTCATGAAGCACCCAGGCCCCTAAGCAGCATGCTGTTTAGCTGTGGTTACAGATCAGTCATTCACATCGGAGGGCAGTAATTGTGCTGACGGCTTGTTCGGCAATGGAAGTACATAAAATAATCCCAGGCCCTCCACCATGGCATTGCGAGTTAATCTTCTTTAATACAGATCAGCTGTTGTTCTAACACATGACTTTATGCTGGCTCTAGTGACTCTGCACAGCCTTTTGATTAAGTAACAGGAGTGGAACCATCTGCATTCACTTTATTCTGTTACTTTCCTATTGTTGGGATTCTCCTTACCCCTTCTGTTTTCACTTCTCACCCTCAACCCCAGTTGAAGTTTATTTTCCTCTCTAATTCATGCCTCCTGGTGGGCTCGTGGAGGGCAGAGAGGAGTTCTTTTACAAGGTAGCAGGAAGAAAAAATTGTTTGCTCAATTGAAAATTTTTATAAAGCAATGGTAGGGGTTGGGGTTTTTGAGACAATAAATGCCAAAGCCTTATTGTGGTGCAGTGATTTATTTTTATTTTATTTTATTTTATTTTAGAGACAGGAAAGGACAGAACCAAGTCTGAGCTTTCCTAGACTATAGTGGCATTTGAGGTGCTGGGGTGACCACTTAAGCCACCAAGCACTAGCTGAGAAGTTGTACTTTTTAACTTGTAGGGTCTCCTGAGCTGTCTCTGACATTTCACCCAGCAGAGGAAAAGATGTAGGCTGTGAAGTTTAGGTACTTGTTCTCCTTTCCTATATGTGCTCTAGGCTGTCCACTGACCAGCCAGCTGTGAAGTTCAGATCCAAACACCCCAATTTCTCTAAAGTTTATGTCTGTTTGATCTAGGACTCTTAAAGTTTTCTCTCTTATTAAGAGCAAGATTTGAGAGGAAGGAAAGTAGTGCCATTTTCAATTAGATTTTATTCTGTTTTTCCCTGTTTTCAAGGGAAAGAAAAAGCGTTGGGACGGTGGGTAGTGAGAAATAAAGTGCTGCAATGTTACCCCTGAGGGTTTCCCTTCAGAAGCTCAGGGTCCTGCCGGAGGACTTAGAGGCAGCCCCCTGAACTTTCGGGATGTTAACGTTTGTTCACTGGTTGCTTCCCGACAGGGAGATTTTGAGGTGCGGAATGGAATTAAAAGAGGGTTAGCATAATGTAGCTATGTGTCCGTGGGCATATTTGTACTTAGAAAGGTACATTACGTTTATAGTTATGTACAGAAGAAAGACTCTCCTTCCTGTAGAGTGATCTCAATCTTTATAGGCAACAAATACTCATCTGGGGCTATCCCAAATTTTCCTCCCTTCTTTGCTGCAGTGGCTAGTGTAGTTATGGAGAGCTATGATTCTCTGAGACCTGTTGAGTTTTTTGTTGCATGAATTGCTGCTGCACCTAGCAGCGAAGGTAAGCTCTGTGCAGTTCTGAATGCATATGTTACATTCTTGGTAGGGATTTATCTGCCAGGGGTAGCTGGGAAGGCTCAGGGCTGGAAATCACCTCTGTGAGTCTCTGGCTCTTGGGGCTTTTCTCCACACATGGGCATGACCTGTTGTCTGTCTCATGTTCCCAGATGGGTTGATCCCTGTGGACAGCCAGACCTGCCAGCTGTAAGGCAGTAGTCAGACAGGAATTTTGTGGAATTGGAGAGAAACTGTATAAAAGGAGTCATAAATGAGAAAAGATTTTTAAAAAACTGCTAGGATGATTTGGGTGAGTCACTTCATGGGCATCCAACTTGGACCATCTTGAGGGATTTGATTTTCAGAGGATTACAGTAAAAACTATGAGCATCATGGTGAACATGGATTTTACTAAAACCTATTTTAATTGCAAATGCAATAAAACATATTTTTACATTACTTTTCTTGGAAACATTTCCGTGTATAAATGAGAAGTGTGTGTATATGTTTTTCTGGTTTCTTGGAAACCCAGGAGCATAGTTTTATTTGTAATTGTCATCTACAGTTAATTATAGCTTGATATGTACTATACATAAACAATGTTACCTTTTATACATGTAGCTCAGAGCACAGATTGTCATCTAGTGCAAACACCGCAACGGGCAACATCAGCAAGTGGACTCTGGTCTATTTGTTCGGTCCCAAAACTGCCTGTTCCTCTGCAAAGGAGATGTACACAAACACAAAGAGCCAGCATGTGTGTGCATGCATACAAGCCTACAGTGCACTCTTTCAGAGATACACAGCACAAACACGCGCTGAGCTAGCCAATAACTTTTTGAATATAGTCAGACTCTCAAATGTTTGTGTATGTACCCTGGGAACTGTAAAAAAGGAGGAAGGGAGCACGCAAGCAGGTGTTTGAGCATGTGCCTGTGTACACTGCTACAAATGCAGGTGCTGTTTTTCGAATGTTGGTGCCCGCTGCTAAAGGCGACTGGGACAGTTGTGTGAGCGTACACAGCCGCACCAGCATTTCAGGTGTGTACAGACGCGGTCACACTCATAGCATGCTCTGCGATGAGTGCATCCGAATACGTATACCTCCTGTGCTGAAGTGTTTCTTAACCTGTGATACCAGTTCTCCCTGTGAGCGCTTGGAGTGTGTCCTTTTAAAAGGCTCTGACATGTACTTGTCTGCTGGGCTGTAACTAAAGAGCTATTTGTAACAATATTTATTCCAGCATTGTAAAGCAGGAGCCTATTTATTACTCATGCTTGTGGAACTCCGGGTTCAGGTGCCTTTCCTTCCCATTCCCACACACCCCACCTCCCACCCTCCTCCCCACTCCCACCTCTCCCTCTTCCCCTTAAGAGAGTGCCAAACATGAAATGACAGTGACCAATGTTGACTTAATGTGGATGTTTAATAATGAAAAAAGTGTGTCAGTTCCAGCGTTAGTTACAAATGGCAGTAAGTATATCGGGTGGCAGCCCTGTAATAATTTTACATCCATCATTCCTTCCTGATGCCTCGCTGGCTGCCTGATGGATGGGGATAGCAGAGTTAACTCTTGAGAAACTGCTGTGATCTGCTGAACTGAAATGAATTCTGTCCCTGCTCTCCCCTCGGGGAGAAGGGGAATATTAAGAATCTCAAACCTGCAGATCCTGCTGTCTTTGAGAAATAAAACACTGGAGCTCACTTTACTAAAGGCATAAGGAGGAGCTGGTTTAACACATGGGATTTAAATTTCTCTTGCAGTAGAGAAATTTACTTCAATAATATTTTTTCTCTTCCCCTAATGGTTAAATTTGAACCAGAAAGTCAAGAAAAAAACAAAGGAGAGAAGAGCAGGGAAGAGAAGAAAAGAGTAGAGTTGGTAAAACAGAGCCTGACCCCATGCTTGCTGCAGATGCTGAGAGTCTATGGGTCAGGCGAGAGTGAGTAAGTTGTAATGACTGAAACTGGGAGGAACAGGACCTGGCCCGAACCAGGCTTCCCAACCAGGACAAACCCACTGGAAATAATTCTGGAGGTGCAGTACTAATATCATAAACCAAATCACTTTGTAAGAGTCAAAACCTGCCCATTTTCATAATCTCCATAGTATTTTACTGGAAAAATACTTTCGCATTCCCAGTGTCTAGCAGGGCTATATTACCCACAGACATTACATACACGCACGCTTATCCCTGCAAGTTCAGCAGACTGCTAATATATATGTCCTGTAATTTGTAGCCCACTCTATTCCTCACTGGCATGTAAAACACTAGGAAAGATGATCAGGGTAATATTTTTGTTCTCTTCTCACAGTGTGAGCTGAGATCCTTCTGTTTGGAATAATTATTATACAATGTGGGGACCAGGGAGTATCTTGCAGACAATGGACTGTTACAGTTCCACAACACAAAAGTTAACGTGTTATCCTAACAACTGTATGTACCCTCTTATTTCCCTTTTCCCTACCCCCTTCCTAATTTTGTCTTCCTGAGGTTCTTTACCAGCAGAAATTCTTGTATGCGGGTTGCGGTCCTCTTTGTTAATGACATCAACACAGAGCAGACAGTTTTCAAAAAGCAGGACAAGGCGGCGAGCAGGTATTATGTCATCACCTATCCATCACCCTGTATGTCAGCCTTTCAGTAAGTCCAATCAGCAGACTCAACAGGATCATTCATGTTCAAGGAGTCCTCTGTTCAACAGGGCTACTGTATCCATTGTCATTTCTCCTGAAACTTTTCTCAAATTTAATTAAAAACACATGTGAAGTTTACACACTACAAAGATCAAAATTGGTTTTGCCCAGCACTGGTAACTAAGCATTAAACGTTTTGATTTGCTTCAGCTGAAAGTTTATTCCTTTTTCCTTCCCTCCTCCCT
Organism: Balearica regulorum gibbericeps; assembly: GCF_011004875.1. Taxonomy (NCBI): domain Eukaryota; kingdom Metazoa; phylum Chordata; class Aves; order Gruiformes; family Gruidae; genus Balearica; species Balearica regulorum. Next base: position 73,867,055 of record NC_046184.1, read on the forward strand.
CCCTTCTTTTTTTTCTTTTTTTTTTTTTTTTTTTGCCATTTGCTTTGTGGAGCTTGTGTATATTTATATTTACAGCCTCTGCATTTAATGGCCACATGCCTTATTTTCACAGATGGCCAGTGGAAGACTTCCCCTCCCCCTTTTCTTTTAGTAAAGCCTGCCTTTGGTTTTGCTACTTTTGTCACGGTGCCACTACTCGCAGTTAGCAAGTGCCTACGCATGGGAGGGAGAGATTCTGCAATGAGGATTTTTTTTATTCCCCCAAGGACTTTAGCTCTTTATTTTAAAATGCCTTTTTTTTTTTTTCCTGATTGATCATCATCTATTAAATGCCCAGATACATTTTTCAGAGGAAAATTAAGTGTGTATGCGCGTGTGTCTTTAGTACATCGTTATGGCAAGGATGCATGGGCAGGGTTAGCTAATAAAAAATGAAACATACAGAGGGAGGGACAAATTCTGCCCACAGTTGTGTGCAGGAAGCTCCCATTGAAGGCAAGGAGAAGAGCAGGCAAAAAGACAAGGGAAGAACCCTGGATCCTTGCAGGTGCTGAAGTCTGAATGGGAATTTAAGCCTTCATTCACTCCAAAGGGCAGAGACTGGAAACATTCACAGGCTAGTGTGGATCAGGGAGGACTGCAGCTGTTTATACCTTAGTGGAAATTTTATTAAGCCCAATAAAGATGGATCAACTTCCTCCTGAAAAAAAAAAAAAACATAGAATTGATTTGGAGTTCTTGTTACGTCTTTTGAGCTTTTTGAGTCTTTGGGTTTAAGTTCTAAGCTGTGCCCTACAGCCACGAGAGCTAATTACTTCCTGATATTTTATTATTATTTTTACATAATCACGTGCCTCCAATAGCTCAGGCTGTCAGCACGTTCATGGGCACCAGCATCAGTGCAATACCTCTCTTCAGCATAATAGAGGCTGAGCCTGATTCTTCTGTGAATTGTGTCCACTTATATCTTCCAGGGGCTGATAGCCTGTCCTGTTCCGCCGGTCCTAGTATGCAGGTGTTCACTTAGCTTTGTGGCAAACAGCCACTAGTATGTTTTGGGGGGTGTAGAACTTTACTTTTAATTGTATTGATGCCAGTGCTGGGGAGTAGACAAGCAAAACCTTACTGCATGACTGGGAAAATGTGGTTTCTTTCTTAGGAGATAGCCTGGATAGCATGTCAACTTCTTCATTAGGGCTGGAAGAAATGTAAGCCAAGGTACAGCAGCCTTCATAATTTTAATACCTTCTAGGGAAAACCAGAAAAGAAAAGTCAATATATCTGTAATGCTGCTGTGCAGTTGAGTCACCCATTGTTTAATAAACAATTGCCAGGAAAGCAGAGACTGTGTTCTTACTTTCTCTTCACAGGCATGTAGACCCTCTTTCCCAGGATATCCTGTGTGGGTTGCGATTTTCATCTTGTTCCATTTTTGGTGTGCCCCCTCTCTTCCTCAATTAACCCTTGCTTGCCTTGCTGATCAGTTTTAGCAGCTCTTTCTGACTTGCTGTGAAATCCTACATTATTATTTACATGGCAGATTTCAGCCAGGGATCTCAAAACTCTTCACACTGGGGGGAAATGTCACGATCTCCATCCTGCTTAGCTGGGGAAACTAAGGTGCAGCGACTGAACAGTTCATGCAAAGTCGCAGACCGTGTGAGCCCAGAAGGCAGTCTGGATGAGAAACTGGGTCATGTAACTCAACCTATTTGCAATCAGCAGATTACAGCTGGATCTGGTTGAGGTCAATGCCTATGCCCGCACTGTAAAACTTTTGTGGGAAGGAAGCAGTGTCTCATCATTCTGCTTTGCTTTTGCTTTCCATTTTATTTCTTCTTTAAACTAATGGCCTGGGCCAGCCCTACCTGTATTTTCATTTAAAAATCCTGACTTACAGTATCTCTCAGATCTCATAACCAAAGAAGAGGAGGACCTCCGTGTCCTCATTTCCTGTAGAATTGCTACTTCCCATCTGATTTTGTTTCCAAGTCAAATAATATATTTTACTGAGGAAGTCATTCTTTCTCAAATAAAGAATTAAAAAAAAAGGTCTTAGGGACGTGACCCCTGCCAAGTTATTGAGGATTTTCCTCTATTTATTTCAGTGGACCCTGTCTTACCTTCAGTGCTTTGAAAAGTGCTGACTTGAGAGCCCTTAGAAGCCAACGACCTATGTCCACAACGTACGGCAAAGAAAATGGCTATACAAATTTCAGCTAATTCCCCCTGTGACTGGGTGTCTGTTCCTGAGAGGAGAGTAGTTAAATGTCTGGGCCTACTTGATGCCTCTGATCTACTGAGTCCATATACTACTTAATATAAATTAAAAGTCAGGTGTAATGATGTCCAGGCAGTATTGAACGAATCTGGATTTGAATATATACCGTAAACCAAAAGATGTTGTTCCTTTACGAAGTGATGTAGCCCTGACTAAGACTGAATGTAATAATTCTGAAAGAAGTACCATAAAATCAGGAAGAGCCACAAATAAAGAATATTTTTTTTTTCTTGCTTGTAATGTTGCTTTTAAGGTTCTGTGGGTGGATTATTCCATGGAAAAGAGAGATCTCAGATAAGCAAGACTGAAAGAACTGAGGGGGTGGTGAATGCATTGTTTTTCATACTCAACTTTGATGCAACAACAACAACAAAAATATCTCCCAAATGATAAATTGCTGTGACATTATAAATAATCTTTCATCTTCTTTGGTGGTCCACAGAGTTTATATAATTGGAAGGCTAAAACCCTTCTTTGTTGTTTCTTCCCTTTTCATTAGTACAGTAGAAGACTATAAAACTGTGCAGCCAGAAGGGTTTTAACAACTACTGAGTCAACATTTGAAAGTCTCACTCTATTTTATCATTTCATGCATGTGCTTTTTATGAGTTTTAGAGCCCTGCAAGCGTTACTTAAGCAAGGTCCATTGTAATGGCGGATCTGTAACTGCTCTTATTTTTTTTTGCTTTCCCTAGTAACATGTGTCATCAGCAAGAGTCACAGTTCCACACTCACAAAGAAATTATAAGCTTGAGGTTATCATTTTTAGATAAGATTCAGGGGTGCTAGTTTCAGTTCCTAAAACTACCAGTCTTACTAAGGAACCTTTGGCAAGTCACTTAATATGTGACTCAGTTTCCCATCTGGTAAACGGAGTTAATAATACTGCCTTTCTTTGTGAAATTTTGTGGCCAAATTCACTGATGAGTGCAGAACACTTGGGCAATGTGATCTGTTACACAGAAAAACCTAAATCTAAACAGAAGATCCCTCAAAAATTCTCTCACAGCAGTTATAGGTCTAACACGGTTTGGACTGAGACATGGGCAGTGTGCACAGTACCTATTTTGAAGCACCGTGGCACTAATATGCAGCAGTAGAGCCTGGACTGCAAATAATTCATCATGTGCAAACCTCTGGGCACACCTCTCAGTGCTGCCAGTGGTTCCTCTAAGTTCTTCCAGTTCTCTCTCATCCGTAATGCCTACCTACCTCATGTTTTCCACATTTTGAAAGACTGTGGATGAAGATTTTATAACACAAGCTATTCTGATGTTTATTATTGCAAGAGGCAGTGGAATTGCACAGAAAGATTACTTTTACAAAAATCTTCACTCATGTCAGATGTAGGATAAGACTCTTCACCTTTTTGGAGGGCTGAGGAAAATATCATGATGTTGAATGGATAACACCTGGCACCACCAGCGTGTCTGATAATTAAAGATGTTTTTCTGTCATAAACAGAAGTGAACTTTCATTGCAGGATCATAGTCTAGCAGCTAATCTGCCTAGTACTTCAAGATTTAGTGCGTATTGACCAAGGTATGTGTCTGAATGGTTGATATTTACTGGGGCTCACTGTGCAAAGACTTCAGCCTCAGCACCACAGACCCCATTAAATGGTGTCACATGCCCTGCTCAATAATCTAAGACAAAAATGAGCTTATCAAAACTCAGTCTATTTGAAAATACGACTTTTAGAGTTTAGATGTGGGAATTTTTCCCACAGAGCAGGATGGTAAATAGCTGGACAAACAGCACTTGGAGAGGGAAGGGGGAAATGGGAAATGCAAGAACCGACGAGCGAGTTTCTCCTTGCAGTCCATATGTAACTGTGTTTGGCTCTCTCCAGCTACTCTACAAATGCATGGGGTTTTTTGCCTGGCCTTTCAGTTCACTTGGAATAAGAAAAGCAGGAATGTGAAGCGATGTGCCTCAACACTCCTCCTCTGGTATTCTACGCTGGCTGTATCTCTGCAGGCATCAAACTGAGAGAAAAATATTCGTATCAGGAGAAACAGGGGTAGGGTTAGGGGAGCAGAAAAATGAAGAGTGGACTGCTTCAGTAAAACTGCTAACCTTGAATTATGCAATCGGAAAAACAGCTCTTGCCAAAACACAATTCTAACGGAGTTCAGAGTACTGTCAGCGTTTGCCAAATACCCCAGCCAAAAGGATGTCTCAAAGAGGGGGAGGAGGGATCCGTTGCCATATGCCCAGCATTCACAGTATTCTGGAAGAACTGTGGAGTCCTTCAGGAGTGGAGGCGTTCGCGTGGTCTCCGGCGCACCCCGAGTGTTGGTACCACGATCCAGCACAAAGCAGGAGCAGCGAGGTCAGAGGGGGGTAGGCAAATACACCAGAAAGTCTGTATTTCTCAAACCTTCCAAGGTTTTGCTTCACGTTTGTATAGTAGTGGGAGGAGTTCTGGCAAACATTATCAGGCTGTTCTACATATGTTTTGACTCTTCTTGTTTTATGTTTCTTCTATGAAAGAGACTGCAACCAAGTTCTTGTCATTTTTAGATCAATGTTTTGTTAAACTATGACAGCTATCCATGACAGAGAGCCAAGTAACTTTTGCAGCTGACCACAAAACTGAGTCTGACTTGCAGTGCTTAGTCATTTTTTATATATTTTTTTTTCTACATGACACATTCCATGTGTGTATGTGTTTTTCATTGTTCTTTTAAATATAATTAGAACATTGCTAGGAGCTATGGTACAAGTCAATCTTCTCCAGCAGATTACTTTCTGTGATTAATAAAGTTTTAGAAACTTCTCATCACATTCTGGCTATTGATGAAACCTCTCTGGTTATACTTTGAACAACTGGACTATTGTGGGATTGATTGCTCTCTACGCTATTATCTTCTCTGGTTTGCCCATTACAATTTGAAATGATCCAGATAACAGAGCTCTTGCTGCCCCTACGGAGAGTCCCTCCTACAATCCCATAGCAATGACCATCAGGATAGTTTTCCCCAACCTCTGCCGAAGTTTCCTCTGCATAGAGGAAAAAGATGTTTCCAAGATGTCTTTTAGCCTTCTGGGGCCTGATCAGAAATTCAGAAATTTAGAAGAAAGGGAATCACTTCATCTTTAGCAGGAGATCCCTATGTTTCTCCTCCTGCAAGAGCAGAAGCATTTCTCGCCATTTGGTTCTCTGCTTTGTGCAGTCTGATTTTTAGCAGGTCTCACAGGCAAGACTTTGCAGTGCTTCCCTGGGTCTGGACCAGCCTTGCCTGTTCTTCCTGGCAGTATTGGTTCTAGGCTGCAATTGATGCCACTCCTGCATTGCTCATAGGATGAATGGCATTTTATACCTTTGGGGCGTGGGGCAAATCTGAAACGAAGGGATTACCACTCTGGTTATTTTCTTGTAGCTTTAAAAACCTGAAAGCATGTACAATTTCATCAGCTGAGCTCTCCTCCCCATTTCTTTCTCTGCCCAGCAAGACCATTGGATGTAGAGTCTTGGTGTAATGACAAAATAAGCTTAAGGCATAGTCCAGCATAGTGTGCAGGAATGTGCCACTGCCTCCTGAATTGTGCTTTAATAAAAGTGTGCTGCTGAACCCAGCAGGCATGTACTCCACCTCCTATCGCTGGATGGTACCACAGCTTGCTACTGTTTACATAGCTAATCCAAGACAGCGGAGTGGTGGCAGTTTTAAGAATGTGTAATTTGCTATTGAATTAAGATAATGATGATAAATAGATCCTCCTTTTGTATAAACTTGAAACCATTGTGGATCCCGTGTCTGAAGCTCTTAAATAGTCTCTATGAGAGGAGGCTGGGCTAGCAATGTCAGCAGGTTGCCAGTTTATTTGGGGTCAGGGAAAAAAAGACTTTTTTTCCTTTGTTTCTTTGGAGCTTCCATAAATATTTTCTCCATCAACTGAAAGATTCTGTAGGAAAGGTAAGGAGATGCTTCCATCAAATGAAAGTCATCAACTGGATGCTTTCAAGTAAATACATGTGGGTATGCTGCTTAGCCCCTTTCAAATATTTTGTAATTGTAAAAGCATTTCTGTATGTCAGGACTGGGGAAAATCAGCTGCCGTGTGTTTAATGGGAAAAGCATAGGACAGGAAATCGGAACGCTACTTATGTGTAGTCAGGCTTTTGCATCCTGCCAGGGTGTCGCTGATCTCTTTCTGCTCTCCTGATGCTGTTGCAGAGGCTTAGGGAAAGAGCAGGCCTTAGCCTTACTCTTGCCTGAGTGCCTTTTAAACTTAAGTATTTCTGAACATTAACACAGAAAAGTACTGCTGGCTGTTTTGACGTCCTCTGTTTCAAGAGCAATGTCGTGCAGAAGTTCTTTTTAACTGCCACCTTATCGTTCCTGATTGAATTAAATCGTCGTTCTCTGCGTTTAAGTAGCAGGGAGGAAATTGTCACCATGTTGAAAGGGTGGTCTCCACGCTGACCCAGGTTTTGGCTGCCCGGAGAGCCACCTGCAAGCGCTGGGGCTGAGGATTCATCTGGCATTTCTTTGCAGCCCCTCTTCAATCATGCCTGTGCTCTCGCACTTCATCTAATGCGACTGTACCTCAAAATGCAAAACTTTGCCCAAGATGAATAGCAGCAGAGCATCTGCGGTCTTGTTAAGTCAAACGCTGATAAACGAGCCGTACCCCGCGCGTACCTTGCAGACAGCATGCTGGAGTATTCGCTGACCTTAAGACTCAATCAGATCATGTCGGCAGAGTGTGGTTCTGAATGTAACTGCCTCCGACTTCAGCGGTGGCGTTTACTGCATAAAGAAAAAGCTGTTAAGCCTGTGCCCTTTGCGCTCTCAGCTCTGTTTCTCTAAGAGGTTTATACATGATTCAAGAAAAGTCTGCAACAGAATAACTCCCCTCCCCCATAATACACCCAACAAGAGGAGATGTTCTTTTATATTTTACGTTTGTGGCAGCATTTTAAAATGATTTCCGACATAAAAATTTTTGAACTGTTACCATTCTGAAGTTGACGGTAAATAGATTTTTTTGAGGAAAAACTGTTTACTTACATTATATAGCTGAGATCCATTTGGAAGAAATACAAAGTCAACTTATTCCTGACTTTCTGTCTGCTGACAGGCTGCTTTGGAAATGAGAGCTGAGTTAAAACCAGTAGATCAAAGAGTCTGGTAAAGCTAAATGCCTGAATAGTTCAGGTGCTTACTGGAAGCTTCTCCAGGCTTTCTGGATCTGCTGTGCCTGGAAGTGTTACAGAAACCCTTTTGCTTGTGATAGGCTGACTCTGCTGCATGAGCTTTTCCTGCAAAAACCAAGAGGATAACTCACCTTGCGCAGTTTCGGCAGTGATGTGTCTGCTTATAGACAGAGCACCGGGCGTGCGAAAGGGATCCACAATGAAAATGAATGTGAGGAGAAGGAAAAAGAAAGTTATCGTCATGTTCCTGTGCCACTGTACGAAGTTGGCAGATTAGCCTCCTTTCTAACTCTCTCACAACGTTCTTTGTGAAATTACTTACTTACATGAATTTGAACCATTCTTTGAATTGCAGATGCAGGGACATCGCATCGCAGGAAGCGTTTCTGTATTCGTATTGTTCTCTTTTCTGTTTTCTTCTATAGTACAACCCACTGACATTATTAGGCTACATCGAATAGTTGTAAAGTCTCCGGTTGCCATGTGAAATCTGAAAGTTTTTTTAGTTTGTTGATCTTTTACAGTCATCAGGAGTGGAATAGAGCAACAAAACAGCAATCTTTCTTTCAGGAAGAAGCTCAAAAGAATTTTTTCAGCTGGAGCCACTTTATTATCATTCCGTATCATGTCATTTTCTTAGCTTTGCAAAAGGCACAGTGCCTAACATTTTGAAATGTTAGTATTGCTTTCCTGAAAGATTTATTTTTAAACATATGATTGTCAGGAAGATAGAACATTTATGAGTAAAATTTATCAGGAAAACAAAAACAGTTGGAAAATGGAACACCTTTGTATTTGTAAAGTCATACAATTCTGGGGGAAGCGAGGTGTTTTGAAGAGAACATTGGAATTGATGGCCCTGGCATGTTGTTCTGGCAGTGTCTTTAGACACCACTGCAGCCTGACAGATTAATTGGCAGCACGCACTAGCCTGTTGCAATCCAGGGTTCACAGATAGTTCTGACTAGATGAATGACGGACAGGGTGTTAGTAGGGTTGGGCAAACAGTCTGGACAAGAACACAAACTGCTGCCCAAGTATCATGCTTCATTCAGGCTGACCCTTTCCCAAGGCCTGCATAAGTTTGAACTACAGTTTTCTTATCCCCTGTGGGCTGCTTCTTAAAATATTGCCTTTTAAAAAACAAAAAGGGCAAAGTCACCCATGTCTCCGCACTTTGATTGCAGGCTGGAAATAGAGTAAAACAATAAATACATTGCAAAAGAACGTGTATCATCTAAACTTCCAGTCCAGCTTTGCAGTCCCAGGGACATAGAGAGTTGAAGTATTCTTCAGATGTGCAGCCAATTTTATCATGCCTAACTAAACCAATCTTTTCAACACTACGAAGTTTGCTCATCGCTAGCTAATAAGCATGTTTTAAAAAGGACTTGGTAGAGTCTGCAACCATATCCCTTCCAGAAAAAATATTATTATGTATTCTTAAATACCTGGCTCAGTAAACTGTTGCGAATGAATTGTTATCCAGCTTCCTGTCAACCTTCTAAATTACCTATGAACTTTGCAGTTACAATATTTAATGATTTTCCTGATCCAAATCCCGTCATCTTGCCCATATAGGACAAAACAACACTGGAGACCCTGACTCAGCAACTGGCAGTAAAACAGGGCGAAGACGGGAAGTTTAGCCACGCAATGATGGATTTCAACATGAGTGGAGATTCTGACGGTCAGTACAAATGGCTTATCCTTATTTCCAGGTTTGTGTGTACATGTTAGGGGGATCTGGAGGAGAATCCAAGTGCTTTGGAGGCCTGTGAGGAGTAAGAGCGGTTAGCAGTAGGTGGCTATGAAACAAGTTAGGAAAAAATGATTCATTGTGCGGTATTTTAAGTCTGGAGGTGATTTTTGGCCTTCTCTTCTGTACACTGCACTTCTCAAGACTGGACAGAGTGTATTTCTGAGGGTAACAGGGAATAAAGGAGGCAAATAGATGTGGGGTAAATGAGATCACACAGTGAATCCATGAATTACAGACCTGATCTCATCCGTATGTGATGCATGCTCTGCATCTGTAGGAAGTTTCTTGATTTGATGAGGCAAGCGTAACATTTGTTTCTTTCTCTGCTATTGCTTATGTCGTTATGGAGAAGTAAGCACAAAAACAGGCAGATGTGTAAATGTTCATTTGCTAGTTAGAGAATTGCTTAAGAAGAAACACCTGATATTGCCATATATCACAACCTTCCCATCACAAATAAGGTGGAAGGTAGATAACATGATATGACTAGCATTCAGTAAGCAAGAAAGGAAGAAAGTAAAAAGAAACTCTACATTGATAAGTGTTGGGTTTACATTATTAAGTAGTAAAAAGATGGCTTAGAAAAGCTGTTTAATGCTTTGTGTTGAAAAAAACAATTGAAACTCTTCGTCAAGTCTATACTATGTGATACTGAATCAATAGAATAACTAAAAACTAGACAATATATAATACAGGGTATTTCCTACTGCTTCAAGTAAAAAGAAGAAACACCATTAACCTCTTGTGAACGCTGACTCATTGAATGTGCAGCACTGACGTAGGTCACTGATGGCAGAGGAAGCTGCATAATGAAACACAAGCTGGGAATGTTTCTCTCTTTCTTTTTAGGAAGTGCGGGAGTTTCAGAGTCTAGAATTTATCGGGAATCCAGAGGGCGTGGTAGCAATGAGCCCCATATCAAGCGCCCGATGAATGCATTCATGGTGTGGGCTAAAGATGAACGGAGGAAGATCCTTCAAGCCTTCCCTGACATGCACAACTCCAATATCAGCAAGATACTAGGTAAGAATGATAGAGCACTGTTCTTTCAGTAGCAAAACTCGAGAAAATTTTTGACTGAATAGAGCTGAGCACCTGACAGAACAGAATTACTGTCTCTAGAACATCTACTTTGCTACTTAATGACTCCATCAAGGACAACAGTGATACGAGCTTTCACCGTGCTGCCCAGTGGTACACATTAACCATAACCTGAAATCTTCTTCTATCTTTTTAATTGCTGAGATGGTGGTGGTGGTCTTGGTGCAAATACGTAAACTGAATAGACAAAAGCAGTTCATTTCATTAGGCTGTTGAATAAGCACAAAAGGACTGCTATCATTTATTTGCCCACATATTTCATCTAACTAGATTCTATGGGGTAGCACATAGCACTTTCTGTTCAAATCAATGGCCATAGGGAAAAGATCCTAAAATGCATCCTTTTATTTTATACAGATGCTTTTAAATTGTTTTTATTATGTTCCTGTTATATTAAATTTCCCTTCAGTACATGATCTCTATCACAAGGTGCTTTTATTCTAAATATTCTGAAAAGAATCCTGAAATCAAAAAAAGAAACATCAGAACTAATTTCCATATCCTCTACTCTTCACATCCCAAGCAATATTTGTCATGAACATCATCTGCTGCATTTCATGCCACAGTCTTCCAACTTTTCACTACTTGCTCCAATTCCCAGGGCCACATTCTGTCCTAAGTTACTCCTCTGTGACACACTGAATGATACAGAAGGTGAATAATGATGATCTCTGAGGCCAATAATTACTGTTTTGCAAAAGCCCCATCTGTGACCAAATTGGAGATGTTGCATTTTTACTGATAGACTGTGTCACAAGACCTAAGCATCCCTCAGGCCAGTGGGTAAAAGCTGAAGCAGGGAACATGTTTACCTGGGCTGCAAGTCTCATTTGTTTTGCAAACACCTTGAGAGATGTAGCACAATTGTAATGGCAGCATTAACCAGCTGCAGGGCTGGTAAATATGCTGAGTTTAGACTGGCCAGAGGTTTGAAGTTTAGGTTGATTAGAGTGGTATTACGAAAAGTTAGCAGGGGGCAAGTGGAAATGAGATAAATTGGTCGGAGAGGCAGAAAGTATTGGCCTTGGATGGCAGATGTGACGACATTAACCCATGATTAAAAGGGTGGTACGAGATGATTAGATTAGTTATGGGAACAGGATTAGAAGGCTAAATTGGTTATGTTGATGGTAAAATAACCTTATACTGGTTAAAAAGGATTATACTGGTCAGAGGTGTATGATGTGATTAGACTGAGGACAGGGCAGTAATAGTTTTGGTCTGTTTCTAAATTGAGAGTAGACCTGGCTAAACCCATTTTTAAATAATCAGCTTCAGAAATCTACAAGATCATTCTGAATGGCCCTTTTCATATAGAAAGTACAAAGAGAGCTTGATGTTTTCCCTCTTAACTGATTGTTTTGGATAACAACCTCCGACAGCACGCTGCTAATTCATTCTGCTTAAAACAGGCGCTTGAGCTGGGCTGACATTTTACGCGGTCTCTGGGGATCCTGGTTGACATTTTAAAGGGCTTCTAAGCATTTTATAATACCCTAAAATCTGGTTTTAATAAGCCATTCTGCTGAAATTGTTAACATAAGGAATCACCTTTTACTATTTGGCGCTAGATCAGGGAGATATGGGGACATCTTTTTCTGATTAGATATACAGTAGTTGGAGTAAAATGTGCAAATTCATTACAGATCCTGTTGAGGTGACAGACAGTATAGCTGACTCCAAACTCTTTCTGCTTTGCTGCCAGATACGGGGAAAAGCAAGGTCTGAAGCAGGAAGAGATGATGTTTCTATTTCTTTCCAGCATCACATTTAATTTTTTTTTTCCACCTATGCCATGGAGAGGGATGTCCTGACATCTTTTTTCTTGACAGAAACGTTACAAAGGTCTTCCCTCAATTGCAAAAGGCCAGGCTTTTGAAGTCAGCAGGGAGCTAGCTCTCTGTTAACTGGCGTAGGGTGAGCAACTAGAAGCTTACAGTTCAGCCAGGTATTAGGGTCTCTTTATTAGAAAGGCACGATTTTTATTTGCCTTTTTTTTTTTTAGCAACACTGCTACACATTGAGGTCAGAGAGCTTATTGTCACGGGGAGTAGCTTAGATGGAGTTGTCACCGATCGAGGGTCATTTTTATAGTAAAATGAGAGGAGGTGCCCTTCGCAGCACTAGAATTCTCTAGGGATTATGTTTGACACTGTGGTATTATGTTTGGAGCATAAAAATTAGATACATGGATTTGTCACTAAATTCATCTGTGCATACGTTTGTCATCCATCTGTTCATTGCAACTTAAACTTGCGGATAATGATTTTTTTTTAGTAAATTGTTAAAAAAGTGCTAAAATGGGTCTGCTGGACCCTATCAATTTAATAATGCATTGTTTAGATATTTTTGTAAATATTTTAATTAATTTCACTGAGAAATCTACATAAAGAGATTAGGAAAAGATGAAGTTAGATACTACCTTCAGAAATTCTCTCGTGCATATGTATGTGTGTGAATAGATACCTCTACACATACCTGTAGATTATACAGTGTTTCTGTGTGTGTGTGTATTTTTTAAACATAAAATTACCCTGATTCGGATACTCAGATTAAAAATGTCAAACTAATGGACTAAAAGTTAGGCAATATTACAAACAGCTGAAAACTCTTGTTGGAGAAACTTGGCTTAAAATCAGCAGTAAGGAGAGCTCCTATCCCCACCTAGGGCACGCGCCTCTTTGCCCAAGCACAGGTGCCAGGGCACATGTGGGGCATCTCTTGTCTGCCCTGGACTCAGAAAACTGTCCCTCTGCATCTTTCCCCCCACTCATCATTGCCCTAGCTCACTTTGGGGCAGGAGCCATGTTTGGTGCTGCGAAGTCGTATAATTTTCTCATTTATTTTCTAAATACTTCAGCCACCAGATCAGGGAGAATTGTGTGAGAACCCTGCGTTGTCGTTATGTGTGCATCCAGGGAGGGGAACGGGTTCTTGTTTTCATAGTCAAGGAGAAAAGCCTTGCATACTTGACCCACTCAAAGCTTTCTAACGCAAATGGTGAGCAGAAAGATCACCCAGGAGTGTAAATCTTCCCTTAAAAAGGAAGTTTTGTCAAGATTCTTCAATCACACCTTGTTTGGGCTTGGACTTGGCACTACGCATAGGTACCCATGCCTGCCTGTGTGTGTTTATAGAGAACTAAAGCGGTGGCAGATAAAGCTATTACAAATGTATTTTGTCCAAACACAAAGTATTTTTAACCAGGTTTAGTATGTTGATTGACTCATTCATAGCTTAGCTTGCCTGTGGGTGCAAATTCAAGGATCAGAGTTATATATTCTTCAAAATTTCAAAATTTCAGATTAGGACCAATTAGAAAGCTGGTTGGATTTTGTATATGACTAAGAAAATAAGTGAAAATGATAAAATGTAAAAAACAAGGGTTTATCATCAGAAAATGTGCCCTTTTTCAAAATTTATTTTGACAGCATTGTTTGTTTAATTATTTATGGTACTTCAAAACATACTAGTAAATTATATTTAGTTTATTTTGTAAAAACGGTGAAGTCATAGTAAGAGGAGATATCACTGCAGAAGCAGCTATTAAAAATTTGCTAGGAAGAGAGGTGAGACTGCCAGGATTTTTGTTGCATTGAGTTTGCAGCTTAGGAAGGAAAAACATAACGAATGACATTTATGTATAAATATTGTATGTGTAACTGTATGTACAAATATTATGCATCAAAATTTCAGTTTTTATGGCCCTGATCCTGCAAAGAATTATCTGTTTGCCTAACTTCACCCACTATTTACAGAAATTTTCACATGAGGTGGTAGGAATCTGCCTGCCCAGATCTGACTGTAGGATTGCAGCAAAATGAACTAGCACAGTGAAAGAGGAATTGTGCTGGGATAGAACATTTTCAGGGCAATTTTGCCACAACTGATTTTAATTTCTACCTTTCTGTCTGTCTCAAAATACATCTGAGTTCCTATATTGCAGGTCCTTTCACAGCATGTAAAGCAAATGTCAAGACTTGTTTAAAGTCTGTGTGGTGTTCAGCTTTATTATTCATAAATGAAAATTGATTGATCAGCAGGAAATGAGGCTGGGGCTGTTTTTCTAAGCCACAGGGACTACAGCAGTTCTGTGATTAGAGGACTCTAGATTTGGACCAACTTTTATGATTTTCTTCTTACGCTAAAACACCAGTGCGCCAGTGTCTACGAGGTAGAATTTGAAAGCAGAGCTACATTACATCTGGGCATCCTCTTGTACAGCTCACATGCTTTACCCTGACTTCTTAACATCGTTCAGCACAGACCCTATCTTTGTTTCCGTCTTACGCAGCATTAGTAGGTGTTCAGTGTTTTGGCAATCTCCACACGTTTATGACTGTGTCATTTAGCCCAAAATCTAGGAGGTACTACGTGTGGAAAGTTGGTGTCACTTTCTCAAGCCACTTTCTTTGCCAGAAAAACCTTGGAATAATTTCTCTGCAGCAGGCAAAGCTGCTGACCAGGATTCTGGCCGCAGAGGTTTGTTGCCCCGTGTAACGCAGAGCCCTGCCACAGATCCCCCTGCGCAGCCACGGCCTCAGTATGACGTACAAAGTGCTGTGCGGGAGTTTTAGTCCAAATCCTAGAAACCACCTTGTCACGCTAATATGGTGCTGCACCTAAGCTAATAACAATGTAACTAAACTGATTTCTGTTCCAGAACTAGCTGGAGGATCTCTGCATGTTATGTGTCATAAACATCAATAAAAACGATGCTTTTGACTCCAAAGTAATGTTTGCTAAGAAAGGGATGTTTATTGCTGCTCTTCAGATCAAAGACGTCATTACTGAGGAATTAGTTATCTCTGGGTGTGCAGTCAGGCTGTACCAGTCCGTTAGCCCATCACTCCAGAAGCCCAAACTGCAGCTTGGAATAAAGATTCAACGAGCACTGGGGAAAATGGCGTCAATAATCAGAAGGGGCCTTTCTGGAGGGAACCAAACTGTTTTCTTTCCTGGGAAGGGATAACTGTGCTCTCTATATTGTGAGTCTTAGGGGCACAGTGAGCTAAGACCAGCCTGAGTAATAGCATGAGCTAAGTACAGTATGAGTAACCATAAAAACTGAAGAACGAGAGGAAGTCAAGTATGACATATGACATTATGAACCCATTAAATTGAGAAACTATTCAAACTTTTTTTCCAATGGGAAAATAGACTATTTTCCAATAAAGATTTCCTTCTAGGCCACATGTTTCACAGCTTGGGCCATTCCTGTTATTTGAAATGTATCTTACCCTGAAGCACTTCTGTAGTTCATGGAAAAATAAAATAGGATAACTGATTCAAGAAATTTCACTTTCTGCTTCCATATTATGTCCTTTAAGAAATATTAGTTTATAAATTTCAGGAGGCATTTGAAAACAATTGTAAAATCTTCATTATTTCCCTAGCTCAAATATCCACGCTAACACAAGCAGAGTGTCAGAAACGAGGCTGCCAGCAATCAAGCCATAGTGCAGCTCCGTGGAGAGGTGTGCCAGTATCCCAGTGCTCTTCCCTTCATGACACATACTAAATTCTTTGTTAAGTTGGAGCTGGCAGTGTTCACCAGGACTTGGTCTTGGAGTTAAAACCCCACTGAGACATATGGGATAGTTTATAGCTTTTAGAGGCATTGCTTCAGGGTCTTTGCAGGCTCCTGTACCCAGCAGCGTAGCATTTACAATCAGTTCATATTCTGCTTCTCACAAACCTCGCAGCTAGAAAGATACATCATTTGTCATGAAAAGACTAAGCCGTAGACACATGGGTATCCAGAGTTTAGTCCTTGATCCAGCCATGGTGGAGCACAGCGACAAGATCGCAGCCCACGGGAGCGGTGCCTCTTCCAGAACAGGAGGTGAAAACAGGCCCACGGCCAAAGGAAAGTGGGGGGTAATTAGCCGAGCAGATTCTGTGTGTCTAAGAGGTCTTTGGCCATTCCACTAAAATACACTGCCTTGGTTTCTAAAACAAAGTGTCAGGGATTGCTTATTATCAGGGTGATGGGTTTACTTCTCACCTGAAAGACATTATGATGTGAGATAAGTTTCAGTAAAATACTGAGTCAAAACTTCCAATATCCTCTCTCTCTGCCTCTTGGCCATACCCAAGAGGTTTACCAGTCAAATACAAACAAGACCTGACCCCTGTCTAGAAGCTCTGACAGATTCCCAGCCCAAAGCGATATGACCGTAGGTATCTTGTTCTGGGTGACCTACTTGTTTCTCTGCCTTTCAGCATTTGTGGATGAGTAGAATCTCATTTCTCTTTTTTTTTTTATTTCTTTTGTGACAGGATCTCGCTGGAAAGCTATGACAAACTTAGAGAAGCAGCCATACTATGAGGAACAGGCGCGACTCAGCAAGCAGCACCTGGAGAAATACCCAGACTACAAATACAAGCCAAGGCCGAAGCGTACCTGCCTTGTAGATGGCAAAAAATTACGCATCGGCGAGTACAAGGCTATCATGCGCAACAGACGCCAGGAGATGAGGCAGTATTTTAATGTTGGGTATGGGACCTTTAAAATCTACCGCTCATTTCAGCGAAAAAAAATTTCAGGGAGAATTCTTAATTCAGTGTGGTAAATGTTATATTTTATTGGCAAGAACATTATATGTTGCTAACAGAATATGAAGCTTATACTTTTAAACAATGTGTTCCAGGAGGAAGTTAGGCAGTTAGGATTTTTTTGTTGGCTCTGCTATATACTCATCTTACAGCTTCGGCCAACTGTCTTATTTCCTCTCTGATCATGCAAAAGGAAAAAAAAGAAAAAAAGCTTAAGATTTTCCAATGAAACGTAAGTCTTCTAATAAAGCCTTCTAAGTATTACTTTATTACGTGGCCTCAGAGAGTATATCTGAATGAATCTATGGTAGTGCCTCTTGATCTAAAAGCCAAAAATACATTTTGCATTCAGTATGATCTGTGGCAAGTGGTCTACAAAAGGACTGCTGAACATACTGAACTTGAGCCGGAATATGAACTTGGCTCAGTTAATTCCTATCAGACATGAAGTTGTCTGCATTGTTGATCGTGATGGCATTTGTCATATTAGGGAGTGTCTTTCAGTACAGTAAGCTAAATTCTTTGTGTTGAGCCTAAATTTCAAGAAGACGGGTTCTGATAAACACCTAATACATCAGCTTGATATGATTGGAATAAAATCTAGAATGCCTAGAAAACTAGCATGTATTTTCCTTCTGCAAAGACTCCTTGGTTTTGGTTACAGCAGATCAAAAGAATCAGAAGTAATCAAATATTCTGCAATATTTCTGTATTCACTGCACAAAATTAAAACAGTGGTCTTAAAAAAGCAAAGCCAGCAGCAAGAACGACCCTCAGAAAAAATGGAATTTGTGTTCTGTTTCATCCGAATTTGGAATCATTTTAATATTAACTGAGTTGCACATCTCTAGTTAACGGCTAGAAGTAGCAATAAAGGAGAGAATATCTGTCCAGCAACTGCTAAGTGTCATCAGACTGTGTTTTAAACAGCTACAGCGCGCATTGTTATAATAAGCCGCTCAGCAGAGAAATTTGAGCTGCTTAACCCTGTGGCGCTGGCAGGTCCAGTGATCCCAATGGTAAGCACTGAAACAAACACAGGGAAGTCAGCCAACATTTGGCATCAAGAGATTAAAAAAAAGAGGAGGGGGGGCTTCTGGAAAAAGAATAGGTGGCAACCGAGCCCCCAAACCACTGCTTATCTGGTTAACATGCATGCTTCATCATGGGGAAAAAAATTCACCTTGTAACATTCTGCATATTATGTAGCTTTCCAAACAAGGCTGACATTGAAATCAAGACATTTCAGGAGATAATTTGCTCTGGGGCATTAGAGCACAGAACTTGGGGTGAAATTTCTATAGACGTTACTGACAAAGGGGGCCGACGACTGCAGCGGGGTCAGCGTTTGATGCTGGCGGTCCCAGCACTCCCATTCCTGGTTTTAGTTCCCCATCTGCTGCTGACCCCATAGAGGTCATTTAGGGCTAAACTTCTAAACACCAGTCCAGCTCCTGCCTGGGCACCAAAGCAAGTGACTGGGTTGACAAGAGCTGTGGCTATGCCAGCAGCTGGGACACGCTGAAAGCCTGTCTGGAGGCATCACAATGGGAAGGACTGGGCATTTTTTGCAACTCTCGTACTTAATTCTTCTGTGTCTCGGTGTCCTCATCTATCGTGGTGGTAGGGTAGGCTCACCTCCCTGGGCTGCTGAGAGCCGTGATAGATTAGTATCTGAGGGCTGCTTTGAGATCCTCTGGAATGGACATCCTACAGAAGTGGAAAAATACTATCCTTAAATGATTTAATATTTGAAAAGCATTCTGAAAAGCACCATTTAAGTGCGAAGTGTTCCTATTGTTAAATATTAAAAGCAATTTAAGTGTGCTGAATCTTGTTACAGAATTGCTGACTCCAGAAAACAAAGCCTTCCTACTGAATTAAGACTAAAATGCAAATTAGATCCGCTCCCTACTTTAAGAGCTATATCTTCAGCTGACCCAACTTCTGCTTGTTTCAGAGACGCGGAAATAAGGACTGTGCGGAGGGAGGCCTTGCTTGAATGGCAGGCAGGAAGCATCTGAAAATGCAGCAAGCAATTCCAAACAAATGTAAAGCTGTTTGGCAGAGGAAAGTCTTTCAGGATCACTGTACTGTGCAAGGCTTACTGTACAGCCAGGGCACAGGCAGGCAGGGGAACAGGGGAGGGTTTCATTCTTAATTAAGAATGTTCATCTCAAGAGACTCTGCCCTGTCTCCTGTGGCAAGGCTTTTCAGTGCAGATGGACACACCGCTGATGACATTACAATGTGCAGCATGTTCTGAAGAGTATTACTGCAATGGAATTACTTCATGCAGCAAGGAAACAAAAGGAGCATGAATTTTAAACCTCTAGGCTTGTTGGGACCCTGAAGCTTCTCAGGGAAACAAACACTGGTATAACACAGCTAGTGTTCTTGATGCAAAGGGAATTTCTATGGCCTGGAATAATTCTTCTTTCATTACTGCAGACAGGTTTCCAAGGCTTAGACGCTGTATAAAGGCATCCTGTAGAGGATTTTCTCAAATGCTCATGTTGCTTGCTTGCTTTTTTATTTATTTTTAAATAATGCATGCTTCCGTTTTAAGTCTGCCTTTTCCCAATTTTATCCACCTTCCTTCAAAGGTTCTGCTTTTCAGAAGTGCCGCTCACTGCGGAAACTATCACCTTCCAGTGGGAGGCCCTTAGTGATCATCCTGGTAACCCATGCAGCCCCCAGAAAGCTCCCTGTTCCTCTCCCCAGTAATGGCCAGGTTTCTGAGGGAACGTGGAGTGAACGTTGGCTCTTTGGAGAGACCTGCCTTGCTTTCTCCTGATCCACTGGTACTTTCCTACAGCACCTCCCCATTCCTGTGCAAACTACCCAGCCCTCGCCGCGTCTCTCCTGTTGGCAATGCGTTACTTTTATGTCTAGGATTATTTAAAAGGAAGATTTTCAAAATACATGGGTTTTAAGTTGGACCAGAATTGAAAGGATGTTTATTTTTGGCTGGCAGCTCATGGGACGCCCAGTTTACCCAGTAAAGAAGTTTGCACCACAAGCAGGCAAGCTGAAGCTGTGTAGTTCAGGTACAGCTACAGATGTTCACAAAGATGGGCTTTTCTTATCAGTAAAGTTGGTTTGGGCTTGATGTTCGTTTCAAGAGCACCAGCTGGTGAGTCTGGAATATTGATATAAGGGTTGTCTTGCATGGGCAATCCAGGAGCTTCCTCTGCATGCCCAAGAGCACACGCGATGGGCTTGCAAAGTGCTGTTGTGCTCGCCCTTCCTTTACTTCCTCCAGTATTCAAACTTCCTTTTACTTTTTCTCCACGGCAGGCAACAAGCACAGATTCCCATTGCCACCGCGGGCGTAGTTTACCCAGGAGCCATTGCCATGGCAGGAATGCCTTCCCCGCATCTGCCCTCTGAGCACTCGAGCGTGTCCAGCAGCCCGGAGCCCGGGATGCCCGTCATCCAGAGCACTTACGGCATCAAAGGCGAGGAGCCTCATATCAAGGAAGAGATGCAGACCGATGACGTCAATGGAGAAATCTACGATGAATACGATGAGGAAGAAGATGACCCCGATGCGGACTATGGCAGTGACAGTGAAAATCACATTGCGGGGCAAGCCAACTGATCAGGGTCCAAATATCTCGTGACCTACAGGACTTCAAGGAGGAAAGAAAAAATAAATAAAGCCCCATCTGGTTTATCCTTGCCAGTGGCCAAGCACATTAACTTTCTCATACACTGACTGTTACTTTAACTGTTAGTCTTAACTAGTTGGGACATCAGCTGACTAATAGACATCAGCCTGCATCAGAAGAAAAAAAGGCTCAGAAGAAAGGAAACAAAGACAACGACGACAACAACAACAGAATGATATAAGCTATGGGTAAAATAATGCCAGTAATTCAGCTGCTATACCCAAGCACTGAAGTCTTACCCGTCGACCTTTTATTATTATTATTTTTTTTTCAAATAAACTTTATGGCTGTTTGTTCTACAATGTTCTAGAAATTCTCACTCAGGTACACAGTGCCAACAAGTGGCTTGTGAATGTGTTTTGTTGTTTTGTGCTACAGTTTAAAGAGAAATAATTTTTTTTTTTTTTTGGTAATGCACCTGACAGGAAAGAAAAAAAGATAAAATTCCTTTGACCCCCTCTGTCTCCTCCTCCTCCTCCTCCTCCCTGGCAAATCTGGGTCAGAAGTGTGTGTGTGTGCGTGCGTGCCTGTGCGCGTGGCTGGCAAGGAAGGAAGTGGGGAGTCTCTTTCTGTTAACCCCAACAAGCAATTATTTCCTTTAAAGAGAGGACTTCTCTTCATCAGTTGCACACCATACTGAGTCTTTGAGCAAGTGCCAAATTTGTACTAAAGCGCTGAACTAGTCCAATTTGCTTTTGTTTTGGTTGGTCTCTTCTTCTTGTTTTGTTTTTCTTTTGCTTTTCTTTTGCTTCCTGCTCTGTCTGAAGTTAGGACAGTGTTGTATCTTAGACAATCCCTTGAAGAACCTGATATACCAGCAGCTGGTGAGATTAGACGTATATTTTTGGGTTTGGTTTTGCTTTTTAAAGGAAACTGTAGGTGCCGTTCTCAGGTGAAAAAAGAGAGAGAGAGAGAGACATAAGAAATTTAGAGAAAAAAATATTTTATGATCTTGGATTTTCATGTGTGCGTGTTTATGGTACTAATAAGAATAATATTGGACTATTGTGAGCAAAAAGCACGTTCCAGAACGAAGTCCCGCACCCTCCAAATGACTTGGTCTGTAAGGAGCCTTTGCTTTTAATTTACACTTCAAGTGGCATCGTATACAACATAAAAAAGGCTTGTCCAAAATGTGATTTCTTCAGGACAGGGCAACTGGAAGTGTTACCTCCTCGCTGAGCATAATTAGGTTACCCTGATGTCCAGTTTTAATGAACTTGTACCTTCAGGATGGCTGAGTACTGATCTCTGATTCAAAGGGCAATTTTTTTTTTTTTAACTGACTTTTTTTTCTCCTTTGCACTTGCAGAAATCCATTTTTATCAGTGGGATGTTTGTGTAGGAAGGAAGACTAATAGGTATGAAGAGATTTCCATATTCAAAGTGGGCACGTAAGAACCCGAACCTTTGTGGTGCCGAGTTTCCCTAGCTGCTGCCTCTCACAGTGAAAAATTGTTCTCCTGGGCTAAAATATTTTCAGCGTTGTTCTAGGGCTCTTAGATATGTTGCTTGGGCAGTTTTGCCTTCCTTGGGCAACAGCAATCAGGTGTGGAAGGTGGATTTCCACAAGCATAGTCCTGAGCAGAAGTTAGCTTCTTGTATTTCCAATAAGGTAACTGAATGTTACGCTTTATTTCAGAAAAAAAGAATGCAAATACAAGTGAATCAAAGAGTCTCTTTTCATCTCCTCACTCTGACCTTCCTGTAGAAGAAGAGGACCCAGGTTTGTGTAGCAAGACAGAAGCATTAGATCTAAACCTACCACCAACCAAAAAGGCTACCTCTAACTTCAAACAGCAGCTGTCCAGGAGCTCCTCTCTGGCCTGGGAAGGAAAGTCTTGGGATCGTACTGAGGCAAAAGCCTTTCTCTGAATTGGTCTTCTAACTGAGGATGCCACCTTTGTATTCATGTTGCTCCCCGGTAAATTCCTACTCCTAGAGAGAGAGACTCCTTGCTGTCGTTGTCACTTCTACCTTGTAACAGTAGCCCTGTGCATCTCACTGTGCCAGTGGGATCCCAGCCCAAGCATTCACCAGAGCCGTGGTCTTCAGTACTTGGCAACGCTGATTTTGCAAATGGTCCCTTGATCAGGCAAATGTAGCCCTTGGTGCAATCAGCCATTTAAGTCCAGGTGCGGGATGAAAGGGGCGGGTAGGAGGAGAGACTGGGAAGGAGGATGTGGAGGCTCGCTCTTTGCCTCTTGAAATCCCACTTGAAGTGTAAGTTGACCTCTGCAGACCTTGTGCAAAGCAAACGAGCAAATGCCATTGAAGACTTAGGACAATACTCCGACGAGCGGTTTGGATGTGTGATAGTTTTACCCTGCAACATCTGTTTTATTTTTCTCCTGTTTTCCCTTTTTTGATTGCCACCTCTGCCTCGAAAAATTCTTTTCTATTTTCTCTCTCTCAGAAGATTTGCTCTGAAGTTATCCTTGGAGTAGCTGATCATATCCTCCATGTCAGAGAGGGTTCTTTTTGTTTGTATTTTATGACTGTGTTGGGTTTTTTTTTTTTTCAGTTGAACTGCCTCTTCTTGCTAGTGTTGTAATGGTAATTATAATAATAATAATAATGGTCAGCTGTTCCCAGATTAGTAAATTATGTATAATTTATTTTATCCCCCCCCTTTTTAACTTTATTTTATTCTGTTCTAATTTGGCAGTGCAGCAAATGAAGCTGTTAGGCTATTTAAAATGGATACCCCTCCCCACCTTGCCTTTTTATATATATATAAATATATATATATACATATGAAAACAAATCGCTTCTTCTTCTCACACCATTCCTCTTTCTTTTATTTTAATTTTGGCCCCAGCCATGTCAACTTCTGATGTTTATTATGATGGAGTGAATTAATGGGAGTGTTGTTTTCAATCTTAATTAACTTCTGCTCTCTCATCACTCATTTTAGTTATTTAATTACACCAGTCATCTAGAGCCAATTTTTTTGAAGCACTCTGTTTGGATAAGAAGGAAAAAAAAAATAGACAATTGTTTTTATATCATTATTATGTACAATGTGAAAACAGATATTTGCTCCTTTTTTTTTTTAACTTTTAAATTTGTTCCCTGTCTTTGTGAACAAATTACTTCTGACTTTTGTGGGTTCACCTCACATTTGCTGGATGCTTGATTTCCACCACGTTCTAGAGACTCTCTGGTTTAATCGTGTCACTTTGGGCTACCAGAATACTTTGTTTTAGCTCCAGGTAGGTGCCACTGCGGCAGGCGTGATTGGACCAAGTCTTAAGACGCGTGGGCTGGAAAGCTGGCCTCGGGGAAGTCAATGGGAGAAAGTCCCTTTGACTTCGGCGGGACCCAGTTTCACCCCCGAACTATGGGACGCGCTGCAGGAGACGCTCCTGGAGGTAGCCCCCATCTCTGCGGGCAGGGTCGGTCCCGCGCTGGAGGAGCGCCGGGGCTGCGGGACCGAGCTCCGCTCTCGGCAATGGACGGTGCGACAGAGCCCTTCTGCGGGAGCGCTCTGCTTGGCTCGCTGCCTTGGCCTGGACTAGGGCTCAGATGAACGCTAATTTTGTTACCGTACACATTTCTGTCTGAGAGACTACGCTAGAGCCTGGGGTTCGGTCAGGCTTTTCGAATGGGTAGCTTTAGCAGACTATACACATCCTGCATTTGGATGTTGAAACCGATGCAGCAATGTTAAAAAGAAGAAAAAAAAAAAAGGCTCTGGGGTCCCAAACCAGCAAAATACTTCATGCCTGTGCTAATGTTTTGTTGGGTCCAAGGATGAGCGCCCATATATCCTTCGGCAGTAGAAGACCAGATTTGAAAATGAGGCCCTGTTTGTCTCTCTTTAATTTCTTAGGAAAACCAAAACAAAGCAAAACGTACATTTATAAAAAGATCTTCTTGTCTTGTTTCTTTTTTTTTCCTGGGTTCTGCACCCTGGAGCATGTAGAAAAACCAGGTTAGAAGAGATTAGGATCGTATTAACCTAAAAGCGCATCGAGGCCCTAACGCCGAGGCGGGCTTCGTTCCCCTCTTCCCTGGGAACCTGGCGAGCGAGGATGGTCGGGGCGAGCTGCCGGGGAAGGCGCGCGGGCCACCTCCCCCCAAATCGGGGCAGCCGCTTATGCCCCGCGTCTCGCGGGCTTACAAAAGAACACCACCAGCAGTGGAGGAAAGGGGAAAGGAAGGGAGAAAAAAAACTGAGGCACTTGCTTCTAAGCTCAATTAAATAACACAGAGTATATCCTTTTTCAATTTATTCATGCCTTATATTAGTAAAATAGGATTTTTAAGTGCATTTAACATCTTTATTTAACCGTTCCGCTATATTAATCAGGCCCCCAGAAAAGAACACTAGCTATTATTATAGCATTTAATTAGTTTTGTAACCAAATCCTCTTATTACGAATGCATATGGAAGAAATTCTTTCTTCGAAGACATTATTTCAAAGATTTGGTTACTGCAGTAGACTCTGTCTTTAATTAAATCATTTTTAGAAAGTAAATTGTCTTTAACCTTTTTACAGCACATTTTCAGAGCTTTTTCTTTTTAATCCAAAGAGATGAGCTGTTATTGTCCCCGAAGAAGCCTCTGACATCACGTTCGTAACATCAAAAATAATTATACTCCATGGAAACGTAGACCTTACTTAGCAAGAATTCATCTGCTAGAATGAATGGCAACTATACGGTATCTCGTACGTTTAAGGGCATGATGTATCGGATAGGAAGTATTTTTGTCTGCCCACTTCTCGATAGAATCATACCTTCAATTTTGCAAAGAACTGTGTGTAATTCACTAGATGTGGATTCAAGTGTATCCTCAATTCACAGGGCATGGGCTGGCTGTTTAGCTTGGTTTATATTTACATTTTTTCAACTTTATCTTAACTTGTCAGTTTCCCAGATTGAAGAACATGTCAAGTTCGTTTTTTCTACTGACTGATTTCTCTACTCCCCAGTGTTTTTGTCACTGGTTTGCTGAAACAGTATTTATATAGCTCCATTGGCTCTAAAGCTCTTACTCCTTCTAACGTTTTGGATTTTACAAGTGAAATGAAAATAGAAAAGAAATAGAGACAATCAAATGCCTGGAGCTTAAAACAAAGTATGTGCAACCTACCATCTCACTTGAAATTTAATAAAAGAAATAATTATGTAAATATAACATAGAGTTATAGATTTATATTTTGTTCATAACACATAGTGTAATATAAGTTGTATATTTTCATGTTTTGGTTTTATGTTATCATTCATGCCACAATAAATAAAAAAAACAGGAGTTGATGTACTCTTTAAAAAAAATACAATGTGGGTTGCCACCATCCTGGGTTTTTGTTTTTGATTTTTGGTTTTTTGTTTCTTTTGCATTCCCCTTTTTCAGTATTATTGCCCTGCAAGGCACCAATAAAACAGCAAATGTGTTCTTTACCTATACTGTGGTCTGTTTCCCACTTCTTGTAGCGAAGGGTGTGCTAGTTCATTTTCTTGTCAGGAGAACAAAACACCGGGGCTGAAGGAGCAAAAAATGAGATAGATGCGGCTTACCGGTCTGCTCCAAAATTCAAGGTTGCCATCAAATCGTGGGAAAAAATGTCACCCCGTCTTTAAAATATCTGTATTAAACCAGAAGAAGAAGTTGGTTCCTGACCGATGTAGGACAGTGCAATTTCCAGTTCAGAGTCAGGGCGCTTCATAAACGGGGATGGTTGAATCCAGAGGTTTGGCCCGTGCCCACCTTCCCAAGTTACGTTCACTTTCTACGTTCTTCCATTCGGAGACCGAAGCAAATTCAGGGAAATACCCAATTATAAACGCCGATGACACAAAGCTATGAAAAAAATAGCTCTGCTCATAGTTAGTCAGAATGTCCCAACATGCTGCCTAAACAGTTCATGAAGTTTTGACAGCAGCATATGGCACAAAGTGGGATGAAATGAATTTGTACCTGTTTTTGACAGTAAGTTATTCTGATGGGTGCTTACTCTCAAGTGCCTACAGCTTGACAGATGCCATTCTATGGTTCCAGATTTCCTAAAGGGAAAAGGCAATATTTGGGAAAGCGGGATGTAGATGCTGGAGGTCCTGTGAACCTGCCCGCGCTTCTCTTGTTTGCCAGGTTGTCCTCTCTGCTGTCCCTGGGGGCAGGGTGCCACCTGAAGCAGGCCGGCAGCAAACCAGAGGTCTGTTTTGGCCGCCTGGTGATGCAGCCTGTGCCGTGTAGCACCTGTCCCGTGGCAGTGGGAATGAGCCATGCAATGCGAGGCTCAGGCCAGTAAATGTCAGCATCCTTTAACCCCTTGAAGTCCCTTTATCCATTACTGTCATCGACACGATGAAGGGAGCACCTGTCCACCTGAAAGGCCAGAGGAACAGACACGGCCGCGCTGGGCAGCGGGGCTGTCAAATTATGGCGTAGTTTGTATTTGGCGTGCCCAAAACCTTACCTGCAGCTTGAGCCGAGGCAAAGATTTTGCTGCTTTGCCCTTTTAACAAACACAACCCTCGATCAAGGAATACTGCTGCCGAGTATGGCAGCACACCACCCACCTGAAGCATCACTGAACATCTACGCTGTCTCACCGCCCTACACTGAGATGGAGGGAGATACGATTTCTTCTTTCTTTTTATTTTATGACTGGGCTGGTACCTAACAGGGGCAACAGTGTTCCGTAAACCAGTGGGAAAAATGTCTAGGTGAACATGAGAAAAGCGAAGCTGAAGCTATATCTAAATTGTAATATGAGTGGACGAGGCTGAGCTTTGCAAAAATGGGAATGAAGATCAGTTAAACCCTAAAGGTGTAGCTGAAGTGAAAAAGGTTTCTAGAGTGCTTAAGTGATATTATGGCCTGGACTTGGGAGTGGTAGCAATTCTTTCCCCAGACAAGTTGTAGGGGCTTTTTTCTTCTCTTTTTTTTTTTCTTTTTCTTTCTTTCCTTTTTTTTTTTTTTTTTTTTCAAAAAAAATGCTGAAGCATTCCAGCAATTGCCTGTAGCAGGAAGGAAGAAAATGAGGATAATTATGACATTAATCTATTTTAAAAAGAAAGACGTGTGACAATTAGCGCATTCCTACCAAGAAAGTAACATACAGAGCTATATGTGTGTAGGAAAGTGAAAAGACCCCCCACAGAAGCCATGAAAGGTTATGGAAAGCGTATGTGCCTCACAAGGAAGCACAGCGCTGTGACTTCAGCATCAGCGAGAAAGGGTACACGGGAGCTTGTCAATAAGCTTTCAGTTAATAAATATTCAGCAATACTGTAGAAAAGCGATATGGGAGCAGAACAGGCAGCGGCTGTCAGGCCAACCAGTGGAAAGCACATACTGAAAAGGTACAGAAAGTCTTGCGAATATATTTATCAAAGTAATCTAGTGCCTGAGACTTGTGGGCTCGAGGTAGTCAGAGAAGCTAACTTCAGTGCCCGGGATGCTTACGCTCCTGTCTGCTGGTGTTACGGTAGCACTGAAAGCAGAGGTTGCTTGCAAGCCAGCGACGGGGACAGCAGGAAGAAAGTCGCGCCACAGCATCGTTGGCCTAATTCGGAAAGGCTGACAGTGTTGGCAGCGCTCTGAGCATCAGCTACACCCCAGCTGCAAAACCTTCCCGCTAACAAGGCTACGCTGGGCGGAGGGGCGGCAGCCTCCCTAACCCCTTCCCGGCAGGATTTGCAAGGCTGGCAATTAGCAAACGCTGTGGGGTTTTGGTGAGGGGTTTTCTCCCGGACGTAAATTTGATCTGAAAGCTAATGCAAAAGAGATCCTACAGATTCCGCAGTATCATTTGTAACAGTTGCTCTCAAGCCTCTAGTTGCGTGAACTTTGCCGACACGATGACGCTCATGGTGTTACGGAGTGGTTCAGCCAGGTCACAGGTTCCCGCTCCCTGACGCCGCGTGCCGAGCATGCGCATGCACCCCCCCTACCCACCCTGGCTTGCTCCGCATCACGGCTGGCAGGCCTAGTCAAAAATCATGTCATTAGAAACTTGTCATCTATATCTACCACTCTGAGGGATTAGCCAATGCTTAGGATTTTGGGGGGGAATTTGTTTTGTTTTCCTGCTGGCGGAGCAGCCTTGTCGGGGCACAGCGGGTGCCTGGGGCTGGGGGGGAGGCGTGGAGAGCACCCAGCGCTCAGCCAGAGTCCTCCATCTCAGACCAGATTCGGCTCAGAGCACCGTACGTCCAGTGAACTCAGCTATCACCACCACGCCAGCGCTGTACATCTGAAGGGCATGTGACAGCACTACCAAGGAATGGTCGTTCCTGACCCGTTAACCTAATCAAAGCAGAATACTTGGCGTGAGAGTATGAATTTATTGAGTATGGGTTTGGTTCTTTGCAGGCTTACACCAATTTACCTTTCTGGATGCTTCTAAAATTGCTGCCAGAGGCTTCACGGAAAGTTATTTTGGCCAAAATTGGGCTTGCCCCTGCCTCTGTGGAGGCCAGGTCAGTTAGGAAGAGGTTAAATATACACGCCAAGATACACCCCTCCACAAAATCCAAAATATTTCAAGCAAGGAGGCTTTCTGTGCAGCTGGGTCTTAATGGCACTAGAATGGTACGTACATAATTGAAAACATAATTAAAATCACAAATTTAAGTTTCAGTTAAAACTCCGCCAGCCCTGCACAGCAATTCAAGCTGCAGTTTGAGTTGCTTTTTGAGCTAAGTTAGACTTAGTCCTAACTATACATTTAGTCTTAGTTAACAGCATCAGGAAGGAGGAAGGCGGGCTGGCCCATCCCAAACAATTTAAACTGCTCACACAGGTACAGTTTTAGCTGCATATAGGACTATTTACAGTGCAGATCATCGCCCGTAGAAAATAGCATTGGTGATTTCAGGCAGCTGTGCCAGTGCACCGGCGACTGGGGTGGGTGTCAGCCGCACTGATGTAGCTGTACAGGACTGAGCCTGTGTGCGTGAAGACAGGGGCTCAAACTAAGCCCCCAAAAGCCCCTCCCATCCCCCCGTGAGAGCATCCCCACACAGGGATTTGTGTCGGTTTAACTTCACGTTATCAGCGCAACTTTCACAGGCAGTGAATGCCGAACCCACCAAGGATAAATCAATGCCTCCCCTTGTATTTAACAGAGATGTGACTTAAATACAGTAAGTAAATCAAAGTAATTATTTAAAATTAAAATGATTTAAGGGACTTTGGGAGAATGGCGTGGCGGTTAGAGAAGCGGCTGAGACACAGGACTTCGGCAGGCTATTCCTGACTCTGTCAGAGACTTGCTCTACAACTTCAGGAAAATTACTCAGCCCATCTCTAAGACTGCTATAATAATACCTACTTCAAAGGGGTGTTATGAGGCTTAATTCATTAATGCCTGCAAAGCACTTTGAGATCTTTGGATTAAAGGCACTACAGCAGTGCAAAGTATTATTAGCTACAGGAAAAAGCTCTCAGGCAAGCATGGCATTAAATGTCTGCGGTTTAAAAAAAATAGGAAGGAGGAGAAAAAAAAACCACAAAGATGGGCAAATTGTGGGTGGTTTGGGTTAGGTTTTTTTTGTTGGGTTTTTTTTTTTCCTGTGGCCAGGTTTCCATCAGTCAGATCTGTGCTTTGCTAAACCAAGGCCAGGGGTGGTATAGCTCAAGGCCCAATTCTGCTCTCACTCCTAGGGCTCCCAGATTGCATACATAACTGTTTCAATTTTGGGCTTCTTTTTATCAAAAAATCCTGATTTTGTGGCTCAAAAGCATGTGCGACTTCCCTCTAAGCTCATACTTACCCACTGAATTAAACAAGAAGAAGGAGAAAATAATTTTACCTTGTATTGACTACCTACATTTTTTTAAAATTCAGTTTAAGTATTTACTCTCCCAATGAAAAGTCTATTCCATTTGATTTAAAAGGGATAAGATTTTCGTCATTGGTGATTATTTTGAATCCAGAGGGATTCAAAACACACAAAACAGGGCCTTCTTTATTACCCCCGGCAGAGCCGCTCCACCTGCTGTGAGCAGAATTCCAAACAGAAAAATTGCAATGGACACTCACAAATGGACTAAACTGAGGGAATTTTTTAATGAGTGCCTTGGACCCGAGTATTGATTTCTTTCTGATAGTAAGTTTTAAAAGCAAACAACTAAACGTAACAGGTTTTTCCGTTGTTCCAAATTTAAATCTTGTCTGATCTTATCATTCCTTTGGTGCCTGTGGCAGCACCCGTGCACCAGCCCGGGGCACACTGGAGCCCCGCAGGGTGGGGGTGAGCGGCATTTCTCCCATCAAAACCAGGCAGCAAAGGTGAGGACACCAGCAAGGGTCCCAAAATAATCACTCGAAGAGCAATCTTAAAGCTGTCACGTTTACCTTGTTAACCAAATTAATCCAGATTTTAAGTTTTTGTATTCTTTAAATCTTTGAAACTTTTCAAGTACAACTTACTGACTTAAAAATAAACATAGCCAAAAGCCTCCCTCACACACCTTTAATGAAAAGAATGTAACGTAACAGCCTAAAATTTTTTTTGTTTTTTTTATTTTAAAGCATTTCTGACTTTGGTGAGGAAAACCTTTTAACTTCACTTTGTTTCCAGGTCCTATTGAAAGAGAACACAGGGGAAGTGAAGTATAAGTGATTCTGGCTCCCACAAATGCTTTGTTTCTCTTCTGATAGAATCTGAAACTTCATGTAGGTGGTGGGTAGAGCCGTCGTAACCTGCTTTCTTCTGACTGAATGAGGGAGGTCAATATATTATCGTATCAAGGAAGAAGAAATTACATAGGCGATTCCCCCACAGACAATAAAGACAATTCTGACAGCATGATCAAAACAACTGTATAACTTTTCTTTTCTTTTCTTACAGACACACCAGTGTTTAAATGACAGCTGAAAAAAGATGATGGACTAAACACATTATTCTCTGTTCCATCCACTTTTTTATAATAGAAATATATCTTGAAGACTATATTCAAGTTGATCAAATAATAAGTCAATTTGTCAATAAAACAGATTAGGCAACCTGTCTGCTGAGATGATATCTGTCAAACAACATATTTTGTTAATACAGTCTGGAAGCAAATGCCTTCATGAAAGACAATAAAAAAAAAAACCCTACAAAAAAAACCCAACCCTGCAATGCCACTTTTAAGTTTATTGAAACAGAGCGCTGACTTATTCCAGTTATAGATGTTTAGACTTTTCTAGTTTAAGTCCTAGCTGCTAGTTAAGAAACCACAATTTGGAAAAGACTAGAAACAAGTGTTAATGGCCCGGTGGGCGCTGCCAGCTGCTCAGATGTGGACATTTATTTCCAAGCCCACACTCTGGGCACAAGTTATCATCAGTAGGGGTGGTGGAGGGGTATCTCCATTTCTCCGTGCACTGTTTTTTCTCCACACACCCCCCCCACCACCACACGCAGTTTGTTACCCCTGTTACCCGCTGCTGGCAAGACATCTACAGCATCGACTGATCTGCCTTGTCACATCACGAGCCCTGTCACTGCGCTCACCGGATTAAGGCATGATGCTTTGACACAGCATGTACGCTGATGCAAATAATCCCTCGGCGATGTCGGGCCGTGGCCTGATCTCAGCCGCACGGGGGGATCTCCCACTTCACCACGCACAAATGCACAGAGTGATCAAACGCGAGTAGCGCGGAACTAAACGGCATAAAGCTGAAGAGCCATTGATGAAAATATGGATTCATAACTGAGAGCTTGAGTTGTCCAATATAAGATAAAATTGGTGGCTGGAAAGGCTAGAAAATT
Organism: Balearica regulorum gibbericeps; assembly: GCF_011004875.1. Lineage (NCBI taxonomy): Eukaryota > Metazoa > Chordata > Aves > Gruiformes > Gruidae > Balearica > Balearica regulorum. The sequence continues at coordinate 73,899,316 of NC_046184.1, forward strand.
TCCGTTCTCAACACTGGAAACTCAGATTAACCAATATCTCAGATATTAGCAGGTGTGCCAGGTGCAGTTTGAGCCCGCTGGGGTTTTGTTTGTGTGGTTTTCTCCCACTGCCTCCCTGTGCTGGTGCCGTGCAATCCTCAGGAAAGTGGCTGGTTCAGAAACTCAGATTCTTCTTTCTCCATTGGGAAGAAACTTGCGCTAATAGGCTGGAAAGTCAGGTAGAATCATCTTGGGTTTATGGTTTTTTTAAACACAACTTGGGAAGCATTTTGTTGCTGAACTACCTAATGCAAAACATACAGAATGAGGAAAACTGAAGCTACTCAAAAGTGTGAACAGGCACTCTAACAGGAGGACCAACCATGGTGGCTGAAAACCAAGCAAACAAACAAACAAACAAAAAGCTTAAATGCTGACAGAGATTTAAGGACTTTCCCACCCAAGCTTGCCTCTGCAGGCTCAGACTGCTGTTAAGAATTAATGAGCTAATTTGCTATTGCTCTCAATAATGCATCAACACCTTGTGGGACAGAAGAGCTTTCATTCAGAAAAATCTTTCCAAAAACTACAAATATGGAAACTATATTCTGAAAGCTATAGATTGTTAACAAATAATAAATCTCTGTGGCAAAGCTGGTGAATAGATTTAAAGGCTGCACTGAAAAAAGGTGTGTATTAAAAAAAAAAGTCCAAAAAGCCGTGTCAAAAAATTATCTCAAATCATTAATTTTTGTGGTGAAATTTCAATAATAGTCAAAGATATTTCTATAAAGTCTACTGTGGAGTTCATTCAACTTCTTGTAGTGGAAATCCCCATTTACAGAACTGGACGGCACACCCGGTAGGAGTCTGAGCTTCCACATTAACTTCTCCAACTCTCTGAGTTTATGTGACCACACGGCGATGTCAGGAATGCTTAATTATCCACCCAGCCCTACAAACCTTGAAGCATGAGATAGCCAGCAATCCACTCTCATTCAAAATAGTTTGGCATGTCTCCACGTTGTAACTAACCAGTGTTACCCCTAGCAATTGCTCTTTAAAGCAAAAACATGTGCAAAATGTCTTCATTCAGCCTAGTAGTATCATATGTCAATCAGATTCAGGATGCAGAACTGGCCAGCAATATCCTAAAAAAAAAAAAAAAACCTAAAAAAATCATCTCTCTTGTTTGAATCACTTTGAATTAACTTGACTCTGTCATGTTACTGGCAAGAATATTCTCTCTTGAGCATCTGATTGCTAATTTTTTTTCTTTTCTTTTCTTTTTATTTTTTTTTTTGTCTGCAAGTTCCAGGGATCTGGTTTAAGCTTTGCAAGACCAGCTTAGCCTGGGGCTTTGGCAAGCAATTTAACTTTGTCTACAGCACACTGAAGTTTATTAACACCTTTCAAAACCTCTGCAAGTTTGTAAATCAAGCAGTGGTTCATTCTCCAGAAATAATAAGGGTCTGGCTTTGTTAATGTATAAAACCACAAATTACATATATTTATGATAACATATATATGTATGCCATACCTAGACTTATATTTAAGTGGCATTAGGTGTGTGTTGCATGTCATAATGATGGCATTGAGACTTATCAAGCTAAATTCACAGAAAGACAGCATCTATCAGACTCAAAAAGTCTATCAGATCCTCAGACTTTTTTTTTAAAGTGGACACTTTTTTGGTTTTGACCTCAGCATCCAGGTCCTATGCTGCTCTGCTCTGCAAGGGAATGACACTGCTGACACCTGATGCTAACACATGGCAAATACCAAATATCTAGAGCACAGCATTGGTGTTATTTTCATCTGATTCCCTGAAGAATTATTCTGCTCTCACAACCACTTTTTTTTTTTCCTTTTTTTCCTTTCACTAGGTGACATTATTACGATTCACAGATGTACAAAGGATAATGCCAGTTTTATGGTGTTTCTTCCAGATCTGGAGGAAAAGCTATTGCTTTACAGTAAGGTCCCACTAAGATACTCTACAACCCACAGAGGCAAAAGAATGCTGCTGTAGTTTACAATAAATCAGTAAATGGTTCTTTTATCGGTATGCCTTCAGCCTCCGTGATACTTTCATAATCCTCAGCATAGAACGGTTGTGTGGACTACTCACGGGCCCTGGACCAAGGCACAAGCGGGATGTCGCACAGGGTGGCTTATACGTCATTGTACTAACTTGTGTCGGGAGTCATCCATCTCCTGTTGAACCACCACGGGAATGGGAGAGAAAGTACAACTGCAGCACGTACGGAGCAATCCTGCGCACGCGTAGAACAAGCCACTGTAAAATAAAGTATCACTGTGCTGTATGCATGTTGGGTGCGTAGAGAGTCCCCAACCATGCTGCCGTGAGGATAGTGCTACACCGACAGAAGCAAAGCTTCAAAAATTGGACTACCTGTGCAAATGTAGGCGTCCTCAGGCATACGCATCATGCTCTAGTCTCCAACTACATGATTATTTGCTTTTTTTCCTTCCTGGGGCCTTGGCTTAGTGCAGAGCACCAGATATACTGTCTTCAACGTAGACCCAAAGCCAACATTTCCCTTGAGGCTCACAGCTCCGACCGTGTCTCCTGGCCTCTGCCACGGCCCGTTGTGCAAGCCCTGCCGCAAAGGCAGATGTATTAACTCCCTTTGGCACGCACCGCTACATTATTTGCATTCTTCTCGACTGTTTGCTGTCTTCATCAGATCTCTGGAAGGTCAGAGGGTAGGATAAGCATCGCTTTGTTGATGAACAGTGAAGGCATAGTGAATTTAAGGTCAAATAACTTCACTAATTTTAAGCATGCAAGTGGATAAGCGCCAAACCTGCCTGTCGGTTGGCGCAGTTTGGGTGCGCCACACCGGTTTCTTTGGCCTTCGGTTGCTACCCCGAGCACCAAACCTTTCCACCAGGCAGCCTAAGCCCCAGATTCAGAAAACGGGGACTGTACAACCAGTGGCAAATTGTGACGCTTTTGTCAAGAATAGCCCAGGTAGGTAGAGAATTCAGACATCTGTTTCTTTATTCTTTCGCCCATTGAAAGCCTTTGCTTCTCGCACCCCACCGCAGCCACGCTCTGCAGCACGGGAGGCAGAGGTCTCACCAAATGGCGACTCCTTCGCTGCGTGGGTCCCGCTCAGCCGGAGTGGCCCCTGAGCAAGGCAGGGCTGCTGCGGTGCAACGAGATGTCGCCCTGCCCGCGCTCAACGGAGCACGTGGATGAAATCTTACGTTGACCCTTTACTGATAAAACTTGGCATTTCCTAACTGCAGAAGGCTTGGCCTTGCAAGCTTCACGGCGTTTCTTAACTTCATTACGTATCCCTCATCTCATACACACCCACAAATATCTATACGGACTCCTCACGCGGTCTGAACATTTTCTAAACTGTATTTCATGCTAGTTTTCTTCTGTTCTCTCAAAATGTCTCCCTTGTACCTGGAGTTGCTAAAAGTGGCAGGCAGTTGCTCTCCCGCAGAAAAAAAATCTCCGGGCCCAGCACAGTGCCATCTGATGTCAGTGTCGGCATAAATCCTTCCTTTGACCTCAGCTGGCAATAGATCAACCCATCGGCTTTTTGTGGCATTTGCGGGAGTGAGGGAAGATTATTTATTTTTAAAAGGCGAGAGTTATTGAATTTGCTGTACCTGGATGCTGCACAACTCTTTGTAATCGTTACCAACAGATGATGTCACTGAAACTTATTTTTATGTCATTATCCTCACCCAAGGTAAATATGGAATGCTGTCATGCCATTACATGATGTAAATATGTCATCATAATTTGTCTTTACACATCATAAATATTTTATTATATGACATTATTACACCTCCAGATATCTTTTTCCATATGAATAGTAATTACTCAAAGTATTTACTGTAATTATGTCACTTGATGAAATTACAGTAATTACATCGAAAAATGATAGCCCATGACTAATGAATTAAAATAGCATGGAAATTCGCATAAAAACGACATTAAAAATGTTAAGGATCTGAGGCAAACTCACAAAAGCAAGGAAATTCATAATTAAGAATTTAATCTCTAATAACATTGCAGGGTGCCACATTTTTAGATTATATCACAGAAGAAAGAGGGGGGGGGGAAGTAAAGAGGTATTACCTGAGCAGGAATAAAGTGCAGAAGTGAGCTGCTGCAAAGCGTAACCTGGCATTTTGTATATGTGTGTACAGCAATATAGGCAAGTGTTGTATAGCAGCATTCAACAATGTTTCATCAGGAACAAAAGGCAATGGACCAAAGTCAGAGCTGGGGTAAGGAGTTGTCACTTGGGCGGAAGTTTCTATCTAAGAGCCATCAGGGAACATAATTTTGTGATAGGCGAGGATAAAAATCACCGAAGGACCGCAGCGCCAAAGTTAGGTGTGAGATGGCTGGCAGGTCGCAGGAATGGGTGTGGGTCTCACGGCAGGCGTGAGGGTTTGATACCTAACCTGCGCTCACAGATTTTTTTTGTAACACCACTTACTTCACATCTGCAAGCAAACAAGTATTTTTGTAAACCAAGCTACCCCAAGCAGCCACACAAGGTCCTGCTCTGGCAAGCGCACGGTCTTCTTGCTGGCACTTGCATCCCGGGGAGGCACAAGGTCCTCTGTTAGTGGGAAAAATTCACCACCAAATCTTTTGTATTTGGGCCTTCATGACAACAAGATGATTTATTTTTATATGAGCATTTTTAATGAGGCATTTTTTAATATTTATTTCAGAAGTATTGTTAATCCTGTACTCATTTTTGGCATGAAAAGAAATTATTCTTTGGCCACTGTAAAAAAAAAAAACCCACCACCAACAAAACTAAACACTGGTGGTGCCTGAGAAGCAAAGAGGAACCACTGGTATCATATTTGCTGATTTGCTGCCTGGCTCAGGAGCATGTCATGAGCCCATACCTGTGACACACTCAAGGCTGTTCATCTCCTGCCTTCACAGCTGGCTCTCTTGTTGGTCCCAGCGAGGTACGGTACCTCCATGGACTTCACGCCTTCTTGAAGTTGCCCCCAAGCTGCTTTCACACTGAGCTGCCCGAATTATATCGTACACGAGAACAGGAAACCCTACTGAGCTGAAACAGCTCCCCACCAAGCATAAGGAGAAAGCTGGGGTTTTAGCTGAATTAAGAGACAGACAGACACAATGGGAGCAAGGGGGGGTGGGGGGATGGAGAGAGAAAGAAGGGAACGAAAGAAGGAAAGAAAGAAGGAAAGCAAGAAGGAGAAATACTGTTTCCAGTTAGAATATCCAGTAATAATTTAATATATGGTGCCATTTTAGAAAATGTGCTATTCATATTTATGAAAGGCTTAATAGATGCAGCTGCATCCTTTAACAAATTATTATAAGGCATGGTATGAAATGCATTAGTAAGAAATGCTTAACAGATGATGCTGTGACAAGCTGTTACAACGCGTGTTATAAGACGTCAATATTATTAAATCTATGGGCTTGGTTAGCACATGAATATAAATAATTTTTATGCATGCTACAAATTGCCGTGCTTTATTAATAATGAAGTGTTTATAAATGGAACCTTACTGTAAAGCATTATTAAATGCAGCTACTCAGAAGACCTTAGAGTAATACTGTAGTAGCATTTTCATGCTGAAAAGCAGACTAGAAAGGCTGCTTTATTTTACTCTCTGAGTTGACACGGGTTCAAACACACTGAGCTTTGATTCCTGAAAACCCATGTGGTAGGGGCCACCAGTAGGCACCGGTTGAAAGCTGCTGTTGTCACATTCTTTGTTACTCTGAAATCACTCTGGCCTCACTTACATGGGATTTACACCAACATAAGTACTAGTGTCGGTGGAGTAACTCCTGGTTAACCCTGCTGTAAGTGACACACGCTGCAGGCCGCATTATTTTCCTCCCCAAGTGAAAGCTGGCTGAAAGGTAACTGTGCATTGCAAGGCATAGAAAAGAGGAGAAAAGAGAAGAGAAAAAAGAGAAGAGAAGAGAAGAGAAGAGAAGAGAAGAGAAGAGAAGAGAAGAGAAGAGAAGAGAAGAGAAGAGAAGAGAAGAGAAGAGAAGAGAAGAGAAGAGAAGAGAAGAGAAGAGAAGAGAAGAGAAGAGAAGAGAAGAGAAGAGAAGAGAAGAGAAGAAAAAAAGAAAAGAAAAGAAAAGAAAAGAAAAGAAAAGAAAAGAAAAGAAAAGAAAAGAAAAGAAAAGAAAAGAAAAGAAAAGAAAAGAAAAGAAAAGAAAAGAAAAGAAAAGAAAAGAAAAGAAAAGAAAAGAAAAGAAAAGAAAAGAAAAGAAAAGAAAAGAGAAAAGAAAAGAAAAGAAAAGAAAAATGTAGATTTGAAATGTAGAATTCCCTGATTCTGCCCTTCCAACAGATATCTTACAAAAGGTTACTTCTGCATTAAAAAGAAACATCTTTCTACAGAGTTTTTCAATGCAAAAAAAAATCGTGTTGCTCCAGAAGTTACCATGACTCAGTAACACGCAGGAGTGGCTCAGTTTGCCTGGCCTGAGCATCGTGTGGGAAAGCATCATTTGCCCTTATTCTTTTAACGATTTCATGCCTTCGTGATCGATGTTGTCTAAGTTTCCAGTACCCCATTGAATTGGACCAATACACCTACAGGCAGAGAGCTACCACAGACCACATGTCTAGACCTGCAGAGATTGAATGTAATTAATTGAGACATACTAAGTCTAGGACCGCGCAGGCAAAAAATACTTACCATGTGATGGTAAACAAAGTCTTTTAAATTCTCAGTTACATTTTTTTTCCCAAATTCTTAGTGTTTAGGTAATGTTTAAATGGGGCGCTCTGTTTTCAATCATCTGCCTATTCTACCTTTTAATGCTAACTTTTTTTTTTAATACCTTTTCAAACTCCCCGGTTATTTGGATGATCACCTCATCCAAGCTGTAGCTTACTATTTTTACTAAGGATTTGTAAAAAAAAAAAGAGCAGCGTTCATGTTACTGAATGGGGACAATGGCATAGGAGGGTCTCCCTTTCCTGCACCCAGGCAGCACAGCCTCTGCCCCGGTCCAGCCTGTGACCTTGGGTTAGCAGCCAGCACGCACAGGTTTCAGCTCAAGGTTGTGCAGCACTTTGCAGGGGGAAACTTGCAATCATTGGAAGCCGCCACCACAGGCAACTGCAGGAGCAGGTGAAAAAAAATGCCAATCTTTTGGACAAGTTTACACAGCATTACCAGTATCGTCAGCTAAATGCACTTTGAGAGGGAGGCTTCATTCTGGTATAGCAAAGGGATTTGCATGCCTCTGTGTGTGCATCCACGAGTTCGTGGGCACATCCACTTCTCTCTGTCCACATAAAGTACTTTCATGTCCTCTGGTCCTGCGTTATCTCAGCACTTCAGCACAGGACAGAAGAGCTTTAACTCAGTTTTCCAGGGGGACCTGAAATGTAGCGAGAGGGACACCAATGACCAGATGTGCAGAGGTGTCTACGTGTCCAGAGTTGGAGGTTCCAGTGGAGGCAAAACCACTCACCTGACCAGGTACCGCATGCCATCTGGGGAAAAAAGGACGTGAGCCTGCGTCGCTCAGGCCCTGTCACAGCGGCTGGGCAATCCCTCTTCTCTTCCAGCCCTGCTCCCTTCAATGCCAGCAGCCAGAGCAACCCTCTTCTCTAGTGGTGTAGACCACTTAATTTATCACCTCTATTATCACCCAGGAATTGAAAAACAAAACAAAAATATTACCTAACTGCATGAAGCTCATCAATGTTGCAGATGGGTTCATTCTAAGTTCTGGGCAAATGTTCAAATAGATTTTTTTTAAACAGATACATACTTATACTGACCAAAGCCTTAGTCTTGACTGTTCCCTTTTTTTTTTTTTTTTTTTCCCCCTCCAGTATTTCATGGCACACCCAGACTAATGTCAAACAAGCATGCTGAAGGATTCATATTATATTTATCTATTAGCCTTGATGTGATTGCAATCTTCTGTATCATCAGGCATTAGTTTCTGGTCTAGTTTACAGTTCCTCGTGTTATAATTCATCTCATATCACTTCTTTTCTTTGTTTTCCCATCCTTCATCATTAATTTCTGAGCCAACTTTTTACTTATTCTGTGACTCCTGCACCCGAAACATTATTATTAACCTTGGATGTGGAACTTGGTCAAAAAATCCTCTCTGAAGTGTAGACAGCTCTGGCATTTCATTACAAAATTCACCATTGTGTTCCAAAACACTCCTTACTATAAACTTCAAGGTCACTTGCGTCTTCCCCCTGTAACCGTTTCGGCTCCAGGTGGAGCATCCTCCGTCACGCCGGAGCTGGGGAAGGGAGATGTCGAAACCGCAGGAGTCAGCACTTCAGAAATCACACCCGGCATTACAGTTTGGCAACGGGGCTTTGTTCGAGGAAATCTGGAGCGGGATTTCCACATCGCGCTGCTGAATAAGAACAAAAAAAGGGTAAACGCCGCTTTTGGGTCAGATGGCCCTCCCTCGTCCTCCAAGGCTTTACGAGAGCCGTACGGGGAGTCCCGTGTGAGTGTGAGGGACAGGCAGAGACAGAAAGGAGGCACAAGTCCCAGTAAATGCCTGGGTTGGAGCCGACCTGATCCAAACCCGAGGTCCAAGGCCGAGGACAGGACACCACGTGGTGGGGTGAAGCCTTCCTGCGACCGGCCACGCACCCTGCGAGCTTCGCACGCTGCTTGCTTGCGGCACGATGGGAAGCCGGCTCTTACCTGCCCTCTCTCCCCGCGCATCAGGTTAAGTCGCAGCGAAAGCGAAACAGACTTTGGTACTTTTTGAAGCACCCCTTGAGCTTTTCCATGCATCAGTTGATTGATAGCCTTATTACTTAGCACGTCTTTATATCTGCAGTAACTGTAGCAATCAGCGAAACAGCAGACAACTGTATTAAACTACAACTGGGGAAAAGTGAAAATAACACCTGGCATTTAGCACAGTTCGTCAAAGGATCTCAAAATGCTCAGCAAACTTTAATAAAGACACATGACGCCCAGTGAGTCTGGAAATATTGTGACAGCCGTATTAAACCCAGCCAAACTGATAAATCAAGGCACGCTGGAGTGGCACCAGCGCAGCAGCGAGGCTGTCGCAGCGCGGTAGCACACTGCCAGGGTGTTACCTCTGCACCCCCCTGACACAGCCCCCCTCCGCCCAGCGCTGCCCCTCAAAACGTCCGGGTGCTGGGCTGGGTCTGGTGCTCAGCTGCTTGCCATCCGTCGCGCATCCTGCAGGCCTTCACCCGGGAGCATGGGCATCCCCACGCGTCTCGATGTTGCCGGCTCCCCGGCCTTTCTGTGGCGTGACGGATAGACCAGCAGAAAAGCAGGACTGCCGATCGTCCTGTTTAGCCTTTATTTACATGCTCGGTTCATTCCGCATTTCTGTTTTATATGTTTCTCTATTTAGATGATGTGTGAATTCCATGTACACTTTTTTTTTTCCTCAGAGTCATGCAGTGAGTGTTTGTTTGTGCATCTGTATTGTGCTCTACTTTTCCTCATGTTCACAGATTTTTATTAAAATATTTCCATAAAACAGGTTGTTACCAAAAATAAATGAACGCATACAAATTAATACATAAAAACAGATGAGTTATATAGAATATTTACAAACAATGGGATGGAATTCAAAACTTCTCATAAACACAGCATATAAATAAGCATATACATACCCCATGTTTACTACTATTTATTTTAAGAGTTACTTAGTAGATCTGAGGTAGGCTAAGGCTGACAGACGAGCTTTTTCTTCCCATTGCAGCTTGTGGGTGCATCAAAAAGATCTCATTTAACAGCCAAATGAAAAAGATCTTATTTTACGCCCAGCTTGTGTTTCCTCAGCCTGCAGAAATAAACACACGCGGTGTATAAATTGGGTTCGAGCACAGTACTGACATGACCAAGCCTCAGTCTTCATGTGTGGTAAACGAAGCACAGAGCTTTCAAGTGACCTGGCCAAGGGTAGGCAGCAGGTAAGCGGCGGCAGCAAGAGTCCGATCTGCAACTGCTGGGCTTTCAGCTCATCTCTTTCCTGTCTAAAACATTTGGAAGAGAGAAATATCGTTGTGAGTAAGAAATACCCGCAGCAGTAGCGGGCTGAGCATTCAGAGAGTGGGTATGCCATCAAGCTATGCAAAGGGAGAAAAATCCAAAAAGTTAATGACTGTCCCAACCTTCCATCCAAAATAAAAATTTTAAAAAAAAATAAAAATAATGAGGGCTCTACAGTGCCAATCTGCTTTTTTTAAATCAGATCTACCAGAGGCAGTGGGACTAACTGACCGATTCAAGTTCGCAGACGATTTATGCGCGCTTTGCCCTGAGCTCGGTGCGAGGTGCAGCTGCGGTGCTGAGGGCTGGGAGGCGGCGAGGGGCTGCAGCCCGGCCGGAGGCGGGCGAGCTCAGGCGAAGCAGTGCTGGCAGTGGCATGGCTCCGGGCACCGCTCAGCGGTTGCCCCGGGACAGACCTCAGCCTGGCAGGAGCTGGCAGAGGCACCGTGTCCCAAAGCCAAGGGCTGGAACCCCATAACTGGCAATGGTTGCAGCAGCCAGGGCCCTGCGGCGGTGGGATTCAGCGCAGAGGTTGGGTACTCCCGTGCACCAACACCTCACCAGAGGGCAGAAAACTGGGATGGGACCTATGTTGGTCCTTGTTCGAAAGAGCTGTTCCACGACGGGCAAAGTCCAAGTTGTGTGCTCAGCCACTGCTTCGGTGTTGCTGGGCTTCTCAGGTGTAAGGTGTGCGGCGTGGTACTGGCGTACAAGCTAACACGACCTTCTGCACAAACTGGTACGAGCAAATATTTGCACTTTATATCCCCAAGTCGCAGAGGCAAAACTGTGTAGGTCTTAATGATGGTCTCCCGTCTCTGCAGCGGAAGATCACTTTCTGCACCCTTTGACAAACAGGAGGCTTATTAAAAGCTAGGAAAGGCAGGGCTGACTTCTTCTCTGTTTCCGAGAGGAGGTTGTTTTGTCAACGTTTTACCAGAGTCTAGGAGTGTGAAATTGGCTGTTCATGTGCAGCCTGCACAAGTACTGTAGTTTGAAAGTGAAGGCAATTAATTTTAGTTGTTGACTTAAACTGCTGTTGAGAGGTACTTCATTTCCTGATTCTTCCTCCTATAAATAGATTAAGGGTTACATGAAAGTCAAGTTGTGCTCGTTTGTCCTCCCTCTAGATAGATTTCCCATGACTGCTTATCTATCAGCTCCCCCCCCTTAACACAATTTGTTTCTCAAATTAATTTAGCTCACTCGCTGTCATTGGTCCACAGCCAAAAACATTGTCTCCTGTTCCTTTTTTTTTTTTTCCCCATAAAAAAAAGAAACAAAATAAAACACTTTGGAATTAATATTTTCTGGAAGGGAGATTGAGCAATGTGTGTCTTGAACTTATGTTTGAGAGAGCTAAAGAAAATATATCTTTTGGTGGGATAAACATTTGTGTTAGTGGTCTGGAAGGACTACCAACACTGGAAAGCGGCGGTTCTGCACACAACACTGCAACGGCTCCATGCGTGCGTTTCTCATCGATACTCATGGATGTATTTAAAGTGTCCAACTTGAACACACGCACACATTGAGAAACAAAGTTGATTGATGCACACTGATGTGCCTAGAGAAGTTCAGGCTTCATCGTGTTGTTTAATGCAAATTAATCAGAGTGCTTGCCCATGGGCTACCTCATCTCTCCACAACAGATCCAGTCCCAGGACCCAGGCCATAAACCGCACACAATAAATAGCTAGTGCGAGGGTTTGAAGGACAGTCATATTTTCTGATGTAGATAAGGACATCTGGATAAGTATGAATCACCATTCTGAGGGCAGTGTTTGTATTTTTCATAGAGCGCATATTTAAAGAAAAAGAATTCCTTGATCTAAAGATTCTGTGGTTGTCTTACTGCCGCTCATCTGATCTCTGATCTGGAGCTGCAAAATTAATTTACTCTTCACCATATAATACAGAGCTGAACAGAATTAGAAAAGGTCTGTGTTTTTCATTTGAGATGCCAAATCCTTATCTGCTAACATTGCACTTCAGAGTTCTTGCCAAAAGGGGAGGAGAAACTGAAGTAATTTAAACATAATAGTGCATATTTGGACATATTTAGAGATACTTATTTTTCTAATAATGGTTTTCTGAGGTGTAGGAATTTGTGCTTATTCAAGGTGCCTAACATGTTTTGATAGCCCAAAATATGGACCACGGCTTTTAATTTGTGAAAGGACCGTGCCATACAGTTCAGAGCTATCGCACAGATGGGCTTCCTGGTCACAGTTCTGTAGTTCAGTCAGAGGGTTTCATACGGCTGTCCATCAGCTTGGCCAGAAGAGTTGTGCCCACTGCATCGCTGGCTATTCAGAGGTCCCAAGCGTGTGAAGCCACCCTGCTACACCTCTCCAGTAAGCCGGGCACTTCTGAGAAGTATCAGACTTAGTGCTCGTGAGCAGTGAGCCTGACATCTCCCAGAAATATTGCGCTCGTTGACCACAGGGACATCCATCCATCAATCCATCCATCCAAACAAGGCCACAAAAATACATTTGTCCAATTTCATGTAGGGTCATCTTCTGCAGATGTCTGGAGTCAGGCAGCTTCTACATATTGCATGATGATGTTCTGGCACCATAGAAAGAGGTAATAAAAAAATAGTGAAGTTTTCCTGTGAGCCGACATAAAATACAAATATTGATTAAATATTCTTGAAGATAATATAGAAGGTGTAGAAAGCAGCATGACTTTGTGCTATTCCTTTTCCTGAAATATTTGGATAGAATAATAGGAGAATACTAAGCAGCTGAGAAGTTAATCAATGAAATATATTGGTAATCTTGTGTTCCAGATGTAAGATTAAATATTTGGTGGGAAGCTGCCCAGTAAAACTATCTGTGAACTAAATTGGTGTCATTACAGCAAAGTATTACCATTAGAATAACAGGGTAAAACCAATGCCCATTTTAAGTACTGAGATATGTCAAACATGTCAGGCAGCCACTACACAGCTAAAGATCCAGGTCAAAGCATGGATCCAAGTGGATGGTGAGTGTCACAACTGCTCTACACAGAAAGAAAGTGGAAAGCCTGTTTTTTCAATAAAGACTCTTCAAGATAATAAACAAACAAAACTACCATTTAGCTGTCACGTTGCATCATTTTATATCTCACCCTATGCTCCTGTAATTGTTGCTAGTGATTCCACACATGAATTGCATAGCGGGGCACATAAAATTATTAAGGCAATAGGTCAGGTTACATCATTGGCACCATAGGTTTTCAGGAGCTCTCAAACCCTGTTCAGCAGAAGTATGCATTTAAATTGGACTCACGTTGAATTTCAGAAAAACCTACTTAACTATTGCTTGCTCGAAATCCACAATACAGAAACAGAACTAGTGTAAAAATTCAACAGGGGTTATAAAATAGATTTAGGTCACCTCCATATTCTTTGGGGTTTTGATATGCAAAGTTTCCCTCTACCCATTGCTACTGTGAGTTGGACATTGATCTATTCTGAGGTAACAATCATTGTTTTGCTGCATCTGATTTTAGGATTTTTATTTTTTTTTCAATTTTTATTTCAGAAAGATGAGAAAACACAAGAGGCTTGTTCTTCTTTCTTTTTAAATTATCCTTGCAGTGATAAATTTTGAGTCCCTGTAGGGGTGACATTTTGGAGATCACCTCTGGCCCACGCGTGCTTCTTTGCTCTGCACACAAGCATGCAGTGGCACCCAACGTTCACCTCTTCCTCCCGGCCCATGGCTGCTTCTCCAGCGCTTGGCTTTAAAACAATTATGTTACCAGCTTACTGCCTTCCTGTTAAGCTTAGTCTGAACACATTTCTTGCCCTAGGTTCAACCTGTCCTAGCTGAGCTTCGATGCAAAGATAATTGTTGCAGTGCTAAAGTTTTATCTGATGGGTTGAAGACTATGCTATTGAGTCTTCCAGATAATTTTACACCAGGCCTAGCTCTTTATTCCTTCAATTTGCTTCTTTCTGACTGCAGCACTGTAAGTGCAGCTGCAGCTTGCAGTCAAATTTTTGACATATGTATCTCCCGAGAAATTTTCAAACTGAACCTGGTTGTCCTGCTCTGCTTTTCATCAAAGGAAGAATAAATCCTCTTACTGGATGATAGGGAGTCATCACAAACTCTCAGTATCTCTCTGTTACTGCCCCAAATCTGAGGACAAGCTGGGTAGAACCACGGGACATTCCTATGCTCAAAGCACTGCAGCTCACAAAAGTAGATTGCACCTCAATTTAAACAAGTTCTTTTGGGGAATAATAACACAGAACTTGCAAAAGCACCAAGTCCAGAATGGGGAAGATGGCTCCACATTTATCCAGCCCTTCTACAAAGTTTTATGGCCTGTGCTGAGCACTTGGCTCCTGGCAGTTTTGCCGCTAGCAGTACCTGAGCTGGGAAAATTAAATGATACTTAGGCATAGACTCACAGTGTGTGTGTGTATGTATATATATATATAGAGAGAGAGAGAGTTATATATGTGTGTATACAAACATATACACATATATGATATATACATACAGGATATTGTAAATCTATATATACTTCTACATACACATTATATACATATATATGTACCTATATGTATGTGTTTGTATAACTGAAAAGGACAAAAGCCAGCTTTGCTCCCACCTTTTCACTGTTGTGCCAGGTGCAGCTCAGGTTGAGGGGTAGGTTTTGCCCCCAGGAGCTACATGAAGGTGTATCTATCTGGAATGTCCCAAACAGGTAGCAAACACCTCTCTTACATGGTGTGCTGAATCCAAATTAATGTAATGCAAAAACAAGCAAAGTAAATAAACCTCTTCAATACGTGTTTCATATTTTTGGGTCTCCAAAGGTTTTTACGGCTTTGGTAAGTCTACTGTATTAGCAAAGTCAAGAACTATTCTTCCTCTGGGTTGCACAGCAAGTGCTGTAGTGATGTATAGCATCAATTAATATAACATTCATATAGCATAATGCAATACCCCTTAGCACAATACAAAGTATTATTATGTGATTCTATTAGCTCGTATTAGTAAACACAGATTGCATTAAAAGCTGTTTCAATTTTATTTTTTAACTGTTTATATATGAAAGAATAGCCCAAACTACAGAAGTCGATGATTTTCTGACACTACAAAAATTAGCTGCCTGCAGACCAGCTTAATTTAAAGGCTTTCTGTCTTCTTTGAAAAGGTTAATAAAACTGTGGCTAAAGAAGACCCTGTGAACCTACTTATTAGGATTTCAAAAGATTTTTGACAAGTTCTCATAAGTTGAGAGTATGAAATAAAATAATTACGAATCAGATGATAGACAAAGCTTATATAGAAATTAAACCCCACTTTAAAGTCTGACAGTTTTACTTTGTTTCAATCATTTTCTGCCACAGTCACATGTGGCTGCATTAAAAAAAAACAAATACTACTGTACAATGTTTCTTCATCTGGGCTTCATGCTACTGTATTGAAAAGTTCATTTAAAAACTTTCTAATCCATGTTAGAAAAAGAAATAAAAGGGCACCATCTTACTAATGGTAATGCTTTTAGGGAAAAAAACCCACCACAAAACGAAAACAAACCAAACAATTTTAATTTTATCTGTAAATTTGAACTAGTAATTTAAAGTTTGTGTCATGCAAGACACAAATACCAGGCACCGCTGTTAACCACTGTCAGATGGCTGCATTCACAAACTCCACAGAGCAATGGCGCTTGATGCCGGCTCAGGATTTGGGCCGATCGATAGGTGAAATAATGCCCATACATATGCTGAGATATCTAAAGGCACAGAGAGAACTGGGAAAAGAGCCTCAGTAAAAGATGTTACGTGTTTGTTGTCAATGTGTTGAATGAACATTTGCCCTCTGGACTATATATATTTCAATAGATAATCGTCTTTTCCAAGCATTTCCATTTTGCCGTCAGTATTGTACATGACAAGTTTTTATTTTGCTACTGATGATGATAATGCCTCAGACTGTGCTGCATTTTATGGGAGCAAACTGTCTGCAGCATAATGAAGAGCATTCTGGCTCAGCAAACGATGGACAGGTACAGCTTTCACACAGCACAGTAATTATTAAAATATGAAGTAGATACTAATGTTGCTCTTAAAGGCAGGCAAAGCACATTTCGTTGCATTCACTGTGGGCTTTTTCATTAATTTTATCTGGAAACAATGTAAAGGTATACAAACATGCACACACAATTACTCTCCACATAATCACAGTTTCACTGCAGGGACAATGGCCTTGGTATGGAAATCACCTTGACAAAAGCAGATAAATGGTTTCTATATCTTGGAAAGGCTTCCTTGCTTAGAGAAAATAAAAAGAAGTAACACCAGCTTTCTGTTTAGCAGATAGAGTGAATTATAAAACCTTAGAAGTCCTTTCAAAATAAAATTATTTGAGCTTTTCTTTAACCCATGGGTGCAGACATCTCTAAACCATGATAATACTTCACATGTATTATAAAATAACAAAAACGGGACAATGCAGCATCACATCCAATAAATTCACATTCCCCACATTACTTCATTTACAATTGGTATGTCAGAAGGGATTCCAGTGATTTCAGAAATATCAGGACATAGTGACACACCACTGCATTATTTTTAATCCCCTTCTTACACAAAGTGTTTTGCACACCTATTGTAGAGTGAAACTAGGTCTACATTGCATACATTTGCACGGGCAGGTACGCCTAGACAGCTGGGAGAAGAGATGCCGTCCCACAGTGTACGTGCTAGCAAAGACCACAGTTTCACTCGTCTGCCTGTGCTGATAATTTGTAGTTTTCTTTAGATATACCAATAAAAGTTGAAATTCATTAAATAAGAAAAAGCACAGTTATACATGTATTAACTCCATCTAAACTAGCAAAATTTCAATGGTCACAATAACTATACTGTTAAAGTGCTCCAGAACTAGAAAAATACTTTAGTTCAAGCACCTGGAAAATTATATATTTAAAAGTAGGAATTTAATTAGTATTGATGTAGCTGGATGGAGAGGGGCTCTGTTGATCTGAGCAGTCTGTGCCGTATAGCATTGGCTTTGCCCAGTCGGAGAGAGGAGAGGAGAGGAGAGGAGAGGAGAGGAGAGGAGAGGAGAGGAGAGGAGAGGAGAGGAGAGGAGAGGAGAGGAGAGGAGAGGAGAGGAGAGGAGAGGAGGGGAGGGGAGGGGAGGGGAGGGGAGGGGAGGGGAGGGGAGGGGAGGGGAGGGGAGGGGAGGGGGGAGGGAAGGGAAGGGAAGGGGAGGGGAGGGGAGGGAAGGGAAGGGAAGGGAAGGGAAGGGAAGGGAAGGGAAGGGAAGAGAAGAGAAGAGAAGAGAAGAGAAGAGAAGAGAAGAGAAGAGAAGAGAAGAGAAGAGAAGAGAAGAGAAGAGAAGAGAAGAGAAGAGAAGAGAAGAGAAGAGAAGAGAAGAGAAGAGAAGAGAAGAGAAGAGAAGAGAAGAGGAGAGGAGAGGAGAGGAGAGGAGAGGAGAGGAGAGGAGAGGAGAGGAGAGAAGAGAAGAGAAGAGAAGAGAAGAGAAGAGAAGAGAAGAGAAGAGAAGAGAAGAGAAGAGAAGAGAAGAGAAGAGAAGAGAAGAGAAGAGAAGAGAAGAGAAGAGAAGAGAAGAGAAGAGAAGAGAAGAGAAGAGAAGAGAAGAGAAGAGAAGAGAAGAGAAGAGAAGCACACTGGAGTGTGCAGCCCCGGCCTGCCCCAGCTCACCTCGCTCCCCCAGGGAAGCACACAGGAACCAGTAAGACCGTCCACCTGCAAACCCCTTCCTAAACCAGTTTTTCTTTGGCTACTAATTTCCTGTTCCCATCTGGGGACACAAGAGCAGTGTTGCAGCAGATGCCCTGGCCGGCACCTGTGTTTTGGTAATTCAGGCAGTGGAGGAATTAGGGCAGCAAGCGCTTGAAGCAATACTCGGAAGAGCACTCTGGCAGCCAGTGAGGTCACACTCTTCATCCAGAGGATGAGGAGTTCCAGTTCCTCATCTAGGACCTACTTCTTTGGCTGACCAAATATTAAGAAACCTACACATACCTGAGAAAGCACCATTCTGTGATCCTTCAATAAGAAGCGGAAGCCAGTTGTGTTATTAGAGCACTCCGGAGCCTGACTACAATTTTCAATAATTGGTGTAAAGTCAGAATCCTGCTGAGATGTAGCATAATGAAATGCCAGACAATGTCACTGTGAGTCTATAGTGGAAAATATAGGCAAAACAATGTCAGTGGATGTCTGTGTAGACAATGTTATGATTTGAGGAAAGGCAAAATGCTGTCAATGGGAGTCTATATGCTGTAGATAGCATTACCACAGTATGCGAATAAAGGCAAAATGATGTCAGGGCAATACACAATATGCTCAAGACAGAATATATTTAGTCTGAATAGAAAATCTGTCATGTAAAATAGCTGCATTGATTCTCATCTTCCACAGTGATGTGTTGTCATTTTTAACACTGACTGTCTTTTTTATTTAGATTTACCCTATAGTCTAATCTGGGGTTTTTTTCCACATTAACACTTCCTTTACTTGCCATAAGTGAACCCACTACCATTGACTTTTTTACCTTTGTCTTATTTTATTTAAAAGAAAAACAAATTTGAACCAAAATCCCCACTAAAAAAAACCACCAGCTATATCTGCACTAGAATTAGCAGGTCCAAGATTTGGATGTCTATCCTCTCACTGAATTTCAAAGACAGAAATAAAATTAAGTTGCCTATAAAATACATGGATATATGTACGCACACATATGTGCCCAGGCAGAATTCTAATCACCTCTGATCAGGGGAAGTAGTGTTATAGAGGGGCAAGTAGATGAATAATTTTTTCATAATTGTATGGCATTTCTGCCTAAAAAAGCCTCAGTTGTGACCTCACATGATTTACACTTCTGTAAAATGTGGCCTCATGTCCAAATTAATTTAATTTGTATACATTTCATTATTTTTCTTAAGTATAAGGTTATTAGGCTCTGGGTCCAAGTAATTTCTAGTTTTCTCTACAGTCCTCCTAATGCCAATCAAGCCTTCATGTTTGTCGGGTAATTTCTGTTAGGGCAGTGATGTTTCAGCTGCGAGGGGAAATGAAATGTTTCCTGTGTATTTTGGGCCCTCTTCACTAAATCACAGCTCACTTCAACTTCCAGCAGCCCCAGCGCTGTAAAGGTTAAATTTTCCCACAAACCCTACTTTGCAAAGCAAAGTATCTGTGCTTATTGATGAAAGACTCTAAAATATAACATGTAATTATCTAAATTATAATCAATCAAGGAGAGCACTGAAGCTCTCTGCCTTCTTCAGTTCAGTGATAGCTGACATTATTGCATTCGGTGTTCTCTTCTGAAGAGTTTTTTGACTCTGGCCACCGGCAAGTCTACCTATATCTACATTAGCAGGTAATTTGGTGTAATTGGGGCAGATCAGTGGACTGAAGCAGCCGATGGCGAGGTCCATGCAGCTATGCGATGTGTGGTGGGTGTTTTTTCCTTTGGATGAGATTTAGTCTGCTCCCCTTGGACAAATGACCCTCCCGTGTATATGGTTCATAGCCTTTCCACTGCCCACTCGTTTGTGTGGATCTGTGGGGTTTTGACTTCTTAGAAGTCACAATTTTGGCACTGACATTTATCATATACACCTGAGAAGGGTCATCTAGGTTAACCGCCTCTCCATGGGATCCCACATGGACATTTGACAGCACTGTGAACCAAACCAACGTGCAGCACATAAGGGAAAACAGGGAATTTGCCTTGAGTGCTGGTGCTACTGCTCTGACTCAACACACAGAAGGAGGTGCAGCCTCCATTTCAAAGACTTTATTTTCTAAAAAGCTAGGTTCATGCTGACTCCGAACTAAGATTTTTGAAATCATGGAGAAAGACAGTCACAAAGTTCAGACTTACCTGGTGTGCTCAGGTTGGACACCTAGACTTTGAAACGTGGGGACATCTTTGTAGAGGCACCTCTGCAGCACAAGCTCTCCAAAGCAGCGGAAGGGCAAATTTCTGGGGAGCTACAAACTAGATCATTCTCCTCCCCGCTGATATGCTGAAGAATTAGAGTTTTGAAAGCTTGGTCGGTGTGGGAGCTGAGGTCTACTGAGTCATTAAGATGCAAAATTGACAGCATCTCAGAAATAACTGGCAGGAGGGGTTGATATGATCTTGGGAGCTAGGCCATTCAAGCGGGCTGCTTAAGCGGTGGGAATACAAATTATTAAGGAAGAAGGCCAATTTTAGACAGAGCCTTGACTGTATTCCATCTTTCCTGCAAAACATTTTTATTTTGATAATCAGAATTCTTTGGAAAAGATAAATGCTGTAGGAATACTTCTGGTGCTCCACCTATATCCTTGCAAGAATGCTCCAGCATGTTAAAAAAAAAAAATCCAAATTCAGATCCAGGCACAATAGTCCTTAAGTTGCTATGTAGAGAGTCTTAGCCCAAATTTTTCTTGCTTTTTCTGCTTTGCATTTCAACCTTTATGTTACGTTTGCATAGTGTTCCCATGCTTAATTTGCCTCTCATCTGGATAATGATAATGAGCTGTTATTGACTAGCATTTCCAGCTCAGTGCAGTGAACATTGGGTAGTATTCATAAAATGTTCTTCTTATGCCAGCTGAAATTGGTAGTGGTTTTGAGGCAAAAGGCCAGATTCATCAAAAGGATAATGGGCAGATATATTTTTTGTTTGCTTTTTTTTTTTAATTTTAATGACCGAATTGCATTGCTATTCTTTGTTTGTCTATTTCTGAATTCTATCAGATAGCTTTAGGGATAACTACCCAATTTCTGTATTTATAGGAAACTGGCACAAATCAAGAAAACAGAACAATTCCATGTTTATGAAGCATGAATTCTCACAGTAAATGTCAATATATTGTGCATTAATACACAAGAATTCTACAGTAAAGCACACATATATTAAATATGTGTTTCTTCTGCACAGACCCTCCAGCTTGGCTATTTTGTATGGCAGTGGTTCATGCCAGAGTCCTCCTGGGGAGTACAAGACCCAGCTGTACCCAGTGCTGCTGGGAGGACCCCCCCACCCCGCCCCAACCTGCTGCACTTACCCCCTCCCCAAACCCCGCTGATGGAGGGTCCAGGGCAGGGGCTAACCCTACACTCCCTAGATGCTGCCATGGGGGTATGGGCCCTGCAGGATCCTGCTAGGGCAGTAGGGTGGTGCAAGGAGAAGAGGGCTGGTGACAAGTGAGGTGCCCACCTCTCACAGCGTTCCGGGAGTATCCAGAAAGGAGAATGCTCCATCCATTTGAGGAGGTAGAAAGGAGATTTGTCTGAGTTGGCATTACAGGGAAGGCTGATGGGGTTTAAAATACATCATGCACATGTATATTTTTAAGGTAACTGTATGGGCCATATGTGGTGTGTTTGCTAGACCATTACAGAAAATAAGAAATGGATGTCATTCTGGCAGTTTGAAAACTACACTTGTGGTATGTAAGTCTTCTGCCAGTGCCCACTTGTATCTCATGCTTAAATTTAGCATGGAATCTCCTCTCCTGGTGAATGTTTTGGAAATATGAGAAAACATGGGGTTTTTTTCCACACTAAAATTGGTTGGGAAACAGACTGCAGAGCATCCTGGATTAGGCAGCAAGAGGACTGTGTCTGCTCAGGTGCAGCACCAATGGGGAGAGACATTTGTTTAACCATGGCCCTGTACAGGACCAGCCTGTCCTCTGGAGGCTGTAGAGACATAAAACAGGTCCTGGTAAAAAAAATAAAATACCCCCCCCAAAAAAAAAACCCAACTGTCAAACACTCAAAAAATCCCACAGAAATAATCATACTAGCAGGAATGGGCCCATCATTATGTGTGACTGTATTTTGGTACACGCCTAGTCAGGCTTTGCTGAAGAGAAGACACTGGTTTGTGTTTATGGAGTGTGGCTTGGAGGAGCGTGGTGATACCAAGCAGCACAGTAGGACACAAAATCACAAATACGAGGGGGTGTCTTATTGACAAAGCTTAGGGAAAATATGGCAGCTCACAGGTGGATGGGGCTTGAGAAGCACATGTGCAAAAAGGAAAATGTACAGACAACCCATGGCTGGGACCCTTGTCTCACGGATTGGAGAATGCCATCTTCAGCAGCACAGCATCTCCCACTACTATTTTGTGATATCTTTTATCATCATCTTACTGATACTAGTCACTCTATTAAGGAAATCAACAATTTTTAGAGCATTTGCATTTTATCCCTGAAGCATGGCAGTCCAATCAACCTTTCTATGGGCACATAAGAAAAATCTTCACAGATGAGGATGGAAGGCACTCATGTTTAAAGCTGTCTAGGGTCAGTGCATAGGTCCTGCAGAAACTTCACATCCTTTGATCTATGGTCCTGTGAGAGAGGTCAACATGAAAATCCAGAGGCTTGCAAAGGTGGGTTTTAAAATGGTTGTTCAACTCTATATACTGGTTCAGGACTTGGGCTTCTGCAAGCTGAAACACAAGTATTGGAGAGTCGGTCATCCAGTGACTTAGACCTTCAGTTATTCATTTTTTTGCCTTGATTCCTTAAAGTCAAAATCCTCACAGCTTATGTGAGGCAAGCTCTTAGTGACCTATTTCTTCTGCTTCATGGAAATGTGGCCTCTCCAGACTCTTCTGCGTTCCAGATAAGGAGACAGAAATGATGCCTGTATCACGGAAATCTCCCAGAGACCATCTACCCAGGCAAAAGCCTGGCACTTTTAGCTCACAGCACAAATGTGGCTTCTACTGTCTTGAAATCTGTTGAAATGTAGACTGTGTCAGGCAGAAAAAATATTCCACCCCTTAGGTAAAGCAATGGCTGTGCATAAGCCACCTCAGATGGAGAGACATGAGCTGTGTCACGTTCTCTTCTCCCTGATACGCATGCAACGCTCCACAAAACACGGCAGCCTCCACCGCTCTCCCCTAGATGCTAACCCACTGGTGACAACAAACACGATGTGACAGACAGAAAGGTCCAGAGGAAGAGTTAGGTGGACTTTGGTCCATGTGTGATATTGAGTATTTTTTTGAAAACATCATCTGAGATAATCCATGCCATGACCTTGGGTCCTCCCGCACAGAGGGTTGTCGCAGCAGGAATTAGGATACTGCACATCTCTGGGGAGGAAGAGCACAGGAACAAAATCTGCGCTTGCCAAGAGCACCAGTTTACCTTGATCAAAGAACAGATACAAGTTGCAGTATGTAATCTTATAGCAGCCAGAGTCTGGTCCTGAAAGCCAGAAATCTTGGAGATGATGGCAAAAATGATTCACTGCGTGACTCTGCACAAGCCTTTTAATTGGCTTGTACCTCAATCTTGTCACCTGTAAAGCACAGTTTACATATATATATATTTTTTTTAATTTTTTTTTTTTTTTACTTCCCATCCTCTGTTTCTGGGGATAATGAGCAAAAATTCCAGGAATTTCAATGCAGTTGATCAAAAATTCTCAATAACTGCAAAATGCTGTGTGGGTAAACAATTTGGTTGTTGGTGAAGAATTAGCTGAACATAAGAGCTGGGAGTCTTTATGAAATGCCTCCTCACAGCTAAATCCATCAAAGCTCACTGAAGTTGCAGGCATATGGCAATTCAGAACAAGGGTGGGTGAACATGTTTAACCTAGTTAGAAACTCAGTGGAAGACTGCAGAGTCTAAGGCATTGCTCAGCCTATACTGAGTTCTCAGACCGCTTAGGAGAGATTCGGGAAAACAAGCATAAGAGATGAGAAAAGAGGCTGGTCAAGAAAAGGTCATATTAAACACAGCAAGAATAATTTCTTTACAAAGACCCACCTCTCTCAAAATGTCTAGCATTTATAAGGGATCTTTGTTCCACAGCAGAGATGTGCAGCTCTAAGTTAATTTGATGATGGAGTTTCAGGAGATTCTTTTAGACTGTTTTTGTAATTAATCCTTGAAAACAAATACGGGGAAAATATTTATTAGATAAATTCAAAGATTCATAAAACATCTGCCTTCGTGAATGAGGATTACCTTTTCTTAATTCAAAGTGAGATTTTTCTGACTTCCTCTGTACAGAAATGTGAATGCAAGGGGTATATCAATCCACGCATCTTCCTAAAACGAGAAGCTGACTTCAGTGCAATGAGAATCTGACCCATATAGAAGCTTTTTTGTGCAACTTTTCTATAAAAGAAAAGAAATTACTTCAAGATAAAAGGCTTTGACTGTTCTTTAAGAAACATAAATCCTTTATTAAGGATTTGAATAATAATTGCGGGAAACAGTTTAGTTGTTTGGTTAATTATCCTTTTTGCTCTCAGCTCTTAATGTGATGATGTCAGGTTCACTTCTAGGGAAGTGCTAACTGGATATGACTAATAAATTATGTTATAAAGAGAACAGCTTCAGAAATAAAACCTTCTGAGCTATTTTAACCTCTGTCATGTATACACAGTAGTTTTTGGCAACTAATTGGTATCTACAGAGATATAGCTCTTGCTCTGACCACACATTACTAGCTGTTGTTTTCTTTTAATGTATATGCAGCACGTCCAGGGCCTCATGGAAAACTTTGAAAAACTTTGTAGTTTGATAAAACTCTGCCACAGTGCCAAGTGTCTTCCTTATTTGTTTTCCCGTTTTATTGAAATGAAAATTTTTGTGTCCATGGCACAGTTTCTCATTTACACAAAAAGGTTCCATCCCACCGTCCTTGCAACACCATTTGCACCTCGTCATCCCCTTCCACTTGCCAGAGCTGGATTTGCACAGATCATAGAATCATAAAATCATAGAACGGTTTGGGTTGGAAGGGACCTCAAAGATCATCTAGTTCCAACCCCCCTGCTGTGGGCAGGGACACCCTCCACTAGACCACACTGCCCAAAGCCCCATCCAGCCTGGTCTTAAACACTTCCAGGGATGGGGCATCCACAGCCTCTCTGGGCAACCTGTTCCAGTGCCTCACCACTCTCACAGTAAAGAATTTCTTCCTAACATCTAATCTAAATCGACCCTCCTTCAGCTTAAACCCATTACTCTCTCGTCCTGTCACTACACTCCCTGATAAACAGTCCCTCCCCAGCTTTCCTGTAGGCCCCTTCAGGTACTGGTAGGCCGCAATTAGATCTCCCCGGAGCCGCCTTTTCTCCAGGCTGAACAACCCCAACTCTCTCAGCCTGTCCTCACAGGAGAGGTGCTCCAGCCCTCTGATCAGCTTCGTGGCCCTCCTCTGGACTCAATCCAACAGCTCCATGTCTCTCCTGTACTGGGGCCCCCAGAGCTGGACGCAGTACTCCGGGTGGGGTCTCACAAGAGCGGAGTAGAGGAGCAGGATCACCTCCCTTGACCTGCTGGTCACACCACTTTTGATGGGTCACACCACTTTTGATGCAGCCCAGGACACGGTTGGCTTTCTGGGCTGCAAGCGCACACTGCCGGCTCATGTTGAGCTTTTCATCAATCAATACCCCCAAGTCCTTCTCCTCGGGGCTGCTCTCAGTCCAGTAATGAGAATGAGACCTTCATTTCAATCTTTGCGACATCCTGGTATCTCCCCACCCTTAATTCTGTGTGAATACACTGAAGTTATCTGCTGTTTGTGCTGATCTGCTTTCCAAACACCAGCTGTGGCAGTTTGTCTTAACCAAGGTAATTATTTTTGTGCATATATTGGAGGTGTGAGCTGCCCCACTAGTGAAACTGTCTTTCAAAAATGCAATTTTTTACCTGATTTACCTTGACAGGGATTAGAGAGATGGGGTCCTAATCTAACTTGCTGTGGAGGCTTAATAGTGTAATACACATTTTTTTGTAGTTGAAAAGAAGGCTAAAAGCTATAGAGCATAACATGCAAAACCCAGATACTAAGTCTCTGCAGTTTTAATTCAGACCTCTTTCAAGTGTACACTTTCATATTGCCCATATATATAACATGATCAGATTCCAATTTTTCTAAAATCCCTAGTTTATTCACTAAACAGTAGGTACTGAATATTTTCCATGGAGCTACCCAGCTAAATACCTCTTAAAATCTTCCCTCTTTTGGCAGGGACAGAGGCAACGTCAAAATCTCCAGGAGGCGTTCAACTACGCAAAGTACAAGTAATTTTTCCTCTTTCTTAATTGCCATGCCTACTCCTCTTGAGTGGTTGCCTTTCAGATTTGGCAAACAAATGAGCCCTTCTTCACCACGGGCTGCACAGGCCTGTCCTGTGCCCTGCATGAGGCTGGGTCCAGCGGGCGGAAAAAAAAATGTATGTGATTGTGTAATTAAATATAGTATGCTAAGACTTACCTGCAAGGTGAAGATCTAATTAAGGCTACCAAAGCAACCTTAATTCTGGAATTTCCTAACTTTTTCCGCTCCAGCCTCTACTGCGTTAGAGAACTTTTAGCTGCCAAAGTCTCACAATTCTCCATTAAGCAGGAGTTTAAGTAAGTGAGCTTTTGGGGGAGGACTTCAGGCTGATGGTTTTCTGGGGGTGCAGACAGATGCAGACCCCAGGCAAAAGGCAAGGAATTCACCGAATCCTTGAAATCTCTACACCAAAACATGGAGCTGCTAGCGCTCTTGAAGAAAGTGCCTGTAAGAATTCTTTCAAATGGCTAAACCATGGCATTTTTCCTTAATTGCATTTTCAGAACTGTCTAAACCAGTCTAGCTGAAACTTTCCAGAAAAATTTTGCTTGAGACACCTGGCATGGAAAAATTCAGTCCAAGTAATTTAAAGCTGCAAAATTATAAGCAACTAAAACCAAAATCTTGTAATGGGAAATGTCAGGCAATTTTAGCTACTGATGATACTACCAGCTCTGTCTGTTACAACATGAAAAATAAAGAGAGACAAGAAGAAAAAAAAGACAGACAGAATTATAAATGATAAAAGGAGAAAGCTTGCTTACTGGAAGAGGTGGGTTTTCAGAAATTTTTGGATGTGAATAAAAGAACGTTTGACAGATGAGGTCATGGAGACTGTTTAATGTGCTAGGAAGCAGCATGAGTGAAGGCATAAAGCTGAGAGTGAGTAAGGGGAGGAAAAGAGCAAGGTAAGGCTGTTGGAGGGTGTTCTGAGAAGGCAGATGGAAAAAGAAATGCACAATAGTACAGAAAAAGATGGTATCAGAGTTCCACTGGTATGGTCATTAAGTTAAAATAATATGTAGACCATCATCTGGCTTCATTTGGGATGCTCAGGTACTTTGTTGACAGGTAGGTGGATGAGAGTATGTCTCCTTAAGAGATATCCTATTTAAATGTAAGCGCTCGTAAAATATCGAGGGGAGGGACAGCCTAAACCCACTTCTCTTAAGTCATAGCTGCAGCTCATTTCTAAATAAAATTTTTCCCAAGGTCCTTATTCCTACTAGTACTGCTGACTTCAGTGGAATTCAGCAAGCAGCAGAAAACATCTCAAAGGCAGAATGTGACTTCCAGATAATTTTGTAGATCAGAGTGCCCAATCCTGAATTCCTTAACTTCTTTGGGGACTTTTGAAGATCTATGTACCGCAGCGTCAGTGCCAGCTATCATTCTAAATTTTTCTTCACTTGGCAGGGTCCAGTCCTTCAACTCTCGAGAAGTAGTCTTTAATCATTTGAGAAGTCCTTTTGACTGAGGTCAGTCATGTTTTGTTTTGTGACAAAAGGTCTCAAGAACTAGCCTTTATTCTCCTTTGTTTTGCAAATGTCTAGGCTTTAGTCCTAATTGAATATTGAATTTCCCACTGCTTTTCATGGTGCAATATTGGCTCTTAACTCTTCTACCTGCACCCTATCTCAGGGCCCAGGTGCTTAGAACTACACGTCACTCACGAAAAGCATTTTTCTCCATTTACATGTTAGGATCATTTTTATTTGGGAACTGCTTGGAAATCTGTCATTATGGTGTTTGTGACAGCTTGACAAGGCCTGTTGCCATGGAAAAGCTTTGTGATGTTGTATAAAAATATTCCTAGGTCAGAAGTTCTATGTATTTTTTGGACATGGATGCTAAAGGGAAAAAAGAATGACTAAACATTAAAAAAGCAGAATAATAAAAAAAAAAACAACAATAACTAACATTTGATACTATATTTCTGCCCGGTAACAAAACAAACTATTTTTCAAAGCATTTAATTTATGCTGTGACAATCCTGCTAGCAATGAAAGTTCATTCATTTCCAAGGTTCACCCCCATCCTTAAAATATTCTTATTACCAGTCATTTTGCAATATTGATGGTTCCTCTATTAATAGACTAGCAGACAAGGGAGCTATTATTCTTGCCCTCTATCTGTTATTCCATTAGGTAAGGCTGACAGTCTCCGACTGCTCGCAGTTCTATTACCTACCATGTGCTCAAGCCACTAACTAAAACTCATCCTCACATGTTGTTTTTGGTGAAAATTATGACTAGACAGGAAAAGAGACAACAAAAACATGTAGAAAAGTATGAAAGAAAGCTCAATATAGGTTTGCATCCAAAATAGCAATATTTTTTTGACTCAGACAGAAATGAGGAAGTGTCGGCACGACGATGTGGAAAGTCATCTGAGACTGTCTCTGCAGTTTGTCCCTGCTGACGACTGATGCCCTGTGTTTCAGTTCCAACTGTACCCTCACACCGACACAGAAACTGTCTTTCCAGCCCTTTTTGCTGTCTGTAACACAACATCATTTATGCATTTAGTAAAAGGATTCTTAATCATGGGCAAGCTCAGGCTATCCTGAGCCGATGCGACCCGTGGGCATGAGCTTGCTTTCTTGGGTGCCAGCAGTAGACTCCAGAAAAGCCAGCTCTCAGTTTCCTTTCTCCCTCTCTCCCCTATATGTTTGGATACAGATGTTTTGCAAAAATGATGAAATGCTTCTCTGAAAGAGCATTTGAAGTCAAGGCGTGAGAACAGGTTATAACCCTGCCTTTGGAAATGACTGAAGCGTAAGTACCAGTGACGACCCTGATGGGGCATCGTGGCTCCTGCTGAGATCGGCATCCGTGAAGATCTACGGGCCAGGGGTGCTGTCTCTCAGGGAGGTAAGACACCACTGAAAAGCAGACGGGTTTGGTTTTACCCTTGTGAAAGACTGTCTCTCCCACGCCAACCAGCTTGACAGGGCTTGCAGGAAACCAGTGCAAGCAGCTGACTGCGTGTACCTGGCCTCCGTGCGTGGCAGAGACTCCTGCCGAGTTTCTCCGGTTACCCTAGACGCAGCCATTTCCAAAAGAAACAAGGTACATGCTGAAGTTCAAGATAAAAATGTGGCGGTGTGGCACGACACCGAGTGCCACTGTACTTCACGCTGGACTCGGGCATGTAGTAAACTAGAAAATATTTTGACCAGGTTTCCTCACCTGCTGCTCTTGGCTGCTGCCTTCCCACTGACTGCCCAACTGCGAAAGCAGCCAGGGGATGGTGCTGTCCTTTGGAGCGTTAGCCAAAAACAGATGTCCCATAACTCACTGGGCTTCCTTAGTCATCTCTCTGGACATAAATGGTTTTCAAAAATAGAATTAAAATCCTAAAAAAAATCACAGAGAATCACGAATCCTCCAAATTTGCTCCTATCCCTAGACTTTGTTGATTAGCCAGCTCTTTTTCCACCATAGGATCTCTCTCTGCTCTATTTTTTCCATAAGGGTTTTGGCTTCTGTTTTTCTATTTGCTTAATTATCTCCCATCAAACGATGATGTACTGTATTTGAGGTCCTTAAACATCAAAATACCATGTATTTTAATGTAAAGTTCCCTGCCATTTGATCCTTATTTTTAAGTGCTAACTTAAAAGAAGGGGAAAATGTCTAGAAGTAGAGAAATGAGAATTGATCTATAGTTTGAATGCAAGCCACAAATATGCCATGAGAATATAGACACATGCACACAGTGCCATCAAGAAAAATATCCCAACCCTCCCACACTTTTTACACATTACAACATATTAAAAAATATTTCTGGTCATAGTGAAATATGTTAAAAAAAAAAAAACAACCCTATGAAGTTGTCAGTACCTCCAGAATTTTCTACAGACAGAGGCGCAGTTCTTGCTCAGAAAAACTTTTATGACAGTTTGTTAACCTAATCTTGATTTTTGGAAGTTGCGTTCTACCAAAAAGAATGCAAATAAAAGAGAAGGAATTAATTTGTTACCAGTCTAGCTACTACCTGCTCTGGTGGGAAGAACAGCACTTCTATCATAACAATTAGGATACTGTTGGGCAAACCAAGTTCACCTCAGGTGCCTGTATGCTGTGGAGCACTAAAAGATCATCATTTGACTGCACATTTCACATGCCCGGTGTAGCGCCAGCTGTGCCGGTCGCCAGTTCATCCTTAAGTGCTGTTTTTAGACAAGGACGAATGGGAGCCTTGGTGGAATGGCATCAATTACCATGAAAAAATCGGATGTTCCATGCACGCATACACACACATGTATCGAAAGCTTGAAACAGAAGTGTTATTAAATCTGTCTAAATACTCTAGGAAACTGAGGCACGGGATGCCGTGCTCCAGCCAATGCAGAATATCATTAGCAGAGCTGTGACTGCGAGGACATCACTCACAGTCCTGCAGCCCATGGAGCAAGGCAAGGTTTTTGGTCCTCTTTGGAGAAGTGTTGTTATATACAACACTGCTCAGAAAGAGACGGGAAACCTCCCCCAGTAATTTATCTTTCAGCTTGGTATCCGTGAAAGCTTTTAAGGAGAAGATTCTAAATAAGGAACCAAAAAAATGTACATGTTTCTCACCATAATTGTAAACTGAAAATAAGCACTTATACAACCTAGCCCAAATATTTAGTTAAAGAACAGGTTTATAACTAAGGATATCTTAAAATGTGTTTGAATTATTATATACACTACTTAAACAGTTAAACTGTCAGCTTAGAGTTTTGTATATCTACCTCATTAGCCTGCCTCCAGGGCCTGTGGTAGGTGAATCTGCATTTTAAAATTTTGTATTTTTCCATGCTTTATGCATCCTGTAAAACGCCTTGAGAACTTTATGAGGGATGTTGCATTAAAATGTGTGATTATAAATATGATTTAAATATCTGAAACATTACAGAGTGATTATTGTTCAATAAGGCAGCGTGCATAAAAGGGTTATCTGCATGCTGTGCTTAGGTTTCGACAATATAATGTAATGAATTGTTCAATATAGTTTGTATGCTATTTGTCTCTGTTTCTTCTCATACTCCAGAGATGCCTGATATGCAGTGCTCTAACAAGGCTATCATAAATTGCTGAACAATAAACAGCCCTTGAGATTTTTAGATAGTATGTGGTTAGTATGTAATCCATCTTGAGGAACTTGATTTAGTGCCACAAAGGAACATCCTTGACAATGCTCAACATTGTTTTAAACTGCTGCTAAATCAATTACTGCAGTTGGGAAATGGCACGCTGCTTCCGCTCGCTGCTCCATGCCGGTGGCCTGGCTGCTCAAGGAGAGATTTAGGGAGCCACACTACGGAGGCAGATGGGTTCCCTGGAAATCGCTGAAGTAACCCAGCTTGAAGCAGTGATAAGTAAGGCCTCCTAAAATCTGCACTAAACTGCACAACTCAAATACCGCTTGGCTGGATTGTCTTAGCTGTGTCTAGCAATAGATGAATCAGGAAACAAACAAAAATGCTTCCTTTCAGATTGGTGCTGTGTCATGGAACAACAATATCCACACGCGCTAATAATCTTTGGTGCCTACACCAAGACTTTTGTGTTCGGAGTATGCTATGTACATTGATTAATTTTCCCTTGCAACATCCCAGCGAGTTGGAGGAGTGTTACTACCCCCTTTTCACAGATGAGATACACCAATTACTCAGGCAGTGCGAGGCTGCGGGGGGCCCGGTGGACCAAAGATGAATGCTCTCTTGAATATAATGATGTTACAAAGAGTTAAACAAGACCAAAACCATTTGTATTTCTTTAATGTTTTCTTCTGCTCTTCTGTTGAGGCAATTGCTGGGGACACTGAAGGCAA
Organism: Balearica regulorum gibbericeps; assembly: GCF_011004875.1. NCBI lineage: Eukaryota > Metazoa > Chordata > Aves > Gruiformes > Gruidae > Balearica > Balearica regulorum. Next base: position 73,931,268 of record NC_046184.1, read on the forward strand.
AAGGAGAAGGACACTTCATGTATCTAAGCTGTAACCTTGCCCTCCTGCTTTAGAGACATAAATAAGGATTCCCAGGCAGTATTTTCTATATCCCTGGAGACTGCACAGCAGGAATATTGAGATGCAGTTATTACAACAATAATGTTCTGACATGTTTCAGGGGCTGTGACAGTCTTAGAAATACCACTCCTTTATTGTGAGAAAATAAGACTAGAGGGAGGGAGAAAGGATCCTGAGATCAAGGTAGAAGGAGGCAAATCGCACAGGCTTCGTTACTGAGAGCCACGTGATCTAGTTTCCGAAGGATTAATATACCTTCACGATCAGTACATTACAGATATCACATCATCTGCCAGGTGCCCTGCAAGCCTGCCTTCAAATTCAGCATCCCCTCCAGGTTTCGGAGTTTTGCGCATCTCTCTCTAACTTCCGTCCTTAGAGGGCAGCGGAGTGGCAGTCGCCTCTTTTTCTCATAAACAGCCTTATGTCCCGCTGATGCTGTACCTCTCACGAAGTGAAGCTGATCAGGTATTGATCTTTAATCTACAGTATTGCTGGAAATGGCAGCCAGCTGTAGCTGTGAAGAACAACAACTGGCAAACGCTCTGGTTAGTGTTGGCACTGGCCCTCTCTTACGAGATCCAAATTCCTGAGAACCAAATGTTCCTGTGATTCTGGCTTTCTGCTGCCAATAAAGCTTATGATACAAAGCTAATTGGCTTGTAACTTTTCTTGGAAATCTGGAAGGGAAATGGATAGGTTGCCTTTATTTATACACCGATATGCCGAGAATCTGCATTAAGATAAGGGGGAAAATACATAAAGCAGTAGCCATAAAAAAGTCAATGTTTACCCATCTTCACTATGAAGTGGTTTACATATAAGTAGCTTTTATTTCATATAAGCTTAACAAGACTGTAAGAGTTCTTTTGGCCTTTGGTTATTGCTGTGAAGAATAACGGCAGGCAGAGTTCATTGCAGAAGGGTGTTTGTATAGGCTCCTTCAAGGAGGGACTTCATTTGGGATTTGTGTCCATTGTGCATCAAGACTGCGGCCAGTCATCGCCCAGAAAATGAGAGCTAAAACCTGCTGTGAGAAGGACGTTTGTGGGAGCTTGCCTTTGCTCAGCGACGGATGATTTCTGTCTCCACTGACATGTATGTAAAGGATGAGTTTATGACTGAAGAATACCTTATTCATCTTTGCCTGCTTCCTCCTAGCCAGTCTAATCTTATCAGTTGACAGCTGACAGTAACAGCAGTAAAATTCACATCTTCCAGGGATTAGAGGAGAGAAATTCTCCCAGCCATAGAAAAGTTGCTTTAGATTTGGCTATCATGTTAGGATTGGCTTTTGCTAAAAAAAAAAAATAATAAATAAATAACCCCCCCCCCCAAAAAAAAACATGAGGACCATTTAATTTTGAATGCTTTTTAAAGCATTTCAAGAAGTGTAGTCATGGAAATATAGCTCCAGTCAAGTGATAAAAAAAAAAAAATATATCCCTGTGGGATAGAAGGAATTAAGATTAAAATTGGCTTGGAACATTTGTGCCAAAATCCGAACAAGCTACTACTGAAAGTTTGTGGGTGAAAAAGCACTTTTTTCCTGTGAAATGGTTCCTCCTGTTATAGGCCAGATTCTGTTTTCACCCTTGTAACTGAGAGCGGCGATTGGGTCCCATTCAGCAGACATTTTGTTTTATTGGGCTTCCTGGAATGAGAAGAAAAGTACTTGAATTGTGGAAGAAGGGATTTTTTTTTTTTTATCTGTCCAGTTTCACAAAGCCTGTTGACCGGATTGAGAGGAGCAGAGGAGTTACAGCTGGAGCAGAGCTGGGAGGACACGCTTTGGTATAAAGCACAGAGGGGTGCAAAAGGAGGAAGGCTCCAACCTCAAATGTTTCCAGCTCCTCCCTCTGTTCACAACATACTACTGTTCTCATGCTATTACTAATTTGCCTCTTTCAAAAGAAACAGGGAGAAATAGAAGCAGCTCTTCTACACAATGTGGGACTGAAGGGGTTAAAGTCACACAATTCTATCATTCTTGATGGGTCTTTTTATTTTCTTCTAGTTCATCTTTCCCTCAAAAGAAGACACACATTATTTTTACCCTAGGTGTATCTGCTTCACTTGTTTTACTTTTCAGACAGTTACCTGGCTGGAAGCCAGCACTGCAAAATCAAATCCTGCCATTTATTTTAGGATTTGCTTTTATTATTTTTGCCTGAATTTCATATTTTTTCATTTCTTATTACTTTATGTCATGCCTTCTTTTTCTTTTTTTTTTCTTCTTTTCTTTGTTAGCTTTGTTTTCTTCCTGTCACTCTCTGTTTGGTAGCTCAACTATCAGAGCAGAATGAAAAAGCTATGCACTAACTCAGGTTATATATATTACTGCCACTTTCCTACCACTGAAAAATGCAAGCAGCAACCAGAAAGCAAGTGGATCTGAGGTAGGTCAGCATCTTAGGCTGCAGTTCTTTGAGCTACGCCAAGTCACAAGGAATCCTGAATTACAGCTACAAGAAGCGTTGGGCTTTTAAAAAAATCATTCTGTTTATCAAAGATGAAAGCAATACAATAACAATGAGAATAAGCATGAACATGATGAAAAGCAAACAAGAAGCAGCCCAAGTCTCAGCCTGAGTGTAATATACACATAGATTCTTTTTATTCCTAAAAAAAGGAAAAAAGTATTTGTAACAGCTGGTCTCAACCCAAAAGTTTGTTTGGATCACTGAATCATGCCCTCATACTGTTTAGGACTATACATAGTTGTCACTGAAATGATGCTGGAAAAATCCCCATCTACTGCTAAGAATTTTTTTTCTTCTTGCTGCTAAACATATTTTGTTGTTAAAGATGTATGGGGAAATGAAAAACTGGTAGAGAAACAAAGGCCAAATTTCTAAAAATGGCCGCTTAAAATTAGTTTCTTACACTTTTAAGAAGCAGCCTGATTTTTCACAAGAGCTGGGCATCTGCCAGCTTCCAGCGTGCTCTGGGGGAAAAGCAGGGAGACGTAGACCCTCTGAAAACCTGCCGGGTGCCTACGTGCCGCCTCGGAGAGCCGTATTCTCTCTGCCTCTCGCTGCCTGTTCTGGTCTGAGGATTAATGATAAATCCAACTTAAAGCTTCCACTTTGAAATTTTTTGAGCCAGCGTTTCCTGTGGTCCAGCAGCCTACAGATCTGTCCCCGCTTTGTAACACTGGCTGTGCTGGACGGATGAGACAGAGACTCTCAGCTTGAGCACCAGCCTAGGATGAGTTTAGGGGGTTGCACGCAGTTTCCCTCAGAAAATAGGGCACACTTTTTGGGAGTGTTTTAATTGCAGGAGTATTTCTGATATCCCCATATTTTCCCTTAATTTTCACTGATTTCCCATTATTCTTCCTGTCATTCTAAGGTGCTTTCTTCTCTCTAGTTGTTGGAAATCTCTTTGCAATTGTATAGTAGATACAGCATCTGCCTTTCAGACCCTCTTCCTAACCATATAATATCCCACTTACATGGAGGTAATGAAACCTATGAGCGCTATGACTTTGTTGTTTGGGTCTTTCAAGATCTAATTCCTCTCTCTGGAATAATTTGCCCTTCCTCTGAATGCAAAGAAATTCACTAACCTCAACCACACGCACTGCAGCTATATCTACGTCTTGAGAGAAACAAAAAGGTTTCGGGCAGTTGGAACAAAAGGGTGGGAGGTAAAGAGTAAGGGTATTTTAGCCATGGAGTAGCTTTGCAGTCAGCCTGGTGGAAATTTGCTGAGGCCCAGGAAGAGACGACCGCCCTTTGCCGAAGCGGTGCAGCCAGAGGGATGCTACAGCCACTCCTCTACCAGGCACAGGAGATTGCCCCGCCGGCATTCTGTGCGGCGTTTGCTAGCCTGAGCATACTCCTGCGAGGGAAGTCCCTCACAAACAGGTTACTTATTCCCAAGCATCCCCTGCAATGATGGCACACTGCGCTGTCGTGGCATCACCGCTGGTTGTCTGGCGATGAGTCGCTGCCTCCCATCCATGCTGGCAAAGAGGCACTTGTAAAATTTACCACCCAGTGTCTGTATATATATATATATATATACACGTGCCATTCCACTCCCTGGCTTGCTTTGGGTTGTTAACTCGTAACTCTTAATGAGAGAAATCTGCCCCTGGACAGTTTTGTAAACAGACAAGGATGGTGCTTTCTGTCCTGCACTTCCTGACCTTATGTGCCAGTGTAATATGCAGAAGTATGTCAAATGCCATTTAATCTTCATAATCCAAGCAGATTATGTTCATAACTTCACCTCTATCTGCTCATAGCATTATCTCCTTTCAAAAATGCCACAGTGGGGTTTTTTCAGACAAGATTCACCCTTTACAAGATGGATTTATTTTTAGCAACCAGGTCTCCTGTCCTACCTGCACCAGGGCAGGTCAACACACCATACGGGGCTCCACGTTCCTGGCGCACTCTTCTCAAAGTGCAATATGGCTATAATATTTGCAATTCTGAACTTGCATTTCTGAAATCTGTGGTAGCTGAAAGTAGCAGTGTGAAACAGTAATTAGTCTACTGATTGTTGTTTCTACAAATTAGACTATTATTTGCATTATTATTTACAGAGGTTACAGCCTAGCTCCAGGCCCTGGCTGCTCATTCCTACTGCGGCAAGACGAGGCCACCACAATAGACTGCAGCTACACAAATGGATGATTTGCGTTTGGTATAACTGAGCGTGTGAAAACCTTGTCAGGGAGGGAGAGGTCAGGAAACGAGTGGCTGATGGGGAGGGAGGATGCGTGCTGCCTGCTGACGCGGGAGGAGCTCCTTGCTTGGCAGAACAGCCACTCTTGCAGGTCCCCACCTCCGGCCACATCCCCCTGTGCTTCCTCCAGAGCTTCTGCCTCCTCCGTGGGCCCCATGTCAAGTCGGCTGCCTGTGTCGCTTGTTTTAATTGAGGAATTGAGGAGGCAAAAAACTCCAGCAGAGGGGACAGGAAAGCAGCAGGAGGAGGAAGGGTAACAGGCTGGGGGGGTGGGAGGGAAGGGGATGTGTCCCTCCATCAGTGTCATTGGGCTTTTTCCAAATGATTGCTAGCCATGCTTCCACAACAAAATTAAGTCCCATTTAAGAACATTTCTGGGGTGAAATCTTGAAATGTTTTGTCATTGAGTTCAACTGAAGCAGGTCCAAGTTCTGAAAGCTCTCCAATCCTATTCCTTTTGGTTTTCTCATATACTTAATCCTTGCTGTGAACTGAATGAGGCAATGATCCTACAGAAAATAATGTATTATCACATAATTGCAGATTGCATTAGATGGTGTATTCATTATGGGGGCCAAACTGAGGTTACGCAGCCAGCCTTAATTCTGGCATCTCCTATCTTTTTAATGTTTGACTTTACATCCTTTATGATGGCCTTTGAATGAAGTTTGCAGTTGTAACTAATGATTAATTTTGATGTAATTATTACAACTTTAGTTTCCATTGGTATCTTATGGAGAATTTCACAGCTGTGTCCTTCATAAACAATGAGGCTAGGAATTTGCTTGTCCACATTTTTAAGTTGCTGAGTTTTATTCAACTTTTTTTTAAAGAGCTTTGATGACTTTGGACACCCCTGTCACTGCAATTCTCTGACTGTGATTCAGTAACAAGCTGCAAGCTGCACCATTCAAAATAGGAGCTGGGTAACTGGTTTTAGTGGACCAAAGTTGGAATATGCCCTTCATAAACTCTCTCTCTCTCTATATATATATATGTATGGTTTTTTACAGATACTTATATCTGCCTACTGCATGCTTTTATCTCTTTTTACTGTCACTGTTATTTGGTGGTTTCTTGCACCAAATCTAGTGCTGAGAGCTGAATCAATTTTAAACCTGCTCTGTTCTTATGAATAATTATAATTTTAACAACAAAAAGCACATGTCCCATTTTTAAAGCACAAAAAGTGCCAGGGATTTCAAGTTAGGCTTGTTCAGAAGTTCTTGGGGTTTGGATCTATATGTAACTGTGGGCATAAAGGTCATCCTACTGACTTTGAGGTTTCTGCAGGGAAGTTACTCTAAATGTAGTATTTGTAGGATTGGAACCTTAATTTGAAATCACATCAAGGGACTCTAATTTGAGATCATACCATATCCCATTCTTGACCCTGTAGTAAAAAAGTATAACATACACTGTTAATAATGTACTATGTAGGATAATGAGGTGCATACGTATGATGCAATAAGCAAAGTATCTCAGCTATGTAGCTGTAAAATTAAACTTTGTGCTCCTGTCTCTATTGTCCCCTACTCTCATAATTATTAAAAGAAAAAAAAAAATTAGAACATCAGGAAAGAGTGTTAATGTTAATGTCATATTAAGTTACAACTGTGCTATTTCTAGTTTATAGTAGATAATGTAACAGAAGACAATAATCTCACCACCTGCTGGAGAAAGTAATTAGAGGACAGTAGTATTCAATAGCTGTTTTTATTTACAACATATTTTTCACTGATGATACATTAGACTGTAAGACAGTCTACTTTGAAAGAAATACAAAATAAAACCCAGAAAGTTCAAATTCAAGCAGGGCAAAATTTGAAGAAATTACAAGCAGACATACTTTACAGTAGTTCAAAGAATTGTCTAGCAGAAACACAAAAAGTCTTGAATTAGACTAAATATGACTTAAAAATCTCAGTTTCTATATTTGACTGGTTCTACTAGTATTAAACTGCCTTTAGAATAATTTTGCCTGCAGACCATCCCTGGCGACAAAACTTTGGTTTTGTCAGTGCTTCCATTATTACTTTTGAGCCAAATTTCCAGTGGTCTTAAAATTCATTCATAGCAATGTTACTACAGGTTAGAAATGAGTGTAGAATGTCCCTTTCCTGCACCCCTTCCTCAGACACTGAAATTGCTGGTATTGCCATTGAATTGGCCTGGTCAGACCTCTGTATTACCTGGGATTTGAGTCATAATATGGCAGAAATCTCTTATTTCTATCTTAATTTTTACAAGCAATCATAGTCGCTGCTCAGGATAAGTCAGGAATGTACTAAGAGGAGCAAACAATCTTTTTATCACTAGGTTGGTTCAAATCTAGGAAACTTTGCAGTGACTAGAAGTAAATTGCAAATCTACAGAAAAATTAAAAATAAGGATTTGGATTCCACTGTAAAATGTGAAAGTGGGTTTTCACTGTCCTGCTCAATTTCAGCAAATGTTTTCATTGTTTCACCCAGAAGGGATCACCTGGAATAGGCTTAGCGGTCTGTGCCGTGGACATTGAGGAACTGTGGCGTGCGGGGTAATGTTAGTGAAGGTACTGCTGGCCTTTGAACGAGCCATGGACGAAGCCACAGCCAGGCCCTTCTCGAGCTCGAAGTGCCACACCAGACGTTGGGAGTACGGCACAGCCACCTGGCTCTGGGCACTGCCCAAGTCTCCGGTCACCCAAAACTGGCAAGAGGGACATGAGTCATGGAAGAATTTTATTATGAGGGAGTATGTGTTGAAACCAAACCACTCAAGTTTTGCCAAAAAGTCCAAGGATAAGTTTTATTTGGTCCAAGATACAGGAAAAGGAGAAGGGGCAGGCAGACAGAAGGGAAAAACCCCTAAGCCCTTCTTGACAGCAGCTGCCGTGCTAGCTATCGGAGTATTATCCAGGGATATAGGACAACAAAGTTCAGGCTCTGAATCAAACCCTGGGATGTATTACTAGTAGGAGATATAGCAGCCTCTTGCAAATATAGATATATTTTAAATTCAAAGTATCTTCATTTTATTTTGATGCAGGTTGAACACATATTTTGAAACCACTTCATGTTTCAAGAAATTAAATTACTTTTAATTTAAACTCTTCTGAGACTATTGCTTAGGCATTGTACTCCTCTCCCCTTAGTATTGCTCTGTCTTCAAAAAAGCAACATTGCTTTTTCCTGAAATAGGAATATCAATGTCTTTTAATTACTCTGTATACGCAATTGTCTTTAAGAAATCTCTGCAAATTAAGCCTATGAACAAAGCTGGGAGTCCTGTTGTTGCCATGTTGCTGTTGCCATGTAAGGTGGCAAATTCTAATAATACTTTTTGAAGGCATCTATATCCGTTTACTTTTATTTAAATATGATAATCTTCTGTGACTGGTAGCTTAGTAGTTGCAATTTTGTTCTTAATGACTGTCCAGCAATTATATATGTGTTTGTAATTCATTTTGCATGGTGAGACTTCACCTATTTATTATTTGGAAACATTTTTAATAAAAATGTGGAAAAAATGTCATGAAGAAAGAGAAGAGTCTTTACCGTTGATTAAGAATATTAGCTGTACTGTAAGGAGCACACAAGACACTAGATGTATACTCCTAAAGGCACTGACCTCTTCCTCAGCTCTTCATTAAAACAACTTTGTAGAGCTTTTCTTCAACCTCCTTTAGTATAGCCTTGCTAAGTACTTCATAGCTTTGCCCAAGCACTTGGGGTCGTTCTCATGATTTATGCATGGTTTGGTGCGACATGGACAGGATGGACTTCCATTCCCTAGACTTCAGGACAGCTTTGGATGGTTCAGATTCCCTTTGGCATCAGCTGTCTGGCCAATGCTGCAGAGCTCAACGCAAGGGGGTTAACAGAGAAGAGATTATCTTCAAATTCCTGCTGGAGAATATGCACACAGTGCCTTTTGGAAGTACAGGAAGCTGGCTGGAGACCACTTAACCCCAGCTGGCACTGAAATGCTGGTAACGACAATCACTGATATTGCTTGTTGCACTTTTAGGGACAGACAGATAGCACATGAATTTTCTAACTGCAGAAAGAAATCTGTTTCTCCTGTGCTTGTCCAAGCTTGGAGAAGATTTGTTAATAACTATACTCTCTTTGCAGCCGATTTAAGTCTCCCAGCTTTCCCCTGTTGCTAAAACTAGTAAAAGCACAGAAAAGGTGTGCAGACTTTCTGCACAGTTTTTTGCGTACTTGTTTCAGCGTTGTACTGTGTTTTACCGAGTGAAGAGGAACTAATTTACACCCGTGGTCCCACCTGCTTATATATTGGATGAGATAGAGCTGTCTGTGGCTGTGGGAGTACAAAGAAATTTGTCTTCGGAAATGATTATGTCTTATTTGTCCTCACCGGTTGAAACATGGAGTACATATGGAGTACAGATCTCATGGGAAACAGAGAACTTTTGCTGTGCAGCTTATCTCGGCAATCCTTTTTCCGCCATTCCTTAGCAAAGAACTCAATAGGGCTTGACTACTGATGCCCTACCCAAATGTTTTCTCCTGTTGGATGCTGTACCCAGCTTTATATCTTTAAAATTAATTCTTGCGCTGGATCCTCTGCTGTTTGTCTCAGACCTTTTGTGGTATCTCCCAAGATATAATGAAACGTGCATCCGTTCTGTAGCTTTCTGCACTGCCAGGGAGGGCGAATCACGGGACACGCTCTGCAAATGTCGTATTAACCATTCATTTCACAGAAATGCAGACAGATGGCCTGAGGATCGTTTCAGCAGGGTCCACATTTTGTTTTTTTCTCTGTACCTAAAGTTGCCGTGCTTGTTTTTTCATAGTTTTTCCATATTGCCAGCTCTCGGGGAACAGGATCTACGTGGGCATGACAGTACTTCTCTGATCTCTAATTCTCTGCTTTGAGCAACAGTCAAGTTTCAAGATTAATTCTTGTCTGCTCAGAAGATGCGCGCCTCTCCTGAGATCTTAGCAATACCTTTCTTATCACTGATGTCTGAAACATTCAAAATTTCTGTTTAGACAACTGGTCATAACATTTCTATGACGACAAGTCACTATTAATACAGTCTCTTCCTGAAATCAGTGTATTCTTTGCTTCTCTGTGTGCTTTCAGTAGCTATCTATAGGCTATCATCTACACAGTTTTGCAAGCTAGCTGACCAGCTGACAAATAGACCAAACCTGTCCAATTAACACTATCTGTGCATATCCAACTAGCCTCAGGAACAGCAAGTACACATTCAACATCTGCTCAGTCTCAGTGAATCCTAGGTATCTAAAAATATGCTTGAGTTGAATTGCAATTATAAAGTTGTAGTATGTTTCTCTGTTGCGGTACTTACTGACTGCCCTTCATTTGACAGTAAATCCCTTTGCATCTTTGAATCTGAATATCTTTATTGTCTCCTCAATGATCTAATATACTGGGGTTTATTCCCCAAGGACCATTACGGAGTCTAAACTAAGAATTTTCCACATTTATGATAAAGATGGATAAATGAATAGCAAATAATTGGAAGATTCATTTGTACACGGTAGATCGTATGTAAAAGTCTGTGTGTACAAACAACATTTCAAGGTAGTGTCAAAGTGTTCAAAGGTTGTTTTAGTGTGTGAGCAAGAAAGCATACCAACTAGGCTTTTCAAGCACTGCAATCCTTTGTCCTTCACCTGACACTACTGTCTCTCGGAGCAGTGGTAATTGTTCTCTGTTGCTCTTCAAAGCATTACCCAGGAGCTTCTCTTGCTGCTACCTAGTGAATAGAGGCTGAGAAGCAGCGATGTCTCTTCTCTGCGTACTGCCTCCTCAAGTCTGTCAGCACGATCACAAGCCAGTACACCATACACATGGCAGACAATGTATGGTGACTGTACCGGCTCCTCTTCTGAGGTTGATCCTAGCTTATAGATAAAAAGGGCTGTATCAGCCTCTTTAGTTTGAAATTTGCCATATCAGAGTCAAATAAGCTCCACATTGCCTCTTAAAGACTGAACAATAAATAGCAGCAAAATGTGCTTTGGTGGATGGATTTCTTTCAGCAGGTGACTGCATAAACTAAATCTTGGCAGTAGAACTTCAAGTGAAGTATTATGGTTGATGGGCTTAAATCTTTCATCTGCTAATGCTGTACCGGAAAGACTGACTGAAATAGGTATAATTAGTGAACCGTGATTGAATTCTCAGCATCAAGAAGACAACAACTCTTTCACAGTTTCTACTTTGATGTCATCTCTCATCTGTAAAACTGTTCTACTCAGAACCACTTGAAGGCATTTTTCTTTTGAATTGGCTGCTTTAGACTGTCTTTAGTGCTAGATTATCTGTGTCAGGTTTATCACAAGCTGTCTGGATACAGGATGATTTTTCTTTTCATGGTAAAACATAGCACTCTTCTAAACTCTGCTTCCAGTTCATGATGAAGGTGCTTCTCGGTTGAATCTTCTGTAGCTGGTTTCCAAATACCCAGAATCTGGATCAACAATCTTACAATCTTCTGTGTCGCTATTTTTGTTTTATTTACACTTCACAGTAACAACTTGGGTGATAATGACTTGCTACAGTCACTGTCTCTCTGCTGACAAGAGCAAAGATCTGTCATCATCTTCTATCTAGTAGCATTTTGCACTTTTGAATCTGCATGTAGTGTATTACCAGCACTTCACAAGTCCTTGGTCTCAAGCACTTGTTATATTTTGGTTTGGGTTTTTTTTTTTTTTGTGTGTGTGTGGGTTTTTTTTCTCCCTGAAAAAAGATACTATACACCTTATATGTTTTTCCTCCATTTGGAGATTTTCTGGGTGACTTCCTAGGAGTGTCTTCTGAATTAGGGATCTGCTGGTTTGTTCTTTTGATGTAATAATACGCAAAAGACTTTCCTTATAACTGTGCTGCAGAATTGCTGATAACATACGTGGCATTTCACCAGCGTGTAAGTTTCTACCCTAACGACACCTTGAATATTGAGGAAAACTATTCCATGATTTATGCCTTAAAATGATATTAGATTGGCCCTTGGGTCTTAGTAAGGTTTTGAATTATACACTGGGCATGTGCATGCTTGGAAAGGTGCTGACTGGTACCTTCTTATTTTCCAGTTCTCTCTCCATTTGCCTCAGAACCATAATGAAAACTGCATGAATTTGTGCATTACGAACAAAAATTTAGCAGCATTATGGAAGTAGAAGCACTAGTAGCAGACATAAAGAATAACTGATATTGTGGTATCCAATTTTCATTTCAGCAATCATCCTGGAAAAGCTATTCATGCAGAAAAGTTACCACTTATTTAGAAAGGTATAGCAAACCATACAAATACACATCCTGTCTCAGACTTTAACCCCCCTCTTAATGCAACCCAGCCTGGCTCATGGATGAAATTACTAGATTCCAAGCGGATATATGGATTGGAAGTACATAGTTAATAGGATACACTTCCTGTTTGTATCTGTGAAAAATCATTCACTAGTTTTCCACTGAGCCTTTTTTTTAAATAAAGCTTTGACAACTAATTAGTTATTTTCTTCTTATATATCATCTTTTGTCTTTGGAGTATTCCATTGTCCCTGTGAAATGCAAGAAGTCTTGCAGATCTAGGAGCTGTGTGAATGAGGGAAATAATTAAATGAGGTCGCCATGTTGATGTTTTGTAGCACGACATGGAACTAACACCCACTTCTTGTTTTTTAAGTACTAAAAAATCCTTAATCTAATTAGTTTCTTTAATCTGGCAAGCAAAGATACCTCCTCTTGACTCTATCGCTTTCTTGCAAATGCGACACCTCGAAGATCAGAAATGTTCAGTGAGGGATTGTATTAGGCTAACTAATTGAAATAAGTTGAGAGAACGTGGAATCAGTCTGTCTCTCCGCTGCAAGCAGTGGTTTGCACTTCAGCCTTCTCGTACTGGTGGAAGAGCAGCCCAGGTGAAAATTGCCAAGCACCTCTGCATCATTTGCTTACGTGTTAAAGAAAATTTAGCTGTGCGCTGCAATCAGTTGACAGTGAGTTTGGATAAACTAATTCTTCGTCTGTGTCATATAGTAAAATGTAAGTAGCTAAGCATTGAAATGGGGAGGAAAGAGCTGCCTGTGTGAGGCCACAGAACAGCCTGAAGGCAAATTTGCGTGGAGTTTACGCATAATTCTGTAAAACCAGCATTAGACATTGCACACCCGCATGAAATTCTGTGAAATGAAGTCTCTGTTTTAATTTTAAGTCTCTACACTTCAGGAGGGATTGCCACCAGGCATGAGATAAAATGCCTTTTTCTGCCAGGTGCCGCTCCCTTCACCTCCTTGCTGAGCTCAGGCTGCTCCTATAACCTCTCCCCTTCTCCTACCTTTTTTACTCCAGTTTTTGTCCTTTTCCTTCTGCTACTCCTGTTCATGGGCTAATTTTGAGGCAGAGGACTGGGGGAAGGTGAAGTGATGGCTTTCCCTGTCTGCCCGGGGACCTAGGTGTCCTCTCCTCCCTAGTGGACCGGCAGCAGGAGAGCAAAGGGATCCATCAAACCGAGGAGATAAGAGGAGTAGGCAAGGTGGGAGAGCTAACCCTGGTGTCCCAGGGAGCTCTGCTCTGAGGTTGGGGATTAGGTAAATCAAATGAAAAAAAATGGTAAGAGCTTCTTCCCCTGCACTCCAGGCGCTTGTGCGACTGGCATAGTCAGTACCTTGGAACGATTCTGTACGGTTGTGACAAGCATTTACCAACTCTAGATTTTAGCCATGGATGGCTGAGAATACGTCTTCCCCCCCACCCCTACCCCCCTTGGGCAATTTAACAATCTAAAATTCCACTGCAAGCATCCAAATTTAATACAAGTTTCCATTATTAATAACTATAACTTTTAGTTTTTCCTCTCTTACAGGATGAAATTTACCTGTCCACCAAAAAAACTACCAAATCCCAAATTTGTTCACACGTTTGGTGCCAAGAAAATACAGATTGCGGTTAAGATGCTAGAATGAAGCTTGCTATGCCATCAAAGCACAAAGCTGAGCGCAGCAGTGTTACAGCTTGAGACGATACTCATGATTCAGATTATTAACACAAGCGCTTCAAATATACGTATCTGCAAAATTCAACATCTGTTGATGGCCTTTGCTCACACCAAGCCCATCCTTTGAACTGATCTGTACAGGTCATGGGTCAGGCACAGGGACAAAGCCAGTCCCTTAGACCTCCAAAGTCAAAAGGTAGGGGAAGTAGCAACACTGAGTAAAAAAAAAAAAAAAAAAAAAAAAAGAAAAAAAAAGAAAGTAAATGTTTCCTACCTCCAAGCACCCACCCTCCACCTGTCCCGTGCCTTCCCCACACTGCCGCGGTAGCTGGGGCAGAAAACCCTCTGCGGAGCCATGGAAGAAGCGGTGCTGAGATGCGGCTGCAGACAGACAGAAGCTCCCTGGGAACCGCTGCTGTGTGGGCGCCTACCCCAGTGCGCGGGGAGCTGTAAAACTACCGCGACGTGGAAGGATGGGTATGAAATAACAGATTCCTCCTGCTGCTCTGGTGGCTGTCACATTTCACACCATACCTCTCTCCTTTTCACAGGCACTCTGGCTGGATTAAATGGATTAAGAACTGGTTGATAAATATGAATGGAGTTGCAAGTTGATGTGGAAAAAGGTTTTCACTGTTTCTTTCTCTGTGAATGAATCATGAACAGAAATATCTTCGAGTGCATTAGAAATTAATTCCTAGAGACTCCTTTTTTCTCCTCAGGCTAAAAAAATTGAAGAGCCAAATTTTGCAAGAAAAAAAAAAGCATTTAAATTTATCTGAGAATCTCTTGCTTCAAACCCTAACTAAGTGCAACACTCACTATGTAGATTATTCCCATAGAAGAACATAACATTACAATCCATTTAAACCAAAAGGATCTACTTACAGCGAAAAATTTGAGATTTGATAGCATGTCTTTGCTGTATCAAATGACTACATCTCATCAAGTGTCCCCAGCATTGTGCTGCACGCGTTAGGTGGTCTAAATCTGAGATGAATTGATCCTGAGGAATTTGGCTGCAGATTTTTTGAGTTTTCTTAATTTTTAAATTTTTTTTTTTTTTTTTTTTTTTTTTTTTTTTGCAACACCAGGCTGCTGTCCCAAAGTTTGGAAATGCTGGTTTATGTTATCCATAAATTGACAGTAGATCTTACCTATATAGATATGTATATGCACACACATATATATACACACATGTATAAAATTCAGATCTAATTTTAGATTTAAAGCACTTTGCAAATTCATATTTGTTTGGGTCTAACTGTGTGTTTAGGATGGCCACTCACTGTAAATACATTTTGATGTGGAATTTCTGTTTTCTTTACATGGTTAGTATATGTCAATAGAAATAAAAATACCATGGATGTAAGCACAGACTTCTGAAAGTCCCTAGCATATATGAAGGAACTCATACGGAATGAACAAAATCTTGGGAACTTTTGGTCTGATTTTCTAAGAAAATGGGGCTTATCACATTGTCCCATATGTGAATCTGTTCAGCTGTTGGTCTATCACTACCCCCACATCTTTCCCCAATAAGTTTTGAACATGTTACCTACTGTCAGCCTAATCTGTCAAAAGCCTTAAAGATCACAAGAGCGTGAAAATCAGCAGTGGAGTAAAGGAGCCATTTCTGACTGCCGGATACAGCGAACACTTCTCTTTCCCATGCCGTGAATGGCACAGCATGGCTGGCGGGACAAAGGGTAGCAAACACACAGGCAAAGAGAGCTTCAAACGTGATCCAACACTGACCGTCCTTGGAGTGGCAGGGAAAAACAGAGAGGAAGGAGACCTGGAGGTAACCTTGGACGTGACATGTGCACAGGCACACAAAAGGAAAATGCGCACGGAGTATGGGAGAGCAATGAGATCCTCATAGCACAGAGCAGAGGCTTGCAGGAGTTCTGGAGATGTTTGGATAATAAGAATAATAGGGGCCAGTTTCTGAAGATGAGGGAAGACTCCAGGTTTCAGGGGGAGGAATGCAGGGGAGTGCACACAGATCTTCAGAAAACTGGGTTTTTCTATTCCTTGGCTCACAATATTTGTTTCAAAGGTGGCAAGGGGAGAGGCTTCCTCCTTTTTAATACCTCTGAACTCTCTGGTCATAGCAGCTCCAAGCTTCGGTGGCAATGAAGCCTGCTCCAGGATAGTTTAGTCCCAGCTGGAAACCAGCATTTGTGGAAGCCTCACAAGAAATCCTCCTGTGAGATTTCCAATTGATACAGCAGACGTGAAAAGCTGAAACAATTCAGCAATAACTGCAAATTGTCTGACCCGTACAGATGAGCTGGATTCATCTGTGGGATGGCCTTCTACTCCCTCCTCCTCAGAGTGGTGGAGTAAGGTGGTTTCAGCAGCACAGACCACTCGCAGAGTCAAACACCAGCTGCTGGAGGAAGAGGAGTGCCAGTTTATAATCTGGCACTGGGAGGCTGAGCTTCGACAGCGGTGCTTGCAGTGGAGAAAGTCCTGAGCTTGATCAGTATGTGTCTCCTACCAAACCCGCTGGTAATTACCACCTCCCTGCATCAACACAGCTGGAAACGGGGGCAGCTGTGAAGTCTGGAGTAAGGTTAGTTAACATATGGTATCCAGGCTGAATCACCTAACCAGTTCTCTTCTGAGGTTTGCTCAAAATGGGTTTGGCATTAATATTATACCCAGGATCAAACCACAGTAAGGACTAAAGGTATGAGTGGTGAACACGGCCCTCCTGCGGTACATGTTGATAAAACGAAAATACTGGGCAGTGAACGCATACAGAATTGGATCTTGACGAGGGATGCTGTAGAGATGCCTCTCTTCCATATGCTGCCATACAGGAGGGAATTCAAAGTGCGCAGAGCAAGTAAGCTATTTGAAGATTTGGAGTGTGATGCATCACACAGATCAGCACTTCAGTGAAGAGGCCAGCGAAGGAAGAGCGAGTCAGGACGTGGATTTGTAGCGTATCGGACAGTCTGCAATAAGTCCAGCTTGGACACTCAGTGCTCTCTCACATTACTGCAAGAAAGGAGAGCTCACCAAGGCAATTCAAGCGTAGCAGCTAATGCCATAGGAGAGTAGTAAACCCTTATCCTCGCTTTCTTCCCAGTAACAAGTCTGTGTAGTTATATCCTTAATGTGCTTTAGATA
Organism: Balearica regulorum gibbericeps; assembly: GCF_011004875.1. Taxonomy (NCBI): domain Eukaryota; kingdom Metazoa; phylum Chordata; class Aves; order Gruiformes; family Gruidae; genus Balearica; species Balearica regulorum. Next base: position 73,948,159 of record NC_046184.1, read on the forward strand.
GAGTAAGCCACAATGCAATTAGGATGTCCATATGGAGAGTCAGTGCAGCATAGCTAGTACACTGTAAATTCATATCCTCGCTTACTGAGAATTAATTATCTTGCAGACAAGCCATGTGTCAGTGAAATCCGTTTATTACTTTATAGGATATGTGGTCTTCTAGGAAGGCTGGCCCAAAAGAAATGGGGGACTGAAACGATGATTGGCAAAGTAAATATATTGGTAGGAAATGAAGTTTTATGCCAAGTCAGTTGATTTAAAACAATCTGGCTTGGTTTTCAAACACCCCCCCCCAATACTCTAATTTGGGTCAAACAAAGCCAAACTGAAATGCTTTGTTATGGTTTTCTGTAGGAAAAAATAGACTTCTAAACATGAATTGAAATTTTCATGCGGAAATTTTTCAGTGCATGTTTCTTTTGTAGAAATTGCTTCTTCTGTCAAGATAACATTTCTAAAGAAATTTTTCATTTTAAAAAACTTACTTCTCCAAACTTGTATCTGCTATACATTCACGGAAGTCAACAAAGTTGAACCAGATTGAATAATCCTCTCACAAGACATGCTTTGCAGGAATGACATCCTTTTTTCCTCCCTGTAACCAAAATATCACTAGAAGTGAATCTGTGTTGCCATTGCACCTATATAACAAAGACTGTCTTAAGAATTCTTGTGATTTGAAAACTAGGTCAGTTAATTGTCCAAAAAATAATGATAAAAAAGGAACCAGGAATAACTGTTGGAAACAAATCCATATTTTAAATTTCAGTGAGACTGCTCTTGATGTAGTCAGGCTTGGTTATAGCTAATAAACCTTTAAGATGAAGATTGGTTGTGTGTCTCATATCTTCATTCCGTGTGATTTTAGAAAAAAATATGCATGTGTCAGGGCACCTCGTTGTTCCTCTGATGATTTATCATATCTTTGTGGGATGGTTTTGTTTCCCACTATGAAATGCAAATTTAGCTTGCAGTGCTCCTGCTGTCGGTATAAAGGTTAAAAAGATATATAGATATACATTTAATGCTATTCTTGCTACTTTTAGGACTGGCTTTGAATGATGATTCTAGCACAATAAAGATTTTTCACTGTCTACATTTTCTGATTTTAGTTCGGTTCTTCTTAATTACCTTTTCTGATACTTTGCAGTTCGGATTATATAAGCACAGCCCAGCTGCTGACAGATCAACTCACAGCGTACAATCGGTGCCAAGAAACTGAGGTTTACTGTCACGAACATTTGGGCGTTGCTTTAAGGTGTCTTGAAGAGAAGACTGCAAATACACTACCCTCAGGAATAATAATATTCCTGTATGTATTCATGGTTGTGGGCTCTGTTGACTTCAAAGGGTTTATAATCCTTGTGTGAGTAATCAGCTGAACAGTTGAAAGTGCCTCAAGCGTTTGGTGCCTCAGCAAAACTCCCATGTAATGGGAAAGGTGGCTTTGCTCCTTCGAGCCTCTCCCACTACTCAAGCTTCACCCATGCAGGTCACTGAAGCGAAGCACCGTCCCCAGAGTCTGTGTAAAGATAGGACTGCGCATCTACTTAAGGTTCATCTCAGCTCTTAAGCAGCTGGACATTAAATACACATATGACTTTAACTAAGCTTGTAGGCTTAGCCATTTTCACTGATGGTGTTTCCCAAATGCTAACCCTTTGCTTTGCTGAAGTGGAGCCCAACTCATAATAAAATGTGCAGCTCTCCCTGGTGTTCATTATATTTTCTCATGCAAGGGATGGAACAGGTAGTAGTGCTGACATTTCTATCATCAATGCTAAGAGATCACTGAGATCAGAGGGTCACACCATAATTGTTACCAAAAGTGGAAATGAAATTCTGAGTATTGAAAATCTAGATAAAAAAGATGTTTCTATATTTTATACAGCCATCCTGTGGACCAACCTGAGCACAGATTCTTTGTGTATCTGCTGGTTATATGTTCAATTTGTTTCCGTTCTTTTCCTTACAGGCTCCATGCCAATGAACAGGGATTTCTTTTTTTGGTTGGTTTCCATTACTCCAGAGTGGGTTTCACACCAGTCTTGCTCTTTGCCTTCTCAACAGATAAAGGCAAAAACTGCCTACCACTTTCTTTCTCTTACAAGATGTCTACTGGTAGCTAGCATTAATTATAAATCTGTTCTTTTAGGTCTTTTTTTCCTTCTGAGTCATTTTAACACTTAACAACTTCAAGTGCTGGTTCTCCCAAAAATCTTGGGAATATGGATAAAATTTCTGTTCTTCTAAACCTCAGTCTTTTGCTTTGTAACTTGTTATTAAAATAGTATACACCACAACATAAGCTAGGAGGGAAAGTATGTTTTCTGAGAGTGGCTTGACTCGCTACTATCTGGGTCTGGCATTAAAAGTGCTGAACATGAATAAAAAATCTTGTCCTAGCTTGCTATGATGCCTACGACAGTCACTTTAGCTAGCATTTTCAAATTCAGAGGCCTAAAATTATGCATCTACTGGCATAATTAATATCAAAGGAAATCCAGCCCCAAGCCTTATGTTCAGCAGTTCTTAAGACCTGCACCTACCAGCAGCATGTTTGGCCCAGCCCTAAGTGAAGGTCTCAGCCCTACCTGAAGGTCTCAGCCCACCTGCACTAGGATGCAACTAGGATGCAATTAGCATTGCATTCAGATGCAATCAAGCAAACTTCTCATCTGAAAAGAAGTAGATAGGATGGAAGATAACATTAAAGCTACCTACCGGCTGATTCCAGCAGCTGGAGCCACGTTCCTCTGACAAGAGTTTAGGCTATGCTCTTTGACTTTGGGCTGGAGCAGAGAGGAGGAGGGAAAATACTCCCACAGTCGGGCATTAATCTCAGCTGGGGAGCAGATAGAGGCAGCCAAGTGCAATATATTGGCCACAAGAATTTCCCCGTGATGCTGCTGGTGCTCTTCTAGGAAGGCCAGGCCACCTCTCTGGGGGTTTCCAAGCAGAGACAGTCCTTTGGGAGGCAATCAGAGCAGTTTGGGTGGTCAGAAAATTCAGGTTCTCATTTGGACAGAAGCCTGGTCCTAATTAACAGTGCAAATATAGCCTGAGTTACTTTTCAGCATCGTTCTGTTTGATGCAGGGCTTCAGTCCCTGACTTCCTCCTAGACTTGCCATATTGCTTGAAATCAGGGTTTCCTGAGTGAAAATGTAGTGTACTGAGGCTGTTTTTTTAGCTTGTGTGGCAAAGACATGCTGCAGAATGAAATCTAGAGTCCACGAGAACTGCAAAAAACCACTCATCTTTTAAAATGATCATTTAGCCATCATTTCTTAAAGTTTAAGCTCAGATAAGACAAATATATCCATGTAATTTGCATGCCGGCAGAGTTTTGCCTCCAGTGAAACCAGGTCAGCGGGAACAGCTTAAATGGAGGGGAGTTTGCATGTCTAATGCAAAGAACCACGTTCGTTGCTTTTTCTCATGGCATTGTAAATATTTTTTCAGAGAATAAACTTGTGTATTCATTAGCACCACGGCCCCTTCTACACGGGGTGCTCCTTGGAAAAGTACCATGCAAGCACGACTATTAATTCAGATCAATATGTGACTCTGACGGAGAACGTGAAGCATACCTAACCCAGCTAACTATGCCCCTGATAAATGTCGTGAGAGCAGTGTGTCACCCGTGCCTTGCCTTTCTTTATTTCCATTATCCATCAGGACAGGCCATGAGGGAATGCCTGGGAACTGTGTCGTTCCCTGCAATAAGCCACAATGCTAATGAGGCATAACAAATTGAGGAAGTATCATGTATAATCCTGATCCCTCATTGACACTATTACCAGTATAGATTTCAATTCACCATTTGTTACATGCTTAATACAGACAAAGTGGGAGGGTGTAGAAGAATTACTCCTTCAGTCATTGCATTTTTTAAACAGTTGTCATCGTCCAAGACAAAACTCTCTGGTAATACCCTCTGTTTTTGCTACTGCTGTTTCTCAGCAGGATTTGCTGCTTGTTCTTGTAGGGGGTCAGCCAGACTTTGTCTTTCTCACAGTTTCAGTTTCCTACTGGGATTAAGGGTCTAGCATATTTCTGCAACAAATCAACTGAACCCAAGATAAACAAACCTACTGAACAACATGGCTCTGGTACGCGCCTGCATTTTTGGAGTCAGCTGCAAAGTTTGGTTTTTTGTAAGGTGTTCCAGAGGGAAACCGAGGCAAATGTATGTTTTTAGTGACTTCCCATCAAAATGATGGCATATTTTGTAGTTTGTTGGGGGGTTTTTTTAGGATCTGAACTGTTTCTTCATATGTGTTGTTTTTAGTCAAGTGCTCTGTGATTCTTCCCAGAAATGGTATTTTGCATTACTTCAGAGAATCCCAGGGTGCCCTGCAGACAATGAATAATGCTTCACTGCATACTTATGACAGAAAACAGTAAGGATTTATCTGCAGATTGAAAAAACCCACATATTGGGCCACGCTGTTGGTTTTCATGCCTCCCTCTTTTTACCCTAGCAGCTCAGCGACGGGTCCTTCTGCCCTATGGAGAGACTCCCCACAGGTTGCTCTTCCCTTACAACCTTGCTTGCAGGTCCTACTGACAGCAGACTCAGGAAGGTGCTCCACCCCCGCACCGTGGCCAAAGGGACGGGGACAAGAACCAGGTTTTCTTACAGGTGGTAAGCAGATGCTCAGCCTGCCCGCTGCGAGGGAGCTGCCCTCCCTGGTCAGCGTGTCCCCGGGTGGCCCTGTCTTCTCCACACCGCGGGGCTGTTGTCACCCTGGGCTCTTGCCATCGCTTGCTTTTCCCACGGGTTCTTGTTTCCTCCTTTTTGGGGACTCTTCTGCCTCTTATCACCCAGGTGGAGGGAACTAGGGGCGCAGGCTGATGGCTCACCCGAGCAAACAATACCCCTTGATCAGTGTTACTCAAGTCTGAGGGACACTGGCTGCCAGGAAACCTACTTCTGCCCCACAAATACCATATAGTAACCAAACCCAAGTGCAACAATGTACGCTGCTCTCAAAGCCGTACTTCATTGACAGTAGAATAACCTGCAAACCGATGCCCCCCAACCAAAAGATTAATCTCTGGTTTAGACTTGATTAAAAAAGGCATTCACACCAGTGCAACACTGATACTCATCTGGATCAGAGTTTGGCACCTATACACATTTTAAGCGACACATTTTCACTGCTTCTTAATCAATAAATAAAGAACTTTTCGAAGTGGAGTAGAAATTTTTCCATAGTAGTGAATGCATTTTAAATGGGGAAGAGGGTGAGACTTTCACAGAGATATGACAAAATAGAATGCTGATAACAGAAATAAGGTATTTGACAATGAGTTATAAAGTTATTATTACCGCTTGATTAGGAAGATTTTTATTAGTCACCTCTGATTGCTCCTCATACATAGCGAGTCCATCTAATACCTCTATAACGGTGGCCACTACATGAGTATGGTGATGGTCATAGTAAATGTGCTATGTCAGAGAAAGAGCATTTGAATCTCTTTATAAAACCAGACCTGATTAGGAATTGTACTCCAGATGTGCTTGTGTTAAACTGTGTGTAACTTTCAGGCCATCTATTCGTTGTGCTGAGTGCTTGCAGCTTTGGGGTGAAGAATTAGTTCCTGTTCCATTCAGTATTTTATTTTCTGGACAAATGCACAGGTTTGAGAGAAAAGGTATTAACTTTGGCTCTGATATGACTATTTCCATAGAAATGTACTGCATTTGAAAGATCTTTGATTTAAGTTCTTGATATGCTTTCAAATGATCGAGTGTCACAAAAAGTGGTAACTTTTGATCTCATTAATGAGCTAACTGAACGATAGTTTAAATGTAGCATAGCATTTTCATGATTTAAATTTTTATCAGGCTGTTTTAAATTGAAAGGCTGATTAATTTTAATAGGATTTCTATCATAAATGGGAAAACTGTCCAAATTTTGTAACCAATACATTTTTCACTTGAAACACTCTAAAGTAAAAAGCTGCTTAATCAGGTGACTCAAGCCAACATAGGGCAGGGCTACACTATTAGCTGCTGTCTCATCCATAGGTCTCCCTCAAATTAATTTCCAAGCGTTTCTGGACAACCAGAGATGTTCAGCATAAAATGGCAGTTCTCTGGGTAAATTCACACCACTTTATTAGTCATAGTAGCTATAAATTACAGCTAATTTGAAGTCCTGTTTGAAAAACTCTGTTATAAAATCTGTCAGACATTAAAAAAAAAAAAAGGAGAAAAGGTCCTGGTAATACTGAATACTGATAATACTGAATTTAATCAAACATGTCTCCTGCTGCAGCGGTAGAAAGACAACTGCTCATTTGACCCAAATTTATGACTCGGCTGACAGCTTTGGGCAGCTGGCTGTAGAGACCTGAATAATCTGCAGAGATTTTAGACCTGATTTCTCACTTACAAAAAGATGGGTTTCTAGCCTCCTGACTGTGTAAGGGTGTCCTCAGGTAAATATAATTTTGACTCAAGAAATTTAAAGGATCGAAGTAAAAATTCAAATCTAACTGCTGGATTTGTAGCACAAATGATTCTTTGGAAGACAATTAAATACTGCATATCACATTATTTTCCACTAAACAACTGGAAATTATTTACTTATTGGTGATTCTTGCTTCTTTTCTTGCTTCTCCCCCTCCCCACTCCTACCCCCTTATTTCAGTGTTTTCTTTTATCCTGAAAAATAACTGAAAATTCACTCTGTTTAGTATGATTCAATAATCATGTACCTACCTGAAGTACAAGGACATTTTCTAAACAGAAAAGAATGGTTTGTGTGTTATGTTGTGTCCTGCATTCAGATAACGATAGAAAATTAATAACAAAACATGAAAGGAAGGTAATAGATAGCTAATATGTTTTGTTTTGTAAGATATGAAGTTGATTAGCTTTTTAAAATTATTTTTATTACTGACATCCTGTAGCAATAAATGATCAAATCTATTACACATAATTAACTATCATTTATTATTGTACCCACTGTTTGTAATTCAACAGATAATTTCCTATTCATTACACACTATGTTAGACATTCAGCAAGCCCTAAATCTGCATAGCAGTGTCAGTATGTTAATACAGTTACACCATGAAGGTAAGCTAAGTAGACTGGAAACCAAAAAACCCTAAGATTCTTCAATTTGTGGTTGAGTTTACGTTACACTCAAAATCAAGCCACCTAAATCGTGTGCCTCGGTTTCCTCATCTGTGTTCTGGTAGTAACAAAGCCTGCCTTTCTGAAGTGTTTTGATAGTCTTGGATGAAAGGCTCTAAGTACAAAGTATTATCTGTTATAGCTGTGGCTTTGCTAAATCTTTGCTAGTTAATAATGCAGTGTGAGTTGCTGAAAATTGAGAAAATTTGCTTGCAAATAACAAAGGATGTCTGCTTCAGCAGCCTTACCTCTCCTCATCTCCTTTTTTTGTCATTGTAATGGTAGCTATGAATATGCATCTTTGTTGCATTAGAGCAAGAGGCAATTATTTACCCTTTCTGAAAAAGCAACAGATTATACTTCAAAGTTAACTGAAGATGGCATATTTTTTTCCTTTGCGTTCTTCTTTTTTGAAATTAGTTTGGGCAAACTGTGAGATTGAACAGAAACTCACAAGGTCTGTGGACATGAAATTCAATGGGGGAGCAATACAAATAAAACCAGAGAAGCCAGAAGTTCTCTCCCAGAAACTGGAGCTTCACATTGATGTTCCAACATTTTAGCTATTTGAAACATGGATTTCTACAGCAAAGTCAAAGCAAAGGATAATCAAAATGGTAAAGAGAAGAGCAAATCACTAAAGCCTACAAAGTACAGAGATACGCTAGTTGAAAGCTAGTGCAATGTCAAAAATAATTTCTAAGCAGTGGTGTGGCACATACAGAATCACATTGGGGGTCTGGAATGGACCTCCCGAGGTCATCTGCTCCAACCCCCCCTGCTCAAGCAGGGCCACCAAAAGCCAGTTGCCCAGGACCGTGTCCATATGGGTTTTGAATGTGTCTAAGGATGGAGGCCTCATGACCTCTCTGGACAAACTGTTCCTGTGCTCAGTTACCCACACAGTAAAAAGGAGTTTCCTGATGTTCAGACAGAACTTCTTGTGCATCTCAGAATTCATAGATTTGTTAAATCCAGTTTCCAACTGAATGTTAACACCTCATTACTGGATTTTCCCTCTCTCAATTTTATTTAAATGTAAAGATCCTCTGTGACAACAGGTATCTAATTTCTTTGCAGCTACTAGCAACTTGAGTACTAATTTGATGACATAATGGGGAAACGGATTGCCCATTATTTAACCAGAAATAGTTTCCATATTGCAGCATCTTCATTCAGGTAAAGCTTCCAGTAGTGATGCAGCTGTCAGCGTTCACTTACCCCTCAGACTGTACCCAGCTGAAATCTTTTTCCTGGTTTGCAAGAGAAAGGGGGGGTCCTGCCTACGTATATCTGATTTCTTGGCTGGGAGAAGACCGATGACATATTCTTTACAAAGATTTTTGCAGTTTCGTAGAGGGGCAGGGAATTAAGCTTGCACACGACCCTCATACGTAAATGGGGCAGGTGCTGGGTGACTCAGGACAGCTGGTCCTAGCCAGGTGAAAGACTTTTTGGGTTATTTCTCCATGCAAACCAAGAAAAAAACAGCTTTTAAATATTCAGAAGATGTGGCTTGCCCCTTGGTCTGTCTGCTCACCATTGTGGTTTTCATGGTGCCCAGCGCTCAAGTACTTAGCACTTCAAAAAAAGAAACCCATGACGTCGCAGCCCAAACGTGCAATACCTGCGGGGAACAAGTATTGTCTCCAGGCTGTGAGACAATTTTCTTCTACTCTGAAACACAAAGCGTGATTACCCTTGCTCTGCTTCGGTGCTCTAAATTTGGCAGGACTCCTGTAAAAGTGAGGCATTCTTTATCTTTTCTGGAGTCTTAAAAGCAGATTTATGCCATGCGAAGAGTTAGCTGCACAACTGGCATTAACATTAATGAGAGATTTGGGTATAACTTCTGTGCAGCAGGTAGAAAATGTTTCTCTTGTTTCAACTTTTTACTTAAAGTATGTTTCTATATTATTTGGCTAAGGGAAGTATGTACTATGAGTCTATCACAAATATCTGAAGGCAGCGCAACATATGTAGCTAAGTTAAGGTTGACAAATATTTTTGACCTGTTTTTAATCCATACTGGGACCAATTCACACCAATACATCAAGGGAAAGGGGTTGAAAGTGCGTGCAGAGACCTTTACAGTCTATGCTTACATTGACAATTCTCCTGCTCTTCTCATATTCTCAGAATTATGTATATCAAAACACTTTGAAATCTTTCTCTTTCTTTTTTTTTTTTTTTTTTTTGTCAGCACTTTCATAACATGGCTTTTTAAATAGCTGGCCAGCTTCAGCCCAGGCTTTCCTTTAAGTCTTTAAAAAAAAAAAAAAAAGAGGCTGGCACAAGAATGTGAATGATTTAAAAATGAGATGCTTTCATCTCTTGGAACATTTCAAATGTGCTGAAAAATAGATTGCAATACTAAAAAAACCAAGATTTCAAAATATTTAAAATAAGTTCATTTTCTTTGTGCTTGAATCACTCTGCAAAACTTGTCGAGACCTACAACTCTTTCAAGTATTTCATTGCAATTTCTTGCTTATATAATTTCAAGAGAAATCCCATTTTAACTTCAAGTGTGTTGACTAAACATTTATTGATATCTCTTAACAGAAAAAACTAGAGCAGGTAGCAAGTAGAATAAAAATATCTGCAAACATTTCAGTCTGCTTTTCTTCTTAAATTATGAAATTTTCACCAAAAGCATGTCAAAATGTCCCATTCAACATGACTGTCCAGCTCTGCTTGTATTTTAAAGAATAAGCTCAACGATGCAATACTGAGATTTGGAACTTTCTTTCTCTTCTTTTAATCTCCATTTTCTGAGTTTTCCTGTTCTCACATAAAGATTGCAGCATTAGTCATTCTCTTCATGGTACTGCTTTTTCCTTGGAAGCTGCATCTTTTATTTTTAATTATTTTTTTCCATATATATATATATATATATGGAAAGGTACCACTTTGGGATGGTACCTGCCTTTTCCCGAGCCTTCAAAAGTAACATAAATTAGTGAAGAGGGTTCCTGCAAGGGGATGGTTAATCACCACAGCAGACGGGTATTTGGAAAATCAAGATTTTTGGTGGCTTCAGTTCAGACTTTGCTCTTACTAATGGAGCGGGTTTGGCATGTTTTGAGTTTTCTTTGTATCCTTAAAGGTGAGGCGGGGATGGGCTCCTGAGGTACAGTACAACAAATGGTGGGCACTTAGGAGATCAGAGACATGATAGCTTGAGTAAAGGACTGATGACATTTTGCCAGATTGATTTTAATACCTGGCACATCTGTGGCATCACCAAACAGCCTATGATTTAGCTAAAACATCATAAAGATATTCAGTGTCATAAAAGTAACATTTTATTTAACCTTCCTGTAACAACTTTAAGAACAGTAATCTGTTAGAGTAGGCTGTGTGTCTGGCACATGATAGTGGATGAGAATGAGTAATCAAATCTTAAATATGTATTTGTAGCAATATTGCCTCAAAGTTTTTGCAAATATTGCTTAAAAGTGTGTGATAGGAAGAAATATAAAGAGCTAGAGCAAGCAAAATAAAATTTCATTGTCCTTAACTGGGAGATGAAAGACTAGATTTTCCCAGCACATCAACAGGATTTTATTTGTTGCTTCACGTCCCTGTACGCTGATCCCACGGTGGCTTTGCCCCCCTCCCCTGCCACAAGCAATGGAGATAAATGATATATCTCCACAAAGAAAAACATTCTAAGCTGATTCCTGAACTCTCAATATTCTTCCTTCACGACTCCAATTATGGACCTCGGTCCAGCATCCGGCATACTTTGTGCCTGAGAGCAGCGGCCAGGCGAAGGCGCATGGCACATCTTGATGCTTTAAAAGGGCAGGCTGTGGCATCGGGGCTTGGGAGCCTCGCTGCCAGCCGTTCCCACCCGAGCTGCCTCCGAAAGGGAAGAGGCATTTCGCAAGCCTTGCCAGGCCTCGCTGGGATATGTGCCATGTCCCGCTCGCTCGGCTTTAGACCCAGCTCATCCGGAGAGGCTCGTGCTAATGGCGTGAGGGCAAACGCAAGCAAAACCAAAGCCCCAGCACCTCAAATCTAAGGAAAATCTGATTCCACAGTAATTAGCATGTAGGTTTAAATAGGCATCTTATTGTATTTTAATTTATTTTTATTTATTTTTCCCAATTGTTTGTGGTTTTCTATGTCTTTCATCTGTATTTGAGATCTTTTTCTGCAAAGTAAGGAGGAGCAAATGATATTTATGCCTCACTTCTGTAAGTACAGAAGCCCTGAGAAACCTCAGGAGAGGACTTTTTATCCTGCTGAAATCCACACTGCTCTGTGGGATCTCTACATTAACTTGCAGCTTTCCTAAACTTCCTCCTGGGCTCTGTATCGCCCAGATATTTCTCAGTGCTGTTTACTGCAGTTAAAACTCAGACATGTTCTCCTCGGCTTCATCCCTACATGTCGCTCAAAGCAGAGTATACCTTTCATGGGTGAAAGTCTCTGTGCTGGGCATGCACTGGCCAGCCAGTCCTCAGATACGCTGGTGGCTAGGGTGGCTGCTGAAGTTGCATTCACCAATCTGCATTCCATTTATATATTAGAAGAAGGAAGCACAAGCCAAAAAATAGCAAAATATGTGTATAAAGTAGCGGTGTGCTTTGGTGGAACTCATGATGAGAACTGTGTGACTTCTGACATTTTTATTTTTGTTGCTTTAACCACAGTGTTCCTGTTCTTGTTTTTATTTATTTCCAAATAGAAGGAGACTAAGTCCTCAGTTTGTTACTGACAGACATGCCGGTCACACAGACCTTTAATTCTTGCAGCCACTGGGCACACTACACAGGGACCTATGCAGTGAATGCCAAGTAAATGTACACATAGATATATGTAAGAAATACCTCTATGTGTTTTAAACATCTTTCTGAAAGTGCCATATCTTTGCTCACGTAGAGCAGAAATGAGCGGAGGCACTACGCCTCCATCAGTCCAGTTCCACGCTAATACCACACAACAGATACTGCTGCTTAGCACAGCCTGCTCCTCCCTGAAGCAGCCATCCGTACCCATCTGTGCTTACAATAATAATCAGTGTGTCATTCAGGCAAGGACTGACAGTTCAGGAGAGAAGATAACCATCTTTTTCCATACCTCTCGGTTTCTCTCACAAGTAACATTTGTTAACCTGATCGTAGCACAGGCATCCACTGCGCTCCTTCTTCCTTCTCTTGTGCTCACCTTTCCAAGCATATTTTAGTGTGTCTTGTCTTAAAGAAATATAAAATGATCATATGAAATACTGCCAGAGTCTGTTACCGTGCTGAACTTTGGCAACCATGTAAGAGTATGTTGGTGTTTACCGTCCTCCTAACAAAGCAGTTGGTCTCACCACATAATCCCATCCCAACTTGCAAGAAAATCAGCAGGCTGGGACTGACAACGTGTGCAAGGCGATGGACAGTGAACATAATCACTGCATGTGTCAGAGGAGGGGTTCCAGGAGAGACAGTGAATTATCACCAAGGCATTGGTGAGGCTCCATCAGGAACACAGAACCCATCTTTTGGCCATCAAAGTCTGCAAAGATGAACTAAAGTACAAGCAAAGAAAGACTGCCAGGAAGATGTGGGAAATGAAGAGCGTATCATATGAACAGAGTCTAAGATCTTAATTCTTTTTGCATTGCAAAATAATTCTGTGAGGGTGATGACTCCTTTCTGCCTACATCTGAGGATAAACACTAGGAGGGAGAAGAGCTCATTAAGTAAATGATAAAACTGATACAGTAAAAAGTTGCTATAGTCTGGCCTGAATAATTTTGGGCTGAAAATGAGAAAAGATTATTAACTCTCAGAGTAGTGAGAGTCTGGGTGCGTTTTTGAAGCCATTTATGGAAAGTGATTGCCTGTTCTTCCAGAGAAGCCAGTTCATTGAGTCTGAAGATCCTCAGCCTCTGTTCCTCTGCTACTTACATGCTTTATACTAATGGTGAGAGAACTAAGATGAAAAAAAATAAGTAAAGGTAAAAACACTGGTTTTTTAATGTGTAAATATGCCTCTTTCTCCATTCTCAGATTCATAAAGCCAAGGCAAAATGACTTCATGATTTTGAAGGGAGAAAGGAGCAATAAGATCACCTGTCTGTACCATGTTTTCATCTGGTTACTCTTGTATGGTACTCAATAACATGTGCTTAGCTAAAGCATGTTATCTGCTTGTTACCTGGGGTGAAGACAGGGGACCTGCTCTTGCACCAGTCTCACACCGATTGGCTTGCATGAGGTTGTTCTTATCTTGTCCGGCCTTTTTCAGCACTTTGGATTAGGTCTCCAGAGGTCTAAGAATCACTGATGGAACTGCCATACAAATGTAACCCATTCTTCAAGGCGATGACTGGATTTCTCAATGACATAAAACCATACATAACGTGAAACACGATGTTTTGTGTGCTTGAAATAAGAGCCAAATTGTTTATGGCTGTACAAGGCTGGCCTATGTGACTATCTCTGCTGAGGAGCCAATAAAGGTCAGTGATGAAGAAAATGTGCTGGTGGTTACAGCAAAGGCTGGTATTCCTGTTTCTCTCCTAGGTTCTGCACGGACTCAGTATGGTGCCCTCTAGCACGCAAAGTTACTGTCCAGGTACATTCCTCTTCACATCTGTAAAATGGATTTGTAGTTATCAGCCTTACATTCTGTTTCAAAGAAACAAAAGCCATTAATACCTGTGAAGGAATTTGCACTACAGCAGTGCAATGCAATACTGTGCTTACACAAAAAGTGATACATGCACTTGTGATAACAAGGAAGAAACCCCATAATGGGCTAGGTTTTTATTTTCATTAGAAGAAATCCAAAAGAACAATAGTGAATTAAGCCACTTTTAAAATTTACTATTAACTTACTAATTTAACTAAGACTAGAATTTGCCCCAGTGTCAGAATCTAGAATATTAATAAATAATGACATAAATAGCAACCACAGAATTAAGCAATTAATGAGTTCTTTTTACCACATGAAAGGCCCTGATAGAGACCCTTTAGCTCTTGCTAATGAGAAAACCAGACAGTTTCTCCCACAGGCAGTCTGTCAGCTTTCTTCAGGCATTTCATGAATTTTGGTCAGAGCACCCATGATATGCAGTAGGTGTGCAGGATGGCAGATACTCTCCTCAGTGCAGAAGAACGCCTAGAGCCAGACTGAGGTTAGCCACCAGTCCAAAACTTTGCTTCATCGTTTATCAAACTTAGGTAAAAAGGGCAGTCTCGCTGTGTGTTTAGAAACATAATTATTTGGTCCTTTAAGTTGTTTTATACGATCTTTTCTTTCATTTCCACATTAATCCACTTTATGAGAACAGACGTGAGCAGAAGAAAGCCAATTATTTGACAATTTAAAAGGTGGGGGGAAGTTAAAACAGTCGCTAAACAATAATGAAACTAATGTTGAATGGCAGGCAATTAATATTTATAACGTGCAGCAATATTAACAGCAGAATTAACTTATTTTTGTACGTCTGACAGCTCTCTGGTTGATTAAGAATTGCATGATGATATTTTGCATATTTCCCATGCAAATACAGTATTATTTGCAGAATTATTTTTATCCTTAATTGAGGTTTTGTTTTGAAATCACTGTTTTCTGCTGTACTAAAGCTCTGTAAGTGATCTTATTATGGATTTGATTTCCTTCTGTCACCTTACTGTGCAAATCTGCATTTTATATGCTATATATTGGTAGGGTCCTGTGAGGCATAGCGTAGACCTCAAAAGTATAGGAACTTCTGCTCAGAGATTGGTGGGAAAACTTCCTGTAACTGTAGCCACAAATAGCAGGAACAGTAGTAACATGACAGTGCTCCTGAGCTCCATCAACAGTGGAAATCTTGTTTGTATTATGACACTTCAGAAATACAAAAGAAAGGTGGTTTTTACCTCATATAAGCACAGTACTGCCCCTTCCACTTTTACAATGCTGATTTAGGGAATAGTTTTGGTGAAACCAGCCAGGACCCCTTGACTATGTGCAGGGAATTATTCAGTTATTACTATTTTGTAACAATACTTTGATCTTTCGCAATGCACGTCTTGTCTATTTTTATCTGACAGTAGCTAGCATTTTCAAAAGCATCTGCCTGATTCCCATTGCTGTTAAAGTTCCCAAGTTATTTGGATGAAAATTTACTTATCATGTATGCCTCAAAATGCAAATAACTTTGTCCTGGTTTAGGCAGCGATAGAGTTAATTTTCTTCCTAGTAGCAGGTATAGTGCTGTGTTTTGGATTTAGGATGAGAATAATGTTGATAACACACTGATATTTTGGTTGTTGCTAGGCCATGTTCACACCAAGTGAAGGACACTTCAACTTCTCATGCTGGCCTGCCAATGAGCAGGCGGGGGGTGCACAAGAAGCTGGGAGGGGATACAGCCAGGGCAGCTGACCCCAACTGGCTGAAGGGATATTCCATACCATATGATGTCATGCTCAGTATATAACTGGGGGGAAGCTGGCTGGGGATTTGGATCACAGTTCGGGAACTAGATGGGCATGGAGGTGGTGAGCAATTGTGTTGTGCATCACTTGGTTTGTATATTTTTTTATCAGTAGTAGTAGTATTAGTAGTAGTAGTAGTAGTAGTATCTTCTTTCCCTGTCATATTAAACTGTCTTTATCTCAACTGACAAGTTTTACCTTTTTTTTTCCTTTTCGATTCTCTCCCCCGTCCCACTGAGGGAGGCAAGTGAGCGAACGGCTGTGAGGTGGTTTTAGCTGCTGGACGGGTTAAACCACGACAGCCTGTCTAGTCAGATTTATGGATAGGAGCAGTCCAGGAGATGCCAAACTTCCACTGAAAATCATGGGAACTGGTGTTCAGCCTAGTTTCCATTAGACATCTATTGCATCTTTACACAGCTAAGAACTCTTCTAAACCTGGGTTTAAGCAGCTTTGTAAAAAGATGAAGGAAAGGAAAATGCAGTAAGGGCTTGGAGCACTCACTTTAGCTCCTCATAATTTGTGATGTGGTGTGTTGTGAGCATCCCACAACACAATAGGGTCCCCAGTAAAATGCATGCAAAACCAGTAGCTTGCCACACACAATATGATGAATGTTTGGCAATACAGCTTGATGCTGTAAGGATGGGGTGGCCAAGTACAAACAGCCTTTCTGCACCACTGTCTATCAGTAAAATTTTGCACATTTCATTTCCTACAGGGAATAATTTTCATCACTTTTTGGTCAGACTTACTTGACCTACTTCTGATTTCAGTTTTAAAACCATGTAGGGATTTGCCTGAGTTAGGACAATGGTGGCCAAAGCCTAAATGAAATGTGGCTGCAACGGCAAGACCAACTAAGGAAAAATAGCTTTGTCTATCCAAAATATAATTTCAGAGGAGGGGTGGAAGCCTCCATGACAAATTTCCCTGGCAAAGGCACTAGGCAATAGACAGGTTCAATCCTGTACTGATTCAGTATGATAATACAACAAAGTTTTCTTTCTCCCATGCTAGCAATTCTGTGCTAAAGCTCTGCACTGGGACATGTTTCTCTGCACTGCTCTAAGAAAGAAGAAAGGATGAAAGTGGAGGGAGACAGACTGAACAGAGAAGGAAGGGTTTTGCTGGTGTTTTTAACTCTTTTCCACTCTCATTATGATTTTTCCACTTACAGTCCTGCCCTGTTTCCTTCAACAAGAAGGAAACAAAGGATGAATGTGGCAGTAAGAATTTATCTCCTTCTCCAATTCCTTCCTTTCCTCCTTGGATGACATTCAGATGCCAGGGCGTGAAGGAAAAAAAAAAGAAAAAAGCATATTCCAGTTGCCAGTTTTTCATCCACTCCAGAGACAGCCAGGATGACAAGTTTTGGATCTACATCTGTATCTTCATGCTCTTTGCCATTTCTTTTCTTCTGAGTCATTTACATTATTTTAGATACTGTAAAAATGTTACCTATCAAGTTATTCAGAACATTCTATTAAAGAATAATGATCAGATTTTTCTATAAATCACAGAAAAAGAGCTCTAAGAGAGAAAAAAGAAAATGTCTCAGCTTACCCTAGCAGACAAGTGTAAACTCAAAAGAGCTGAATTCACGCCCTGCTATGTCAGAAACTTTGTTTATGACATTGGACAGATCATAGCCTCTTTCCATCTCTGCTCCCAGACTGCAGGATAGGAATATTATGGACATTTTCCTTCTTGACTGCAGTGGGCTGGGTTAAGGGAAACCTTATGAGCCTTATGAGATGTCATAAACGCTTTCTGCAGAACAAAAAGAACAACATGAAAAAAACGTACTCAAAATTGTGAAGCAATCGGAGACTACTGTAATGACAATATATAAGTACCAAATTAAATAACCAGTCCAGGCTGTAGCAGTCTTGGCCGTAAAGTCTATTAAAACACATCTGAAAATACAATATGCACATTCTTTGCTTGGACTGAGTGTAATGCTACCCTATGCTAACAATATGGATGAGGTGGCTTGCTTGTATGTATATCCACATGTAAGTGAATGGCTTAAGTGAACAGCTCCCCTGTACCTAATAGCTTAAATTTTCTCAATATAAAAATACATTTTAAAAATTATTTTATTCTGACAGTTGTGCAGACTCCTTTTCCCTACAGACAAAAAAGTTAAGCTGAACAATAGTAAAAAAATCTGGAGGTCAAATTCTGCTTTCAGCAATACCTGGGACACTTTAGACAGTATTTTCAAAGGAGACAAGAGACCGGGCTGTCCACAAACACAGTAGGAGGACGCAGCTGGTTACAAGACTCACCTTTCTTCTTTTTTCCCAGAATCAACAAACCAGCTACAGCAGGAGTCGTTTTGCGGCTGCTGTGCAGGCCAGGCAGCAGGCAGGAGCACACCTTCCCAGCCCACAACCTGGACCCCTGCGCAGGAGTCAGGCATGCGCGCTGGGCCAGGGGAGGCCGTCTTAACACGGTGAAGGAGGAGGAAGGGTTCTCTCTCTTCGACAGCTAGACTGGGTAAGGGGGAGAAGGCGGGGCAGCTGCCTACAGCTCCTTGCCTGTAGGTTTGAGGGACTCGCATCTCAACAGGCAGAGAGTGAGCTCTGACTACCAGGCTAAAGAATATTTGGGAGTGAGAAAGACTCAGCAGCTTCATCTTGCTGGAGTTGACATACTGTTCCCTGTAATTGAAATCCATTGGGTCACATAGTAAGTGAGGGAAGGAAAGATTTCAAATCTCCAGACAATCAGACAGGAGCTTCTGGATTGCAGTCCCTACTCCAATGACTGTATAAGCATTTTTCCAATAATATTTTATCTAATATTGAATAAAGTAAAGAACTATTCCTGGCAGCAGAACTTGTTCCTTCCAGTCAAACATCTTAACCTTTAGGTTATATTCTCATATATACTCTTATTCTCTTTGATAGATATATAAAAATATATGTATAGTACAACGCTTATTGAGACGCAATCTCTGGTTCCCAGTTATTTTTATTTTTATTATTCCCTCACTAGCTTTAAACTGCCCACAAATGTGCCTCTGATAACAAGGCAGGACCTCTCCTCAGAAGCGGGAGCCATGGGCTCAAATCCCTTAAGAGTAAGAATAAAAATGAAAATAAGTTTCCCACACCATGACTGAGTGCTCTAGCTCCTGACCTGGGGAGTGGAAGTAGGAAAGGGGAAGACATCTCCTTCACTGGCATTTGATGAAAGAGCCACCTCCACGGCTGTGCCCTGCACCCAGCTCGCCTCTCCGGCTGCTTGCTGGGAACACCTGCCTGCGCACATCTCCCGCAGGTGCTCGGATCTCAATTTGGGAATGAAAGAGATTCTAAGCAGGTCATCCCAGTCCAATCTCAGGATCCTCTGGGCCTGAGCAGAAGCTGAATTTGGAGATACAAAGGTCAATGGTGAAAAGGGAGGTGCCTCCAGGGCTGCGTCTGGTGTTATTGGCGGCCAAGTCAGGGCTTACTAAACATTGAAATCTTACTGAGGGGATGTAAGTCCCCAGGCAGTTCCTGTGAATAGATGTGTTGGCAAGATGCGCCTGTATCCTATGCTGTAACAAGGCTTGCTAGCTCCTGGAGAGGGAATCAGGTGGTGCTTGCCCCTTTCCCCTGTCCCTCACCCAGGTGGCACCTGGCTGCAGGGTTTTGGTGCCAGCTCCCTAGCACAACCCCCTCCTCCAGGGCCTTGGGTACTGGTGACAGGCAGGATTTTACATTGGTGCTGCTGGGGCTGCACTTTGTCCTCCTGGCTGGAGGCTTGCAGGTCCCTCTTGCCTGAAAAGCCCTTTCCCCTGCCTGAGGGCTGATGGCATGAGGCTGCCATCAGAGGTCAGCGCAGTTCTGAGCAATATCTGCCAGCTGCATCCCCAAAACCTCTTTTTTGGTTTCCTCTACCAGGGAGGAGGCAGGCTGGGCAGATGTCTGTGGAGGTGGCAGGTGATGGGGCCTGTGACTTCCCTACCCGCCTGCAGGACAATGCCACCCTGGCACTGCGGTCACGATAGCCCTAAGCGTACACCCACATTAAGTGGTTGGCCTATCACTTAGGGAATCCTATTGATTTAGATCCTAAATTTATTCAGATTGAATATAGTTGCAGTATCTATAATAGGTGGGAGTGACTTGCATGAGGCACTAACAGCCATAACATTGACATTACAGAAGGTAACCACGGAAGGTTACAGAGCAAAAAATCCCACTGGTTTGTTAGTTTTCCTTTCTCCCACAGGGAGAGGCTCGTTGCTGGGTGAGAGCGGGGGCTCTGGGGACAGTCGCCCCTCGGGCTGTAACAGAAAGTCTGGAAACGTGAAGAGGTTCCCAGCACCCTCCCTGGATACCTGCTGCCCAGCCCCCGGGACTGCATCTCACTAGAGCATCCAGGCTGCCAGGAGATCCTCTGAACTGACCCGAATTCAAACTTTCAAGGTTCCCTCACCACACTGCAGCCTGAGGGCAGCGTGGGCTTTTTCCTTCTTCCGAGAGGAGACGTAGGATGGGATGTGGTGGCCAGGGAGCAATAACAAGTACGAGAGAAACGTTAGCTTCAAGTAATTGAAGAAAGCAGCTAGATCCCTTTTTGGTCATGTTTTGAAAGCAAAATGAAAGGGGCAACATTCTGATTTAAATTGTTTAAGAAAAAAGAAAAATAATAAGAAAAGTGCACTGTGTATACAAAAAAAAAATCTCTAAAATTTGCCGGAGCATAAGTATGCTAACGAGTGCAGAGTTCTCCAAATATGGACTCGATGCGAGTCGGAGGGGCATGAGCCAGGCCTCATGAGTAAACAAAATAAAAATACCAGAGGGAATGTTTTAATAGCTTCTTTTAATTCCCAGTTCAAATAGATTCCTTGCTTAATTTGTTCAAGTGAAGCCATGTCGATTTGGTAGCTGTTATCGGTTTGTTTTACTGAATGTGCCGGGGCCTGATCCCAGGCTGTGTTACGGGGAGCGTACACCAGCGAAACTCCCCTGGCGCCAGAAGGGTTACAGCTAACCCGCACACCGACAGCAGCAAGACGAAGAACTAGAACCATTATTTCCAACACGCTGTTTTGCAAATAAACCTTTTAACCACTGGAAAAATCACTGCTCCTCTGACTACTGCGAAAGCACGAGATTTAAAGCTTTGCTGAGACCGTGCAAATCTCGTATGCTAAACTTTCCCAGAAAAGCATATTAATCTGTCAGCTAAAGGAGTTTTGAAAAGAAATGCTGACAGGGTATTGAGCTGAGATTTGGGAAGCCCACATTTAGCTCCTGGCCTGGTTCTATCGCTGGACCGCAGCAATTTTAGACCCGCCTTTTCCCTGGACGGTGCCTCAGTTTCCGCACTTGGACACTGGAGATGATGAAACTGTGTAAAGTAATTAGAGATATAGTAATAGTAGCAAACTTCACCAGCAGTCATGAAGCCTAGGAATTGCTGTCTTCTAGAAATATCTCCGCTGTTGGATCACCAGATGCCTGCGTGCAAGTCACTGAACTTCGCTGTTCCTCAGTGCAATCGCATCTCAGTTGAGAACAATGAGTTTTACCCACTGTGCAGAGGACTAGTAATAACAAATTATGTTTGCAAAGTCCCTTGGAAGCCTTAATTACTAAATGTGATCATTTGAATCAGCATAAAGTGTCAGAAAGTTGGCCAGGTGCAACCAAAATTCGAGGTACGGATTCCCATTCAAATTACTGCCCTTTTTCGTAACTTTAATGAATTTCAGTGACCAAAGCCGGACTGAAAAGCTATTACATGTGAATGGTAACACCACCTACAGTTTCTAAACCTGATACCTTTCTTTTATCCTCAGACTGGTTGAACTAGCTTTCATTTTCAGTTAAATGACTCCAGACAGCTATTATTTCTATCTGGCTCTATGCCTACTGTCCAGTTGTACAGAGGGACATTTCATTAGTAAACTCAGTGCCATTTCTTTGAGATTTCTGAAGAAGGATATGTAGAAAAGAAGAAAATTGGCCCAATGCCATGAACTACTGCTCAAAACTCATAAATAATATTTTCTGTTGGACCTATAATTTAAGGAGGGAGATTAGCTATAGCAATATGAATTATATTTTTGTCTCCACCCCACTCTCATATCCTTTGCTCCTCAGACACTTTTTTACCAGGTGGACAGGCAGGTTTTTAATGCAGGCAGGACTCTGGCTGAGATCTGGGTTTTACCTCCACAGCTAGATGAATGTGATCAATTTATCCCTTTCCTGCACTGATTTGTCTGCTGGCAAATCACCAAGCAATTCCCAGCTAAGAAAATGTCACCGTAAGATGATATATTGGGTGAAATGGAGAACAGTTCCTTCCTCAATATAGCTGCAGATGATGTAGTCAATGATAGCCATTTTAGGTGGAGAATAAAATTCAGCCATCTAGAAGGCAGGCTTCCATCTTGTTTATATGTTCTGAAAAAGCTGTTACACTGGAAACATTTTATTTGCATGGCCAACGAAAGCTATTTTAGATGTAGAGTAAAGTTCAGTCTTGTGGAAGGCAGAACTTCATTTTTTAATGCATCCTGAAAGAGCTCTTACACTGAAAATATTTCACTTGTGTATTCATAGTCAAGAGGCTCCTGTGTTACAAAGACAAGGGAAGAGACAGCGTGCGAGTAAGCTGAGGGTACCTGGGCCTGCTTCACAAATGGCATTTAGGCTTGGCCTTAGTCCCTCCAACTTGTGAGTGCCCTGACCCCGGGGGGATTCAGCACCTTGAATGGTGGTGGTGGGGAGATCCAGGCGCCTGTCAATGACGTTTTCTGAGCAAGCAGCAAATCTAAATCAGCCAGTAGAAAATGTGGGCCTTAAGCCTCTCCCATCTATGTGCATGACTCCAGGTGTTGGGGGAAAAGTATTGGTATAGACTCCAGTATTAAATAGGGATTTTGAGGGTCTCAGATTGTAGATGGGCATCCAGGCTCCCAGTTGGTCTAAATCCCTTGTTGTTAATGTCCTCTTGGCTGAAGTCCTTTGAGTATAACTCCCAAGTTTGCTTTGCATACAGATGAATAATTAGATCTGACTTTCTGGGAAGTTTGTTCAGATTAGGACTGCTGAACTCCGCCACCAGGTTATTTTAAGAATGGGCGCAAGGTGGGTAAAGTCAGGCAGATAACACTTTCTCTCTGTCCTTGGGGGAGCTCAGAAGCCAATCCTTTTCTTGGTAGGGACTGCTCTTTAATTTTCAAGTGGCTTTGCACATTTCTTTATTACAGGACAAATCTAATCTAGCAAGAACCACTGGATCTGGAGAGGAGACTTGAAGAAAGGTGAGGGAATGATTTGACCTCAGACCAGGAAAAGAAAGAGTACTCCAGACGTTTCTGGCAGGAATGGCAAGGAAAAGAAGATCCCAACAATCTGAAACTGCTTTTTGCATGGATCACAGTTTATGTTTTCTCTCTGTGTTTTCCTTCCCCAGTGTCTGGACAAGTGGGCTTCCCCCCGCAGCCTGCCTGAAGATATGATCATACCAAACCCATGGAAGTAGCGTGCCTTTCCAGATGTCAGAAGCTGCTGAATAAACACAAAAGAAAGCTAGGATGGAAGAGTCATGAGGACATGAGTCACAAATTTCTTTCAATCCTCATTTCAATTACTTCCTGCCCCTTAACAGGAAAATAGTTACCACAGAGTAAGTGCAGGAACGTCCCTAGACACAGAGAAAGTTTGGAACACAACGGATATTATTTAAGAAGTAGCTGCTGATTTAAAGAAATTACATATTATTTCTTGTATATTTGCTTATAAAACATCATAAAGGAAAACCCCTATGTCAGCTTGCTAATTCAACTCAACGCAATCGGTTCAATTACCTAGATTTGCGCGGTGTCCCAGTAAATCCTGTACCACGTTCCTTTTTCCAGACCCGCCCCACTGGTGCTGACAGGGGAAGAACTGGTTCTTTGCTGTCCGTACTGTGAGGAATTCCTCACAGAGCTGAGGATTAAATGTGGCTGTTTTAAACAGATTGCCTTTTCTTTAAAGTGATGTTAGTTAAACAAAGCTATAATTTCCTATCACAATATTTATGCTTGCTACTAGCTCTTCTGTCTCCAAGTTACTTGCTAGTGCAAGGTGGTGATCGGAAAGGAGGAAAGTCTATGTTTTGGGCCTTTTTTATTTATGAAACACTGGAAGAAAGATTAAGTAGCATTAATTCATCTTACAATGTTTTCACAGCAGAAAAAAAGTTGGCAAAAAGTATATTATACAAGCTCAGTCAGCCAGCTCCAAGGGTTGTACTGCTATTTGCCCTGGGCCAATTACATTTTACATGATCAACACACCCAATAATTAAATAATGAATTGGTTTCTTTTGGAAACTCTATAAAATGTCATGGACCAGAGAATATTTATCTTGCCTCTGTGATTCCTGTTGAAGAAACATCTGGTTCTTTTTTCTTCAATCAACGTGAAGCCTGAAGGGGCCCAAATTCAAAAGCAATTATATTTTATGTCATTTATGTGCATTACAGGCTGACAAATTTAACTTGTTGGAATATGTGATCCCACCCTCCCTATCCAATTTATGTTGATCGCATTTTCAGACAGCCATGGAAAGAGCTGTTGCAGCTTGATAAAAGCTGTTGATCTATCAACTCCTATAACTTCATTGCCAGAGTTTACAATAACAAGGCCCTTGCTCTAACATAAAAGCTGCCGCTAGACTGTGCTTCCCTTCTACAGGGATTATTGTCAGGGAAAACCCCAGAACACGTCTCTTTGTATACACCTTGTAGCAGGTCCTTCAAGCGCTTTCAGCTTTCGTCTGATTTTGAAAGAGAAGCACAATTTTTTTCCTTTAAAAACAACTTCTACTTTGAAAACAATAGAAAACTTCAGTGAAAAAAGACCACATATGCAAATTCTGGATGGTATAACTTTCCACTTCTCATGGAAGTCCTTTTTTGACACTGAAGCTTTGCTGTTTCAGGCACTGTGTTACACAGCAGTGGTACCTATAATGTTTCCTCATAAGTAGTAAGGCAGGTGCAGCTGAGCACATTACCCACCCCACCGCCCCCGTACGCTACTATCCTAGCAGAGCTCAAAAGCTAAGCTGGTGAGGAGACCCTGTGGTACCCCTGGTGTCACAGCGAGGGGTGTTGGTTATTTAGTAAATGGTAGCATTTCTTGTGAGTTTTATGTGAATCAAAATCCCTTGGACTGTGCTAGGAAGCTTAAATAGTACCGTGACAATACTCTCAGTAACGTTTGATGTGGGTGGATTAAATGCCAGGCTGCTAGAAGTACCGCCTTTGAGAAGAATAGAAAAACAAATGCACTTACATCTTCTGTAAGTATTGTCACATATTCAAAAAAGACAAGATTAGCCGCCTCCAATTTAGGCAGTTGATCTCAAAACTCATGAGATTTAACAAAAAAAAAACCCCAAAACCCACAAACATGTTGGGTGAGCTATTGGGATTGCTCCATCATCACTTTGAGCTTTTCTCCCAACTCGTCAGAAACTAACTTAAAAATTTTAACTGCCTTCAACAATGTGCCGGGATGTAAAACAATGCAGCTGGAGCTTGCCACCTTGTAAAAGGGATGTCACAGCTGCT
This sequence comes from Balearica regulorum gibbericeps, assembly GCF_011004875.1. Classification (NCBI taxonomy): domain Eukaryota; kingdom Metazoa; phylum Chordata; class Aves; order Gruiformes; family Gruidae; genus Balearica; species Balearica regulorum. The sequence continues at coordinate 73,973,330 of NC_046184.1, forward strand.
CTGGTGAGAATTAGAAAAACCACCTTCTGAGTCACTTTAAGACTCAGTTCCAGCATGGGTAATTACATTTGCCAATGTAATTTGCTGGATCTTTTTTTTCCCCTTCTAGTATCTTCTACTGTTTTACTATAGAAGGGATGAAGTGTTGGGGAAGATATGGGGGTGAATAGTTGCATTCAGATAAATGCATAAGTCAGTTTCTTAGGTTTGGAAAGTATTCTAGGATTTCTTGTCTATGCTTCTTTTCCATGTATATATTCAGATCACTTATGTTTACCAAGAAATCCCTGTGATTTTGCTACAGGTAACCTTCTGCAATGCAAATTACATGCAGATGAGTGCTCTGTAGCTAGGCCTCACTCGGAAATGGCTTGCATGGCTTGCTTGCTCCAGCCCTCTGCTCTTCCTCATGTGCTCTGAAGATGCCACTGCTACTGCGTCTCCCCTCCTCCCCGGGATGCTCACCACCTCCTTTCCACTCCTGCCAGAGCTGTGGTCTGCTCTGACAGCTCTAGAGCTGATCCAGACTGAACGCGCCCACCCGGACCACGGTGACACCCTCCAGACCTGCCTGGGCAAGCCTGCACCCTGGTTCCACTCTGGGAGCTGTGGGTGAGACGCAGGCTCATCCCAGCAGCGGGGTCCTGCGCTGCGCCCCCGCGGCAGTGTGCTCACGCTTCCCTGGTGAGCTGCCTCACCACTTGGAAACTGCTTTGCTAGTGAATAACTAGAGATGAGACTTGCCCAAGGATCTTGGCTATCTCCGCCTACTTGCAGCTGCATGGCTATACATCAGCTCACAGCATCATATAGCTAGACCACAGTGCTCCTTGTTTCCAGCTTCTAAACTGTATTAAAAGGCAGCTAAAAATACCTTAAATACTTTCCTAATGTTCCTTTTCCATGTAAACAACTGCTGTGGGAGGAAGTGGCTTGTACATTTTTGTCTGGTAGGGGTGGTTCACACTAAGAAAATGTTTAAGAATGCCTATATGAGACCATACTATCTGATGAACAAATCAATTGCCAAATTTGTGTTAAAAAGAAAAAAAAATAAATAGGCCTTGTATAGCTGCTGAAGTTCAGAAAGCTTCTTGAACTGCTTAAGTAACTTTTAGGCCATCCTATAACTGGAAAACTGCTGAAGTGTTGTTTTCATAAATATTCCCTCACAGGCATACAGAAACAGGCTATGTTGACAAGAGGGAACTGCTGCTTGAGCCAAAACTTTGGCAAAAGTTTTCTTCTGGAACCCAGGGCAGCAGCACTTCTCCAGCCCTGACAGAAGAGGCAAAACATTCACCAGTCCAGTCTACCACTCCTGACATATTTCTAATGTCACGAAAGCATCATAGGTGCAGCGTCAGACAGTCACCAAGGGAGGTAAATGTCCTACAGCTGCTATTGCCAGCTGCAGCATCTGCCCTGGCACCTCTGCCCAACAAAGCTGGTACTCCACATCTTGTGGTTAAGCTGCACTCCCAATGGGTGTTGCGTTACTTGTGATTTTCTGCAAAAATTTTTCAAGCAGAGTAACGCATATTTCTTGTTGACAGTTTGAAGCAAGAAAGAACTGTCTGCCAGGCTGGCATATAGAGCCCCAAGCGCTGACTGATGCCATAATGCCTGAGTCAGGACTGAGCCACTGCCCTAGCGTAATGCTAAAAGGGCTGGATATGCCTTGATTTGGAACAGGGACAAGATTATGAGTACTTCATCCCATCGCCCTCCTCCCAACAATGGTAATTATAAGTCCTGTGGTATTTTTTCACAAGAAAAGGGCTGTTAGCTCAAGCTGTCCTGGCCAAAATTCCACTTCAGGTCATTTCCTTTGCCTTCCCACACTCATTGGCTCTGTAATTTAAATCTTATATTCATTCTCTTAAGCTATGTAGTGTTAGTTTTCTCTGATCTACTTAATCGGTGACTCCATTGCAATGGATAATTAAGAAATCTGTTTTCAGAACTAGGACCAAAGTAATTTCATCTTCCTTGTGTATTCAGAACTTTGTAGAGTAAAGCAATATAGAAATTGGGCCTGATTTTATTAAGCAATTCTTTAATTTGTCAGTTTGTTGCAAAATTCTCAGAAGTTACAATGGATTTGCAATATTGTGATTTCAGGAGAGGTATATGCAGAGCTAAGAGCTCAAGCAACAATTACCTCTTGAGCGTCTCAGCACCCACGGCTCATACAAGATAGCGTGAACTGACGGGGTCTCAACACCTTTCAAAATCAGGCCTAAGGTATCTCAGGTTGGTCCTTCAAAAGCAGAAATAATTTCTGAATTGTTTTTTCTTAAAAAAATACAAGTTTCCCCACAAGCTCCTGTGAGCACAACATGAATGAGGCAGTCCTTTGTACAGAAAAGTTGCAGCAACAGTAACAAAGGCAGGTTTTCTAGGCAGCTCATGAAGCCAGCATTCACATCACCTTTGGACATTTTCTTATCTCACCCTTGTGCCATATGCTTCAGCCAGTCCCAGTTAAGACTGCAAGACTATAAAACAATCACAGCAAATGCTTAAAATAATGTGTGACTTTCTTTTAGAGTCAATAACATTTCCTGTAACCATTTTCTATCAGCCAGAATTTTTGCAGATATGAATTCATAATACAGGCAAAACACGAAATCCTTCATTGAAATCAATGGCCACATGCTTCTTGATTTTAATGAGATGATATGTCTATTCAAAGTAAATTCAGAGAGGGAAAGGGGCTTTTTTCATTTACGACCTCGACTTTACAGGGTTGTTGAGACTACCCACCTATTCTGCTATATTTAGCTCTTCAGGGAGAATCATTATTCTGGAAGGAACTCAGGCCTATTTCAGTATATCACGTTTGCGGGGGAAGCTCTTCCAGAACAGCTCTGCCAGGCAACTTCTCCCCATTCGCTGGTAGTAGTTCAAAGTGACTGGAAATCTCAGTCACTTGGTGGTTCTTGGGAGTCCATCAGAAACAAGCAGCTCCCTTGTTCCTGGTCTCACTAGGTACTTGTCTGCAGCTCAGCTGGCAGTAAGCAGGCACTGTGGTAGATGCAGCAATATACTGAATTATTTTTAGCATCTCAGGAGGGATTCCTAGACTAAACCTTTGAACCACAGTGGCATTTAGGTGGGGAAAGCTCGTCCTATCAATGCCCATGTTGTACCTGTCCTACATGGAGGACATAAGCCTCCACAAAATACAAAGCTATTCCAAATAAAAAAAGTCTCCTTCCACACCAGCTTGAACTATATTATCCATTTTTTTCCCCCAAATTTGGCTCCATTATTGCCGTAAGATTCTCAGTGTATTTATTGACACCTATCAAAAGTAAAAGAAATTAAAAAGATCAATTTTCCTATTCTGCAAAGAAAGATCTTAGAGACATAGTAAGGCTCTAGACAGACAGTTTCTTCCTGATTCAGATGTATATTAACACCATACCTCAGGTGCTCTCAAACACACCAAACCCATAAGCTACTACTGGCTGACTGGTTGTTCATGCCTCCTATGGCATTTAATCTCAGTCACACTATCTGAAACCACTTCTTAAAGCTCTATAAGCTGAATTTTGCCTATTCCAGGTTAAAAACGCTCACAGAAACTAATGAGGGTAGTAATACTTGCAAAGGGAAAAAGTAAACAAGTGAACAATGGCAATTTGTTAAAGCACACAATTGTTTGCTAAATTAATGTCTGTCCATGGCATAATGGCAGACTTTCAATAGGATTTAGCTGCTTAAATCTTGCCTCATTGCTTCTGTGAATGATGAAGTCTCTATCCACAAAATCTCCTATTAGCTACTAGTCCTTACACAGTTTAAAGGCACACAGAGTGCCTTACGTTTTTCCCAGCAAATCTGCTAGGTATTTGAAAGTCTGCTTTAGACTTGCCCAGGACTCCAAGTTTTCACAGCAGTAAGTAGCAAGGCCCACTTATCGGATCAAGGGCTGAAGAAGACCTCCTTGTCCTGTCCATCAAGATCTGAATTGGGATGGCATTTTGGAGCACTCCTCTTGGATTGAGCCTTCCCACACAACCCCCAAAACACATCCAGAAGAAAACCCTGTCCGACTTTTCCCCAAATACCCCATAACTCAGCAGTTAGGGGTATCTACCAAGGGTTTAGTAGGTTCAGATTTAATTCTACTCTCTGTTTGGGAAGATTTGAAGCCACATCTCCCACTGTGAATTCACTAACCATGGGACCACATTGTATATGCAAGGAGGCCTCTTGCAAACCTCTTTTGAAGCAGTTCCAGTGCGCTCAGACTAATGAAGTATTCATTGGGCCAGAGAGAGTACAAGCGAGAGAATAAGCATGACTCCATTGCCTTGTGATTAGAGCATTCCCCAAGGGGGGATACCTAAGTTTTGTCCCTGCTCTAATGGCTATTTAATGTTATATCATTAGATTATACCATGTTATATCAATACACTTTATATTACATATACACACATGTACATAAAGAAAATGTAAATAGTCATTAAAGCACGGACTGGGAGCAAGATTTCTTCCTCTAACCTCCTCTTCAGGGGGTGCCATAATTACTGGGCTATGAAGTCATACTTATTCTCTCACTTTCCTGGCCAATTAACATTTAATTATTCTAGGCCAAGTGAAACATTTTCGATAGGAGGATTTCAGGCCATGCAGTCTGCTGTAACCTGGTGGTTAGAGCTCTGCAGGTTGAGTGCCTCCAGGTCAAGGAGGGATGGTGTTCTCACCCCTATGGCTCCTCCTCAGCAGTACCTGCTAGTCAGCCTTGCTCCAGGAGCTGACATTTGCGGTTCCCATCCTCAAACACCCAACTCATCCCCCATAGTGTATGGGCAGTGCTGCATGGGCTGCCTAGGAACCTAATGTAGAACTGTAGATGCCATTACATTGAATAAGCGTTGGATGCTATGTTGCCTGAGCTCTTTCCTGCATCCAACTCAAAGCTATCCGCTAAAGGCCAGTCCATTAAGCCAAGCAGAGTCCTAAATTCTGAACTATACTTCCTTCTTTTTCTTTGATTTCTCAAGTTAGGCAGATCTGTGTCTAGCTAATAAGCAGATGGGTGAGTTCAGAGGAAAGTTGAAGTGATAACGTTGCTAGGAGTTTCAAAATTATTCCATAGTGGTTGCAATGTTTTAGGGAGGGTTATCTGTAATCATGCAGCTTATGAATCCTGGTTAATATTATGAAGTTGTCAGTCTGAAAACCATCCAGTCTTTGACCTAGCACGGACATACATGGGTAAGCCAGGACCAACTGAATGTCATAAGGGTGAGCTCTTTGGACAGTGGACTAGTTACTATGCAGTTGTGATAGTTACTAAGAGCAGAACAAAGATACCAAGTGGTGACCGTGGCTTCAAAATAAATGCTTCACAGAACAAAGGCCATGCAAGATGGACATAAAAGTTAGCAGAATAAAAGCAGATCTTCAAGTCAAGTGTGCAGAACTAAAGGCAAGGTCCCTCAATCGGCAAATAATGCATTGCCAAAGAAAATTAAGGCACCCCAGTAGTGCTAGCTTCAACTTAAAGAAGTCATGCTGCAGGACCAGAGGTAGTGAAGCATAAGCACGGATAGATTTCTTGCCTTACCAAAAACAGAGTAAGTGATGCGCATGGCTGTTCTGTAAAATCTGCAGATTTTCTTTCCTTGTACCTACTTCATTCTGATTAAGGGAGCCTGTACCGGAAGGTTCCCGCCTTTTGTTGGTTCTGGGACATCTAGTGTGTAAGTGATTGGGATGGTGGCATAGGGCACCACCAGGCCAGATGCTATGGTAGCCAAATTGTAGATGCCCATTCTCAGAAGGAAAGCAGTAGAGGATGCTCCTGCCAGAGCATCTATGCTAGAGAACCAAAGCCAGAAGCAGGGACTGAATATTAGTCACTCTCTGAAAAACCTAACTTTTGAAGAGACCTGGTGGTCAGACCCCAAAACAGGCAGTGTAACTTCTTTTAAAAAACTCTGTGAAAATGAGATCTTGAACAAACTGCAGGTAAGGCAATTGCTACCTGTATTTCCCTTAGTTTTGATAGCACACACTTTTCTATTTCATTTCTAAGCTACATGAGAGCTATGAATCAGCCCTGCTATGGATACAATCTAACAAAGGGGTGTCTGTGTTTTATTAGCAGGGAAAACATATGTCTTCCTACATCCTCCATAGTTAATGTTAACAACACTGCCTAATGCCAATAAAAATCTATAGATAGATGGACAGATAGATACAGAGACATCTTTTGTAATTAAACATGATTACATAAAACTTTAACAACTCCATTGCAAAAAGATCTCCATCCATTGCTTAATATGGACCACTGTACCTTGCTTATTTTTCAAAACGTAGAAAAGATCTTAAAATATCAAACAGTATCTCTGTGCTTAGAGGATAATACTCTTTTTTCACTTGAGCCAACATTGATCTCTAGGACATTTTTCAATACATATCAGCTGAGTTAGACTTGGTGATTCTGCCCCTAACACCTGTAAATCAAAGGAAAGATGTGCAGGGCTACGCTGCTCTGACACCTCATTTCTTCCCTGACCATCACATTTTCACCTGCTCATTGTGTGAACACCGGTGGCATGCTGGCAACGCAGCTGGTCGCAAGCTCGGTGCTAATCTGAGCTGGGCACAGATTCTGTGTCCTTTCAGCATTGGTTTGTCTCCTGGCTCCGGGTCACTTCTCTGGACCTGATCCTGCACTTGGGCCATGCTCCAAGGATTTCAGTTCTGGACTAAGCCTGGATTGTCCTTGGATCTACATCCCTTTATACAGCTTATTAGTAAAAGTATGTGAAACATACATTTTAGTAAGTATATTATAAACTAACATTTAATAATAACTCTCCTCTCCTTTGGAAATTGCTTTAAAATATCATATATCAAGAACTTATTCACTTTCGTCTAATAAAATTATTCATAAACTACAAATTCTGGAATGTAGCACCTGTATAAAATAGCCTTTTTAACTGGGGAAAACCAGCTGTCTGACCTAACCTGAACTCATCATTGTCAGGAGCCTTTCTTTCTTGTGAACAAGCCCTGGATGAATCTTGAGAAAAACTTTATGATTACCTTCCCTCCGTAGCTCTCCAGCACACATGCATGCACAGGTATATACGTACTCACATACCCCCCACTTCATGTTTTACAATGCAAATTTCATGCCGATTCAGGCTACAGAACTCATAACCCTAAAACCATATGAAATGGGAGTTTGACAATCTGCTCCCTGTACAGCCAACGGATTATTTTTTATTGCAGCATAAACTTACCAGACCCTTGGCCAAAATAATTTTATGTACATTTTGTTTAAAGATTTGTTGTGTTTATCTCATGAGGCTATGCTACAGGCTGATAAACCCTGCTTTCAAGAGCCTTCTATATTTGTCTTTCACCTCACTCACCTTTAAGTCAGGGCAGATGCAGTGTAACATCTCACAATTCCTTCTCCTACGCTATGGCCATGCATTGTAACACGTGTTGTGGGGGCAAACAGCTTATTCCCTCCCTGTATATATGAACAGTCTTTAATTTCTTCATGCAGAAAGGAAAAAAAATTGTCTCAAGTACGGTGGGACTCTTTAAAGCAGAAACATCTGTCTACCAGAATTTAAATCAAGAACAAAGCTCATTTATCATAAGTTCTACCAACACCAGCAGCAAGCATATACCATGCTTCCTGTCAGGATGACCTTTATCGTCAAGTAAGAAAGCAGCAAAACAAGAAAAGGACAAATACAAAGTTCCTAGAGGAGAGCACAGCATGTCCTGCCTCTGCAACACATTACAGGAAAAGCAAGAATAAAAAGTCTGCAAGAAAGACATCACAGAGGCAGATACCAGGGCAAGAGCAGATAAAGCTAAAGGAAGAAAATAGAAATATTTAACCTACCACACCCTCTGAAACACCAATTTTTCTCTTTCAGCAGCAGTTTAGGGACTTCCAGGAAGTTTTACGCCATTGTTTGTGGTAAACATCAACCTGGTCAAGGCTCAGTATCAGTAGACTATTTGTTGTTCTGGCGATTGTTGCTATTGTTTAGGAAAACAAACGGGGAACTGATGAAATCAGGTCCTGGTCCGTGCTGTCACTGAAACAGAAGACCAGTGTTGAAGAGAGGGGAGCGAAGGAAAAAGGTAGAGACACAAAAAAGCCACAAAAGTGTAACAAAAATTCCAAACACACAGACAAGAAACGGCATGGAAAAAGGCCTACTCATAAGTTAATCTCCAATTCAGAGTTTTCCTTTTTTACCCATTTTTGGTGGTAGTGGTTTGTGGTTTTTTACTGGCAGTTTTCTTTCTAGCAGACAGTGCTCCATGTTCAGCCTGACATTCAGAGTATCATTTTAATATTGTTCTTTAAAACAGGGAGATGTACTTCAATAACAAAAAGCTATGTCATTAACTCAATTAGGAGGCAACATATTACACCCCTTTTGACAAAAGGCAAGAAGCTGAAACAACAACAAAAGAAAGCCTAGCAAGACATGCCCTACTGTGGTTAATGCTTCTTTATTTGCCAACATATACAGGCCTTTGTGTACGATGATGTACATAAGTACCTGACGTACAGAAGCTCTGCTTGCCAAGGCCACATAATCCTACATCTGGCTCCCCATTTTCAACATTAGAGTTCAAGATCCAATATTCTCTCATGGAAACTCTCTCCATCCTGATTTTGGATGGTGATTTTGGAAGAAGTCATACTGAAGTTGTCACCAAACACTCCCCTCAAGCCTGTGTAAACTCATTGGGATTTACCCTGTTTACAGCAGACTCTGATTTTATATACCTCCTGAAGCAATTAAAACAAAGTTTATACCCTACAGCTGGGGGTGGGGCTGGTGCAAAACAAGGCTCCCAAGTAACCTGATTTCCAGAAGTCCCAGCACCTGGAAATTGCTTTTTGCCACAATCTATTTAGCACTTCTGGAAAAAGAAGCTACATTTTTTAGGTATCAAATTATGAATTTAGGACACTAACTTCAGAATGTTCTTCTTCTGGGTCTTGAGCCAGTGACAGGATAAATTCTACCTTCAATTATCACACTGCAGCCCCTTGGTCTTGGAGGGCACGTAACTGAACATGACGTTAAATGTACACAATTGGGGTATTTCAAATTTCCCCCCATTTTGCAGATATAGTACCAGACACAGCCAGTCTCAAAGTTCAGTCAGGACAAGTTCCTATAGAAAACTTGAAAGCAATAGCTTTACATTCAGCTGTAGGGGAGGGTCGGGGAAAGAAAAAAAAAGCCCCTATACTGTGATAGTTTTCACTTTTCACACCTACTCAGTGTCAACACCTGTTTAGCTGCAGATTTTTAAAAAAGCAATGACTTGCTTTGCTGCAAAAGTATGCTATTTCTATATAAATTATTTATTTTAATTTTATTTCATATTATTCAACATAAGCTACTTCTAGTATATATCTATAATGTATTGTGGGTAGAAGGAGAATCTCTGATGAACACATACTAGTGAGTTCTAGAAGGGCAGATAATTTCCTTCACTTAATAATAGTTTTCTTTCCTCTTGGCTGCAGACTCTCATAACTAGCACCATGCCAAACATTCAAAGATTGGATTATGGCCTGTCGTACTTGATTATTTTTGTCAGCATGCTGACCCAGGGTGCCCTTTTCTTGTGTTGTTCCTTCTGTTTCCATTTTTCATGTCATCCAGCTTTTCATCTTGTCAATCAGCTTTTGACTTCCTGATTAAAGTGTCTGTCACAGGAGCAGCCTGGTCTCCAGTCAGTTGTTTAATTTGTTCCTCATGGCATCCAATTGAGTTATTCATCTGGCCCAGCTGTTCCCAAGCGCTTCCAGCATCACTTTTTCATGTGTTTGGGTTTAACCTCTATATCTATGTACAACAGTGTGAATTGTTCCATTCATTCTGTTGACTGTGGATTGCTTTGCCTCCGTCTAATGCCTTGACATTGCTAGGGCGGCTGCTACTGTATTCTGCGGCTTAACCAGCTGAGAGAAAAGCAGTATTTCACCCTGGTGTTATGGTAACAAGTACAACTAAACAGACTAGTTCTCAAGTATTATAGCAGGCCCAATTTTTAACAATTAGGAACATGTAATGGAAAACTCTGCTCTCAGAGATTTGAATCCACCCAAAAAAGTAATGTTGATGACGCTTGGCAGGAGGAGAGAAACATTATTTTGCCAGGAATTTTTAGCATTCACTTGTAATCAGTTTGCTTCATTATCATGAGGGATGTTTTCTCAGTGCCAAGTCTAGGCCTGGTATAACCCAGCCATAACTCCCAGTGACTTATGTGGGAGTTGCACAAGCTCACAGCAGGGCTAAATTTGGTGATCTGACTGAAGTCGTACAGGCATCCAGTTGGAACAATGGAATTTAAATCAATTCAGTGTCATCGCAGTAAAATGCTCAAATCTTGTTGTGTTGCTTTAATCACTGCTTTTCAGAAAGAATTAGTGGAGAGGGATTTGCATTAAATTCTGAGTCAACTCCATGATATTTTTTCCTTCTGGAATAACAACTGATGTGCCTCAGTTTCCATACTGAATATAACAATACACACATCATATCAGGACACAGGAATGATTTTTTATTAAATAAGTTGAAGCTGAAAAATGTTGACTATTATTATTTATGATTACTAGAAGCTAATCTAATTGAGTAGAATGCTGGAATAGTTTTGGCTTGTATATCACGGGGGAAGAAGGCATTTTCTGAGAACCAACTTTCATTTTTGACGGAAGTCAAGCAAAGTCCATGCTGTAGGGCACATATTGATTGTCTTAGGGTTTGGGAAGAATCTTTTTTTTCTTCCCATTTGTTCTATTGTTTCTTTTATGGTTTTTTTTCCCTGTCTTCTACTGCATCACAAACTATTGTCATTTGCTAATGGCAGGATGACTTAATGACCTTTCTCATATAAGAAATTCTCTGCTTCAGTGTAAAAGCATATTGCATTTATATAAGTTTTATCTGATGAAGATATAGAGAAAAAAATTTGATCCCAGACTGGGTAGATTTTCAGCAGACTGCAGGTTTTTCCCTATTGTACTAACATTCGTTTCTCTACAGACATATCAAGACTCAAAGTGCTGATTCCATAGCACTGTGAGTTTTTAGTAGAGTTTTATATACCAGAAGAATTTTATTAAAACAATATTAACTCAGTCAAGTCCCTGCAGGATGCCTGTCCACATCATAAAAACCGCTAGCTTGACTGGCACTCACTGGCACCCATATAGGAACTCTCAGTGGGGAAGCCAAGGACTGAATGGACCTGGGTCCTGAAGTGCCCTTTCATCCCTACAGGTGGTCCTTCCAGCTCAGAAGTGAGGTACGTTCTTGGAGCAGTACCATACCTGTTCTGGGGCTAAACAAATGACTTCAGCTTTCATCACCTTCATGCCAAAACTTTTCAAGAGTCTTACTTTTTCTTTTCTTTCTTTTTTTTTTCTTTTTTTCAAATAAAGAATCCAAGGTTTTATTTGCTTATTAAGAAGACTGCATTCTTTCCAGTTGTAGTTTTTGTATTTATTTAGAAAACAGAGATACACATAACAGAGGATCAGGAAAATATCTCCAGCAGTATTTGGGGTATGGAGCCATGATACATCTAAGAGATTCCTGCTTTCCTCTTACTTTTTCACTGACTTTGTAGAAGCAGCCACAGGACCCTTGTACAGAATACAATCTGGCTTTAATCACCGCTAAATGGCTTCCATCCTACTGGAGGTTTGTTCCTGAAAAACACTGCTGTGAAATGCATGCTATTTGGAATGAGTTTGTGTTCAAAATGGATTCTATTTGGAATGAATTTGTATTTTCTAACCTCAAAATATTTTAGGATGGGTTAAAAAATATGGCAGAACAGAGTGAATATGAGCATTGGGCCTAATAAGTATGCACTTTCTATTAGTATCTGAGTCTCTCCTGGCTGCAAAAATGGAAAAAGGAAGAATTAGTTCTGAAAAATAAACTGTATCCCATGGCCGCATGCAATGCACCCATTCAAAAATAGGCTGTGCAGTTACTTGTCACTTGGAAACTTTGCCCTGAGTACTCTGAATTTGGTTCCCTCTTACATTTTCCATGAACTTGACTCCTTCTTGGTTAGTCAAGAAAATAATTGCATGATGTCTCAAATCTGCCCTTCCCCCAGCTTCTTGTATCATAAAATAACTCCAGGCGCAATATGTTATGCAAGTCTGTGATCATCCCTCTAATTTCTTATAAAAGATATGACCTTGTTATCAATGAAGATATTTTTAAAGTACTGATCATCTGAGCTAAAACCTCACGGATGGAAATGCAAAATACGTTCTAATCACTCTTAAAGCTCAACTCCACATTGGTTACACTCAATTCAAATTCTGCATGGTTTTCTTTGCAACCAAAACCAACTACTCTACTTTCAAGATACATGAAATAAGAGCTGAAATTTTGGGGTGCAGCCATAATCTCGAGAGGTTATACTACAATGTTTGGGGTGTTCTGACTTTACTAACACCTGAGAATGAAATTTGGCTGCCAGGCACACATTTATTAGGATCATTCTAAAAATTTGTACAGTATAAAGCCCAGTTGCATTTCTGGATTATAACCTGATCTGATTCTCTTTATGCATAGAGAAAGGAGTATGTAGCTTTCAGATTGGGACATCTTTTGGTTGAGTATTAAGTGCTATACTTCTAATCAGTTGGGAAGCCATTTTATTCTCAAAGCTCAACATGGATTGCAAAAGGAGATGTATACACAATACTCTTCCACAGAGGCAGGTCTTTCTTTCTTGCTTTCTTTCTTTCTTTCTTTCTTTCTTTCTTTCTTTCTTTCTTTCTTTCTTTCTTTCTTTCTTTCTTCTCAACCTAAAAAAAGGTCACTTCAAGTGATTCTATATGTAGGCTTTTTCTGCGCCTAACAGTAGTGTCTGTGCTCTAAGAAGATGGAAGATCTGCAGCCCCTCGTTCCTTTTACCTTTGATGTCTTCAAGAAGTGACTGAAATATCAATATGTTTACTGAAAATAGAGGAAAAACTACTTCCCCCAGGGTGAAGTAACTAGGTTTAGGATGGCTTACAAGACACCTCCCCTATGGAAGAGGACGAGCTTCAGGGCACATATAAATATGCATTATATACACATAGTCATCCTCCCAGCCAGAAGAAATACATGTGTTTAACAAGCACATTTCAAATGCAACCTGGTTTAGCTTCTGCTGCACTAATAACTCCTGTAATTAAGCAATGTTGGTAGCCAATTAGCTCGCTTTTTTTTTTTTTCATATTGAAGGAGCAAATATAGGCAGGTATTTAACCCCTTTTGTGCCCTTGGGCTATCAGCATGCCTCACATTGGAGAAACTGTAATTGTAATCCTCTCAGAAAGAGCTTTTCTTCTGTTATATTAGGAAGTGATAAAATGAAACAGCATGATTGAATATTGAAAAGGCTGGATAACTTTATGAGTATTGCTACTACTAATAGCCACCTTATGTTTAAGTGAAATCTTTTGCATGGGAGGATCTAAAAACTTCCCAATATGCATATAAGGATAATTTCACTGATTGAACTTTTCTGAGGCAACCCTGGTGCATAAAAGGAAGACTCCATTAGATGCACAGCAAACCTGGCACTTAGTGGAAATGCTAGTGCTACTCTATAACCTGTACAGCAAGACCTACTTTGTGATGGGGACCTAACAGTGTGTGATCTTCCCCAGACAGTAAGCCACTATGGTGGTTCTAGAAGTTGTCACCGAAAGGTACTTTGTTCTCCTTGGTACTCTGTTAGTACAGGGAGAGACTTGAGGCCACAGTCTTCTCCTCATGTTTCATGTCCTCAATTTTTCTACAGCTATATAGAAATGTTACAACATTTTCTATATAATATTCATTTACCTCCATCTTCTGTGCATTCAGTTTCAACACATCATCCCATAGCTACCTATTGCAATGCTGGAGTAGGTGATATTTTAAAGCACTCTCATTTCCATTTAAAATTCTACTGGAAAAGTGTGAAATATCCTTTTTTGTATGTGTGTGAATAGAGCCTTTAACACTAAGTTTAAATGAATGGTGTATTTTTTGGCTGGGTGTCAAAGACTTAACAGAACTTGTACTATAGTCTTCTCACAGGAAAAAACAAATAGTTTCACACTGAGGTATTTGGAAACAGGTGTGCCGAACAATTACAGAATGTTACAGCTCTTGGAGGCAACTCTCCAAGAAATTAAGGTCTAAAAATGTATGGTAACACTATCACATTGATAAAATATCTAGTATGGAATCCCACTGGACAGGAGAAAAACTGACTGGAGCACAAGGAGAAGATGTGTTCACTATTATGTCAGGGCATGAAGCAGCTAGAGTTGTTGCCAACAGGTCTGGAAGGAAAACAATAGAAAAACTTCACTTGGGCTGTGGTTTGGAACAAGAGATCAACACTGTCTGCTCCCAGTCTCATGGCCACCACCCTGCCTCAAGAGGCAAAATGCTCTCCTGGCCACACTCAGCAAAGTGCCTGATGGAGACACCGCTGCTTATTTAGCACGCAGCCACACGGCTCCAGAAAACTGAGCAGCAACCTTTTTTGCTGATGCCCTTCTTTCCTAAAGCACCAGTTCCACACTTCTGTTTCACCATATATCCATATCATTTAAATTCTCTGCTGAAAAAATAATCTTTCCATGCTTCTCTTCCTTGGTTATGATGTAAGTCAGTCAAATTATTTCATAAGAGTTGCAAAGCCAAGATTTCACTTCCACCTCCTGATTTCTAACAAACATCCAGGAACAATAGTAAGCATTTCAAAGGTGTTATAAATCCATAAAAAGGATTCCAACTTTCAGTCCATCCCCCTGAAATGTTCCCCTACTCTTACAAAAATGATTTGTGTCCCCAGGAACATCTGCATAACAAATCTTTAGCGGGACCTCCTAACTTACTTTGCACTTCCCCACTTTGAGACAAACATTTTCAGAAATTAGAAGTGGTCTTGTCCATCAAGTCTGATTTTTCTGCTACCCCAAGACAAGGTGACCCCACCTCCTCACCCCCAAAATCCACCAGTTTACGTATGCAGTGATTCCATGTGGCACAGAGGGGAATTCCTCCCTGACAGTCTTTGCATTCGGGTTATGGCCCTATCATTATTTCAGCACATGTAGCTACACATTTTATTACTGGCCACAAAATTATTCCTCTCCATTTTCAAATCCAGCCGTACTGTTTGACTCTGTGACCTCCTGTGGCAGTGGATCCCAGAGACAATTCTCCGCCTTTGCTAGGACTGTAACAGAATGTTTAATGTTGAAGGATGAAAACACATTATCCCATCTTTGATGTTTAAAGAGAGGGGAGAGACCTCAAGACCTTTCTGCATATTATACAGTGTAACACATTTGTATGCTCTCTGCAGAGCTGGCATGTCTTATTCAAGGTCAGCTCTGGTCCGGCAACCTCCCTTCCTAAGTTTTCATATTTCAGTTACAAACCAAGTTGCTAAATTGTGAAGTCAAGGCTAAAGCAATTGAGCAGACAAATGGCAAATAGAAAAAAATCCTGATGCTTTGTACTGCTGTTGTGTTTCTCTGAAAAGATCAACTCAATAGCACCCTGCATTCACGGACCTCAAAGAGCGTCTGTAGAAGTGGGCCAATGCCTTCGGCCCAGTACCGACAGAGCTCTGAAATGCGTACTCTCACAGAAGATGTGGTAAGAAGTAATTTTACTGGTATTACTGCAGAGGCAATGGTACAAGTTTCTTATATATGTTGGGAGAATCAGGCTTACAGAACTTGAGGGGTGGAAAAGAACTCATCTGACCCACAGTTACAGAGCCATTTAGCAGCACAGTAAAGAAAACAGTGTATGTCTCCTGCCTTTCAGTCCTCTCTCTAGTTGCTGGGCAGTACCATTACTGTTCCCATAATAATTATATTATGTGCTTAACAAATTGTGTGAAAGCTAGTGAATGGCAATTTAGCCTAAGGATGCTCTTCAGGCCCCAGATAGCCCTTCTTCTTCTGTAAGGCTTTATCCTCAACAAGCTAAGATTGGAACATCGGCCACTTGAAATGCCTAAGAGGCAGAAAAAATAAACACCAAGTCAGACTCCAGGCCTCTTTATGATCCTCTTTGGGCTTGTCAAGGGACAGATGTTCCCACCCAAGTTTGGTGAGACTTCCTGATCTTATCATGGCTTCCAATGGGGCAAGAGTCTTTCTAATTATTACTTTATATTGTAAATTCTGACCAGATGTTGTCCAAAGAAAATAATATTTTTCTTGAGAAAAATGTCCTTTATTTCTAAAAGAAACCAAAAATTAAGACCACTGTCATTCCATTTTTCCTAACCAAACTGCTGTACACATTATTGCCAAATAAATAAATAAATAAATAAAGGTCGATGTCCATCAAATGATATCTACTGTGTCTAGCACTACCCCGTTTATATTTATTTCATGGTTTGCTTTTCAAAAATCTTTTGATTTTCAAAATCAGAGTGTACTGAAATGGCTTTGTACCTCAAAACTCAGTTAATGAACTTCAGTGATGGTGACCTCTGCCCTCTACAGAGCAGACGGTTCCCCCCACCTTCATCATTTTTGCTGCTTTTTCCTCTTTCTCAGGTGGCTGAGAGTCCAAAAATGGCCACCAGACTTCTGGTTTTGCTGAGGGAAAGCTTGTGTTGGGAGGCAATGTGACTTCCCTGGAGGGTATGAATGCCAGGCTCGGACTTGAGAAGTCACAGGTTCTGTTCTACTTCTGCTGTTGCAGTTTCCCCTTTGGTACAATACTAATGACCTGCCTTGCAAAGTGGTTTGAGGTTGGTGTTGAAAAGCCAACTTCACAGAGGTATTATCTCATGGAATATGACAATTCAGTATCTGCCATTCTGTCTGACCTCATGTTCGGCTGGAAAAGTGCATGCTGGGCTTAGCTTGCCTACTGATTTTGTTCCTAGTATTGGAGGGGTGGATAGAGATAGTGGAAACTCAGTACCGATTGAAATGATAAAACATACACTACCATGTTATAATATTGTATTACATATATATACACACACACAAATATACACTCACACACACACAAACTCTGTTGCATCAGTTCTTTAGCATTCCTTGTTGTATGTAAATGTAAGTCATTATAATCCCCATACAAAATTAATTACAGCCAGAAATTCCCACATTCGTATTTTCAGTGGGTTACCAGATATTCTTTTAATTTGGCTCTACCATCTTGTCAAAATAAAAGCTCTTTGCCTAACATTTATGAGGCCTCTAAGCTTAATTGCATTCATCTTTATCACGTCTTGAAACTGGCTGATATATTTAAATGAGCTAAAATAAAAAGGTTTGAGGCAACTGAAGTCTCTTCAATAAACAGAAGAAAAATTTCTGAAAGACTATGGAAGCAGTAGTGACCAAAGCTGTAAAGAAGAAAGATTTTAAAACTAATAAGTTGCCAAGTGGATCCTTTTCTTAATTAGTCTTCCTTTCAAAGAATTAGTAAGTAAAAGGCTTAAAGAAGATGAAGTGAAATTTGAATGTTACCCACAGTCTATAAGACTTAAATTAGTCTTTCATTTGGCCCATGATAATTCTATTATATGTCCTGCCATATTCCAATTTCTTTGTCTCACCTCCCTACATTTCTTCACCACCACCAGATGTGACTTTGACTACTGGAGGAGACTTTGAATATTTTTCAGCCTGTAAAAACAGCTGAGGTACATTGCTACTCTTCTCCACTTGGCGGTTTTTTTTGGCTTTCACTGTAAAGTGTTGCAAGTATTTGGGGGTTTACACTTGGAAATGGTAGTCACACGTGGTGGGTTCAGCTCTTAGCTCTGCTGCAGACATCCTCAGCAGCCTTAGGAGGTAGAGGCAAGGCACCGCACTCAGTGGAGGTAGCTGTTCTCCTTAGCATCCAGTCCCTCCGAAGCAGGCACCATCAAGCAGTGGTTTGTGGACCCCTGAGGGTCAGAGGGTCTATGATAGTTAATGAAGAAGGACAAACATACTGTCAAGTTGTACCAAAAGCAGCACCATCATTGGAAAATTGCTGGAGGACTCTGAATAGAGCCATGTTGCCTATAGATAGTGAAAAAACACTTGCCCAGGGAGAAAATGTCCTCTTGTTGAACAGCCTTCTATACCTGAAGATAGTTTTAATTTTTCTGTGACTGAATTCCCAGCAAGTAACGTGATGGAATAGTGGGAATACTGGGAATGTTTCCCACCCTGTCTTCCCTGTTTATTTTATAAAACTATAAGCTCAAAGATTCTGTTTCTACAGAGTTTCTTCTGTCTCCACGGGCAATATTGCTCTTGATCTCTAGCGAGGTCCCTCTCCATCCAGGGCTCAGCTCTCCAAAGCCTGATCCCTGGGTTTGAGCACAGAGAGCAGCTCTGGCTCACACCGCGTGTGGGAACTCTGGTCTCGGGATGTGACAATATGTGACGATTTAGAATAAATGCAAAACTTTGAGAAACTCAGAGCCCCTTACTTTATTGTCCCAGACTTTTGTCTCAAGTGAATCCTGGACAGGAGCAGAGCTGTACCTAGAGGGTTGAGATTCGTGGGCCTTTATTAATCCATTCTTTGGAGGCCAGGAACTAACATCTTCTGCTTTATCTCAGAGCTTCATATTGCTGTTGTCAACCACACGATGTGGTCGATAGCTATGCCTGTGAAATTTATTCAGTGCCATAGAAACAGGTGATGTGAAAAATAGCTTTCATTTAGATTTGTGACAAATGCACAGAAGAGCTGAGTTTCTCTAATGGCTGGAATGAGGAGATGCAAACTATGGCAGCTCTGGGCAGATTCTTATTTTGACAGAAGCAATGACTCACTGTGTGACCATGGACAAGTCGTTCAATTTTCTTGTGCTTTAGTCAACAAAACTATAAAATTATTAAAAGACAAAAAACAAAAAGTCCCCAGATTTTACTGAAAAATAAATCCTTCCTCTGAGCTCAGTTGGTGAATAAATGACAAAAACAACAAGATGAAACATGGGTGTAACCCACAGCTTTGCCAAATATACCACAAAAATATGGAGAGGGTACAGAAGAAGAGAAGGCAGGGGGAAAAAAACGATCAGCAAGAACACTGAAATGCCCCAAAGCACATGAAATCATATGAACAGAAACAACTTCAACAAAAGAGAGTATAGATGCCCACAGGGTGGTGAGTAGGAGGGTGTATTCCAAAGAAAAATAGCAATCAAATGATCTAATGCTCTTTTCATCACAAGCAGCCTTTAAAACTAGATAGTGATTGTCTCACCCTTTCATGGGGTACAGTATGACAACTATTTAGATGTGCCTGGAAACATCACCAATAAGACTTTAGCACAGTTAATGAAAGATGATAACTGTAGGGAGAAACATGGATGCCTAAAAGGCACCATTAGCTACCAGTGATGGTCTCCTGTTTTGGTCTGCTCAGTGACACCAGCTTTGCCAGGGGCACATGCAGAAACCAGGGGGGCTTAGACATTGCACACACTGAGCGAGTCCTGAAGGAACTGCATCACCTAGCAGGGGGACCAGGACTGCCTTATGTGCTGTTTGGAGTCCCCTGTGCATGCAGGAGATACGCTGTACTGCAGTAGGTCTGATGCACCCTACAAAAACCCCACTGCATGCTGGCCTCTGGCTTTCTCAGCCGTCCTTACAACTAGGGTCTCAGGTCCTTTGGCCCTGGCTGCTGCACTTTATCCTCGGTTCTTGTCTGGGATGAGAGAATGTGAGAACAGAGTGACACCTCCTGAGACATCAGCATTATTTCTAGGACTTACTCCATGCTGCCTGCCAATGGCTGGTTTAGTTTGCCACACAGAGCGGGGTTGCAGCAGAAGGTGCTGTTGTGTTAGATTGCTCCTCGGACATACAGCAGGAGGATGTTCCTTTAGCCCTGGCTGCAGCAGCCAAGTGACTGTAACGGGGCGAGAACATGAAACAGAGGAAAACAATGAACAGCGGAAAAGTCAAAGTTAGGCCTGCAGCACAAGAGAGGCTACAAAGGTATCTTCAAAGGGTTTTCTGGAGGAAAAAAAAAAAAAAAGGAGCAGACACCATACATATTAATGAACCAGAAACAATATTGAAAAACAACCTATTATCTTTACTCAGATCAAAAGAACATGAAGATTAACACCTCAGACATCAGACCTCTGCAACAAGAGAGTAGGCTTAGCAACAAGTCTGTTTCCCCCTATCTTCCTTTGTTTTTGTGACTAGGACCAGGCAAAGAGGGGGTAGGTTCATTGCCAGGAACTGTAGAAGTGGGCCTACAAGCCCAGCAGCTGCACAGTGAAAGCATAAAGAAAAGGGGAAAAAAAGCATTAAAACTGAGCAAAGACTCAGTAAAATCTATATGAGCATGGGAAGAAAGTGAAGATGAAAATTAGATGGGCCACACTGCAAAGACATGATTTACTGTCTTGCCTTGCTTGAGGGTATGCTGGAGCACTGAGGGAAAGATGCAGCATTATTTGCACACTCCTCACTGAACTGCCAAAAGACTTCCCAGTGGCTGTCAAACTCCTCTCCCCTCCTCCCACTCCAGAGCACTCTTCTTCTACAAGCCCGTGAGGCTCCCCGGCTTTCCAAGAGAAAGACAATCCTACAGTGCTCATCCCTGCAAAGGAATTTTCGTCTGAAAATCAGAGACATTCTCTGCTGGTGATTGCATCCACTTCCAATGGGAATGGCTCAATGATCTGACAAGTCTTTTTCATATTTGGCAAAATAGCAATCTGATCAAATTAGATTTTCTCTTAATAACTTCCCACAGCACAAACTGTTATTTAAGAACTCCCGCCTGGTGCGTGAAACCACATCTGCATGGTAAGGGCATTTATGATAACTAAATGAAAGCTACCCCAGAAGTGCTAACAGTGAAGGAAAGGTGTCTCTAATGATGACAATGGGGAGAGACACATTCATTCTCTGTCAGAGACCTCATAAAAAAATTCCTCCTTCTACACACCTATCTTCTACTAGAGGCTCACATTTGCTAGGGTCATTGAGTTTCAGACCAGCTTCTTTCTGAGTTTTTGCACTCATGTTCATACCTGTACTGATGATGAAAAAGGGTCAAAATACAAAGTTAGGATCCATCACATTTTTCACAGCTACTTTGATGCTTCAGAAGTTATACAGTCCAAAAAGAAAAAATACTGTTTTGCATAGTGAAAATGCCGTTGCTAAAAGGCTGATTATTTAATCAGTCCCTTGTGTTTTACTGAAAGTTTGCACAGGTGGTTTGAAACCCACCCCAATCTTTTCTTTCTACATAACAGTAAGATCATAGAAAGCTTTGGTTTACCAACAAGAAAGTGGGCCAAGTTCTGGGTTGAGTTATACCTTCTGCAACTTCAGTAGCAATGAAATTTCACAAAAAGTGAGGTAGGACAGGACCTTTTCTAGTGCTCTTCAAACTTGTAAAGCTAATTCCTCTTCAGACTGAGTGGGAATTTTTGCATGAACAGACTGATGCCTGACATTTCTAACACTTCTTGGTTAGGCCAGATTTGAAATACCAAAAACATTTTTCGTGGTATTTTTGTATTCCTAATTCCAATTTTCCCCCTCTCCAAATTTTCTTACATTCTCTTTCCATATATTCTCCCTCTGCCTCACTCCTAAGAAAAAGAAGGTAAGAAAGAAAGATGTAGAAACTTGCATTTCTATATAGGTAGGAGGAATTAGCAAACCAGTTTTCAAGTTTCCATTCCTGCTGCTATCAGGATTGTTCTAGTTTAATGCACATAATCTGCAGATCCTGTTTTCCTGTCTTTCCTGTAGCAGTAAGTAGGTTTCAGAGGCGTACTGAAAGCCACTCAAACCACTGAAGTTTTTATGGGTTAACCCATCATAAATTACTATTTATTCAATTGTGATTAATGCCAAGCGAAAATATATAGCAACTGGTTAACTGTATGATGGAAACTAATGAATAAAAGGTTTAAGCAGATGAGTCACAACAGATCATTGTTTCCTAAAGTTTGAGACATATCCCCTTGTGGGGTATGAAGAGCTAACAATGGGTCACAGAAGATGAATACGTTAAAATGGGTGTGTATTTAACAACATGTGGTAATTTAGCAGGAGAAACAAAATTATTTTTCTCTTAATGCAACAGGGCTTATGTTTCAAAAGTTTGGAAAACAGTCATGGTCCGAGGCAGCATATTCCTACCAGCCCATGGTACAGGGAGGCTGTTTTTATCGGAGTTTCAAGCAATTTTTGTGTGTAATGGAGGCTCCCATGATCACTGAATAATAGGACTAAAACATGACCACACTCCTCTGACCCAATATGTAGTTATTTCCCGAGCTACCTGTGAACTGCTCCCCCCCCTCAAAAAAAAAAAAAAAAAAAAAAAAAAAGAGTCTTAAAAGATAGATGGTAGGGAGGAATTCTTAACATACTAAATTGAATGGAAATTCTTCCTGGACTTCAGTAGATCCATCAGTCAAGTAGTGCAGCTCACTGAAATAGTCCAACTGCAATTCCTCTGTCTCTTCTTTGGCTGTGGTTTCACAATGGGCCCAGAGGTTAAATGAGCCAGCCGTTACTGCTCGTCCATGAAACTCAACAGCTCTGAAATTTCTCCTTAAAGGCTGCGTTCAAACAGGAGCTTAGACCCACTAGGGAAAGACTGTTGCTATCTTGTTCTTCTGGAAAGTGGCATTACTCTCCAATGCAAGTTATATTTCTGTATAAAATATGTTGCATCCTCCTGACATCAGTCAAGAGTCAAAGTTTTCAGCTGCCTCCTTAGGATGGATTTTCAAGAGCACCCATCCACAAATCAACAAAAAAAAGTTGTCAGATTTTCAACAAAGCCAAGAAAAGACAGCAAAGTTTTCTCAAAAATAAGGCCACAAATCTCACAGGAAAACTGTTGGGGCAAAAGAGTTCTGAAATCGTGGCTCCACTTGTGTGCATCAAGACTAGACAGACGGGCACTCTAGTGCATTAATAATATTGCTTCTTTTGTCTCTCCAATCTGTTGGCCTCCTGCCTTCACTAGCAAAGAGATCATGATCTTGAACTTTAAGGAATTAAAGTTAAAATTTGCTTACACGTATCAATTTCTGTGTCAGAAGGCAGTTACGTATGACACACACTTCATTCTTCCTCCTCCCACCAAAAGAGATCCTTCTATTCTTTATTGTTATCCTAACCTGAATGTAATTTTCAAAGTTCTTAAGCCATTTGTGGTCTAGGAAATGTCAAGGCCAAATTGTGTTGGCCATTTATTTCTAAAGAGAAATGCTCTTCAATTCATAGCTGAGTTTTGTCTACATAACAGTTCTCAAAATATGTTCTATTGACTGTTAGCCATCTCTGGGGATCTGCCACGTGGTCCATGTTATGGTTTTTTTCCTTGCAGTTATAAAATACTTTACTAAAATTTAACTTTCAATTAAAAAATAGAAACATATAATTTAGGTCAGGGACTAGACTGAGATTAGGAAGACTTGAGTTTTATTCTTGGTTGCACAGCTGACCTCCTGTGTGGTCTAGGACAAGCCAACTCCTCTTTGTCTAACTTATTTTTCTCTGCTGACCTTGCTACATTTCACCTAGTTGAATAAAGAAACTTCAGTCAGCATAGATTTACCAAGAGCAAATGATGCCTGACCCACCTGATTTCTTTCTATGATAAAATACCTGGATCTGTGGAAAAGAAGAGAGGAGTTGATGTCATTTACCTTGACTTTAGCAAGGCTTTAAGCACTGGTTCCTACAATACACTTGTATCCAAGTCTGGATGGGTGGACAACTAGTTAAGTAAAAAAACTGGGTGGATATTCAGGCTCAGCGGGTTATGGTTAATGGGTCCTACTCTGTCTGGGTGCCTGTGGCAAGTGCAGTAGCGCAGTGGCCTGCAGTGAAACCTGGACTGCATTTAATATCTCTATGAATGACTTGGAGGAGGTGATGGGTTGCATTCCTGTCAAGTTTGCAGATGGCACCAATTTTGGAGGACCACTCACTCAATACACTTGAGGGCAGGGGCTGCCATCCAAGGGGACCTAGAGAGGCCAGAGGAAGGGAACAACAGAAACTCCATAAAATTTGGCAGGACCAAGTGCAGAGCCCTGCCCCTGGGAAGGAAGAGCCCCTCAATGACACTGACAAACTGTCAAGTCTTAAGCAAAGAGCCACTATGATGGCCGGTGTTGGAGCACCTGCCCTGTGGGGAGAGGCTGGTTCAGCCTGGAGATGAGATGGCTTCGGGGATCCTAACAGCAGCCTGCCTGGTCCTATGGGGAGGTGATTGAGAAGACAGAGCCAGGGTCTTCAAGGTGGTGCATGGTGGGAGACTTAAGTTGAAGAAAGAGAGATTAAGACTGGATATGAGGAAAAACGTCTTCCCTGTGAGGGCAACACCCACTGGGGCTGCCTGAGAGACTGTGCAGTCTCCATCCTTGGGGGTTTTCAAAACCCAACTGGATAAAGTTCTGAGCAGCCTGATCTGAGCTCAGAGCTGACCCTGGTTTGAGCAGGAGGTTGGACTAGAGACCTCCAGAGGTCACATCCAAACCGAATTGCTCTGTGACTGCACAAGGTCCAGTGAGCACCAAATCAGACCATTAGTCAAGGATCATCACCATCTGTGCGCTCTTGCCCTCCCCAGAGCTCCCATATTCCTGCCTCTGACTACAGGAAGGAAACCTTGGTTTATGTCCCAGGTTATGTTGGACTGACAGTGCAGATGCCATGTACCTGCAAACCAAGCCTCATTCAGCTTCTTTCATCGCATATATGTTGAATATGTGAGCAGGTCACAAACAGTAGGTACAAAACACCTGAGAACTCACCCTCCCCTGGACAGACTTGATAGACACCTTGATCTGCCACTCGTGTCTGCGCCCTTGTCATCTCTCTACAGGATATTCAGGGAAGTGGCTCTAAATCCTTCTCAAGAGACCTGCTCCATGTTATTATGAAGTGGAAGTATTATGAGGTGCTTAAATAATCACTGCAGCAAAGAGCAAGAGAGCACTACAGAGAAACAGGCTTCTTAGCCTGGTGGCTGAGGCAGCTGTGTTCAACATTCTGCTCCATGCAGTCCCGGAGATGAAGGGGAAGAGCCACACACAGAGCACACGGAGCACACCTGTTTTCACAAGAGCTGGTAGCCAGGTGAAGCTGGAGCGCTCACAGGATGCAGGGGTGCGCATCAGGTGTGGAAGGAAACTTACCTTCTGCCTACTGTGTTGTGGGCACAGACACCTGGGGAAGAGCCTTCTGCCCCTGCGAAAGCCTGTGCTTTCTGTCCCTGTGCTGAGGTCACATAATGAGCCCGGGGGGGGTCACTTTTCAGATAATAGTCATGTATATATATATAACATCTCCCATACCAGCTGCTGGGTAAAAAGCACTGCCACCTCTGAAAACCTGGCAAATCCCAGCCCTTTATTTCCTTCACTTTTCCTCCTCATGCTCCAAAATGAACATTTTTGTTTTGGATGAAATGGAATGTATGTTTGCATTTTACACTAAATAAATGTTTTCAGATTTCCATTTTGGCAAGAAAAACAAAAAATGAAGTTCCATTTGGTTTGACTCTAACTTATTTTTTCTCCCTCTTTTTTAGGTTCGGCACTCTAGCTGAAAAAAAACAATTATTCTCACAGCCTTAGTCACACGTCTTCCAGGCAGTGCCTGAAATGTTTCCTTTCAACTCTTTGCAAGCGTTTTATAGGTTGTCATTTCGCTGCTGCTTCAAGAACAAGAGACTGCAATTCTTCCAAGTGAACAGCTTCGATGACTTTCCTGACTGATGCAAATGTGTTACACTGTTGACAAATACTAACCATGAGAGTTGACTTGGCTATTGCTGTTTGCTGTAGCTGGTATTTCCCCTTAAAATTCTCCTCCCACCCATCAAATGGAGCATTCTGTTTTATCAAGTTAGGTTTTAATAATCTTTTTGTAGGCCTTATCTTTTATCTAGAGAAATAAGAACAAATCCGTTTTCAAGAACCATAATTTGCCACTTAAATGGCTGTAAACGATTCCCTGACAGGAGGCCAGGCACTGAATGCATACAGAGGCCAGAATATCTCCTACCATTAAAACTGATCCTTTTAATCCACACTGAAACACACGGACAGGGTAAGATGGACATTTCAGCTATATCTCTATATATCTTAATTTCAGCTATTTGCAGCTTGGGTTGAGAAGAAACAGGGAATGCAGCAATTTTATTTCTGTTAAGTGTTGCCAGTACCTATAGCACACAAATACTGACGTGGTTCCTACCCCAAGGAACTTGCAATCTAAATTAACACACAACAAAACATGTGAAGAGATGCAGAGGATTACAGAGGCCAAAGGCTCAAGGTGTACAAAATTAAATCCTGCCCCTGGTCAAAGTCCTGTTGAGGAAAATGTAGGCAAGCATCTATACTTATGGACCCAAGTCCTGAACCAGCTCCTTAAAATATATGAAAATATACACACACATTAATAGGAAGATAACAATAGCAATTTTGTAAGGTAGCTGCTACAGTTGGTGCAAACAGGCTTCGGGAGGGAGAAAATCTAGTGTATCCTAACTCTGACAGTCTTCAAAAGTGGTTCTCAACCTCATCAAAATCACTACAAGGAAAAAAATAAAACAACAAGTAAATTACTTTTTAGAACTACTAATCCACATGGATTAACAGCCATAACTCAATTTCAGAGAGATGACTGGATTTAGACACCAGGATATTGGGGCTCAGTTAAGAATTTAAATAAGATCAAAATAAAATTAAAATAGTTTTTGTATTTCACATTTGTATTTTTAATTGACTGGAAAATGGAAAGAAGACATTGAAATACTGTGTTAATATCTATGCTATCTCCACTGGCTACGCAAAGATTTGCTTCTGATTTTAAAGTTTCTCAGCTCAAGAAGATGTAGATTTTCTTGGCAACAGCTGCTGTGTAAAATATTCTGAGATAGAATTTTTTATCATAATTAATAATAGATGAAAATTTCTGCGTTTTTGATGTTCTAAACTCTATGCTGTTTGATTTACGATGTCTTTATAGTTGTTTTTCTAGTAATTCTATGCCTCTTTCTGTTGGTATAAGGCTGGTCGTCTCTTTTATTTCCCTAGTGGAGTTGGTACAGTAGTCTTTTCTTCCTTTTCTCGCCTTCTTTTTCTGTAAATATATTTCATAAAGTTCCCCTTTCTTCCTTAATGAGACTGATCCCTATGTTCTGTAAGTTTGTTGCTGTGGAATTTTTTTTCTTTTTCTTTTTTTTTTTCTTTAACTCCGCACAGGGCAGTAATAAAACCTTGGTGGAGGCTATTGCAGCGAGGAGTGTGTTCTGTGTGCACTCTTGTAGAGCTGGCTGTATTCTCTGTAATGAATGTTTTAAACTGGATGGTGACTGAAGAGGTATAGTCTACTTTGGGGGGTTGAGGCTTTTTGCTTGCATTGCGATTTTTTCATTTGGTGTTGGGGTTTTAGGGAAATGTGCCTTGCAAAACTTACTGGATAATGCTCCGTGATTGGTATGTTATGAGAAGTTGGATACAGGTGCTTACGGGCTACTATTGCTGCATCAGCAGTCCCAGCTCTTGTGTCAGTAGAGGACCATACATCATAGCTGGGATGCTAGTGACAGCTGTAGTTAAAGCTGTCAAAGAGTTTCCCGTAGAACCCCTTGTTTTCTATCATTCATAACTTTTTCAGCATTACACCTACAGAGTGCAAATTTTCCAGGAAATGTTTATACCTCAAAGGGAAGTTTTTTGGATAAGCCTGGCCAGTTGTTGATACATGAGAATAAACCCCCCCAAAAAAACCCAACCAAAAATCAAGCCACCTTCTACCGTGAAATCAAAAACATTCTTTTTCGAACCAGCCTGAAGTATGTTAGGGACACCCCGTGTGGAAGAATCAGCTCCAGGGAAAACTGTCGGATATTTGGGGGCATTGGGAGGCTCTGACTTACTGCAAACTGTAAAGCACAAGAACTAGCACTAAAACCAGGCACAGGCAAGCTGTTCCTCAGCCTGCTGAGGACAGGCTGGGCAGAGTGGGCATTTATAAATATATGGAATTCTTATTTATAAGTAAACAAACAAAAAAACCTCCAAATCAGCTCCAAACAAAAATAATAAATACCCTCTCTGGCTCTTTGTCAGCATTATTGCAGCTTGTAAAACTTCACCAGAGAAGCCACTGCTGCAAGTAAATGGCAGCGGTAAGAAATCTTGTCTGTTCCCCTGCGCTGTCTGCTTCCCTGCTTCACTGACGTGCAAGTTTAAAAGGCCACTTTCATCCTTATTCTGTAATACCCTTTAAGTAGCATTTGTGCATCATGATTGTCAACTACCTCATAAACATCATTGTTTGGATAGCTAGTTCTCAGTATATATCCTTACCGAAGGATAAGCTTTGCCTCTTACATCATTCAGCTTCTGTGGTTTGGTTGTTCAGTTGGGTTTTTTTTTCAGTAAGATCTATATATTTGCCTATACTGCAACATGCCATATGGGTGTGCTCATGGTAGCGTGGCTTTTTCTACTGACTGCATTTTTATTTGTAACACTGCACTTTCCATAAAAGATTTTGGCAAAGGCAATGGAGAATCATAGTTTAAATGTAATAATATTAATTTACCATCTTTTCCCCTTCCCTTTTTTTTTGGAGTTATAACTTAAGAAACAGCCTCTAGTGCACAGACACTTAATTTCTTCCTCGATAACCCCAGGAGATAATGTTCTGGCATTCCTTTGTAAATTTGGCCTTGTAAAAACTATGCCTGGGTGGTCCATGATTATCTTTCTCAGTCAGCATTTTTTTTTCTTTAATAAAAAAATTGCTCGCTGAGAAATATGTGTCCTTCAAATCAATTGCAATGATTAGGAGATAAGAGGTAGACTTACTATATAGTACCGCACTTTCATTTTTAAATTGTCATCATTATTGTCTTAGAAGCACAAATTTGACAAATCTTGGTACAGCATTAATACCTCATATTTATGAAACATCCCTCATCCTAAGGGATCCCTTCATGTTTCTTGGAGCCTGAGCAGGCACAGGCTCAGCTCCATGTCCAAATAAGCACTTCCTGAGTGGGTTCCTGTACATATATTAACATTTTGCACCAAGATCTGTGCTAAATAAGAAGGGCAGAAAGGTGATGAAATCTATTAAATGCATGTGGCAGCCTGAAACATCAGTGACTGTGTAGTGGCACAAGCTGCTTAATAACAGATTTAACTGTATCACAAGAGCTATGGTCTGCAGCTACAACTAAATGGGACTGACACTGGTATGTGACCACAACTTCATAGCGAGGACCACACAAAACCTACCTAATTGGGGCAATTAAATACGCCAGACAAGGATTTGGCCTCACCCTTTGTGGCAGGGAAAATACATGCATGCATCATACAAAATTACTTTGTCTGAATGTGGTGAGAGAAAATTAATTTTACATCTTACCACAGCCTCTGGTATTACAATAGCCTAATATTTCTAACAGTGATGCATTTGGCAAAGCCCGATTCAAGTAGGCAGGAAAAGATGATTTAAAAATAGCTGCTAAGCATTCTCTGCTCTCACAGACCTGGTTCACTAATGCCAGAAACTTTCCCTACTCTTTCTTTTTTAGCTCATCAAAGGTCTGAGGACAAAACTGTGCCTTATTCTTCTTTATGCAGTTATGCTCAGCCTGCTGGAGAACACAAACAGTACGAGGAGTAAAAATGGCCCTGCCTACCAAGGTAGGAAAGACCACAGAAGAAGCGGACCAGATTGCGAGCAATCCCAAAGATGCCCCTTAATTGCATGGTGTGGTAATAACAGCAGCAACAATAATAATAATAATAATGAAAGATGACATTTATAAAAAGAAGAGAATAAGCAACAAAAACTATATGCATCTTTATACCAAAAGATAGCAAAATTGCTTGTTTAAGATCATTGACTACTGCAGTTGATCACAAATTATAGCCACCTTGTGAAAGAAAGTAATTGTTTCTTAATAGTTCCAGAAATGCAACACAATAGCTTTCTAGCACTGAATCTTGAGGTCTGAATAAGTGGTGCACAAGCAGCGCACAGACCCA
Organism: Balearica regulorum gibbericeps; assembly: GCF_011004875.1. Taxonomy (NCBI): domain Eukaryota; kingdom Metazoa; phylum Chordata; class Aves; order Gruiformes; family Gruidae; genus Balearica; species Balearica regulorum. The sequence goes on from NC_046184.1 coordinate 74,003,435, forward strand.
CAGCTGCCCTGGTGATGTTTTAAAACTGAAAAGTGTGTTTAATACAGGTAAGTGCTTGAGGTATTACAAAGGCAGAGAAGTGGCTCACCAGTCCAAAAACCTTGAGAGCCACTGGCTTAGGAGAAGAACAAGGAGAAATACCTTACAGCTGAAACTACAGGAACATATGCAGAATAATATTTCCTATGACAGATTCTGGTCAGGTTGGTAGGATGTCCAAGCACTCCACAATTTTTTCATAACCATAAAAAAACAGAAGTCCATTTTATGTTTTACTTGGAAATGTACCTTCCTGGCAGCTGCAGATCCATTGATATCATTTGTTCAGCAAAACATTTGCTTATTATTGATTCAGAAGGCAGGCCAAAGATTCACTTGGCAATTCTCTATGTCCATTATCCAACTTCAAGCTTCACTCAAAATTGCTCTGTTTACGAGCTCAGATGAGATAACCACCTACAACAGCATGATGGATGCCAGAAGTCCAGAGGTGTTCTTAGTCATAAATGTTTTGGACATAATTTTTAATCAGAGTTAATAATATTCAGAATATAATTCTAACAGTCCAACAGTTTATGGATAAAAATTGCAGAATTTATCAGTAAATGTGAAAGTCCCATTTGTTCTATTACTCCAATTGGGTCCATTTTTCCATGAAATGGATTTCTTTTATGTGTCCATTAACGTAAGATTGGAAGGGACCTCTTGAGTCATCAAGGCCAGACAACCATCCAACTATCATAAGCAATCACATCACATCATCTCTTTACAGAGATTGACTCAACTGTGTTTTAGAAGCAGTTCCATTTTTATTCCCACTACATGTCTAGACACGCTGTTCAAAACCTCAATAATTTAATGTTTGAGGACTTTCTTTTGTCTTCTAAGTTTCTGAAGTTTTTGTGACTGGTTAAATGTATTTAATATTTTGTTTTGATACTGAGTTTAACTATCTCTTCTCCCTCCCTAGCATATGCCCTCCTGGTATGTTCATAGATATTCCTTTGCTAGGTTAAAAAAGCCAGGGTTTTTTTATTATCCTCTCAAACTATAGGTTCTCTACTCTCCTGGTGGCCCTTTTCGGAACCTGCCTTTACTTTGAGTTCTGCTTTCTTGAATGTTGTTGACCTCATTTTTGCATGGTTTTTCAGGTGAGGTCTCATACATTGCAGTGACATTAATACGTCCTTATCTCCTTTGGGTTACTTGGCAAGAGCTCACTTGCTTATTCTCCTTGCTGCCCGTCCTGCATTGGGAATATGGCCCTGCTCAGCCTCTTGTGGTTGGTTTGCTGGAGTCTGAACGTACAAGTAAACACCGTTTCCTCCATGAAGCTCCACTTCATGGAGCTTAGGGAGCTATGGGAAGACCTGATTGACTGCCATTCATCTTTGCCCTCTCCGGTCAGATTATAGCGACCCACTACAAAGGCGTCCCAAGAAAGAGCGTTAAGAATACTCCCTCTACCTTTGTGGTGGTTTCTGTAGTTTAAAAACAAGCTGTAGAATAACAGATAGACAATGTTTCATGATGACTCCATTGGTTAAATATTTTGATGCTGCAAGCACAGAAATGGTACAAAGACCACACAACAAAAATATGCAGTCCAAACAGAATCTACAAAGCTCTCCATCCCTCTTCCTTTTAAATACTGATGAAGAGGAGAACATAGCAGGGAGGAGTACATTCATTCAATCAGTTCAATCATTCTTCTGTTACTTCTGTGGTGCCCTTCATGCAGAATGATCACAAGGAACTTCACTTAAACTAAACTCAAACACTTACCAAACTACAACAGAAGGAAAGCAGAATAAAACAAATTAGTCTAGTCAAGACTAAGGCTTAAAAATGCCGAGGGCCCTATTAACTATAAAAAGCTTACAGTGTCTCTGTGTGCATGCACTCGCAAGCATGAGAGAGAAACGATATACGTACATGAAAAAAAAGGAATTAGCAATCCATGCTGCTTCAGAGAGATTGTGCACTTCATTCTTGATTCACAAAGAAAACTTGCCTTAAAAGTGACCTATATTCAAGAATTTGAGACCTTCTTAGGCTACCATCCAGATTAACATAGGTAACAAGCCGGGCCAGGAACAGCTAAAACCTCTCTCAGTAATTCAATTACGATACAGCACATGGACATGTGTTTCAGCATGGATTTAGCGCGGGGCCTTATCCATTGGGATAGAAAGGCATGGCACAGCATTCCTCATGCTCATAAATACTGGAAACATGCAAAGTGCAAATTAGCTGGAATTGGCAGGACCAATATCTGTTACAACATCAGATTAAAAGCCGGCAACTACTGGCAATTTTATGGATCATGCTGCGTTAACATTTTGTTAATGTTTTGCGAGGGAAGTAGGGAAAATAATTGTAAAACTGCCTTGTATAAATGTATACTTGTATCTTAACAGAAAGCTAGGGGAGAAAAGCAAGGAAGGAAGCAGCACAATCAGCTATAGAGAAGCAACCTTCTAAAAAACATTGAGGGCACAATCACACAGAACCATTTCTCTCCTTGTCTATCCCAGCCATTGTAGGCTGTTCTCCCTGTGCTGGAAACTAATAGATAAAGAGGTTTAAAAGGCTTTTGTGGGAAAAGAGAGGTGCTCGGGGAAGGGTGGGCTCTGGGGAATGCAGAGTGGCAGGTGAGGTGACTGCCTCGGCTGCGGGAAGGGAGGGCAGGGGATGGAGGCAGCTGGGGGCCAAGGAGCTCACGCTTGAAGAGATCTGGAGATGTCAGAGGTGAACACACTTGGGTGCAGTAAGGTGGGGAAAATATGATACAGTGATATTTCTGTTATGATACAGTATTTAAGATCGCTGAACTATCTTAGGCAGATAGCTGTCCTCTAAGGCAGAAGACCAACAAGTCGCAGGACAACAGCTTTATGGAGCTGCAGAAAATACACGCACAATTTGCTAGTAAAACTTAGAGATGGCTGAGAAGGCTTTTACATAAACGGCAGTTTTCCTACTCACACAAAAAGATCTCACCCAAAAATGGAGGAAGAGATCATAAGCAACGACAAAACAAAATGGAAGCTTCCCTCAGCAGGAACATCTAATTGTTAGTTAATGTAAATCAGGCACAGTTTTAATGAGAGCTCAGGCGGCTTCCAAGTCACGGTAATCCCGGAGCATGTGCCCACGAACGTACAGCCCAAATGAGTGGTGCTTGGCTGTTCCTGTGAAACAGCGACCCTGCACCACTGGCCCGTGTGGATGCAGCTACTGTGTCCATCAGGAACAAAGCTGATTAAAGTACATCGGAGTGAATTAAGTGTTTCTTCCAGGGGTACTTTCATTATGAAATAAGAGCGTGCATCTCACCCAAGCCAAAAACCTTCTACGGAACAGCTTTTCAGCTTTAAAATTGTACCACTGCTTTTTCTCAGCAGGTTGACCGCATAGAATAGTCCTTACTGGGTAAGATAGCCGGAGAAAAAAAAGTCCCATTTAAAATTAATTTTAAATGGCATCAGAAGGAATTTTGAAAAAGTTCTCCACATTGCACGGTAGTTGTGGGGAAGTTGTGTCTCTAAATAGCTTTCTGCCTGGACAAAAGAAGTATTTTTCCAGACTTTTTAAAAAACTTTCCCTATAATATTTCTTGATTTTGCTTGCTCAAAGCAATTTTAGAATTCAAAGATTTAAAGAACAGGACAAATTTCAACTATTTTTTTTTAAATATGGTTAATTTTTTCAGCTATTGAAAGAATGTATCCAGGGTTGCTGTTAGCTTAAAATGCTTAAGCACTCTCTATGGTAATTTTCAGTGTTTCTTGCCACCGAAAAAAATCATATTTTGCACAGAAAAGTCAAAACCAAAATATTCAGGGAACAACATTAATCAGATTACATTCTCACAACTAATTAACAGCACAAGTAGTAAATACCTAATAGAGGCAAGCCAGTTGTTACACAAAAATGTAAAATGGCTTAACATTAATTGGTACATTTTAGGATTACTGCTGAAAACTACACTAACTGCCTGTGTATTACAGGCCACATAATTTTATCCAGTGATTCTTGAATCAAAATATAGAAAGTACAAATTAAGTCAAACATACATCTATGTAAATGTACAGATATATTTATAAAGATGCCCATCTGGATTTAAAGCCTCTAATTAACAGAAAAGTTACAACATCTCTTGATTCATTGTTTCAGTGTTTATGAAGTAGAATTTACACCTCATAAAGAACAGGCATAGAAGAGACAAAGTTCTTCTTTTGGAAGAACAAAAATATACATGAAATCATATTTTAATTAGTTAAAAACCCTGATCATAAACCTAGAGGGGAAATTATTGTGGTAGTTCACAAAATTTCAAGGCAATGTCTTATTCTTACACGTATTTGTCAATGAGAAGAGATACTCTGCACCAACTACCAATGATAGAAAATCATTGCAAGAACATCTTGGCTACATGAGATTCTCATAATAGAAGGATGAAACATTTTTTGAACACAAGGTTCCTGCTTCCTTTGCACCAAATCAAAATTTTCTAAAAACATATTGCTTCATAGTTATTAAAAATAAATCATAAAATGCACTACTTTCTCATATTACAGATATACACATGATAATAGTTTGTTCTCTGATGCATCCAAATCTTCAGGCTCAATGACATAATCTTTTAGCAGGGTGTCTACTAGTTCTTAAATGGAAGACACAGTGTACTTTTTTTCAGCTGTAGTTACATTTCACAAGAAGTGCCCAACTATTTTGAACTAAGACATTGTTTGGAAACATATTCCATCCTTTTATAGAAACATGATAGGCAGCTAAAGCCATGGGTAGAACTATTATACAAGATGAAAAAAAAGCACATCTTCACAAAGATTTTCCAAATGCAAGTGTCCCCCTCCCCATACTTATAACCGGTTGGAAATCAGCAACTCTAAGTTTTCCCAAACTTAATTTATTTAAAAATAAAGGTTACACCCAGGACCAAGTCCAACAGTGAAATCAGCCATGTAAACAGGATGGAAAAATCAGTTATTCCCACATATGGAGTGTTATAAAAGGTATGTGACATATGGAATCTGTATTTCAGTTAGGTCACAGTTTTGCTCTAACACTTTCTTTTACTCTTTTAACCTACTAGGAAAATGGTTTTCAGTCAAGGAGATGAAGGTGAAAAAGAAAACCTATTGACTGTTGAATCTGAAGCCCTCTCAGAGCAGGATGTTTGTACCCAAGAAAGATGTGTTAAATAACAAATATGTAATGTGCGTGGAGGATAAGTTAGATAAGTGTGTAATGTGCTTGGATTAAAAAGCAAGCAAATAAAAACTTAGAAAAATTATTCCTTGTTTACTCTATTATGAGAAACTCCAGGTTCTTTAATACTCTGTATATTCATCAGAGTAGGAAAATATGAAAACTAAAATTCTTGTGGGATGGGAAAACTGTTTCCTGCCCATCTCTGACCTCTCAGTGTAAAACTGCTAAGCGCTTTGGTTTACAGTACAAATATTTCTGGATATGGTATCCATCTGTTATGTATTAGTGAAACGTTTCTGATATTCAGCATTCTTTTAAACAGCACTATTACAATTTCATCGAGAAAGGTTAATAGCTAAGTAATAGTCTGACAGGTTTACAGTGGATGGTATTTCTGGAAAGAGTATTTGCTATTTAGCATTTCTTAAGCAGAGCTGTTAAAATTTCAACCAAAGACTTTTCGAAACTTCAGGATGATGTATCATATGTGGGGTGATTACACAGAGTATTACTCTTAAACTGTTTTTTCAAGGAAATTTGACTATTTTTAGCACATAACTAAAGGCTTTAAATGGTATGCTTGAGTTCATCAGAGTTATCCATAAAGATAACTCGGTATCAGTTTTTGAAACGTTCCCTGTCTTGGCTACATCTTGATTGCAGGTTTTTATTTGCTCAGTAAATTGTATAGGTATAACCTCCTTACAGTAATGGAAGAGATGCTGTAATCCTAAGAAGTCAAAGAACACACAGAGTAAGAAAGGAAATGAAAAATCCCAAACTGAAGACCTACAGAAAATGTCTATTAAAACCAGTGAATGGGTCCCATTTCCATTCCAATTGCTTTCTAGCTGCATGCCATTACTGTGCTGAATGTTTGCTTGCCAGGCTTTCCAATCTTGTATGCGTGAACGATTGGAAAGCTGTTTCCCTGGACATGTATATACCTGGAGGAAAATGGTACTAAGGTGTGGAAAGCTATCCAGATGCTCCTGGACCAGCTCCGCACCAGCTCCTGGCTCAGGGCTGAGTCAGAAACTCAGATGCTTCAGAGTCTGTCAGGATAAGGGTCCCAGGGGCTTGCCTCTAGCTTAATGTTTTCTCTGAGGTCCTTATAAAATCTTTAGATCCTTGTCTCCTTGTCATCATCATAAGATTTTGGGTCAGCACACTTTTTCCCAAGCAGCCTCTCCCAATACCCCTGGTGATGACATGGCATTTTGACTCCCCAGGGGCATGGGAAAGGAGAGATGGTCCCAGATTCCTTTTTAACTTGTTTACTGTGAGGGTGACTGAGCACTGGCATGGGTTGCCCAGGGAGGTTGTGGCATCTCCATCCTTGGAGATATTCGAAACCTGACTGGACATGGACCTGGGGGGTTGGACAAGATGATCTCCAGAGGTCCCTTCCAACCTCAGCCTTTCTGTGATTGTATGTAATTCCGTGATTCCTTCATGCTGCCCTACAACTCACCCCCATTTCTACTTCTCCTTAGCAGGTGTGGGAGTTTCTAGTTTTTGACTGATACTGATGGTGGTCTCTAGTGACTTTTCTTCATCTCATTAATGGTAATGGCAAATAAACTGAGCATACATGATGTGAAGCCAACATGTCCAAGCACATATTAGCTGCAAAACTACAATAGCTGTAAAAGTATTCCTGTGTGCTGCTCTGTCTCCTCCTCTCTCTTGCAGTTCTTCCTGAGAATTGGGAGAGTGCTACCTGCTCAGCTTTTCTGCTCCAAGAAAGAGGAGGACACGTTGAGGGAGAGACTTCCCATTCCCCCTCTCGAGCCAAAAGCGTTTCTCCCTCTCTTCCTGAACATGCTGCAGCAGAGCAGAACAGCTGCTTGTATCCACCACAGGGCAGCTCTAGGTGCAAGGAAGCAAGCTGGATAGCATTTGTCCTAGTACGTGGACATCTCAAACCCCCTGGGGAGGGCAGAAGAAGGTCCTAGACATCTCACTGCCACTTCTGCTCTAGGGTCAGGATAAGGACTGCTAGGGAGGACCAAGGAGAGAAGAAGAAGATCCCCAGCACCAGCACTGGTCTGTCAAAATGTCTCCATGCCCTTGCTTACAGTGCTTAATAATATCATAGAAATTGGTGATGTTGAGATGCCTTTTCTGCATCAGTACTGTAAGAGTCCAGCAGAGCTGCCCATCGCTACCTCACCAGGTTTCTTCCTGAAGGAGTACCTTTTCTTCCAGCTTCAGGCTGAGCTGAAAATGAAGCTACTGTTAAAAGGTTTCAGGAGCAGCTTTGGTTAAGGAGTCACCCCCCACAAGTGGGCCTGTCTTTATGCAAAACAGCACTCACTTACTTTTCACAAGTTCTTCAGTAAAATGTTGGCAAGGCTGACTAACAAATGGGAAATCTCACATGCAGGATTTATAATTTTAAACTAAAGAGAAACTTTGGTTTAAATGTACATATTTTTAACCTGGAAAGAAAATAAGCAGCTATGGTGTCCTGGTTCTGGGAAGGATAGAGTTAATTTCCCAAGGAGCCAGGACAGGTGAGCCAAGCTGGCCGGGGGCTATTCCATACCATGTGACATCATGCTCACCATAAAAGGGGGCCAGTCGGGCAGGGGCGGGTTCGGCGTGTCGGCGTGGCTCCGGGACGGGTCGAGCGTCCGGTCGGTCGGTCGTCGGATCGGTAAAATCGTTCTCTGTTATCACCATTGTTACTATCTGTTATCAGCGCTGTTGTTGATTGTTCTCCCTCTCCCTTGCTGTCCCAGTAAACTGCCCTTATCCCAACCCTCCAGGCTTTGCCGTTGTTTTTCCGTTCTCCTCCCCATCCCGCCGGGGGAGGGGTGAGCGAGCGGCTGGGGCTAAACCACGTCAGTCCTTTTTGGCGCCCAACGTGGGGCTCGAGGGGTTGTGATAACGGCAAGTCTGACCCAAGTGTGTTAAAACAAAGTTGTTAAAAGCATTTATGATGTTATTGAAACAGTCACTGGTCATAATGATGTTCTGTTTGCTCACATGGCTCTGTTTTGTAAACCCATGTTTACTCTATGCAATCCCTGCGGTGCTGTTTATCACCTCTGGAAGAGGGGTTCGTGTTCTCATGTTGTTATATTGTGTGATAATGACTTATGATAAGATATCATTGACAGTCATGGGTCTGAGCTGGTATGTGTATGTAGCATTTAGGTCAGGCCCGTACCTCGGTCAGTATCTTTCAGAATTGATTAATAATTGGACCCAATCTATGGGGAAGACGGGGGGATACCTTCTCCCACTCTTTCACTTCCTCTTTTCCCTTTTGGTTGGTTACAACAATTTTTGAGTATTTTGAATACCCTTGGAATGTTCAGGCCATTATATTCCTATTGCTAGGTCTCCTGAATGCTTTCCCACTCCTGTTCAGGGTTAGCAAAAATCTTTTCAAGAGTACCACCCAGGGATGTTCCCCAAGGCTGAATGGTCAGGGCTGGCATGGCATGTGGGAGAGTATGGGTGGGTATCTAGAGACCTTTTCACCCCCAATGGTTTGGAGCTTCACTCCTGAACAACTGCAAGACCCTGACAAAATGGTAGAATATTTGAAAGGAAAATGCTGTGGGGATTCTAAGGAGACACAACTTACTGCGCTGTGCTGGGCCCTGGCCACAATCTATCAAACACTGCTGGATAGTAGACAGCACCATCCAGAGGGAGAGAGCGGACCCACAGGCACTGCAGCTGCCCAGGCCCCTGCAACAGGCACTGCAGCTGCCCAGGCCCCTGCAACAGGCACTGCAGCTGCCCAGGCCCCTGCAACAGGCACTGCAGCTGCCCAGGCCCCTGCAACAGGCACTGCAGCTGCCCAGGCCCCTGCAACAGGCACTGCAGCTGCCCAGGCCCCTGCAACAGGCACTGCAGCTGCCCAGGCCCCTGCAACAGGCACTGCAGCTGCCCAGGCCCCTGCAACAGGCACTGCAGCTGCCCAGGCCCCTGCAACAGGCACTGCAGCTGCCCAGGCCCCTGCAACAGGCACTGCAGCTACCCAAACCCCCGCAACAGGCACTGTAGTCGAGCCAAAAGATCAACCCACACCAGTATCAGTTGCCCCTATACACAAAAAGAAATACACAAGGAAATCGGTTCGCTTAGTGAAAGATGATGATGAACCGGGGCCATCACGAGAACAAGAAGAAGAGCCAGAACCAGAAGTGATTACTCGATCCCTGTCCCTGAGTGAGCTGCGAGATATGCGGAAAGATTTCAGCCGCCTTCCAGGGGAGCACATTATTACCTGGCTGCTCCGCTGCTGGGATAACGGGGCCAGTAGCCTGGAACTGGAGGGCAGGGAGGCCAAGCAGCTAGGATCCTTGTCTAGGGAAGGGGGCATTGACAAAGCAATTGGGAAGAAGGCACAGGCCCTTAGCCTCTGGAGGCGCCTCCTGTCAAGTGTGAGGGAAAGGTATCCTTTCAGTGAAGATGTCGTATGTCGGCCAGGCAAGTGGACCACTATGGAGAGTTATTCAATATCTGAGGGAATTAGCTGTGCGGGAGATGGTTTATTATGATCTGGACAATGCACAGTTGCCCACAGACCCCGATGAAGTCCACTGTACCCGACCCATGTGGCGAAAATTTGTGCGAAGTGCACCATCCTCATACGCCAAGTCACTGGCAGTAATCGACTGGAAAAGTGAAGAGGCACCCACGGTGGACGAAGTGGCTGGCCGGCTCCGGCAGTATGAAGAGAGCCTTTCCTCCTCCCTAGTCTCGGCTGTGGAGAAACTGTCTCAGGATGTCCGGCAACTCAAAGAGGATATATCTTACTCCCCACCTGTACAGACCCGCATTTCAGCTGTTAGGAGTAAGCGTTTTTCTGCTCCGGAGAGGGGATATAGAGCATACACACCACGAGGTATCCTGTGGTTTTTCCTGCGTGACCACGGAGAAGACATGAGGAAATGGGATGGGAAGCCCACCTCAACCCTGCGGGCACGTGTACATGAGCTACAAGGCAAGACAGCTGTAAGAAGGGACTCTTCCAGAAAGAATGCTGCTCCAGTTTCCACCGGGCAGCCCCCCAGACCAAGTGAAAGGCCAGATCGCACTTCTGATCCTCTTGAAGGGACCTCTAAGTCCTTTTTGCAAGACGTGAGTAGTGACTATGACGAGCAGGACTAGAGGGGCCCTGCCTCCAGCCAGGTGGAGGAAAGGGACAATAGGGTTTATTGGACTGTGTGGATCCGATGGCCTGGCACATCGAACCCACAAGAGTACAAGGCCCTAGTGGACACGGGTGCACAGTGTACCCTAATGCCATCGAACTATGAAGGGGTGGAACCAATATCTATTTCTGGTGTGACAGGGGGATCCCAACAGTTGACTCTGTTGGAGGCTGAAGTAAGTCTAACTGGGAATGAGTGGCAAAAGCACCCCATTGTGACTGGGCCAGAGGCTCCATGCATCCTGGGCATAGACTACCTCCGGAAAGGGTATTTCAAAGACCCAAAAGGTTACAGGTGGGCTTTTGGAATAGCTGCCTTAGAAGCGGAGGAAATTGAACCATTGTCTAGTTTGCCTGGTCTCTCGGAGGACCCTTCTGTTGTAGGGTTGCTGAAGGTTGAAGAGCAACAGGTGCCGATTGCTACTACAACTGTGCACCGGCGGCAATACCGCACCAACAGAGACTCCCTGGTTCCCATCCACAAACTAATTCATCAACTAGAGGGTCAGGGAGTGATCAGCAGAACCCACTCACCCTTTAACAGTCCCATATGGCCAGTGCGAAAGTCCAATGGCGAGTGGAGGCTGACGGTAGACTATCGTGGCCTGAATGAAGTCACACCGCCCATGAGCGCTGCCGTGCCGGATATGCTGGAACTTCAATATGAACTGGAGTCAAAGGCAGCCAAATGGTATGCCACAATTGATATAGCTAATGCATTTTTCTTGATCCCTTTGGCAGCAGAGTGCAGGCCGCAGTTTGCCTTCACTTGGAGGGGCGTCCAGTACACCTGGAATCGACTGCCCCAGGGGTGGAAACACAGCCCCACAATTTGCCATGGACTGATCCAGACCGCACTGGAAAAGGGTGAAGCCCCAGAGCACCTGCAGTACATTGATGACATCATTGTATGGGGCAACTCAGCAGAGGAAGTTTCTGAGAAAGGGAAGAAAATAATCCAAATCCTGCTGCAGGCTGGCTTTGCCATAAAACGAAGTAAGGTGAAGGGGCCTGCGCGGGAAATCCAGTTTTTAGGCATAAGGTGGCATGATGGGCGGCGTCAAATCCCTATGGATATTATCAACAAAATAGCAGCCATGTCCCCACCAACCAACAAAAAGGAGACACAGGCCTTCTTAGGTGTTGTGGGTTTCTGGCGAATGCACATTCCAAATTACAGTTTGATAGTAAGCCCTCTCTACCATGTAACCCGGAAGAAGAATGATTTCAAATGGGGCCCTGAGCAACGACAAGCTTTCGAACAGATTAAACAAGAAATAGTTCATGCTGTAGCTCTTGGGCCAGTCCGGGCAGGACCAGATGTAAAAAATGTGCTGTACACCGCAGCCGGGGAGAATAGCCCATAGAGTAAGGCAATGAGTTCTGTAAAATAATCTGGGCATGACGTAGATGGTATGGAATAAGGGGTGGATAATGTCCTGGTTCTGGGAAGGATAGAGTTAATTTCCCAAGGAGCCAGGACAGGTGAGCCAAGCTGGCCGGGGGCTATTCCATACCATGTGACATCATGCTCACCATAAAAGGGGGCCAGTCGGGCAGGGGCGGGTTCGGCGTGTCGGCGTGGCTCCGGGACGGGTCGAGCGTCCGGTCGGTCGGTCGTCGGATCGGTAAAATCGTTCTCTGTTATCACCATTGTTACTATCTGTTATCAGCGCTGTTGTTGATTGTTCTCCCTCTCCCTTGCTGTCCCAGTAAACTGCCCTTATCCCAACCCTCCAGGCTTTGCCGTTGTTTTTCCGTTCTCCTCCCCATCCCGCCGGGGGAGGGGTGAGCGAGCGGCTGGGGCTAAACCACGTCATATGGCAAAAAGAAGAATTTGCAGATAAACTGCAGTAGATAAACCTTATGTACAGAGAAGTCTACTGGGATAAAAAGCATTCTGAGTTTCACCACTAGATCCGGGACCGACACAGCACCACACGGCTGCAGAAAGGAGGCAAAATGAACGTCGTGCTGTTCAGCAATCAAGGCAACAGACCTATTTCACGCAAAAACCCAGTTAATCAACCTAGACTGCAAAACTAACGTGGCAGACCCATGTATCAACTGTTGTGAAAAGCTGTCCATGTGCTTCACTGATTAGGTTGGCTGAATACATATGGAACTAATTGGGAAAGAAAATTCCAGCTGCAAATAAAATGTATTGTCTGCCCCACCATGTATGGCTGAATGTAAGCCACTTCACAAAGCTTAAGAAGCCTTGAAAAATATTGAAAAAAATCTGAAAAATACTACAGCTGCCCTCTATACACCCATGTGCCTGACAAAAGCCAGCAAAGAACAACTACCTTCATCACTATGGGAAAGAGTTTGTGTTTCTGTCAGAAGCACTCTTCGAAAGGGAATTACACCCACCAGACTCTTTTTCGTTACAGCTCCATTTCCAGTTTCCCCTTTCTGCCCAATACACATATGAAAGGAGTCATCAGTAAGTTCCTGCCATCCTTAGGGCCTGACAACAAAGTTTGGATGGTGGCACAAAAGAGCTGGATCTACGCAAGACTGGAGCCACTCTGCTCAGAAAGGAAAATGCTGTAAAAAGCTACCAAAAAATGTCTTTACTGAAAGCATTTTTTCCACCACTCACTGGGGGGTCTGAAGCCACAGGGCATATTTGACTCTCTACTAAGCCTGGAGGTCAGGTATTCAGGAATACCCTCAATCAGGTTGAAGAGTGTGAAGGCTTGAGACCAACCCTGGGATGCTCTTGCATCTCATCTCTCTAGGCTGGGTTACTGTCAGTAACTTCAGTGTTGTAACTGACAATGAAAATAGCACCATACTTTCTCCAGGAAGAAGGAGCTACCTACTTTATCCACATGACAAGCTATGCCACGTCAGTTCTCCTGTCACCTTCAGCTGACTCCTGTCACCCTCGGTTGGATTCTAATGCCTATTTAATGCTTTGGTCTTAGTCTTCAAAAGCATGACTCGCATGCATATGAATGAAGTCTGACCTCTGAACCAAAGCGGTAGATGCATCCCTCTGCAGCAATGCAGATCACAAAGCACAGAACAACGCAAAACCTGTGGACAAAATATATTCTGATAAAGCCCACTTATGAAGCCATTTTCCAGAGACATCTCAGCATTATCTAGCATCTGACTATCTTAAGGAACAGGGCAAAACTTTCCTCTGAAAAATCTTTCCCCTCTAAAAGACGCTTATTTTATATAAACTGTACTGGGTAACATCATGAGAAAACTGAATTTTTTTAGGAAAACACCTTTTGGGGAAGTACAACAGGCAAGCTTCATAGTCACACTTGTTTTCCTACTCCTAAAAAGTATTCTCTTCTATCAACTGCCATATTTGAATCTCAGTACTTCCTTCTCCTTCCACATCCCTGTTAGCCCTTACTCAGACCTCCCACGACACACCCAGAGTCCTCTCCCATCATAAATAGCTTTGTATCCTTATTCCAGACAACATTTCAATGCTAAGAATTGAAACAGAGTGTATCTTTATTGATTTTGTCTACTAAGTCTACTAAGATTGGTGTCTGCCAAGATTATCATTAGGATGGCCAACAACAAAAACATAAAATAGTGTCCTTGGAAGGCCTCCCCAGGTCACTGTAATACTTCCAAAACAGAAATTACAGATAGGAGGAAGAGATTAAGTCACTGAAGGTATTGTACTCATAAAATTTCAGTAATTTTCCACTTTCAAACCAAAGCATAATCTTGTCCAGATACAAAAGAGTATGCAGTAAAAGAAATACTAATATTCACCAAGAATCAGCTGTGAAATGGTTTGTGAGATCCTGGCAACAGGAAAAGCATAGAGGAAAATGTACAATCCACTCTGGGGCATCTTTTGCAAGTGTCAGTGAAAAGCACCGTATCTCTCCCTTGTTATGACCTGCAGAGATGTACAGCAATTATAATTGGACTTGACCTTGCCTGTTGTATTTGGTAAATAAACATCAGACCTTCAGACAGAAGGAAGAAGGCAGTTGTTTAAATACCAGTGTTTTGCAGACCTCCACTATGAGTATTTCTACCTATTGTATTCCTTAGAGCACTTCTCAGTAGGAAATGGTAATGTGAAATTTACATAAAACCAGTAAAACCCCCAGATAATTCCAGGAATTCAGGAAAAAGAAACTTCATACAAATTTTTAAAGCTCAGGAAGCACCACGTATAATGACTCATACATATAGCTGACAAGGTCCAGGTTAATGAAAATATTATTTTAATGGATAATCACCTGAAATAACAGGAAAATCTTTATTCAACCAAAGCAGTCTCACCTACAACACAGAATAGGAAGCAAAGGCATTTTAGCAGACAAAGAGTTGAGAAACAACAAAAGAAAGAATGAGAACTGGCAGCAAGTACTGTTCAAAGTAGGTATGGCTGAAATGTCTCGGTCAAAAATTAGAGTTTTTAGCATCTTTAGAATTTTTAGAATTCTTCCTTTTTTTTAATGAAAAATATAATTCAGTCCTTTTTGTTTTCAGATTACATAAATAATAAAAAAATTACACATTTTCAATTCTTTTTCTGTAAAACAAGGAAGCAGATGGTATAAATGCAGATTTTCAAGCATAAAAACCATTCTTCCCAAATTTGTGCTACCTTTTATTTTTAAGATGAGCTTCCATCTTAAAATTCAGATTCCACTTAATAATTTGCCTTCCTGGTCTCAGAGTAATTCATGAGAAATGCCGTTGTACAGTGACACTATCTGATTGTGAATGTTCAGTATTTATTTCATTTACAACTCATTTGGCCATTCAGACCTCCTCAGAGTATAGACAACAGAGTTGCATCGATAACTGTTGGAGGAAGGCAGAAGTGGAAATGAAGGAGATGATAGTAATAATAATCTAAAGGTCAGTTTGTTAGTTCATGTAATCAGTCAGATCTTTGACAGAATAGACAGCTCTTCACTAATACATATGTTGCCTACACTTGAGTATACAATGACACGCCACCATCAGCTCCCCCTTAGTTTTCTTTTCATAAAGTTTTTGTAGTCTCTGAGAGCTACTTTAAAGGACAGAACTAGAAAAAAATAACCTTCCTACTTACACTAGTTACTTCCTACTTTTACCAGTTACAATTTTGATAATTAAATATTAGATTAGTTTATTTAGGCTGTATGTGGGGATAACAGGCATTGGAAGGGGTGGCGCTTTTTTTTTTTTTTTTTTTCACAAATGGCTCTGTGCAGAAGAAGGCACAGTAGGCGTAGGCGCTGGCATTGCCATTGCATTTCAGTCTTACAAGCTGCAAAAGATCTGTTATTCTTCCAGCCTAAAGCTGTCAATCAGGAGGGACTGTGAGAAGTGATGCAGTGGTTAGTGATGTGGACTAAAGTTCACAAGAGACCAACTGGTTTGCTCTTGTGACCTAACACAAATTTGAAAATTCTGTCTCCAGAGGTAAAAGGTTAATGGAATAACCTATTTTTTCATCTAGCTCCCTACCACAGAACACTCTTTTAATTATTGGTATTATTTATTGATTTATAAAGTAAGATGTAACATAAGGTACTCAGCAAGGAAATTACAAAGCATATAAAATGCAGTTAAAATGATCAAAGAGATGTCTGATCTGAAGAGATCTGTGATGACAAATACGGAAAAGCACTTCTCCATCTTGGAGAGAAACATCAACTTCACTGTGTCTGGTTATACAGACGTAGAAAACACACACACACACAAATCCATCTGTAAGTTAAGAAAGAAGAGGGATTTTAAAAACCCACACTTGGTTTTAAAATGTGAAGACCGTCATATTAAGAGGCCAAATACTAAGGAATAAACATTTTAATTCTTACCATAAGTCAAATAACCAATCAGTGACCCAAGCTTCTTTTAGTGACCAAAGAAATCACTTTGATCACTTTAACACAACAATAGCTGAAACAGGATTTCAAGCCATATTGCTCTGAAGTAATAAAGGGAGAACCAAACCCAAATTTTCCCCGTGTCTGACTGGAGTCAGATGTGATGTTCCAACGCTATGACCCATAGCAGGGCTCCTAATGGGTGCAAGGGTGTCATGAGAAGCTGTAAGAACTGGAAAACATCAAGGATGTTGATGTGTTCTCAATGCATTGCCAGTAGGAAATGGGAATAGGGGCTGCAAAAGAAAAGAGTGTGTTGTGATGGAGACCTGCTGTTGTGTTCCCCTGTATTCATTCGGCTGCCACGAGCATGTTGGGTGCCCCCAAGTCCAGTGTGCAAACACTACACGCTACCAGCTTCCACACGCAGTGCTAAGGCTGCATTTGATGCTTTCCTAATGCAGCCTCGAGCCAGCAACTTCAAAGGAGCACATCAAAGCTGTTATTCACAGCGGAGAAGAGAGTGTGAAGCCGGGTGGCATTTTTTTTCTCCCCAGTGAATATGAAACTTTAGGGGGCTTCCCAAAGGACATATGAGTGATTAAAAAAAAGGAAAACTCTCCTTCGTATCCTAGGGAAAGGAGGGTAGAGGCCCCATAGAGGCAGATGGAGGAAGAAATGAAAATTTCTCTCTATTAATACATCTCCCAGATAGCCTGCTATGCTGCGAAGGGAGGGGGGAGGGCAGGAGAAAAAAGAACTAAGTTTCATCTTTGTTTCATTGGTCTTTTTTTTTTAATCCGAGTCACAAAAGCTTAAAATGATGAAATGAGCATGTGCAGTCTGACTGAGATAGGAGACAGGCAATTACTGAAACTCTGGGCCACAATATCAGCTGCCTGCTGACTTCTGCGATTGAATTAAAACTATCATAAGAATAATGCAAGGACTTGCCCTTGTCCTGCTTGTCTATGTGTTTATTTAATTTTCTGTCCAACTGACTCTCAAATAAATTGGAAACAGCTGCCATTTTTTTGATTCAGTAGCTCCATTACCCCCCAATGACATCATTCTGGGCACGCTCACCAACAATAGGTCATTATGCAGCAATTACTTTATTGATTTATGGAAGTTTTTAAGCTCCACCAGGAATATGCACATTCAAGGGAAAAAAAGGACTTTTCCTTCTGTGCTCTTGTAAGTAGCGAGTTGCTGCACTAGGCAAGGATAGTATTACGGACACAAAATTGGAATTTAGATTACAAAGAGAAAAGGAGGAAACCTTTTTGCTATTGGTTACATCGCCAAAGAAAAAAGAAGATAAGATTTCAGAGAAGGATCCTGCTGTGAGCTGATGTTTAGAAACCATGATTTAATATTGTAATTAAACATATGACGCAAGTAAAACTGCTACGTAATAAGCTGGCAATAAAAGCATGCAACATTTGCTATAATCCACCCTAATGAGAACTCTGATGCATGGGCTCTTTGAGGTACTGCAAAACACATTTAAGAATTACTATCACATGGAAACATTTGCTTTCTTCTGTTCCTATCAATATATTAGATCAGCCATCATTTATACATTATACACAATTCTAAGAGAGGAATGCAAAAATCATATAGTGCAGATCTGATTCATTATGGTCTTTCAGCCTTTAATCATCTGCTTGGTTTGAAAGTGTGGAATTCTGAAGAAGACTGACACTGCAAATTAAGACAATTTGTCATTTTCTGTATTAAAAAAAACCCTGTTGGAATACTCAGGAAAAAGTATCAACGTGGTTAATAAAATAGTGGTATGCAATGCAAGAATTTTATAATTTGTTTAAATAGAATGGACATTAAGCCGTATGGAACATAGATATAGATATCCCTTTTATGAAAAGTTTAGAAGTGGGTAAATACCTGCAAAAACTATGCCTGAACATGTATTTGAATATTTGAAGGAGGCTTATATGTATACCTCTTAACATTTACTTCTAAAACTTCTGTTATTTGCTTTTCTTTGCACTAATGTTTGGAGTCTAAAAATTGCTTACAGCAATAATCAGGAGTATAACTAGGATTTTCAAAAATCTAGAGGAATTGGGTACCTGAGCATCACGGCATTTGGCAAGAGCTGAGTGCCTTACTTGGATATTCAGACTTCACTCCTGTTTTTTCTTCCTGTTCCTGACTTTGATGCTTAAAATATTTCAGTCATCCACTGAGGGTTAAGGAGCCAAATCATGTGTTTTACCTGAATCATCAGAATTGTCAGCAACAGAGGCTCTGATCTTCAAGGGCAAAGAGGTGACAGCAGCAAGTTCCTAATTCAAAGGATGATATATACAAACCAGCAACATTTCTGCAATGATTCCAGTTCCTTTTGAAGACTTGGCCGTACTGGATAACTGAAATATACAACTTATGAATATCACATAGTCAGATATTCCTTCACATTAACTTTTCTATACCGGTTGCACATAGCAAACAGTCACAAAAACTAGCCTCAGCTTGTGAATGATTCATAAAAAGAAAAAAATGGTTGGATAATTTAATTATAATGAAAAAAAAAAATATTTCTAGAAAACACCTCAGGGAAATGTCTTCAGGTCTGCAATCAGCACATGTGGGTATATTACTGAGCCTAGCAGACTCTCGTATTATGACTTGCAGAACTGGGGCTTAGCTGTAGATTGCCATCACAAGTGCTTTGAGACAGTATCAGAACAATATTTGTGAATTTTTCTTCATTTTATGGATGCATTTTGCAATCAAGTCATTTCATTTGTTGTGATATGTCCAATGTCCCTTTCCACATCAAATATATGTTAATATTAGAAAAGTTGGGTGTTTTTCAGCAAAATGATCCTGGATGAAAGAAATATCCTGATTTTTAGGAGGTCATGCTTTGAAATGCAAAAAACCCTAAACAGCTCATTAGATCTGCTGGTACCACATTACAAGGAACTACATAAAATGCAGTAAGATATTATGATTAAAATAATAAGATATCTGTATTTGATCATATTTTTGCATTTCACACTTTAAAATAAATGTGACTGAATGATCAGGACATTCCAATGGCATAAGTTTAACTCTTTTTGTTCTACTTGTGACACACCACCAATTGCACTTTGCTTCAAAAACGTAGAATGACATGAGACACCTTCTCCATAGTCTGATTATTTTTTAAAATTTCTCCAATACAGCTGTTGTATCTCACTTGTATCATCATGAAGAATATGTAATGAAGTCAGATAAAATAGCCTTTTAGTAATGTGCCTGTAAAGTACCTGAAATACAAGCTTGGACTCTATGATATCCACACCGTGGCCATATGTACAATTATATGATGTGGTTGTGTGCCTATGCTGGTTTTACCATGTGAGATCTCTGTGTGGCTCAGGTGTTGTGTTCATAAAGCCACACCAGCAAATTGCATTGCTTTCACCTTTCCAGTTTTGTTAACTTTGCCAGACTCCTCCCACTTATAAGAGCAACTTATGAGGAAAAATCTATCAAAATTGACCAATTATTACAATAATTAACATTTAATTCATTTAAGTAGCACTTTCAGTAACACAGCAATGCAGAGAAGTTAAAAAGCCAAAACAGCTGCAGAGAGTGAGCCTTTCACGCAGACAGCGAGGGACCCCAATCTCATTTCTTCCTCCCATGCATCTCCCATGGGCAGCATGGGAGGTTTTCCTGCCTGTGGAAGCTGTGGTTAGACCACAGGTATTGAAATTTAAATTTCTCATTCTGGTCACAAAGTTGGTAAGGAGTACAGAAAAACAGTACAGCAGGCATTCGCTCTTGTGGTGGCAAATGAAACAAGAATGAGGATGGGTACAAATGGAACGTCTCTAAGAATCCTACCCCGCGGTTCTCCTCTGAACGTCGTTCCTGATCCCCCGAGCGCAGCTCTTGGTGTCTGCATTAGGCGAAACTCCACAGCCCCACGTGCTCTGGGTGTGCAGGGTCACGGCGCCGTGCCGAACCGCAGCGGAGCTGACAACAAATCAACGCAGCTGCAAGGGAAACGGGACAAATCCACTGCGGACCTGCAGAAACAGAGCGCAGGGGTAGGGCAATGCTGGGTGCTAAAATTCCCCTTTGGCTACTGGAAATCCTTCAAAGCCAGCAAACTGGCGTACTACCAAAACCAATTGCTAGTGCCAGAACACATTTCTATGGTAAATCAAGTGACAGATTTTGCAGTCATATCATAAATAACGGACCTTCTCTTCAAGTGGGGTGAAATGTAGTTCTATTGAAATTAACGGCGCTACCTCGATTTATAGTGGCTGAGAATCTGGCTCAGTGTGTTAATATCTCCACTGACGTCTTCTAGTTTTAAGTTATGACTCCTCAGTTTAAAAATTCCACCTGGAGTTATTAGTAATAAAAAGGAAATTCCTCTCTCTTCCACCATCCTGCTGGTATTGAGAAGGCTGCGGAGGAGCTGCACAAAACTATACATTTTGTACCTTCACGATAAACAGGTTTTCTCATGAAACAGACGTTCTTCTTGACAGTAGAGTGACCAAGATGAAACCCTACATTTCAGCCAACTGATGTAATTACACTCTAGTCAGTGGTACAGTGTTAAGCCTCTGTTATACCACCATGGCATTTTTCTAACTTGAAACCTTAGGTAAACAGTCGTCTATATCATTATTTATCCCCAAAAGGCACCATAGATAAGAGAGGCAACAGTTAAATGAAGTTCCTGCTGCTACAAAAGATCAGTGCCAGAGGAAGGATCTAAAGTCACGAATTTCTGGATCTGCTAACAAAATTTCTGTGTAATTATATTCACCATTTACAGATATTAAAGATATGTAGATACTGAAAAATGTCAGAAAAAATACCTGCCTTCTGTAACGGTGTCCATGTCTGTCCCATTGTTTGTATAGACTTTCCAGGAAAATACATGAAGATACAAAGGCGAACAGCCAGTTAGCTACACAGTTGTAGAGACAGCCAAGGGATGCATTAGCAAAAATAATCACTGGTTTTCCTCAACAAACGAAGAATTAAATGTTGCTCTTTGGCCTAGGCAGCCTGGCTTTCAGTTCTATGTTTTTTCTTTCTCTGTACAATTTCCATTTGCTCTGGATACTTTCATCACCTTTATGAATGGAGGTTTAGCTTCACAGTAGCCTGTGAGGCAAGCCTACTTTCAGAATTAGGAAAGTAAGGCATGGCACATTTTCAAGCATAAATCACAGAAGCTGAGTTGCAAGAGAGACTCGGTTTTCTCACCTGCCAAAGCAGCACTCTCTGCACAAGACAATCTCTTGCAGCTCAAGAACATCACAGGTTATCACATATGAGAGGAATAAACCATGCAGCACCCAGTTGAGCCCCCATGGGTATAGCAGCAGCATCTTGCCTTTGTGCTCCCCACTGCCTTGTGTATGCACAAGGCCATGTACAGGAAGACAGGACCAAGAGGTGTTCCAGTGACCACAAAAGTGAGGCTGAGATCCAAACTGTGGACAGGAAATTCAGTCTGTCCTGCGCTGAACTGCAGCGCCATTTGGAAAGACCGTGGTACCCTCTCGCACAAGGGCAGCGTTGGCTGATGCAGCCGCCTCTCCCAGGGCCTGGGGTGGGACACCGATCCAAGCAGAGCTTTTTCCTGTGAACTGCCAGGACAGTCACTGGTTCTGCAGCCATCCCTCTGGCTGATATAGCTCAGATGTCACAATAAAAACTGATATATGCAAATTGGCAAAGAGTGTTTGCTTTTTACCTTAAACATAGTTTTTCAGCTGAACTTTGCATTCTATGGAGATGCATTTTTGAAAACCAGAACTGAGCATAAAATTCCATTATTTAAGTGGCATACACTAGGTAGGTATGGTCTAAGAAACCTGGCAGTAACTTACTCTGTTTGTGGTTTCTACTTTGTTAGACTCTGTGGAGCCATGAATCTATCTTGTCCTTA
Source organism: Balearica regulorum gibbericeps (assembly GCF_011004875.1). Taxonomy (NCBI): domain Eukaryota; kingdom Metazoa; phylum Chordata; class Aves; order Gruiformes; family Gruidae; genus Balearica; species Balearica regulorum. The sequence continues at coordinate 74,025,618 of NC_046184.1, forward strand.
AAAAACTGAAAGAGGGGGCCTTTAAAATGAATATAATGCTAAATTTATGTGCCACAGGAGCAGCATATCAAGGCCTCTGTGCTGATTAGACCCAGATGTTGGTAACAATGTTAGTGTTATGGACCAACTGCAGGTGTGGGAATAAATCCCTTTCCCTGGGACCCTCAGCAATCAGACCAGTGGTTTCTTCTGGCTCTCAGCTCACAGTTTTCAATTAGCACTACAATGGTATTGTTGTTCTCCAGCATTAGATCATATGTCATGTAAATGAAGTTGAATATACACTTTAACTCGACAAGGTGATTAAGGCCAAGGATACATATGTTCACTATTATAACACGATCAAGGTTAAAAAATAATAATAAAAAAATAGCCCTGACATGCCATAAAGTTTTTATTATTTTGGCTTATCAGTAGATTTTCACATTTTACTTTCATAAAACAGAACATAGTGTAAAGCAGGGCTAGACCAGAATTATAATAAAAGGCAGACAAAAATATTGTATGTGTAAAATTATATATACATGTGTGTGTGTGAGTATAATGCTTAATTTTGGACTTTTATGTATTTATGTGACAGTCTGACAACTGACAACTTGGATAGCTCTGTATTTCCTGTCCCTATTTTCTGTCCACCCTCCTTACCTTTTCCTCTTTCATGTCAATGAATAGTGCATGCAGAACTATTTCCAGAGGAGGAGAAACTGGGATATTCCTGAAAAGCCATCCACCTCAGAGCAATGAATCCAGCTCATCAGTGCCAGAGGCTGTTTTCTCTGTCTCCTTTGGGTTTCATGATATTTAGAACACCACCATGGCTCACTAAAACATATTAAGGGCTCTATTAAGTAAAGGGGCCATACTCCTCTTCCACACATGCATAATTCCCATTAATGTCAATGGCCATTACCTCTGCAATGAAGAGTGCAGCCACTAATATTTTTCTTATATGTTCACTTTCATCAGGTTCTCTGTGCAAGAGCTGTGGGGCTGCATATTATTCAGTGGTAGCAAAACAAAAATAAAAAGGAAAGCTATGGAAAAGTAGAGTAAAAGAATGACACAAACCACCATAGAGACAAGTTCTAATTTATCACTTGCAGGGGAACAAGATGACTTGTCTTTTCTGGCAGTAGAAGGGAACTGCAGACACAAACCCATTAGGAATACAGGAACTGTAGGAAGTCCCTAGGGTTATCAAGTCTTACCAAGGTTATTATGCACCAATCTCTTGCCACCATAGGCCATCACAGAATAGATATGGGACCTATTCTGAACTCAGAACAAACCACAGAATGACGGGACCCTACTGTCCCAACAGATGTGATGAACCCCAACACGGACAAATACATTTCCTCTCTTAGAGAGTGGAGCTCAAGAGCTCATCAATTTATTACTGATGATCACAAGGAGGACTAAGCTTCGCTGTTGCCTACTTACACTCTGGCAGCGTAGGTGCCTTTGAGTGTTCCCGGCCAACTGAACATGAAAACACAAAGCAAATGTCCCTTAAGGAGGTGCGTCTTGGTGGGAGAACAAGAAACTGCAAGTCTTGGATGCTATATTCTGTTCTAATTCTTTGTTATTCTGCATATGCCATAACCTCTCGCCTTCCAATAAAATGGGTACAATAGCCAATGAACAGGAATTATCTAGATGTACATTCACCGTTTATGTACATTTTAATCCAGAAGCCAGAGAAAACTGCATAGCACAGGCCATATAAATATTCAATGAATAAAAACGATTCTGTGAACTTCTAGCAGTAACAAATATGTTCTATACATTTTTTACTCTGCAGTAATTCTAAAACATCTGTTGTGTTTACCTGACTTAGGTAAGTCCCCTACTCTTGCCTTAAACTTTTCCTGAAAGCTCGTTGGAACAGAGACTTCTGTTGTGCATCCAGAGTCTGTGACATGATAAGGAATGAAGTACCAAGTCTCCAGGTGTTATTGTTATATAGCTACATACTACTGCTACTATTCATAGAGCCATGTTTTTGCATCCCAACTTTTGTTTCAACAGCATTGAGAAACATGTGTTCTACCTATGAAGAGTAATAATTCAAGACGACCAGAGAAAAGTAAGTCTAGTTCATGTAGGATTTGAGAACTCAACATTTCTTTTCTGCACAGATTTGAAACAGAAACTGAGAAAACTCATATATTTCTCTATGAGGAGGAGTTGCATCTCCTAGGAAGTCTGGGATTCCCAACTCGGAGGCAGACTGGTGAGGAACACAGCACAGAAGTGGCAAAATTAAAAGAACAAAAATCCCAGAAAGACATCCAAGCGAGAATCTTATCTGGGTTTAATTAGAATTTACAGTTCACCCCTGGGAAGCCTTTGAATTTCCATGAGCTTAGGTGTACTCCAATGACAAAAATGTTGTCTGACCTGTTTCAACTATTTCTGGCTATAAAAATAGTTAGTACTACTCTGTAGTGATGAAGCAATCTGGAAACCTGCCTTGTACAGTTTTATCCACATTGTATTAATGCAGGACAGTGGAAAGTCCCAGAATCATTGATGTAGAAAAAAAGAAATCTCCAGCATTAATGATGAATAAATGAGGATAGCCCAGTGACCACTGGCATGCTCACTCACAGGTGACAGGTCTTAAACACACACTCACACAAACAATATCCTGTTTGTGGCTCGTACGCAGGACATGCTGTGAAAAAAATAATTTGCTCCTGTTAAGAAATACTGCCTTTGTAACAATGTCAGTGTACATTATCTTCAGCAGAAACATAAGCAACATAATTTAGCAATGATATGTAAGATTTAACTTACAAAAAGGCTTCAGAAGTTTGTAGATTTTGAGGCAGGAAACCATAAACTTATTTTAGGGACAAGGTTTTCCCTCCTGGCTTTATCTTCTGAATGTTCCCTCAAATGGTGTGCTCTATATGGCTAACAATTCTCCCAAAAAAACAATTAATCCATGCTGACAAATCTGTCAGATGTATTGGAGTTATTAGCCAAGGTTTCAACAGGTTATTCCCAAGTTACCTCAACAGGAGCCTTTGCGTACAGTTGTAACAGTAAATCATAAGAATAAAAGTGCTCATACTGGTATATAAATCATAAGAATAAAATCATAAGAATAAAAGTGCTCATACTGGTATATAAAAATAGTGTTAATAATATCTAACTCCTATATGGAACTTTTAAGGTTATTCAAAAGTTTCAGGGAAGAAAATAAAATTATAGGGGGAGAAGGGAGGAAACTATCATAAAGTTACAAATATGTTCATTTAATATGAGCAACACAAAGAAGAGCTCACAAATAGTCTGTCTAGGAAACAAACATATCAATCAAGGAATAGTCAAGCTTACCAAAATCTATAAAGTATTGAGGAATACAAAACACTAAACAATGTTTTCAACCTACGACACCCCTGCTATCCAGTGATTATAAATCCTGGTTTAAAGACTGACAGAACAATGTAATGTGCAAGATAAAATTTTCCTCTCATCCATGCTCTGAAAATACCTCCTACTCAATGACCCCAAATCCTGCATGCACGTGAACAGTGGAAGGGCACATGTGTAAAGGAGAGAAGAGGGGACAGAGACCTGGTCTCAATCCAAGATGGAGAAGTTGACTCTCTGCTGTAAGTGATGATGATGGGCTTGTTCCAGGAACTGTATCTCAGAGATGCAAGGATGGTCTCACCTCTCATGTAGCTGGATATAGTCCTTGAACTGGGGAATGATACAGGAATTTCTACAGAAACTTTGTCTCTAGCAAAGATTTCCCAAGCAAGAGGACTCCTCCACAACTTCGTTCTGCCAGCCTTAAAACCAGACTCCGGGTCAGAAGAGGTGGTACAGAAGGTATGTATATCAAGTTCAAATCTATCTCCAGTAGCATGGCCGCAGTGAAAGACAGAGAGAAACTGAACTAGAACTCTTAACACATAATTTCTAGTTTTTTGTCTTCAACCATTCCATCTTCCTTTCATTCGTTATTTTACTCACTATCCTAGACACCTTTTAAACTTATAAAAATAGTGACTGCAATGGCAAAGTTAAAGGTGTAGTAAAGTAGCCACATTAAACTAGTAAAGGCCAAGCTAACAGGAGTTTATTGTAGCAGACATTGATTCATAGTTGTTAACCACTGTGAATTAAATATGGACAAGTGTGCCACTTAAAACTGACTAGGTATGCCATTTACCCATTGACTGAAGGGAATGAAATCAATGGCGCAGGCTCTGCTCCACAGCAATAGCGTCACAGACAGAGGAGTATATTTCAACAAGGCACCATTTAAATGGATTCTTCTGTTGTTATAGCCACATCATGATCTGGGAGTTTTGGTTCTGAGTAAAAGCAATGGGCCCATGTAATCACAACACATTAAAAAAATGACAATCTATAATTTAGATCATTTCAGTGCAGGTGTCAAAGCACAAAAGTTAATATGAACTTAGGGTATGTAATAAACTTAGGCCATGATAGTCCCGTGTAGTTATCTTTCCGAGCTCTGCCTCCTATTAGCAAGGCAAGCACTGAGGAGCAAGGCCAACCCTTGCATCTTGGGGAGGACAAAAGGCTGGAGAAATTGAGAAGAGACTATTATCCTACTGTTTGCTTTCTCTTGACAGGAGGTTAGTGAGTTCAAAGGAAAGTCTGTAGAGACAAAAGGTCATTTCGCTTGTTATAAGAAACTCCCAGCTCCTTCCCACTCCTCTGCCAATGGTTTAGAATGAAAAACGTGAGAGTGGTTTAGGCACTTAAAGACTTCTTCTAAGTGTAGGCAAAATACCTTTCAAATTAAATACAAGTACTCATATGCAAGCCATCAGCACAGCAAGCCCTGTAAACAATACTTACATAGAGTGGGTTTAATGAGTCATATATCAAAGAACCAGAAATACCCACCTCAAACAGACCCCTCATAGTAATCACTAAGCTCAGCCGCTGAGCTGTTTACACTAAAGGCCACTTGTTATGCATGTCCTAGCAGTGAACAATAGGAATAGTATGCTAGAAAGTTGAGCAAATCTATCCCACCTTTCACCAATACCTTCATGAACCAATGAATCCATGGGGATGGATGGCATTATTCCACAAAGTATTGTGAAAACAAGCACCTCTGTTAGACCCACAATAAATTACTGATAACCAAGTAGAGGCAGAGCGTAAAGGAACATACCATTATTGCAGGTGAAGAAAAGTGTTCTGCAAACACATGTAGAGGAAAAAAATATGCTTTTTGTGCTTCTCACTTGTGGTTAAAGTATAACTGATTTTCACATTTAAGCAATGGCTTCCTAAATATAGCCTTGACAAACATCTGCCTTTCCTTCACTTTCCTGTCTAGTTTTGGAACGAATTCTGACCAATGCTAAGATGAGGAATTTAAAATTAAATGTAGGATGCTTGAAAAATTGGATCTTTTTTGAAGCTCTGTCTTACTTGTACTGGGACATCTAGCCTGAAGGCCAACAGTGGCTGAGGTTGGAAGGGGAGAGGCGGGAGGTGAAGGAGACAGGTGGTGAAGAAGGGAGATGAGACTAAAGTCCCTGCACGAATGTCTTGTTAGTGCAAGAGCATCCCTCAATGGCCAAGAGGAGGCAATGACCTAGAATAGGTTTTGCCTGTCTTCTGGATGAAATACTAGTCCTTAAGCCACCAATAGCAGAAACATCTTGAGGTGTAAGAAAATGTGTTATAAAAGCACAGATGATGTCTGAGCGATTACAGACAATGAAGGATTTCTCCGCCTCATATTCATGCCTCACACATTGCATGTGTTTATGCCTGTATTAAACGCAGAGAAACACATTAATAGAGTATTTCCATACTGATAACACACATATTTCTAGAGTGAGTGAGCATACAGCTATTTCTATTTAATCCAAATTATGGAAATTTCTTTTTAAATGTTACATTTAACTTAAATCAATTAATCAGGTAAGGATATAGGATAGTCTAGATTTTAGCAGTTGCCATGTGTGTTGGTTTTGTGTGGCAAGGTTTTGGTAGCAGGGGGGCTACAGGGGTGGCTTCTGTGAGAAGCTGCTAGAAGCTTCCCCTGTGTCTGACAGAGCCAATGCCAGCCGGCTCCAAGACGGACCCGCCACTGGCCAAGACCAAGCCAATCAGCGCCTATGTGATAACATATTTAAGAAAGAGAAAAAAACAGTTAGAGAGCGCTTTTGCAGCCAGAGAGAGGAGTGAGAAGATGTAAGAACATCTGCAGACACCAAGGTCAGTGCAGAAGGAGGGGGAAGAGGTGCTCCAGGCGCCGGAGCAAGATTCCCCTGCAGCCTGTGGTGAAGACCACGGTGAAGCAGGCTGTCCCCCTGCAGCCCATGGAGGGAGGATGAGGGGGTGTAGCGATTCTACCTGCAGCCCGTGGAGGACCCCACGCCGGAGCAGGTGGAGACAACTGAAGGAGGCTGTGACCCCGTGGGAAGCCCGCGCTGGAGCAAGCTCCTGGCAGGACCTGTGGATCTGTGGAGAGAGGAGCCCACGCTGGAGCAGGTTTGCTGACAGGACTTGTGACCCCGTGGGGGACCCACGCTGGAGCAGTCTGCTCCTGAAGGTCTGCACCCCGTGGAGGAGACTCACGTTGGAGAAGGTCGTGAAGGACTGTCTCCCGTGAGAGGGACCCCACGCTGGAGCAGGGGAATGATGAGAGGAGTCCTCCCCCTGAGGATGAAGAAGCGGCAGAAACACCGCGTGATGAACTGACCGTAACCCCCATTCCCCGTCCCCCTGTGCCGCTGGGGGGGGTGGAGGTTGAAGCCGGGAGTGAAGTTGAGCCCGGGAAGATGGGAGGGGTGGGGGGAGGTGTTTTAAGATTTGATTTTATTTCTCATTCCTCTACTCTGTTTTGCTTAGTAATAAACAAGATGAATTCCCTCTCTAAGTTCAGTCTGTTTTGCTCGTGATGATAATTAGAGAATGACCTCTCCCTGTCCTTATCTCGACCCATAATTTTTTTTTTAGTTACACCTTTTCTCCCCTGTCTAGAGAAGGAGGGGAGTGATAGAGCGGCTCTGGTGGGCACCTGGCCCCCAGCCAGGGTCGACCCACTACACCATGGAATGAACATTAAAGCAGTGAACGCAGCTATAACAGCAGTTCTTATGTTTTAATGTAACTGCTCTGGAAACAAGCTGTATATGCACCCCACACTCTCTATTGCTAGTCTAGAGGAGGCAGAGAAGATAAAAAGGGTCTCACTATCCAGTCATGCTAGGCCTCTTACAAACACATGAAAAAGCAAAGTCCCTGGCTAACAGAGTTTATAACCTCATTTAGGACTAGCTGTAACTTACAGTAGACCTCTCAACTGCAGTATCCCCCTCTGTCATTTATATCTATTGGACATATGTGCTGAAAATGAACATAAAGTAACCACATCTTACTCAAATGTCATACATCCCTTAAGTGAAAATTAACTAGGTCCTGTGTTTATTACAATGGAGCTTGCTAGACCTCCTTGGGTTCAGGGTCAGTTGGTGTTTCTTTATGAACCCCTTTATGAAAGTTTTCAGTGCTTTATAGCTCAGCCATTAAATTTTGCTCCAGGCTGAAGCTTCTCACAAAAGGTTTAATTCTAGGAACACTTTTTTTTTTTTTTTTTTTTGGTAATATATTTTCAAAGAGATCTCTTTGGTCATTTTTAAAACATAAAAAGACTAAAAAAAAAAAAGTTAATTGGTTTTAGGCCATCTTTAGGGCTCGCCATAATTCAGAAACAGCTTAGAGCTGGCCATTTTTAATGTTTGAAGCCTGTCTACTGAGTTTGTACTGGGACTTGTTACTGCGTTTCTAATATGCATGTCTATAAATAAGCAGTCCTATACCTTTTTATGGTTGTTACAGTTTGCTTTTCACCTCCATGGGCTGAAATCCTGCTTGTCTGATTCATGCAAAGTAATTCATATTGGGTATGATAAGCAGTTCTAGGCCTCTGGTTTTAGTGATGAAATTCTAGAGAACTAAATCTTTGCTTCATTTAATTGTCTAATTTTAGGGTGTTCTTTACATTTCACGTTTTCATAGACTTTCAGTCGTGTTGAATGTTGCACGGAACTTCCATGTTTGTGCTGAAATTAAGTCCTGGCCTGGACACACTGGTGCTTTCATTCCAGTTGTGGGAAGATGAGCTTGTCAGCAGTGCTACCTGAAAGCAATTCTGCTCAAACAGCCCTGCTATGAATGATTTCTGCATGTTCCTGGCTCCTGGAGTCAGGGAAGGTTAAGGCTTGAATGTTTAATACGTGACTAGCACAACAAACCAAGAGGCTCAGTTTGTCCTTGTGAGTATTGGTGAGCTTCACAGGAAGGGGACTGGGACTGACGTTTGGTCTCTGCATGCTATGCGAGCCTCCCCACACAATTTCTTCCGAAGAGCTATAAATGAAATCAAGACACGTTTGCAAAAGCATTTATGTGAACATCCATGCTGAAGAACTTGAGAGCAAAAAGTGCTGAGAGCTGTATCAAAAATCTCTGGGTGGCTGACTTTTGGCTATGGATCTCAAGAGCTGTGAAACCCCAACAGCACGCTCTGCTGTCCCAGTCCTGGCACAGCTTGTATATCCCTCCCTCACCAGCTCCATCAGGGCCCTAAGCTAGTTTTAGTGTGGAGATTTGATTCTTTAAAAATGCTTTAGTTTCCTTTTTCTCTCATCTGGCAGCCAACCAAGGCCCATCTTCGACCTGGCTTCCCCACCTGGGCCCATCTCCTCTAACTACAAACTGGTGCCCCACTCAAACCCTTACGTGTCCCCAACCCTCCTCACTCTTCCTGCCACCTCCAGAGCTCCCCCCCACCATCTCCACTTCCCTTTCTCCCTGTCTCATGCCTCTTCCTCCCAAAATCTCCCCACCCCAGCCCCTCACTCTCATCTGAAAGAATCCACATACCACTATTTTAAATGCTGATACACGCAATAACAAGCTGGGGGCAACCACTAAGTGGTAACTGCAGCACGCAGGCTGCGTGTGCCTGTGGTTGTCATGATCTGACTGCATTTATCATGCAGCAAACGGTATGTGGCACGCAGAGGGTGCGCCCTGTGCATCCTGCCACACGGCAGCCTGATGGGAGGAGATGACCTGCAAGCGCGAGTCCAAAGCTGTTGTACGTGTTACGTCCATCTAAGGGCGACCCTGAACACACCCAAGCTAGGACGGTTACACTTAAGGTAGTTAGCACTGCTATGCACATCACGTGATTCACACAATACGACTGATATCAAATTAAAGGAGCAGCAACAAAGAAAAGTTCTTTATAATTTATGATAGAAGGAGAAACATGTTTATAAAAAGACAAAGGAAGCAAGCAAAAAATAAAGAAATAAACTTTCACATGCTCTATTTTTAGTAAACCTCAGGGGCAAAACTCAGGTTTGAGCAGGAAAAAATATCTGTTGCATATTAAACTAAGATTTATTAGCATTGTTAGGACAGCCAGCATAAATACAAACCTATACTTTACCTGTGAACTTAAATTTTTATTAGAAGTTTTCATCCTAGAGCTGAATCTTTCTCTACAACCGCCCCTTCGGGCTATGTCTCTATCTAGTAGATTCTTTCTGCATAACAGCTCTAATATATAGCTCTTCCCATCCACTAATCACGGCACATCTTGATTACTGCAACATTCTTTCCTCTGGCCTTGACAAAAGCAATCATCCTCATGTCCATTAAGAATATGCCTGGCAAAAATTATGTTCCAGCCTGTTTCTTTTAACCATTTCACTCCCTCTTTTCATTTTCTTCTGTTGGCATCCTTTCCCTATTACATCAAATACAAAACTACTTGTTATTTTAAAGGAACCTCATAGCTGATCTCACTCACACTTCCTATCAGCTTTTCTTCATTAATGAGTTGTTTACTCCTGTCTGGCCCATTAAAATTTCAAACAAATGCTTTCATGGTTTGTCCCACAGGTTCTCCTCGCAGTCTTCAAAACCAAAGGTTTTCATGGTCATAAATAAGTATCATTTCAGTCATCATCTTCAAACTTCTCCTTAAAACATTCCTTCTCCATGAAATCTGGAAAAACTTGTCAATGGTTAAACTCACAGTGTGCTGAGACCACTGTCTACCATGCTGACCTATATTGTCCCTTGGTTTCCTTGAAATACCCTCAGTTATGTCTGCAGCCATATGTTGTCTCTTGTCTTGGACTCAGATGCATAATCAAATTGCCACAGCTTAATGAGTACCACGTGTTAGCTGAGCCAAAGTAGTTATTTGCATAGTTTTAAGCCACAGCACAAGCAAGTTAAAATGCACTAACTTGAACCTCAGTGAAATGGGTTTAAGAACATAAATTTACATTACAACAGCTAAGAGTATGTATACAGCAAGTTATCATAGCAACTTGTTAGACCATTACAACTTAATCATGTGTCTGGAGCTTTATACATTGAACTGTGTTTGGAGTAAAACTTGTTTTTTTCATACATCCATGTAGCCTTTAGAGGTTTTGTCCAGAACAGAGCTTCTAGGATTTACCACCACGGAGCGAGTAACTACAAGAAATGGCACTACATAAAGACAATGTTTTTACGTGAACAGCCAGATGCACTGTTCCTGAAGTGGACTGAAGAGCCGATAACACATTATCACATTGTTCAGAGGTCAAATGTTTTTCTTTCTACTCAAAGACATTTTGACCATGTATTTGACTTCCCCATTTACATCTTGCTCTCTCCTCTCCTGCAGGTTTTTTCCCTCCCTCTTCTTCTTCAGTACCTAAAGAAATTCCTCAACTTACTTTTTCCTCTTCTTCCTCCCCCTCCATCTTTTTCTTTTTTCTTCTTGTTTGTAGCAGCAGATCTGGGAAAGAGAAACTGAAGAAATGTTTTTCACCCTCTAAAGCTCTTGAGAGTTGGTACTGCCAATGTGACAAGGTAACAGTTTCCTGGAATAAACACAACTTTTAAAAACTTTTTTTTGCATTGGAGTTCCCAAATGGAACTGTGTTGCAGTCCCAAAAGCACGCAAGATTGTGTGGCCAAGATCATGTCAAGAAATAAAAGTACGTTCTTTCACTTGTGGTGCTGGAGAAGACACAGGCAGAAGTTGAGGACATGTCTCAACAAGGGCTACTGAATAATTTGAAAATATTAGAGCATGAGCTCTCTTGTCAATGGGAAAGAGATAATTGGTAGGCTTCCATTCTCTCATTCCACAAGTGCTACCTTCCAGCACTTCTGCCTAGTCTATCTCTCTCTCTTCTCTGCCTATTTAAGCTTCAAAACTGCCTGCAGCGGGAATCCTGGGCTGCAGTGGTATAAAGCAGTATATCTTTATACATAATCCAAGTGGCCAGGGAGAGATGAGAAAGTTAATGATTCATCCCTTGATGAGCTGGAGAAGATATGAACTGGCATATTGGTTTTTAAATAAAGAATTCCCTCCATCAGCAATACAGGTTTGTACAAGCAGCTATCAAATACAATTCTCAGAATTGCTAAAGTGTCTTTGGAATACAAGTCCAACTGAAAAGTATTAAAACACGTACTCTCCTAATTTTTTTAGCCAGAAAATGCCACCAAACGTTCTGAATGCCTAAGGACAAACAAATGCACATGTTCAATTTCAAACATTCTCAGAGACAAAATAATTAATTCTCTCTGCAAGCATTTAACCCTCTGAAAAAAATAGAGTAACAGGGAAAAGGAAAACAGGGAGAAAGAAAGAAAGAGGAAAGGAAGCTTGGTTAAACGATACGTTCATGAACAAGATCATCAGCAGATTTAAAGAATGATCCAGCTTTCAATGAGTTTCACAAAACTTAGAAGCTCCAAGCATCATTCACAAACAGAGGGAGCAAAGAGTATGTGATCTTTATGTACCCACGTAATTGCTTACAGTTCTTTGTATAGTTTACATCGTTTATGCCAAGAATGAAAGACTATGGGTTTTGTCATTGAGGATCTTTTTCCAAATTTACTGTCTAAATAATGAAGCAAACATTGCAAGAAGACAAGCTAAATCATTGGTATTCCTGCAAACAGAATAGCAAATATTGATAATGCTACCACTATGGATTTCTATATTTAAAAAAACTCAGAAACCCAAACGACTTTGCAAGCATGTGCTTGGCTCTTTTCTAGATTGTGGTCACAATTGCAAACAGAGACAGGCCAACCTCAGGGCTGATTCATAGCTGACCTTTGGCTAATATAATTTATGCAACAAGAAAAAGAGGAGTTACAACTGAGAAAGCATTGATCAGGAAGGATACAAGGTATAGCAATCCCTTTTACTATTCCTTCTTAACTCACTTCAATACGCACTTTCGTTTCTTGGTCCTCTGAACATTTCTCATAACAGATTGCTGTTGGGCTAACCCACTGTCACCACAGCTGTTCGAGATGTGCTGGCTTATTGAAGACATCATAGAAAAGATATGACACAGGAGACCCATCTGCCTCTGCAATGGATAACCAAGTCCTGCCCCAAGTAGCAACTGGACACAAAATGAAACGATTCAAACATTTTGAAACCTGAGAAATAAATAACCCTGGGTCCCACACTCCTGAGTTTTAATAACTTTTGCATTTAGATATTTATTCTGTAGTAACTACCATCCATGTAGTAGGCTGAGAGACATTCCTAGATCTCAAGGACCCCAGTCTTTAGAAATGTTGAGATCTAGATCCTTCCAGCTTTATCGACATTTCCTTTAGAGGAGGGGGGAAAGGTAGATTTGGCTTTTTCAGTGGTTGATTTATTTTCTGAGGTGAGGGAAATCTTATTATTTTCCACACCAGTTCACCTAGGTCTGTTTGTAGCAAAAGAGACAACCCCCTAATTACATGTTTTATATTTTTCTAAGATTCTAAGCCAATTTATTCTGCAGAAAACTGTATCTTTAAATTGTGAAAATCACTCCATAAATTCTGAGTTAGAACAGTCAAGGTCTGATACCTTATCTGTGCTCTTACTGTGTACAAGGTCACATCATCAGCATGTAGATGTACAGAATATTTCATGAACTATACAGCGTCGACAGGTCATTAATAAAAACTGCAAAAGTAAAAGCCCTCTAATTAGCTCCTGAGGTAACTTCGCATGTAACATTTTCACCTCAGATTCAACACCATTAAACAAAATGACTGGTGTTTGCTCTCTAATGTAGCCAGAGAACCATTCTACTGTAGTTAAACTCAGCCAAATTGAGGGAAACTTAGATAGCAATATGTTGTGATTTATTGGATCAAAGGCCACAGTCAAATCAATATAGATAGTTCCAGCATAAAAAATTATACTGTATGTCTATAACAATATCAAGGTTACCTTGAAAAGAGCAATGTAGCAGGCCAAAAACATGACTAAAATAGGGTCAATACATTATCTTTGAAAGGAATGCTCATTAATTTTTGAGCACTTGGGAGAAAACAGAAAACACAAATAGGTTATAATTATGGCAGTACAACAGGGTTACTATAGCATCATTTCAAATGGTCGGTTATCTCAAATTAGAAAGTAGATATTATAATAAAGATCCAGCAACAGGTTTGAGAAGAGCTTACAGAAGGTATTTAAAGAAACACAAGGTAATGTTCCCAATGGCTAGCACACTGACTAGAAGATGGGCTGAGAGCAATGAGGCCATATTTTCTGTGGACTTAGTTTCTCCACTGCAGTTTAGATGACTGAAATGACATTTTCATGAGCATTTTGTAAGGCAAGGTAAGGCTAAGTATACAGGTGTTATCAGATCCAACAGGAATCTAGAAGGCAAAATAGGAGATTAAATTATCAACTCTTTCTCCTTATTCAAAAAAATGCTTTTCATATGGGAAGGGAGGAAAGCAAGATTAACTGGGTGACACTGGCACAGTTGAAAAGGAGTAAGTTCCTCTTCCTGCATTAACTGCTTGCGATTAGGAAAAGGTTGCTAATCAGAAACGAACTGCTCTGAGGTCTTCAAGGCTGCACCTCTGCTAGGAGATAAAACAGGGCAAAGGCATATTCAAAACACCAGCAGGCAACATGCTTTGCTGTTAGCACACTCCCTGCCACAGCTTTGGCCCACTAGCATCTCCCAGTTGATATCTATGTACACCTCATGGGGTAGCACGTGGAAAGACTATTTCCTTCAGGTATCATGACTTGTTTTATTTAACAGTTTAGATCTGGCCCTTGAGTCCAATCACACAGAATGGACAGAGCAATTGTTCCCTGTGTGGAGCAGGGATAATTCTCTATTGCAAATAATATGCTTTGTAAATGTCACCCTTTCTTCTGTTTGCAAATTGCCACTGACCGGGTTTTCATTAATGTGTTTGTTATTCGATCCTGTCTGTTGTGAAAAAAGATATTTCAGTCTATGTTCTGGGGGCTTTTTGGTGAGCATATTACTTTTTACTGTTTGCTATTCGATATTTATAGTGGTTGGTCACCCAAAATACATTTGCATTGCTTCTGCTTTCTGGATTACTTGAGAGAGAAAGAGATTAATGAGAATTTGAGATGGCCAGACAAACTAATCCAAGTGTGAAGAGATTAGCATGCATATCCATCAATTACATTCTATAACCATCTTGTTACCTTAAAGCCCTTAGTGTAAAAGGTATACAAGGCCTTTTACATCAGTAGCTAAACTTGAATGACATACTGACGATTTAAAACAACTGGAATTTATTTTAAAGCCAATTAAAAACCTGATAACCTACTTCACTCTAATATAATGGAGACATTAAAACTGATATTAATTTGTGCCAGTTTATAGCAATAGTAAATTTTTACATATTTCCATCAGTTTACCGGAACAATGTGAGGTTTTATTTTTTTTAAATCTTATAATCCTTCTAAAATGTAACCTAAAAGTAGCTCAAGCCCGATGTTTTGACATTCCCCTCAGACGGGCAAGTTACCGGTCTTTAAATGAGTCTCTCTCTAAAATCACACCCCAACTGCTCCTTCTGTCACCCCTCATATTCAAGGTAGATTATTTCCACAGAGAAACGTTGGTTTTGAACGTGGAGCAAACAAATGGGCAGAGCTGAAGGTATGGGAATCTGAGGTCTCATCCAGGGTCTCACACTGATGCTCACCCACCATGAGGCAAAAAAGATGAAGAAACATGAAGGACTTTTCTTCTATGTCAGTGACTGTTGATGACAGTAAGGCAAATTTATTAGACACCTGAAGAGGTTTTCAAAGGGCTTAGAGTCATTGCTTGGTCCTAGACAAAGTACAGTAATGGAGAGTGTATTCCTGGGAATCATTCTGCAGTGGCCCATAGACAGTTCACTGCAAGACCTAATGGCTCTTTAGCCAACTGTCCTGTGATTTCTTTCTACTCAGGCTTAATAACTTTTTTAACAAGTTTCTTTGTACAACTATATATGAAGCTGGTTTGGGGGTTTTTTTCCCCCTAAGTGGTAATTGCCCCAAATATACTGGAATAGAGCTATTATCACTACCAGTGCAGTTGTTACCGTAGCTCCTAAGCAGAAGATTGCAATAATATCCCAAGAGAGCACTGGTCCTGAGCACTCAGGCTGTGTCTAGAAGTCAATAGAACTTCTTCCTACTCTATCATGGATCTGTCAGGTGGTGGTCTTTGTCTTATATTCCCCAGTTTGTAAATGGATGGCAAAAATATAACCCATCTATTTAAAAAGCTTTCAAGTCTACTGCTAAGAACAGCTATATTTCACCTATATTTCACCCTTGCATCCATATGATTGGATAAAAAGAAAATAAAATTGCTCTCTATTGCTAATTGTTTAGCCTAAGTAGGAAACATGGAATAATAGTGCTATAAGAGAAACACCTTACAGTGTTAGTGGAAACAGTTGAACATTGTCGCAATATCATTGAAAAGGTACCTTCCCATATCTGAATATGAGAGATACATAGAAGTAAATACAATTTATTAGAACATATGATAGGTGTTATATTAGATGAGGAAAATGCTAAAACACAGGCAATAAAAAGTAAAATAATGTGTTAGCTGGCAAGAAATTATTTCTGCATTATTACAGTATCAAATTGTTAATCATATCAACAATTTCTATTATATTTAATGTCACATAAGTCCTATGCTGACTGAATTGTCATTGTTGTCTGTGGCAGTCATAAGAAACGCTAACATCAGGGAATAACAGTAGAAAGTCAGTGGGTAACTTTTACTTTAAATTGAGAGATGATACAATTGAAGTTACTACTTGATATGCTGACGACTTTTCTTACTAAATTTAATGTAGATAGTGACTAAGACAGAGATAATGTCACAAATTTTTGCACAAGCAAATGAGTAAGGGTTATACCCTGCAGGCAGCTCCCCTTCGTGTGCTTATCCAAACTGAGGCCCATGCTTCCATGTCTCCATGACTATGGCTACCCTTCCAGACCCAGCATAGCTGTATCTGTCTACACAAAGACAAGCTCTGAGTATCACCCAATGAACATGATATAAGTCATGACCTAACCAAATGGTCAGCCATGGTTTCTGTCTCTGGATACTGTTAATCTGTACTAAATTTAACTGAGGGAGAAAGGCTTAAAAGTTTCAGCCTATCAGCCATATTTTACTTCATGTTTTGCAGGTATGTTTTGATTTCAGTGGTTGACTAATGAATATGCACCTGTATTTATTCCAGAATTCGTAGCTGAATGTCATTTAATAGGCACTTACAATACTTTCTATTAAAATGAACATACTCTTCTATAAAAATAAACTAAATGTTAACCCAAAATCTGATGGAAAAGGATGTTAAAACAAATTAAAGAACTAGAGACATGCACTAGGACTATAATCTCTTCCACTGAACAGCTTTTTCTTCCTTCTTGGGCTACTGAGATCCAGGGAATCTCAATCTGACTGTTCTACTTATGAGAAGAGACATTCTTGCATGCTGTGTTTTCACTTGTCCAAACTGGACATCTGATTGATTGCCAGGGCCTTCATTTTTGCTTTAATTGCTAACAGAATAGTCCTTAATATGGATAAAATTCAGAGCAAAATTTGAAGACAATCAAAAAACACCTGAGAGTGGTCTATTCAACAGCTTGCACTGCTCTTCCCAGCAGAAGATAGATTTGACAATGAATAGAAGATCTCATATGTGGAGATGATTACAGAAAGTGTGTATGGATTTGAAAGAAATTGAGCAAGAAAAATGTGTGTGGAGCGGATGCAGATATATTGCCTCAATAAGATTTAGCCACAGGAGGCAGCAAACCAAATGGTAAGAGGTTGGGTGGAAAAGGAGCTAAACTAGTTTCACCTCAGCTTGCATTTGTTCCTTTTTTTTTTTTTACAGTTTTTACTGCTGGAGGGAAAGCATTGCAGTTATTGAATACCAGGGCCCAGTTGTCTTTGTCTGGAGAAGCTAAGCCCAAGTAAAAACCAAAGCATTTGCTCCAACAGAAATATGCAAATAAAGAACTACACTATAATATATAGAAGAAAATATTGTGTTGCTTTCTTCACCTAAATCTAAGCCTTCACAGAAATCTGATGATCTTATTTAGTCCATAGATTAAGATCTCAGCAGAAATGTAATAAAATTACAATAAAGGTTATGTATCAATAAGGTGTCAGTTGTGCATAGGGATGAAGTATTCTAGTCATAATTAAATTTCAAATCTAATTATAATTTGAGGAGTCCTTTTAATTACATTGCAATATTTTGCTTTTGTAGGAAGATGATTGCTATAGCATCTTTTATCTGTAATTTTCTTTTAATTAAAAAATGTAAATAAATCAAAACCACCTACTTAAAATATTTACATCTTAAATGAAAATAAACAAAAAGTGCAGGAATTTCTCCATCCAGGTCTTATCTACTAAATCACACCTAGGTCTACTATTTTTTTCTTTCCCTAATGAAGTGGTGAATTTTACATTATCACTTATTTCTTTCACATAACCAGAAATGGCCAAATGACTTTGGCTAAAGGAGAAAAGAGTTTCCTCAAAGCAAAAACTGTCAGACAGGACAGATATCAAACCTGTTTTCCAAAAGATGTTGGGACTGTAGGGCATCCTTTGACAAGCTGCTGGATGCTTCCCTACACTGCCCTTCTCCAGCCAGTCGCACCAGAATCAGCTGTTCAATAGCGTAGCAATTTCAGGTACCTCTGCTTAATAATACTTACAAGCCTCCTTGTCCTTATATTTCTTTGTCCTCCTCTTGTTTCTCTGAAGCACTTAGTCATGGTCAGTTTGTATCACCTGCTAACTTTGTGTATTGGTTTGAGCAGTTCCTTTTTCCCCCTGCCATTAGACTTCCTGATGTGATGGCTTGATGAGAAAAATCTTTCTTCTTGGTTTTCATTTCTCTAAGCGAAACAGGCAGGTGCCTTTTAGTCTTTTAAGACAGAGTTTCAGTTTGCCTGAGCACTTCGTCCAGTTTGACTTAGACTTTCCTGAACAGAGGAGACCAGAATTTTACTAGGAGAGAGCAAGGTATGCCAGGCAGATTCCCCAGGGCTTCTGCAGTGTCATAAATCCTTTGCTGTTCCTATGGCAAATACCTCTTGTGCTAAGTATTAAGATCAGTTTTGCCTTTTCCATAAATTCCTCATATGGGTGGCTTGTCATCCACAGTCATTTCCAGGTGACAGCTAGGACGCTCTGTATGATCATGCATTTTCTAGTGTTCAGCTTTATTCCATTCCTGCTACATAAGACCTCAAGATCAAGTTCTGGCTGCAAGATATTCCTACCATTGGTTTGGGGTTTTTTTTTCCATTAACAAGTCTCATTGCAACATTTTATACCAAAATTACTTAATCAAATTAACCCAACACTTGTAGAGGAACTCCATTAATAATTTCTCTCCAATAATAATTTCTATTATAATTTAATAATTAATAATAACCTCTACCCCTTCTTTGTATCTCTGCTGTAGTAAATTCCTCGCCCAACTGTTTTAATCTACTGTAGTAGATTCCTTACTCAGTTGTGTTAATCTATTGTTCTTTTGCTTACAGAATAACAGAATCATAGAATGGTTTGGGTTGGAAGGGACCTTAAAGATCATCTAGTTCCAACCCCCCTGCTGCGGGCAGGGACACCCTCCACTAGACCACACTGCCCAAAGCCCCATCCAGCCTGGTCTTAAACACTCCCAGGGATGGGGCATCCACATCCTCTCTGGGGAACCTGTTCCAGTGCCTCACCACCCTCACAGTAAAGAATTTCTTTCTAACATCTAATCTAAATCTTCTGTCCTTCAGCTTAAACCCATTACCCCTTGTCCTGTCACTACAGTCCCTGATAAACAGTCCCTCAACCATCTTTCCTGTAGGCCCCTTCAGGTACTGGTAGGCCGCAATTAGATCTCCCCGGAGCCGCCTTTTCTCCAGGCTGAACAACCCCAACTCTCTCTCAGCCTGTCCTCACAGGAGAGGTGCTCCATCCCTCTGATCAGCTTCATGGCCCTCCTCTGGAATCTTCCTTTCTCCAGTTGAAAAAAGTATTAAAAATTTTTAATGAAGCATTAACTACTTACTGCAGGACTACATATCAGTTTAGATAGACTGGAAATACCAATTTTCTTTTGCTTGGAAGACCAGCTATTTTGTGAAAGAAAGCTATCAGTTTAGTCTGGCATAATCTATTTTTGTAAACCTAACTTGTATTTTATCTCATTTTCTATTTATCCCATAGCCTTACTGTATTCTACAAACTTTGCTTTAAAGCCTCACTCACAACTGATGTCAGACAACTAGTCTTAGAATTGTCCAGATACTCGTTTTTCTACTCTTAAATATATACATATATTAAATATGTATGTACGTAAATAGATATGTGTATATCTGTATGTGTGTATATACATATATAGATATTCTTTTTTTCATACAGTACTGTTGTGACTTGGCAGCTGTTTCTGTCACAACACATGAGAAATCAGACACCATTTCTTCAGCGTACTGGAGTGGAAGTTAACTGATATCCCAAGACTTGAGCAGATTAAATTCTTTGAGCCTTGTCGTTACCTTCCAAGTGATAATCTCCACTTTCATTTCCATACCTTTGTTCCTATTAGCTGACCTACCCTTGCCTTCTATATTAAATATTGTGATGTTAATTGCAAAAGACAAAATTTTTATCCCTCTTTTGGGGCCTTACACTATTTTTCATCTCTATCCCATCCTACTATAGAGTAATACTGCTTTGTCTTTTCTTAGTCTCTTCCTATTTGTATGCCTGGGGAAAAAAAACCCACTAACAATTTTATTTTATATTTTTTGCAAAGCATAGGATAGCTTTACTACTGGCAATTCCTGCTTTATCAATACAACTCCTGACCTTTAAGACACAGATTTCTTTGCTGTTCACTCCTTCCTTTTGTTCCTCTTAGGCTTTGTGCTTATTTCTACTATACAGGTACTTTGGGCCCATTTTTTAATCAGATAATGTTTCCTCTTTTGCTGAGATAAAAATTCTTAACTAATTTTGAAGCGTGGATTAAAGAAATTCTACATTTTTTAGAGTTTGTCTTTTTGAACTGAACCTTTGTACCTTCACTTACCCTGCCATTTAATTTAAATTCGATCAACTCATGGTCACTCTTTGCACAGGTTATTTTTTACCACCCTGCTCCCCTCAAGTCTAAATTATTATTGATTCTCCATTGTTCAGTGAATTTTGTTGAAAGAAACAATCTTTCTCCCATTGTTTTCTGTTGTAACTAAACTTTGTCGTTATTCCTAGAATTTGATTTCCAGACTGCAGTTTATCTGTTAGTCCATAATTGCTAGCATGAAAACAAATATAAGCACCAGTCTGGAAAGGATGAGGCACAGAAATTAAATATTCCCTTTAAATTCAAGTTGACTATTTACATGTATACATTTAGTCATATGTGTGAGTTATTCCTGGATCGTGGCAGTCTTATGGACTGGACCAAACTGATTAAAGTCTCCTTGAATCTTCAAAACTGTGTGATAAAAAAGTGTGAGCATTTGCTAGTACATACAGGCAGGTCCTTGGATCATTCAAAATTAATAAAATGCGATCTGATCCTTATCCATAAATTCTCTTCATTGGTAATAGTAATGGAGATTGCTTTTTCACTTCCATGATCTGGAACCTCTGTGCAAGTGAAGAAGAGTGGCTGGTGAAAAACACTTATTTGTGTTACTTAATCTATACGTTTGTCAGCAGGAGAGCATGGAGGAAGCCCTTGATCCATTCCTGACACCAATAACTCTCCTGATATATGGGCCAGGAGGGTTGCAAAAGGGCAGGCAGATGAGGCAGATGGCATAATCCACATTAAACTGTGTATACTCAGAGTCACTTTTACGTACAGGCTGTCGTATAGACATTTCTTAGGTTGTGGGTACACACCTAGTTTATCAATGTCAGTGACGCTTTAGAGGTTAATGCTCCCTAGCTGCTTGCTGCCATTATTCTTCCGGTGGTGACCAACCCCACAGGAGAGCCGGTGGTAGGGAATCTATGAGCAGTTCTCATTTGTTTCAGCACAGAATTAGACAGATTAGTTTAATCTGCTGATGAGGACAGTTTGAGCTGACCTTGCTGAGTCTGCACTGGGGCTGACTGGAGTGCATTCGCACATTGGTTTCTACAGGCAGGACTGCGAAAGTGAGAGCTCACAGCTGGCAGGCAGCCCCCCAAGCAGCTGGGAAGCCCGTAACATATTTGCCACACAGATGTTTTCAAAATAAGCATCTATCTACAGCTTTATTTTCCAGAGGAATGACCCACAAGCTGCAGAGGCTCTGAGGTGGGTATCATCCAGGCCATTACCCTTCTCTGGACGTTCAACCCTCAGATGCGGGACACCTCGCACGCAAAATAAGAGAGAGCGCAAAAGTACCTGCATGTATTGATGCCTCACCTAATCCCTGGACTTCCACAGACATATGCTCCAGACTCCAGGGAAATGCAAAACATCTGTAAGTAGCTGGCTTAGCAGCCAGTGGTCGCTGGGGTACAGCAGCACTCCAGGCTTGGACTTTTCCTTCAGACTGTTATTTGAAATTACAAGAGCGTATCTTATATTGGATAATTTATCTGCTTAGGTAAATGAAGTTATTGGCTTGATACCTATTAGCATTACCTAACAAAATCTTAATTAGGCTAAAATCGCAAATACTGTTAAAGTTCATGTTAGCACATGAAGTGACTATCCCAAACAATTTTTTTTTATATCAATGTCCCAACTTTCCTGTTAACATTTCTGGGGTTTTGGCTTTTACCCTTAACTTTAGCACTAGCATTTTCTAATTTTAAATTATATTTTATGTGTCTAATGCAACTTTATAATGTCATTGTGCATCGATGGTCTACCTAGAACCTGAAGGTTATTTTAATACAATTCTTAACCAGGATTCATTTTTGAGGGCAACTTTTTATAACAATATGTGAAAATGATGTTTTTACATCAGCAGAAAGATATTTTAGATTGGCATTCATATGCAGTATGTGCTTTGAAGCCATTTCTGAAGCACTTATAAGCCACTAGATCACATGAGGACTTTAAAAACTCCTCTTGAATCATCCATAAATTAACACTTTTATATTTACAAAGTCATACACAACCAGCGAAAACTTCAGTAACTGCAACAGACGTGTAGCAGAATTAAAAGAGCTAAATAACGCAAATATTTGACTTCTACATTTTGTAGACGTTGATAGCATTTGGCCTTGGAGGGAGAAAAGAATAAGCCAAACCTGCAGTTTCTAGGTCAGATTACTAAGTTTTTCAAAAAGTTCAAATATCTGACTCTGCATTGCTCCCTCTTCCAGAAGCAGCATGCTGATGGTGGTCAGACCTGAACATCAACAGCACTAAGTTCTTCCTCAGCACAGTGCCAGAGGAAAAAAATGATGACAATTATTTTTGGACTGGATGCAGCTGAAGCAGTTGCCATCACTGTCAGACGTACCCCCTGTCAAAGGTCACCAGCCACCAAGGAGCCTGCAGGGTACGTGCTTCTCACCCACGGCAGCTCCCGGTCTGGTGTGTTAACGGAAAATGCCATCATGTTCCTTTTACTTCTGCGCGTGGATAAGGGGCAAAGACCCTTTCTCCCGGTGCAACCACAGTGGATGCAACCTCCTGCAGAGGTAGGGGACGCAACTGGGGAGGGAAGGTGTTTTGCTGCCAAGACCACATCCAGCCAAGCTGCTCAATCAGAGTCCTGGAGCAAACGCAGCTAGACAGGTATTTAACAGTACCACAGTCACTGTCGCACTTAGCTGAGCGAATACTGCTGACATAAATGTTTTAATGGATGCTTTATGGTCCAAATGGTTCTAAGTGGGATTCTTTAAAAACTTGCTGTGTTGGTGTAACTTAAAAAAAAACCTCCTAAGATTTCACATCACTTCACTAGGAGCAGAATTAGGCCAAAGCCAAATACCTCTGAAAACGTGCCCCTCGCACATGCTGAGCAGGGCAGGGGTGGGAAAGGAGCAGTGTTTTACGTTCAGCATGACTGTTTCAGTGCCAGTTTGCTAACACAGTTCTCTAAAGGTGCCATCTTTACGTAGCTGAACTTGCTTTCTCTGGTGTTTTTCTTTTTTTTTTCTGGTTTACTTTGAGGGTTTTTTACTTTGGTGACTTTTTTGGACCAAAGAAATAGTTACTGCAGTGCTCTTTTGCAACTTGGCTCTAGCCAGTGTCTCTGGATGATCACAAAAGCTTACATTATTTTGCAATAACTCCCATCCCGATGCACAGTACAAGCACAGCCCTCTTGTAGAGGAGCTCAGGAGTTTCCTACACTAATTGTACCCCGGCCAGTTGTCGATTTCCCCGCAGCAGCACAAGCCAGACTTTCTTACAGGCTGTTAATATTTTCCACTCCAGTGCCTGGTGCCAAATTCTCCCACGTCTTGCTACAAATTTCCTGACAAGATACTCTTCTAGCACAACATACAGGGGATTCACACAGGCAGCCAAGGCCAAGATCCCCCCAACCCCGCCGGCTGGCACCAGAGGAGGGCCCAGGCAACAAGATGGGGCCCAGCCTCCTTGGTCTTCACAGCGAACCCCCTGGCCACGGCTGGCTTGCACCAGTGTGACTGAAATCGGAGGGCTGCCCGCTGGGGTCCGCGGTCCTGCTGCCACCCTCCCTGAGGTGTGAGGACACGAGGTTTTCTGGGGAAAGCAGACACGGGTGCCGCCAGCAGCCGGGGGAGCCGGGGCATGGCTCCAAGCGAGCAGCGGTGACTAAGCCGTGCCAGGCCCGGAGGAGCCCAGAGGACGCAGTGACTCAGAGGCACACCTCCGGCTCCCCGTCCTTCCCCCGCGTCCTCCGGCACAGAAGGGGGCCAGCCACAAACCGCGACGCGCCCCCACAGCTCCCTGGAGGGGGCACACACCACTGCAGGGTGTCTGTGCCCAGAAATCCCTCCCTGGCCTTCTCTGCCCACATCTGGAGCTGCTGTGGGGCTGGGCGGTGGTGGGACATGGGCCCTGCCCTCAGGGGCTGCCGAAAGGAGAGCTCGGAGCTGCCCCAGCCAAGGGAGCCCCGCCATTAAAATCTGACCTGGCAGGAGCAAGGAGACAGCAGAAAGTGTGTCTGCTGTCCAGGAGACAGAGAAAGGGACAAGTTTTTGCTGGTGCTTGAGCGAAAAATAGGCCTGATGCTGCACCCATTTGGGGGGGCTCAGAACGATGCTCTGCAAGAACTGGGGACCAGCAGTATGAGTCACTTGAGTCCACTCATTCTTACTGTAATACAGAGGAAAAAGAAAAAAAAAAAAACCAAACCCAAAAGCTGGTTTTGGAAGTTGCATTACTATTTTCCCGAGGAGGCTGAGCAAAGTAGTGCTCTGCCTGGCTGTCAGCGTCGGGGAGAAGAGGCCTGGTGCAGATGCAGGACCTGGGGGGCTGGTGGAGGGCTGCCCGCTGCCTCTGCCCTGCCCACGAGCATCGCCCCATGAGACACGGCCACGACTGCACCACTCCACATGACAGAGCTCAACCTGCCACCGCCAGCCTCTGTCAGCAGGAACGTCCCTGGGAAGGGCATAAGCTTTGCTGACAATATTTTTGATATTGCAAAACTTCAAGCTCCAAGTCCTGGAATTGGGGGATGATATGAGGACCTATGCTTTTGGTTTCTTATATGCTAGATTTTTAGCCCTAAAAAGACAAAAAGGCTACCAGTGTGATCTAGAAGCACGTTGAAAGGTGCGCACAAAAAAGACAAGTACACAAAAATCCTGAGCTGACCAATGCTGTAAACACTCATGACTTCAATTGGCCTTGAAATCTTTAGGTGAGTCAGTTTCTAGTTCTGACTTGTAGCTCTTAAATTGCTGGAGTTAGTGATACCACATACCAAAACACCACGTCAGAAGAAGCTGTAGCATATATTGCCCTTGTTCTGCTAGTAAGAGTGCGTTCATTTTTAATAAAAGAGGTAAGAAAGATGATGATGAAAGCAGTAGGTTTACAACACTGCACGTGTATTTTCCTAAGACACTCCCGTCTTCCTTTGTCACCTGGCCCCAGGGGTGCTGGTGCACACACACGTGCACACACACATATCACGCCCCTGAAGCAGGAGGTCTTGCCTGTTCCCTTACAGATCCAAGCCAGGACTGTGGGGGTCCACTAGATCAGCATTTAAGTGGGGAAAAACAAGCTCTCAGAACCATGGTACACCTCACCTGTCTTATACAGAAGTAGCTAAGAACAAGTACTCAATAGGTAATGCATGCAGTTTGTTATATTTCCAAAAAAATATACACTTCTGTATCCTGGATGCAGCCTGATCAACATAGAGCTGTTTCCCTGTCTGCTGCAGCCTGCTTGGTTCAGTAGTTCCCACAATACCGTAAGTGTCGGCTTATCTTTGCTGGCTACAACTCTCTCAGTCTCCTGCCCTTTACTCTCCGCTCACAGATCTCTTTCCCAGACAGCTACTACTTTCCATGCAGCAGAAGCAGCCACAGTCTCTCAAACATATTATGATTTTTCCCAGTACCGTTGTCTCTGCGTTTGCTGCTGCTTTGGAAGGGCACAGCTTCTCCCCACTTGCTGATTTCCCTCCGGTCTTCCAGACATCATCTCACATAATTTTGCCACGGCTTTACTGCCCGATCACTTGCCAAACCACTTGTAGCTTTTTTTCTGAGCTGCTCTGCAGAGATTCTGTGCTTTGGTTCTGTACATGCCTCTCAGCATCAACTTTTTTTTCCCTTGTACTCTACCAGCCAAAGATTATCCATATAAAGCAATGTAAAACACACCATTAAAAGGCCTCCTTGCCATAGTGTTCCCAGTTATTTTAGCTTTAGGCTTCTGTCCTGGGTTACTATAATATTTTTTTAAGTTCATTTTTCCAAGATCAAGTCCAAAAATATCTGATCTGACAGAGTCTGGTAGAACACTGCAGAAATACCTCTGCAAAGTTCAGGAGTGTCTGCATGATTTACAGCTTTTGTTCCCTGTTTCGTTCGAAGTTTGGAAATGCTAGGATCTGAGCATTTGACCCCAGTTGTTTTTTCTAGTTTGATTGACAGCCCTTTTTGGCAGAGACCTACCATCTTCTCAGTGCAAAGAACTAGATTACTTCTTTAAAGAATTGACAGGTAGTGATATCCCCAGAAATCAGGGTACTCAGCACATAGAAATACTTAAGGAGTAGAACATGGCACCAATGTCTGGGTCTGGGCAATAGCTGATTTAAGCCCTTAAAGAAAGAAGATGTGCTAGCATGAAGATGGACCAATGGCTGGATTTGGGAAGTAGTAAGGTTACCTAGACTGTGCAACAGAAAGTTTTACAAGACCCTGAGCCAAACTGAGCTCTAGAAGTGATACTGATGCATTGGAGTGATGTGGTGTAGAGCTAATTAACACTGCTGCTGGTAATGTTGCTTTCCAAAATGCTCTGCGCTGAGCCGTGTGGGTGCACCACTTCTCATTCTGCTACTCTCAAACTGTGCACCATGTCCCCAAGCTCTCTAGCTGCTGAGCTCCTCAGGTCAAGTTTAGAACCATAAAATTAATTAAGGACAGTAAATTGTCACTGCTCATGAAGCAGAACTGGAGAAATGGTTGGGGGAATAGAGGATGGTAAAGGGAAGAAATTCAGATGACCCATGGATTTTATTTCCTCAGAAATAAAGCTTGTTTGAGGAAGGTGGAGACACAATGTCATTTCATGAAGGGACTGAAATAGAAGATGGGGCTCTGGGCAAGTGACAACATCATCATCTCTGAGCTATTAGGGCACTGGTCTTAGAAGGGATGGAAGCATCCAACAAGACCTATAATGTATTTCAGTATCATGTAACAAAAACTATTAAGCTCCATTAAAGAGCAATCTCTAGAGTGAAAAGGACCTGGTGTCAGCTTATGGCCAAGGATTTTATTGGACTGTAGAATCATTGAGGAACATATTTAAAATCTTGATTAATTTTTTTAACTGTAAGTGTGGACTCTATTTCTTTTGGCATATATAGTTTGCATCTTTGAATAAGCAATATGACATATTTATGTGTGAGATTATCAATTACTGTGTGATGAGTGATTAAATTTATATGTTTAAAACCTGATTGACTTTCACTGACTGTTTTCTGTTTAAAGAAACCCATGCTTATATGGAAAGCATAAATCATCAGCCCATTCTTAAAAGGCAATGATTGCAGAATAATAATTTATAATAGCAACATTAATATCAATTATTCTGCCTGTAAGAACAGTTCCCACATACACTAAAATATGAATGTGAGAGACGTAATAACTAACTAAGATTATATGTTCTTTTACTTGTGACTGCATTTGCAGAGACTTACGCGCTAGCATATATGAAAGGGGCAAAAAGCTTTCTATAGTCCCACGTAGCTACACTTCTGGCAATGCAAATATTACTCACTTTGAAATTTTATCACTAGCTACACTAAATTGAACATTGTGCTGGTTCACTACCAGTAACTCAGCTAGAATTGGAGCAAGACTGCAGAAGAAGAGAATCCACGAAGAGCTTTGGATGGGTAAAATAATGCAACAGTCACAGAGAACAAACTAAATCCCTTGTTTTCAGAGCAATAGGTAAGCCAAATGTGTGTATAGATAATTCACTAGGATATTTTTTCTTCTTGCTGTTAAGATTAAAAAATACTTTGGGTTGACCAGACACTTAGCACAGAGATTTCCAAATGTTGAGAGCGCTGTGTGGTTTTCCCCAAGGACGGGTGATGCAAAAGACCTAACACATAAACCAAGACACCTGCTGAGGGTTTCTGCTTAAGGCTAGGGGCCAAAGGCACTGTCATTTCAGTAGGTTTAGTCATTTCACTGTCTCATGTGTCATTTTCCTCAATTTCAATCCTTATGATTTTGAAGGAAAGCTTGAAAACAAGAGCTATTCATATAGGATTTTGCCACATCCCCATATATAGAGAGCCCTAAACAATTGTGCAAACATCCTTGTGAACCATACATGGATCTCAGCTACAACACTTACATGATCTCCACCAACTTTTTCACAGCGGAAGACCTTGGCAGGGAAGAAGATAAAAGTGGAGCAGGCCTCTCTTTTAGCCTCTGAAACCTCAAAAGAGAGGCTTGTCTTTGTGACAGATGATTGCAATGCAGAGATAAGAGCACGGAGAGGAGCAACACCTCACCTCTGTGTAGTAGAAACCCGAGGTATCTTGTTGGCCGTGTCTCTCTTTTACTACCCAACCGCTTACCCCAGTGCTGTCACAAGAGGAAAAAAGGTGGGTGAATGATCCCAGGCTGCTGGGAACCTGGTTTAGATCAAAACCTTCCCAGGTAACATAAATGGCCACAGCAGCAGAGGGGGGTGGGCTACACAGCATGGTGTGCTTCAGTACATCCTCTACCTCAAACAGCCTCAATGACAAAGCCTGTGGTCATTATTCAGTCCCTCTTGAAGTAAAGCTTCCCTTGACTTCAAGGAGGAAAGTGCTCTGATGTTAATGGAAGGTATCTGAGAGGAGAATATACCCCTTGGCTTGTTATGATCATATCGGACACTAACTTGGCAAATATGTTCCCAAACTTAAACAGCTAGCTTTAGCAAATGAAAAGTACAGCCAAGAACCGTGTTGGCTTAAGAAATGAGTATGTTCACATAAAGTAAGAACTGACCTAAACTAGATCATGATATTCTCCGAGATTTGTAGAAAGAAAAAAAAAATTGTTTTTGTATGTCTCTGCACTTCAACACTCACTGTAGAGACTGCAGTTATAGGTTCTTTGGAAATGCAAATTAGACAACAGTGCCTGATTTTGCCTGGCACAAGGAAGGGAAGCGCTAAAATATTTTGTGATGGGTTTGAGCCAGAAGTCTAGAAGACTTGATTTAAAGCTAGAGGTTTAGATCGATCTTTGAAAGAAAAGCTATTGTCACAGATTTTCTATTCCCACTGAATTCAGGACATACTGAAGTCTCCTGACAACTGATATTCTCTTGAGATTTTCTACCTCCCAGTTTCCATCTAGTTTGTACAAAAGCAGTACCTCATTTCATGGCTAGTTTTGAAAACTTGCATAAGAAATGTGAAACCAAACCACAAAGTTTGGATAGTGATCTGTACTTTTTGCGAGTTTGTGGGGGGTATTAGGATCACAACTGTTCTACTTTGAATAACTCCCACTAGGTCTGAACTGAAAAATAAAAGTAGGCTTGTCTGCAAATACTGGAACAAACTGTGATCCAAGTTATGTCCAACAAAATAATGGGGGGGGTGTAATTGGCCTGTTTTCCTCTTCCTCCTGGGACTACTTAATAGATGTACATCTATTCCATCACTGAACATTTGCAAATTAATGTCCATCCATTTTGTAATGCTTTTCTAGCACTGCCCTGTACTTTTACGTCAACATGCATATTTCTATTCAGGAGATCATTACTATTATTTTAAAACAGATGGTTTGAACATAATCCACATAAATAGTAGATTGGCACTGCCAGTCATGATGGCATGTGTAGAAAAGAGCTGGCTGATGTGACAATATTTAAAGATTAGCAGTCTGGGACACTACAAACGACAGTGTCTCTTGCCACTGAACCTAATGCTTGTGCTACAGCATTCAAATAAAGGCACAGCAGTCATGCCAAGAGATCTGATAAACTCACAGATTAAAAAAAAAAAAAAATAAGTTGAACTGTAGGTATCTACTGAAAACAGTGGGGGGTGGCATAGACCCCTCTGTAGAAAGGAGGTATGAAACTCACACTCCTTCCTGTCCTTGTGTTGGCATCAGCAGATGGAGGGCTTATGAAAATCTGTGCCCTGATCACTTCTGTGAACATGCCAGGCATGGCTTTGGATTTTTGTCTGGGACACTAGGAAATTACCATTAATACAAAATATATAATTGTTTACAATTACCTATAATCGGTATCCACTAGAACCTGTGAAAACACTGCATATTTTAGAAGCTCTCTCAGTGTGCCCCACAGCTGACCCTACTGCAGCTGTAACTATCTCAAGTTGCAGCTGATCAGGAGGAATGCGACATGACTCCAAGCCATCAGTTGTGTCCATGACACTTCATCAAAATATCCACTTACTAGCCCACATGTCTGCTGCCAGGCCAGTTTATTCCCTCTGCTTGGGTTGACACGCTGACTCATCTCCCACTCCTAATCTTGCGCATATTAAGGCTGGCATATTAATTCAGGCAGTTCTCTTGGGTCTGGCTTGCTTGCAGGCACGTTAGGTCTTCTTGACTAACTTAGGACCAAACTTCTCCTAGCTACAGGAGCATTTAGGACCTGGTTGCTTTTGTCATTAGGTAGCAGATGCATGGCCTGCTTACTGTTTTGACACACGGGTCCTTATTTTGGCTCCAAGGGCAGCATTCTCACTGAGGTCAAAGAGGAGAACCGAGACCCATGCAACACCCCATAAATACTAAGAAACGGTAAAAACAGCAAAGCTGTTAGTGCGGCTTCCATTGCTGGTTAAAGGGAAGGGATAATGTGCTAGTTCAAACAACAGAGATAATAAAGGACACATCTGGAATTTCAGTAGCTAGTCGAAAGACTGAAAGCTTCAAGGGCACAACAAACCCTTTGAGGGTTTGCATGTGATGCACCTTCACAAGTCATGAAGTCTGCCCACAATGCTTGTTTAACCACATGACACTTCAGTAGAACTGCCAGCCACATGTTCAAAGTGTCACTGCTGTCTTCCTGGTCATGCACTGACATGCCTCAAGGGTACTGAGGGGGGTTATCCAAGACCCAGGGGAAAAAAAAGAAAAAAGAAAAAGAAAAGATAAATTGATTGAAGACTTAGCTTGCACACTCCTAAGACTATTACAGCATACATGGAAATGTAAAACAACTTATTGAGTAAGCTGTAACACACCAACAGAAAAACCACTTAAAACATCTTCAAACTGTCAAAGTCAGAGATGATTTGATAGAACCTCACAAATCCCATAATCTACTGTAAGTAGTAGCTAAGACTTTGGCTTCACCCATGTGTCTGCAACTGGGGAAGAAGCAGGAGGATAATTTATCCAAGTCTGGGGTAATGAAGTGTTAACAAAAACCATATGAAGTTATTACTACAACCACAGGCCACAGAATGTGAAGGAAGGAGGATCTCAGGAGACCTACCTATTTTCAGTCATCTCCTGCTTCATAGTTCATCAAAAGGTGTTCACCAAAACAGGGGGCAGGCAACAGAAATTAAGTGATTCATTAGGCCAATGAACAATGCTGATCATATCGTCTTTAAAATACAGTCAGTTGACATTGATATATACATACTTTAACTCATTCTTCCCAACTTTATTAGGTACATATGTCTACAGCAGACACAAATGAAACATTCTACAACTAGGCTCCAAGCCAAAAACTAATTTATTCTTTAATGTGGTAGTGATTACTTGGTGGTTCCTTGAGCAGAGATGACAGGTCTGAGCTAATGGAGTTGTACTGTAAGTTAATATAAATCATGACAGAGCAATTAATTACAGAAACCACTGCAAATCCCTTTGTTAGTTTTCCCCATCACCAGAAGGATTTAATAATGTTCATTTTGCTAAGTTCCAGTGACATTTACAAGTCTTAAACCATTTTTAATCAAATCAATATCTCTGGCTGCTAAATTTAGTTGTGCTTTGCTAGCAAGTCCTGGAATGCATCGATACTAATGTTTCCTACCTTCTGTTCAAGTAAATTGTACTGAAGCCCCACACATCCTCTTCATTTGTTTACATTGAGTAATTGGGATTTTTTTTTTTTAATGAGCAACATAAGAAATAAGTGCATCCAAAGGAGTTAGGAGACAGTGAGCTAGACAGATATACAAATACTAGTGCTTATGATGCATATCACGTAGTTGAAAAATTTAAGGAAATTTCCCTTAATTGGCTGAAAGCACTCCAAACCAAAGAACTGTGGCTTGTTTGGGAACCAGGGCGCTCAAACACGCCTGGGTAAGCCCGCATGGCTGATACAAGATACAGGGCACAGTGATCTCTTTCTGTCCCTGTGTTTTCTCGGATGTTACCTAAGTGTCCAAAACACTTGAATGACACCTAATTTCCATTTATCTCAATGTGAACTGACCACATACCTAAATACCACTGAGGACTGTGGGTGGTGATCTCACACATTGTTTTGCATGGGAGAGTCTCTCTTTCTTTATATCTCACATTTATAGCTATAATCTAGGGATAATCATACTCCCTGCTTGTCATATCCACTTAGATTTTAAGTCCTTTGAGGCACGTGTTGTCTATAATTTTATGTGCATACTATGCCTAACAGAAAGGGAGTTCTGAGGCCAATCACACCACAACAAAATTAGCAGAAATACCAGTAACAGCCCTGTATGATTACATCTAGGGACCTTTTCTAGATAAGTTACTGTACAACACCAAATATTTGCAAAGCAGTTTGAAAAGTGTCATTACAAACATCAAGAACAATTAGGTCCAGTCTGTGTTTTCCTAAGATGGTTTTAGTTTTGAAATAGACTTTTTGAAATGGTTTTAGTTTTGAAATAGACTTTTCTAAGAGCAGGATTAGAACCATTCTCTTTTAGTATGGGTTTTTTCATTTACATGCTTTTAATATTATTGCCATCAACCCTCCAAAAATACAGCTGGTTTCTGAATTTTTCAGCAAAGCAATTCAGCAAAGATATTTAATTTTACTCTGCAAAAACAAAGCACAGAAATTTATCAGCTCTGGATTGTTATTTTGCTCTGTCCTTCACAGCAACAACAACAAAATCTGGAGAGGTTTGACATTCTGTTGCATTTAGATCAGTATCTTTTTCTTCATACCTTATGACCACATTCACAACAATGGCTCTCAGATCTCTGACATCCTCAAGGGACTGCACATAGGTCATGGACTCCGAACACCAGCACATCAGCACAGAATAATAATAATAATAATAATAATAATAATAATAATAATAACAACAACAACAACAACAACAATAATAAAAAGGTAAAACTTCAAAGTCACTGCTAGCTGCAACATTTCTTCTTTAGAAA
Source organism: Balearica regulorum gibbericeps (assembly GCF_011004875.1). Classification (NCBI taxonomy): domain Eukaryota; kingdom Metazoa; phylum Chordata; class Aves; order Gruiformes; family Gruidae; genus Balearica; species Balearica regulorum. The sequence continues at coordinate 74,059,067 of NC_046184.1, forward strand.
CCTTGTAGCAAGTTCTACCTTATTTATTTCATTTCAAGTACTTATTTAATTAATTTTGGTGAGATTTGGCAATAATGTAGTAATATAGTTCCTTGGTCTATGACCTGTGTGCTATTCCCCGAAGATGGGAAAGAATTGTTGTAGCTTTTGTATTTTTCATTTTTCTGCAAGCATAAAAACAAAACAACGAGATCTAAAGAAAGAATGGGAAAGAAAAAAAGGAAAATCTGGACTTTAAAAATAGAATTACTCCCACTGAGGTTCAAAGGCTGAGCTGAGCCAGAGTTCCTCATCTGCACTTTCCATTAATGTTGGGTCTTTGTGTAAATAGTATAGATTGGTAACTAGAGTTTCATTTCTTTTGTTCTTCCTCTGGACAATTGCTTTCCATTTTACCTCAGATGACACGAAGTCATTGTGACAGAGGCCCCCAAGACCTTGCTGTGATTCTCTAATGACTTAAATTCCCCACTTTCCCAGAGTGCACTAAGACATCAGGCTTTTATGTCTTGAGCTGCTGCATTAAGTCCTAATGGAAAATTTCTCTCCTAACTTAAGAACTACCTTACCTCCCATGAATAAACAATGACAGCATATGGATCAGGAATGACCTCTGATACATCTGTCTTTAATGGAGGAATCACTGTAAAAATTGATTGCCTTTCACCCTCAAGCAACAAGGTCTTCCCTGTGCAGAATTAAACACATACAAAGCGTAAGATATATTCAAATGCAGTACTGCAAGTAAAGGCATTTCATTTAATATGCAGCTATGCTGGAGGCTCAGACCAATCTGAGATTCAATTTGCATTATAATTCTAAAAATAATAATTCTCTAATGAGAATATTTGAGCGTATGTAAGTGTGCAGACATAAAAATCACTTGAAAAAAAAAAAGACCAAACACAATTGATTTTCTGTTGGGGAGCTTAAAGGAAACTTAAAAAAATAACAAAACAACAACAACAGCAAAAAAAAAAAAAAAGCAAAACAGAACCACACCACCAAAACTTAAAGGAAATCAAAAGCTGACCTTTTTTGAAATTTGCTTAGTTGACTGTGTGTTTTCTGAAGTAAACACCGAAAGACATCTGAGCAGGGAATGTATTCCCTTTTGTATAAGGACAATATACATGGCATGAGCGTGACTTTGTTATTATAGGTATGGAAAAATCATGTTCAGCACGTTGTTGGCCAAATACAATCTAACTTCAGCTAATTATGATCCATGCTACCATGCCTATTTTAATCATGAACAGTACTTCTCAAAATCCACACTAAAAGCAGTATGAATCCTGGACCGGATCTGATAACATTACATCCCTCCCAGTTTTGGAAAGATGCTAGAATTTCTCTGCAGTGTACAGGAGCACCTATTGTCCAAGTTAGTATTGCACTTACAAAGGAATAGTTATTAATAGAATCAATATTTGGTTATTGGGTATTGCAAAACAAATTATGGCTTTTAGTTTTTTAGTACTAAAAATTGTTATTATTATTATTATTGCTGCTGTTGTTGTTTACCCTTCAGTCAGGAAAATCATAATTTCTTAGAGAAAAAAACCACAAAAACAAAACCTCTAAATGCTTGAAACTGTTCATACCCCATCTCTCTTTTCTGGATGGAAAATGGACCAAGGAGCAAAAATTATTGCATCTTCTGGATGTAATCAGTAAACAAAATTGAGCTGAAATAGCATGTCCCGCTAAGGAGCTACTTTTTCCTATTAATATGATACTATGTCCCTTCCTTCTGCTATCACAGCCTATCACTACATTTAAAAAAAAAAAAAAAAAAAAAAAAACAATAAAATATTTACTACTGAATTATTAGAAAATTAACTAGGACTAATATGTTTTTTTCTTCACACTTTTCTAGGATCTGGCCCTGAAAATATTGTGGAGTAAAGTGTCAGCCTATACTACAGATTATTTATATCGTATCCTGTTTGTCTAATAATGGCTTCAATTTTAATTCAAAGTTTATATGCACATGCAAAGAAAGCAGATGTCTAAGCTGAAGGAAGAAAATGAAAGGTGTACTATTTTAAGAAGACTTAGGAACATATCCAGGTTTTAAATGTGGCCACTCCTCATAGCAGTATACTCAATTCAGCACTGAATTTTTAAGCTAAATATTTACCTTGACAGAATTAAAGGGTATGTATATATGTGTTTGTATAGAAGGTAGAGATACTCTTGTTTTATCCTCTAGATGCAGTTTGGTTTTAATTTGAAAAGCATTAATTCGCTTTCAAGATGCTCTAAGGACAGAACATGAGGTTTTGGGCTGCTTTGGGGCTTTTTTTGCCTCCTGTGAGAATTCTCAAAATCTTATTCTGGGAAGATGCATGGCCAAAGCCTTTCCCCCTCTTCTCATCCTATGCAAAAGCTCCAATAGAGCAGATGGTTTCACAAAGACATCCTGCCATTTCCACTGTTGTTTTTCTTTCTAAATGGAAGGAATAATCTGTATAGCTCTTCTTCCAATGGCAAAAGGATTAAATTAAAATTCACTGTCACACTGCCACACAGGTATAACATCAAAGACAACTGGGCTTCCTGGTCCTTGCTGTCACTAACCTCCACAGTTACCCACCCTCCCCTCCTTCCTTAGGCTCCTGCCCTGGTCACGAGGAACTCTGTGCTCCCCACTAGAGTCATGGCTCATCTTCTGCTCCCTCCAGCAGCATCGCTTGCAGAGAAATGGGAAAAAGGAATTTGCGGTTACTCAACAACCCTGAATAAGCCACTTTTTCTTGACTGTCTAAGCATGCAGAGCAGAGCACAGCCTTGGGTGCCATTGACAACTCTGGGCCATTTTGTATTGCTATAAATATTGCAAAGTATATGTGTAAGACCTTATCAGTGTAAAAACCCAGAGAGATAAAAGCATTAACATATAGATCAGATATCAGCCCAAATAAACCCAGACTATATTCATGAAGGACTCATGGCCACATCTGGGGTGAAAACAGCAACCGACACAGCGTGTAGCTGTAAAGAAAAAACAGTATTGCCTGACTTCTTTCTTCCTTTTTTAATTCTTGCATTGTATTTACTGCTTCTTTGGACAGACTGATATCTGACTTGGGTAGCAACACGCTGGGAAGTATTTTGAAGGTATTGATCTTTGTTACAGGCTTCATTATTTGATACTTAATTTGCTTGTATAATTTAAAATAAAAAAAAAAAAAAAAAAAGCTCTCCGTTGCCTGTATTTCCAGTAACAGCACACTCTGTATTTGGACTTAACTTCTGTATCAGCAGTTTCTAGATATCAGGTCTCCCTATTCTTCTAAGGGAAGCTGAGGATTAGATTTATCAGCTCAATAGCCTTATTTTCTAAATGATGCTTGGACACCATAGAGATGGGAGCAACATGACTATTGAAATGCTTTTAAGTTCTCTGTGGCTATATCTGTCATATACCATGTGCAGCACAGAGCACAGTGGGCTGCCAGTGTAACTGAGACCCCAGGCCCTAGATGAGAAAAAGTTTTTAACTGGCCACCAGTATATGTCTATCAGCAAACTCCTGAAGTGGCAGCTCACTGTGAAGTCAAAAGGGGTCAGAGGTGGCACACAGCTCCAGCTGGCTTCTGTGTAAATAGTAAAGCTGAGTACCGCTGCTCCAGAAGCAAAGGGCGTTTGCAAAGACACATCCAGAGGCTCACTGTGCAACACTGAATACGTTCGTACCCTACTGAAGACATGGTCTTGCACTTCCCTCACCAGAGAAAAGGCACGGTGCTCCATGCTACCAGCCCAAAGAAAACAGCACCGGCATTTAAGGAAGTTTCCTTACAAGGACTCAGCAAAGGATAGGATTACATGTTAAACCAATACAGACCTGATTGAAAGCCCATTTGAGTAATGGGCAAGGCCCCCGTTCATTTCAGCACTTTTTGGCTCAGTTTTTGGAGGTAGCTTATAGTAAAGCCAATGGCGAAGAACTGTCACAAAAACAATAAACTCTCAAAGTAGGAAGGAGTGGAAGTATTTTGTGTGGCCAGATGAATCAGATTCGCTGCTTCATGGCTGCATTTCTTTCTTTGCATTGCAAATTGCCATCTCTAAATTACACTACACCTGATGGATAAGTTTTCCTCTAAATAATAATGTTGCATACCTGAGTAAGTTGCTTGTAATGAGGTTTACATTTTAACCTTCAATGCCTTTTTTAATTCAAATAGTGCTGACCATTGGAGGGAGTTGAAGAATCCACATATCCTAGAAGATGGTTTGATTAGAAGTGGTTGTTAAATTTTAAGATCAGAGTGATTCCTTCTGCTCCTTGCTCATTCTCCTGCATTCTTGCTTTACAGGAAGCTCATTAATAGATCAGTTTGCCCAGTTTGTCATCTGTTTCATTATGCAAAATACATACGTTTCATTTACCTTTCCTGTGGAAAAATCAGTTATCTTCAGCTAGATAAAATGACTTCTTTGGGTTTCTTTTCAACCCCTGAACAGCTCAAAAATCTCTAAAATCTCAACTGGTGGTAGAATATCAGGGAACCCTGATGTGTGCCAATTGCAATGTAATGATCTTTATGTTCACATTTAAATGGAAAGTGCAATAGCTTAGAAAGCTGACCACTAGGCAAAACTTACATTGACCTGAAAGGAAAATAAAGTAGTTTAAAAGCTCTCTGAACATTTTCAAAAGATCTATTTGACACAGAAATTAAAGAAGGAATTCCTAAAATGGAGCTTTAGTTCCCAACTCTTTGGTTTTACAAGATCTATGGGAATTAAGTGCAAAAAGTAGTTTTGGTTGCTTGTCTTATTTCTTGACTTTTCTTAGTAAATGTCCAGCTTTCTTTTCACTATGGAAAGTCCTAGACCTATGGATCTGCTTCAATATTTTTCTAAAATAATGGAGATCATATCTGACCAGTCTCTAACAAACATACCAGCACCCTACAGAGATAGTATATTCTATTTATCGCTATTTCTTGGAGATGTACTGCAGACTCATAAAGATGCATGAAACACTATAAATTTGAATAATGACAAATTCATTTCCCTAACTGATCATAATTTAAGTTCAACAAAGCATTTAAACACATGGTTAATTTTATGCAAATATCTTTGTCCCCTTGACTAGGAACTAGAAGGGACCACCAGTGTGATGAAGTTCAGTCCTTGCATGTAAGCCTAGCAGCCTGGTGGCTTTGATGATTTTATTAGCTGGTGAAACATGGGCAGGTATTTAAGAGTTTTGTTGTTTAAAGTCTCGGTGATGTTAATAAGCATGCGTGAGACAAATTCTTTGTGCAAACACCCCTGTGAATTCAGCATGAATTGCTTGCCTACTTGCAAGATTCAAATGGATATGACAATAACTGAAAGCCAGGAGAAGACTGAAGTGGGGAAAGACAGAAAAGTCAGTATGTTTACATGTTCACTTAATACATCTGTAAGATAATGGGGCTTTGCCATCAGAGAATTGTGTGAGTTGTTATCATATGAAAACCCCTATTAACTGCAAATGTATGCATTGATGAGATTGGTGGAAACAGGGACTGCGGGAGAATCCCTGCTGGCAGTTGCACACCGTATCACTTCCAGGGAAATTCATAGGAGAATGCAGGATATGCACTGCCCAAAAACATAATGATAAAATCCTATCTTGTGTAAGGAAAGTAAACTTTTAAAGTATACTGCTGCAGAAATACTATGTAGAATGAGAAAATATTAAATTAATTAAAAGAATAGAATTCACTACTCTCATCACCAAGCCATTAGATTTCTCTCACTTGACTCTGATTTCACTCTGAGTCCTGAAAAATGTGTGGTTTCTAGGATAGTGTATTGCAAAAAACAGGATGTTGAAGCCTCACCTCAGATCTGCACCAGAACAAGTTTTCAATAATCTCCCTTGGGTAGCAAACAGATCAGCTATTACTGCAAAGCTCGGCCCAGAAGTATGTGCCCCATTTCTGTACAGGATAACTAGCCATTAACATGTATCAGCAGGCTTCATCATCCAAACTTCTGGTACCTCAGGAGTTGTTTGTTTCAGCATCACCTTAACTGCCTCTGCACTTGGCCACAAAGACATACTCCATAGCTACATACAAGAGCAACCCATATGTGGTGTTTTACATACCTCTCCTATGCAGTCATAATACTGGAGCACCTTCTGGTTGGATGGAGAGAAGGCAAACAAATCATTGTCTTGCTTTTGTTTCTCTCTCCTACCCACAGAAAAGCTTCAAAAGGAAATTTTGTCTGACAGCTTCCTTACTTTGGTGAGCTGAAGTTCTAAGCTGGAAGTCATGATTGTCACTGGAGTTATAAAAGAGGTATGTACTAAAGAAACAAGAGAAAGAACTCCATTTAATTCCATATGAGAATATGCATTGTTTTCCTGAGGTTTGTATGATCCATGAAACTAGTGCAAAGTTCATGTTAGGATTAGACTTCCAAAAGGTTTTGGAACAAAGCCAAACTTTTCAATATGCAATCTCTTAATTTTTTAATGGAGAGAAGATATTATCATGACCTCTGGGACTATGCAGATCACAGAAACTTGTTCAGTAAACTTTAAATATAACCTATAAGTATAAAGGCATCTTTGACTGAAAAGCTTCAGGTGATGAATAACTGTTACATCCTTACATAAATTGTTGCAACAACTGACCCTCTACCATGAAAATCTCCCCATTATTTGGTCTGAATTTTCTAGCTACTGGATCTTGCAATAACTTTTGTTGGGTTATTTTGTTCTGTTTTACTAGATTAAACAGCTCTCTCCCAGCAGTCTTTTCCTTATGCAGATGCTTAGAGCCAACAATCACCCCTAGCCTTGTCTCAAATAACCTGGCAGTTTATGCTTCTGAAGCTTCTAAGAGGCATGTTTTCCAGACCACTTTTTGAATTTTTTCCAATTTCAATGTTCTAGCTCACACAGTTTTCTTTAAATAGTCTCACTGACAATGGCAATTCTACATTCCTACTCCTACGTAACAGTTTCGGCACATGCAGCCAAAGATCATGTTGTCCTCTTTGCTCAAGTTTCATACTAGGAGCTAATTTTCCATTATTAATTCTAAAGACTTCTTATTGCTGTTCTATCCTGCATACAAACCCTTAAACTGTAAACATGGCTTACATTAGTTTTGGACAAATGAAAATATATTTAACAGTGTTAAAAGGTACATTTGTTTAAATTTGCCCATTATGTCAAGCAATCCAGACCTCAGCATAACAGGTGACCTGCTTCCATTACAGCCTTTCACTTCACAAACACTTGAATTATTAACAGACAAGAGCTGTTTTATGTTTTCCAGACAAAAGATACTGACTAATCAGATATGACCTTATGAATGTCTTCTTTAGGTGATGATTCCTATTTATAATTCCTTTTGAGAAAATTTTAGAAGATTATAATTAATTTAATATGGATGCAATTAATTTAACTCAATATGACTTATTTTAAGTTTTTGCTACATTTTTCTGCAGGACTATGTCAAATACTTATAATAATTTTTGTTATATCAACACAGCTACATTGCATTAATATGCAACAAAATTAAGAGAACATCAAGTATGCTTGAGAAAACATTTTGTTGCATGCAATCATTCCAATGGGCAATAATAAGGCACCCATCATTCCACTCTTTAATGGCAATGTCCACTTCAACTTTTCCACATTTTTTCCAGGATCCCTATCTTAACTAGCCTGCTCAGGTATTCCTTTTTTCTTTTAAATATTGGGATTACATTACCTTTTTTCTAGTACTCTGGCATTTTGCCTGTCTGTAAAGTGTCCACAGTGTCCACAATCTTACTTTAAGACACCCATTGGCCAATTCTTTTAATAGAATTGGCATTAACTTATTCAATTCAGAAGATTTTGAAACATCTCATTTAAGCCATTGTTGTTTAATCTCCTAAATATTAGCTGAAGGTATTTCAGTATCATGCTAAAATATAATCCTGCCTATTTCCAATTATAAAATATCATATCTATTGATTACACCTTTATGCATATTGCTAGAAAACTTTGTCATCTTTATCCAATATTGTGCATATATAATTACTAAGATTTGATTTGTTCTTTGTGTGTTTTAGAAATGCTTTCCTGGTTTTGGTACCCTCTTGGGCACCAAAGGTTTTTTTGCTGATGTATTTCATTTTCTCTACTGGTTGATTTTATTTCCTAATGTTGGCTTATGCTCACTATGATGAGCTTCTCCTTTTTTCATTTGCTACATACTGTTGTTTTGTAGGATTTTTGATTTTCAGAGGGGGGTTTGTAACTGTTTTCACCTCCCTTCTTAGTGGGAGTTTTTTCAGCCACAGAAACCTTTCTTCACTGCAGAGCTGGTTTGGGGTTTTTTTTTTTGGCATCTAATAAAGCATTCTTAAACAATTCCTAATTATCATGCACATTCTTGTGTTTAAATTTTTCCTCCCACTCAATTCTGCTCATGATTGTTTTCCGCTTTGGGAAATTGGCCTTTTTAAAGCACCAAGAATATAATACTGTTTGCACAAAACAAATAAAATTAGATCATGATTGCTTGCACCTAGGCAACCATCTAGTTCAGTGATCAATTCATCTTTATCTGTCAGAATATGTAATTAGAACGTCCCAACTTGGCTGCAGTGCCAACACTACTAGTTTTAGAAACTTATTTTTTGGAAGTAGCAGCATGAAACTTCCACTAGTTTTAGAAACTTATTTTTTGGAAGTAGCAGCATGAAACTTCCAGCACACATGCCACAAACTAATACAACAATTCTTTGTAGGACAGAGAAGCGTTTAAAAAGTTGCCTCAAATGCTTCCTTTTCTTCATCTCGTGGTCTGTAATATAGTTCCCTTTACACAAGCATCAGCAAGACCTTCATTTCTTAGATGTTCTCTGTCTCGTGCCAAAAGCTAGCAATCACTAGCAAGACATACTGAAGTTATACCTAAATTGAAACTGTAATCAGAAAATATGCCTTCTCTGGTTTTGATTCAGGACATGAGCTAAACCTTTTGAGAACAGATCCTAGCACAGGGATACAATCCAGCCCCTCTAAATACAGGGTTCAATATTCCAGCTTTTATACATCATTTATTTTGCCTCCAAATATGGGAAGCACTATGGTAAGTTTTCTTTGTCATCTTGAAACACAGACTATTTACGGGACTTCCTAATCCCTTAGAAAGACAGATTTCTGCAATGCGAGACTGTCATTATGTGGTTAATATTCAGTATATTTTAATGGAATCAAGTCAAGGCAGAATAAAAACCTCCCATTTTCCATAGAAATTTTAAAATGTGTACATCCCTAGATTTCAGCTTTTGGGTTTTTCAGAGAAACTTTAAAAATGCATTAGAGAGATTATCTTCTGCAGCATTACCTATTTTACAAAATAGCTCATTTGTATTTTTGTAAGAAAAATCAAAGAACACCAGGAGAAGAAATTTGACTCTTCTTGTAGTTTTAATTCTTGATCTTTTCCTAAGTTTGTCTTGCCAAGGCATTAATAATTGAACCACAGAAATGGCATAAAAACGGAACTCCCAACTCATGAAAAATGCTGAAAAGCCAAAACCTTTTTTTTTTTTCTTTTTTAATCCCAAAGACAGCTTCAGTTTGGAAATTCCAAAATGTTCCCAAGGTAGGAACAATCTGAACAGAAATATGCTTCTCAGATTTTTTTGGCTCCTGCTTGCCCAGCTGGCAGGCTGCTCAGCTCCCTAAATTTGGGGAAACATAGAACCCAGGTAACAACACTCCTGGGGAACCTGGCAGACCAGAGGAAGGAAAACAGGCAGCTCCCTCAGCTAGATGGCAGCCACCAGTCAATAGGAAGCTGGGGGGCGAGCTGCAAGCAAGGCAGCCCACCTGGTAAGCTGTAGGGTCCGTTGCAGAATTTGTTATCTGAAAATCTGGAGATAAGCTATTGACTGGGCTGTAAGGTTGCTGGAAATCTTGCTATCAAAAATTGTGGCAGTGAGAAGTGAATAATATATGCACAAATGTAAACAACTTGACTGTTGAGGCAGCTCTTGTTTTAAAGTACTGGTATGCAGAGAAGCTACTGTCCCAATGACCTCACAAAATGCTGCAACATTTCACATTTGCCTGAGATGTGTTTGTTATTTATACATAGGTATGCACAGAGATTGAGCATACTATAGTCTGTCTTATGTCTGCCACCTTCTCAAATTAATTTTTATCATAGAAATCATTCAGAGTTCATCACTGGTGGGGAGCCTGTTCATTGAAACTCATTATTGTTCTAATGAATTACACACGAGAGCTGTAAGTGATTACATTATAATAGTCAGACTCAGCCATTCAATGAAAATTTAATTACAGAGTACAGGGACATGACAAAAAAATCCATGCTTGTGTTCTGGAATGTAGCCTCCCCAGCCACAGCTGGCTATTGAAAGTCTTCGTGCAATTACGCTTTTTCTTAATCACACCCATTTTTTAAGAAACGAAACAGGAACTGAAGTACGCAGCAGTTGTAGCAGCTCCCCTGCCTGCCTTTCTGTCGGCAAATCTGAAGATCTTTTGTTCACTCTTTGGGTGATCCACATACCTAAAATCTCAGAATATCCCATTCCTGATAAGTAGAAAGGATGGGATCCTGCAAGCCTGATGTAAAGTAATTGACATCAGCAGAGTTACACCAACTTACTGCAAACGAGAATATCCTCTTTATAGTCACAGAAAAGGATTCAAAGCCACCCTACTGGATATATTTTAAAGCACTGGTACAGAAGCTTTACCTTTAGTGTTCTTTCTTCTTCTGTAAAATACCACATCAATCAATGGATTACTATAAGCAATTAGTAGGTTGCTCTTTCAGTAGGGTCCATAGTAGGATCCCATGCTAACATATATGTCTTGGTGCTAACAACATTGACCCTGATGGGGATGACTCCCAGACATGACACTGGGCCTCTCTGAAGGAGCCCAAAGGCCTCCTGAAATGGCTTCTCCTTCTTTTCTGCCAGCTCTATTTTACAACGAATGAAGAATCTCCCAGCTCTACTGCAATAGTTTGATGATAAACCAACACTACCTGAGCATCAACCAAAACATCCTCTTAGCAGGGAGTCCTGTGCTGAAGAAGTCTACCACCACCACCATCACATTATCCTTGACTAGTAACATGAAAAGGTTGATGAAGGAGATCTATCATGATGAAAATAATCCCTGAACTGAGGGTGTTGCACCAATATCCAAGAAACACCCATTTGTTGCTTATACAATAACAATCTCTCAGCCTCAAAACAATTTTTGTTCACAATTGTGAAAATAACCCTCACCTTGTATATATAATGCTCTAAAGTTATTTCCTAAATCACAGTCACTCTTTTCCTTTTTGTGTCTCTTTAGAATGCCACTGAGAAAGAATTAAAGTTTCTAAGAAGAATTTATGTATTTTTCCAACAGTTTTTGCCATCCTTTTTGGAAATCTATGGTAAATCTTGCTGGAGAAGTTTAAAAACAATTATTGAATATGTCTGCTTGAATATCCACATCATCCTTTTAGCAGTCTTTATAAGCTGAGAAACAACTTCACCTTACACTTGAGGTGCTTAAGAGAAAGTCCTTTTTGTCCAAGAGGCAGGGAAAATGGGAGAATAGGCATTAGTAAACATGACAGACAGAGCCCACTGTTCCCTTCAGTGAATCATCTAGGAGTCAGAATTTCTTCACTTCCCTTAAAAAAAATTACTCTTCCACATAAACTGGAATTGTTGCTAAAGTTATATTGCGGTCTAATGAGATAATGTAATTGCTAACACATGCCTCCGAATCACATACCGTGATTAAAGCTGTGTATGTTGCATGAGCACTATGCAGTCTACATGTGATATTAGCTGGTCAGTGCTATTAAAATGAGAGGTTATAACCTGCCAAAGTATCATCCTTGCTGTGTTTTCAGTTTATTCTCTTTTATATATGCCCTCAATGCTCTCCCACACAGAAAGTTCACATTAGCTAAGCCTGTTGGCACTTTAATGGTTAGAGTATTTGACAACACATATTCACATTAGGAACATTTCCCAGTGGCGTATCAATGATGTTCAAAATTAAATCACATCTGTTTAACGTTGCACTTGTCATAGTCTGCAAACTGCAAAGACAAATTTACTGAATTCAAGTCACTATGGCCTTACCTAAAGAAATGGGCACACCAGAAAACATCTGTAGCCATGAGTGACAACATAGCATCTGGAAATTGGGAAGGTGTTCCTGACGCACCTCATCATCGAATCCCCTTGGAAAGGGCTTCTCTGTTTTGCATGAAAGTAGCTGAAAGCCTGTGCCTGATTCTTGTTTCCACCTGATGTGCAATTATAAATAGTGTGCTATTTTAAATACCAGTTTTAAAAAGAACCTATTTTTACAAATTAGTTTCCGGTACTTACTGGATGTCAGGGGTATATTGCAAAAGTCAAGACCAGCATCATCCAACTCAGCTAAGAGCTGCTTTAAAACAGGCTGGAGGTTTCTAAGGTGGCTGGGCTTCAGCTGCAGCTCTGCTGCAATCACTTACAGATGTGCACTGATTTAGGAGGAGGAGAAGGAAATTAATTTTTTTTTCATTTCCAAGTAAAAGTGGAAGTATTCATGGGAAAAAAAAAAAAAAATCATAAAAGCCAGCATAATACTTTTGCCTTCAGAGAATGGTGGCCAGGTCTGGGATACTCCTAAACAAAGGGTTAGAGCCTAGGGGATGGTGAGCCAAACGAATTTTTCACAATACCAACACCTTAGGAAAGGTTACAGATAAGCAAGGAAGATGAGACATCAGGACTGTTACTGGGAGTTCCCCTTGCACAGAAGATCATGAGACCTTACTAAGGGGAAGACTAGCCCTTCTAGGGTTTCTTCCTATGGTGGCTCTTAGGATTCTCATTTCCCTGGTACCCAGGTCCTGCCATCTCCAACCAGCCAGCTTTCTCTTCCACTGCCTGGGGCCAAGGGATGTCCCCCACCCCTCCCCCACCCCTTCTCAGGTCTAAATCTGTTGCTGAAAAGCAGGAGGAGGGGTGCTGGCTGGGGTAGTGAAAGAGTACAGGCAGTGAAAGGGAAGGGAAGAGGAAAGGTAGACAGGACGCCATGAATGAGAGAGAGTTTGGCCAAAGGCAGCGCAGAGCATGAAACCAGCATAACTATTGTGATTCTAGCAGTACCTGATAGCTTTGGCATTATACTCACGAAGCACTGCGATACTGCCATGGCACTGCTTTAATTCCCATCACGCTTACTTCATGAGAAACCTCAGAGGATGGTGGGAAGAAATTAAACAGCAGTGCTGGACACACCATTTGCAGATGTAACAAAAAGCCCTGGAGAGAAGCTCCTCAGAGAGGGCATGATTTGGTAGGTGTGCTGCACTCTGCCAGAAGTGACACTGATACATCAGTCCAGGAGAAAATGAGGCTGGACCCAAAAGCCAGGACCCTCTAGCAGGATTTACCACAAGCCACAAGACTTGTTCAACACCGCATGCTTTCTAGTTTCTTCTGCTTATGCTAGCACTCCCATACTCATCAAGTACAGCTTTCCAGGTGTCCTGATCTCCAGCTTTACAATTAAATCACAATTAAAACACAGGATTACTGGCTGCCAGTTCTCTCCTCTAGCCCCAGAGGATGGCAGAGACCACATATTCAGCTCTGTGGCTGAGACAGAATTGATAGTTTGCTTCGTGACTGCTGTCCATAACACCTGCCAAAACTGGTTATATTTTGGATATCAGTCGGATGTGTTAGATATGTATGTGTCAGGCAGCCCTCATAAAAGGCATGTAAAATAAGGAGCAAATCTGTGGGATACAGAGTAAGATGAAATCATAAAACTGTGGTCTATGTGAGTGGTATACAAGCAGAAGCATAAGCACAGTTACATGAATTTGATCAGGTGATACCACACAGTATAAAAAAATATTAAAAAGATCTTTCAAACTATAAAAGAAACTTTTTGTATCAGTACAATTAAAAAAGTATCCCAACCCTGCCTACACTCTGTCAGTGTTTATCTAACTTGAGAGAAAGCAAAGGTATGTGGACTGTTAGCATAATATTTTCCACTATCATAAAGGAATCTTAAGTTTGGACAATTTTCATATAAATAGAATTTTATAAGTTGGTTATGATCCAAAACAGAGTATTTTAGTAAGTGAACCACTTCATTTTATATACTAGAGCAATTAATTATCCTTTTAACAAAATTGATTGTAGCAAGTGCACACTTTTCCCCCCAAGGAAAAAAAAAACCTACAAAATTTTAACCAATTAAAATCAAGGAACTAATAAAATCCAGCAGCAATTAACATGCAAAATGTTTTGCTCTTTTAAGATGTTTTGCTCTGACTCTATTTGAAAAAGCAATACAGAGGAAATAAGCTCTTTGCTATATCTGGCAAGGAAAGAGAAATAAAAGAAATAAAGGCAGGGATGAATGAAAAAAAGTTGGGTTTTTTTTAAATGTAGATTTTATACAGTAGTGATAATTTAACTTGGTTCTAAGTACACTGGGCAATAAATAGCCTCATAAATGTGCTGGATAAACTCTGAGGATACAGCAAGGAGCCATTTATTGCCTTGTAACCTCAACGGCAAACTAAAATTATCTCCTAAATAACAGATTTTCTAGTTGCACTGAATTATTGTGTAACAGAGGGGCAATAACTTCCCCGTATCTCTCCCCTGGTTACCAGTAAAATGAACAGCATGAATTAGTTCCAGGTAATGTTAGGTGTCACTATTTTTAGCAAATTCAACCTTTAAAACTTTTCCAAGTTAACAAAAGTGAAAACCAGGCTGGATTTGGGGTTCATTCATGTGGTTTCCAGGAAAAACATAACCCAATTGCTACCTTCTGATGAGACTCCATATAGAAATTCATTTATGTATCTATCCTCTGGCAAAGCTGACACTTAAGTTATGGGGCATCATGACACCACAGGGTAACAAGTGATGCTGACTGGAGACACCCAAGCTTCATCATCTTCTGGGGGATTCACTGCTGGTGCAATTAAAGTTCAGTCTGACAAAAAGCAATCTGAAAACTTCATGAGATTTTTACCAATTCATGCTCTGACCTGTCTTTATGTCAGATCTCCGTGGAGAACTTGAGAGCTGCACTGAGGGATGAGCCGCCCCTTGGAGGTGCACAAGTTGCCCCCCACAGACCAAACACCTCCACAGCTTCCCCGGTAGGTTGCATTCAGTTGTAGTGAATGAGGTGATTAGCTGAAGAGTACTAAGAGATAGACAGATGTGAGGGGGTTCTTTTTTTATTTGTATTTTTATTTATTTTTTTCTTTTTTGGGGGGAAGAACTGAAAAAAGCCAGAAATAACTTCTAATACAAGAACTCACAGATTACATACATGGGTGTATTAAGTTCAGACGGTCTAAATGTCTCTAATCAAGGTCCTCTTGCCCTCCAAACATTGCGCAACGATACTGAAGTATGCACTAATGAAAACAGTGTTCTCATGCACGTTTCTGAGCTTCAAGCAAAACCTAGTTCAAGTTTTGGCAGAAGATTTATTTTACCTAAGCTGTCTCACCCTAAGTTATCTGTATCTGCTAGTAGTCTTACAACTCACTAATGTTGGCGTTATAACTAGGAGTTAACTGGTCTTACAAAATTCTATATATGGAAAATACCAACAGATAGCATAAAAGGGTAGAACAAAACGTTCTTTGTCAAATGCAAGTTCAAGTTTTCACTCAGAAATACACAAAGATCTATAATAATAATATTTATCTATCACTTATCTAGTATCTTAGACATTTTACAATGAAACAAACAGATAAATTAATTCCCAAGTTACAAGAGTAAAACAGTCCAAGTTAGTATGAAACCATAAATAAAATCAAGATACAATGCCAAGAGCTTTCTGGAATGGAGATGGTTTTTATTTCAAAACAACTAATGCTGTGTTGGTTCGCAGGTCAAAAAGTCATATAGGCAAAAATACTGGCAACACGTCAAGTGCTCTTGAATATGCCAACTGTCCCATTTCTTTCTTAAAGGGGTGAATATTCATATAAGAGAATTTTTGTACTTTGAGGTCTTTTTGGCAGCAGAGGGAATTGTAGACCTGTCTGAATAAGGAGGTAAATCAATAAGCAGGTAAATTCTTGATGCTGGGAATAAGCACATGGATTGGAGGGAATGGAAATCTAATTGGGTTTCCCAAGCATCAAACACTGCTATGTGAACAATCACCAAATACGCTGTTTTATTCACATGGCCTGCATGGATTCTGGAGAGAAAGCAAGGCAAGATAGGCAGCATAGGTCTGGTAGGATAAGGAAAAATGCCTAGCCCGAGGCTTTGGCAAGAAGAAAACCATCTGTGAGCTGAATGTGCTGCTTCTGTTCAGAGGATCAGACTTCCCTACGTTTTAAATATATGGCAATTATGCTAAGAAAATACACTGACTCCATGTCACCAGGGTGTTTTTTTTTAGCCAAATAGAAACTAACTTCCAAAGCTCCAAATTATCCTTATTAATTAGTTTAGGAAGCAAGAGTATAATGTAGTCAGAGGTTACACAAAACGTCTAGAAACAAGTTCTTTAAAAGCCTGAAAGTCAAAAACTACCGTTCATAAAATTGAATTCCAGCTTTGCTGGAATGTCATGGCACTCTCTTGGCATATCACAGTTCCTTGCACAGCTGAGTTTTAGAGATGCCCTTCAGACATTTTCTGAAAAAGTAAGCAGTTCTGTGGGTAAGTAGTGACATACAGTCGTCGTCTTGGCAGTAAGATCTGCCAAGTAAAGCCACTGGATAGACATGAGACCCTCCAAAAGATGAAATGCATAATCAAAGTAAAAGTTTAGGCATGACACAAACAATATTATTAATTATGTTGGACGTGCTCTGCCAAAAAAACAGTTGAGCAGGGGAGAAAGGCACAGAATGTGAAAGAGAAAAAGAGACAGAAATAATACCATCCTGGAGATACCCCACCAGCATCTGCCAGAGAGACTCGAGCAATAGCCAGTTTGGCTAGTGGCTAGTACCATCTGTGTAATATCTTACGCTATATGAAAAAGCAAGCCAAACTGAGGCACTTCATTTAATACCAGGAGCTCTCCACTCCGCCTCTGATTTTGTGGAACATCCCCCTTCCAAACTTCCTCTGAAAGTCCCAATGCAACAAAATAACACAAAGGAATAGAAAGTTTTCTTACCAATAGAACAACTTTGAAATCAATGAATTGGACAATCATTTGATGATGCATTTCAAGTTCTGAAGCTATAAAGATAAAAAAGCCTAAATCTGAAACACAGCTGTTTCTGTGTCTTATAAAGACTCTAAAATTATGGATATCCTCTTACTTAACAAGTACATCCATAAATGGGTGCTACCAATATGGTCAAATCGGATAACAGAAAAAACTACTGACATATTAGGGGAAAGTGTGGCTTTTCCATAATTCTGTTGACCTCAATGTCTGTTTTTGACTCCTTAACTTAAATATAGCAAGTTCTTTTTTTTCTGTCAGTGCAAAATGTGAAAGGACAAAGAAATTTTGCAGAAGACAGAAAGACCCTTTTGAAAGGAGGATTAATAAATAAAAAAAAATAATGCATTTACTTTTTGCTAGTGAGAGGGTGAAAAATTGAATGGAATAAAATCCAATGTGTATTAGCAGTGCATTTTATTCTGAAATACTTGATGAAGCGCATACGTTGCCTTATCATAGCTATTAAATTTTGTCTGGTGTTCAGCATACCTCTTAACTTCAGCAATTTGACATGCACATCAACATTCTGGAGACGTACTGAAAATTTCAGAAATATCCCAAAAGAACCAAGACTTTGACTTCATACTTACATCCATTAGAATAATTAATGTTTGCCCAAGAACTTCTTGTTGGAAAGTGTAGTTGAAAGTTCTTGTAGGACTAAATCCAACAAGGCAGTCAGAAAATAGTACAATAAAAGGACAAACAGTATGAGCGGTTATCAAGTCATTTGCTCATTCAGTGGAAGCACCTCTGACGGCTTATTTTGCCACAATGAACAGACCTGATAGAGCAACCTTGGCAGAAAATAAAAGCTCTGAAGCTCTGCGAGGAGACTATACTGTCCTCTTCTCCAAGTTCAGCCCTCCATTTCTTCTGCAACCACTCAAGTCTGCTAGGGATATTGCTCCTTCCTAAGAGATTTTAAATTCTTCCCTTTCTCCATTTTGGCCTCTTCAGACATGCCTGACTCCTTCCTGCATCAGAGGTTTGTTCCTAGAGGAACAAACTGTGTTCGACACATTTAAAGTGCTCAGTGCTGATCATATACTTAGCATACTGGTGAGTTCTTTCTTCAGTTGTATTTACAAAATAAGACTAGCGTGGCAGCTCACTGTGAAATCATTTGAGCAGTTCTATTAATGAATCACTAGTCAAATCTGTTGTGAAGTAAATTATTTCAACTGAAAATAGAGACAATTGAATGAAGTTTTGCTTGGACAGCAAGGTGCCATGAACAATTTCAATGTCCATCTTGTAATTTTTATCCAGGGAATTTTAATTAACATTTCCTGAATGCAAGCTTCTGTGCTAGCTAGAGCCTTTGACTTCCTCTAAAGCCAAGAATTTAAAGTGCATTTCTTCTGCATTGGCTGGAGATGCACATAGATCATTGCCACTAGAGTCTGCCAATTTTTCAATTTATATTGAGCAATTCTGCATTCTCAGTTCAGTAAGTGCCTTGAATAATCCTGCTTATGAAAAAATGCTTCTCTGGGGAAGTCAAATAAGGGAATCTGTACAACATCCTCCAGGTAGCAAGGCAGTATTACCCCTAAAAACCATATACATATATACATATATGTGTGTGTTTATATACTAATTTATATATATTTCCATAGCCCTCATTAGCACTCCAAAAATGATGCAAAGTCTACTGAAGTCTATGGAATAATTCCTCTGTGTGTCAAATGCAGACTTCAGGTAAGCTAGTGGAATTATTCCATAGATTTGAAATGCATCCACTTGCAAATGATACGTGGAAATCTGAATCACAGTCTCATAAGAATTAATAATTGCACACACTGACAAAAGTCCAAGGACTATGAATATTATCACAGATCCTGCAGTAAGAAGATCGTACCTAGATACTCTTACAGAACAAGAATACTTGGTAAGTTCACACATAAGTAACTGCGCTTTTGTCGTAATGCAGTTCAGCATGTAAGGAGGAAGAAGCTACGTATTTGTAAAGAAAAGCAATGCGGTCACCGCCATGTTCTAGTTACCAGTTCAAATGAAAAACCTGAGCAAGTTAATACATGAACTTCTCCTGCCAACCAATATAAAATCGATTATACTGTGCCAATTCTGAAATGCAGATTAGACACTCTTTTTGCTGTTCTTTGCCTGTGACATTTTATCCATTTTTTTAATCTCCTCTTACAACTTTATCTCAAGATTCAAATCTTGTGCCATTTCCTGCCTTTCTTACAATCTTTTCCCCTAGAATAAGGTTTTTAAATCCTTCTTTCTTTCTGTGAAAAATAGCACTTCACCTGACTCACTCTGACCTTTCAGTGTTCCTAATTTACTTGGATGGACAATTTCCTTCCCTACTCTTCTATCTTTTTTAGCAGGCTGTGAGAAAGTACTGGAAACAGCAAGCCCTTAAGGGTTGCCAGCACTTAAAAAGTTAATGTATTGTTTTCTTCCTCAGGTCCAGGTAGGATGGCTGAGATCACTGTCATCACCACGACACCAAAACTGTGCAGTCCTGATTCCCTGTTAACCAAGGTTCCAGGAAAAAAATCCCCAAAATGCTGGATCCAAAAACAAACAAACAAACAAAATCCCATTAAGAAAAAGACATTCTGATAACTGTATTGATCTAGACAGAAGGAAAAACTCAATATGAATCCAGAGGCATTTATCATGGCAGTTCTGTGATATCATTAAAGGCACGGATGATGTAGATTGTCAGAAAACCAAGTGAAATTAAAGATTTGCAACATTCCAATATGTAATAAGTGTATTA
The DNA here is from genome assembly GCF_011004875.1 of Balearica regulorum gibbericeps. Taxonomy (NCBI): domain Eukaryota; kingdom Metazoa; phylum Chordata; class Aves; order Gruiformes; family Gruidae; genus Balearica; species Balearica regulorum. Next base: position 74,079,079 of record NC_046184.1, read on the forward strand.
AAACTTTATAGACCACTTCTTAAGCACTTTTAATGGACTGTTAGAAATAACCTAAGAAAAACATAATATTTTACTTTCTCTGCATTGAAAAATGATCTTCCCCAACACAATTTTCAACATGAGGTATTAAATATACAGAACTGGTCCTGTTCTGGGTTACTAGATGACTATGGCAGGTAAATAGTGCAGTAATTAAGAGCCAAACTTCGCCTCTAGATAACAAAATGCAACTCCCTGTGAAGCACATGAGAAGCTTTGTGAATATTAGATCACTATACCAGAGAAAAATAAAATGTATGCTAAAAGAAGACAGATGAACAATTTTTCTAAGGAGTTTACTGTGGGCAAGACAAATGCTTAGCAAAGCCCATGGTAGTCCTGTTGATTTCAGGGAACATTAGATGGTCCCTGAACTGAGAAATATATTCAGTCAAAAACCCTGTGGAAACAAAAATACTAAGAGGTTTAGTAAATTGTATATTTGCGTTAGTTAGGTTATATATATATACACTATGAAATAAAGACCTTTGCCTGTCTTAAATAACAAAGCTTATCAGTACTGTCTTCTCTAAATTTCTTTTCTGTTATATCTTCAGGTTCTTCCTTCTGGGATGCTCGGTAGTTGTTTGCAAGCTGTCAAGGCTGCTGCATAGAGGATTTATCAGCAAGGCATATACAGCAGCATAACGCACACCCCACAGCCATCACCTGCCTCCCTGAAGCTGATTATCCAGGAAAGAGCTCACAGGTCTTTTTTGTGCAAAAAAATAGACACCTTTGACACGATTCTTCTGTAACCGCCTTTCCAGAAGAAAAAAAAGATTTTTCATAAACAAGTTTGCAATTAAAATCCTTCCACATTTTTAGATATTGAAATTACAGCATGAATATTTCACTGACATCAGCTTTAAAAGGCAAAATAACCCCCCAAAAAACATGCTGAAAGTTTAACCACCATAATTATATTCCTTAAGGCGTTTATAAATACATATAATATCTAAATATTTATCATGAAAATCTACATTTTAAAAACTTGTTTCATTTCTCTTAAACATATACTTCATAGTTTCCTATTAAGTGGATCAATAATACAATCCAAGATTTTTCAAGTATGTGTATCGTTGCTCTACATGGCTGTTGAAACTAAAGCAAAAAATAAATCTGCACTCAAGTTTTTCTAGTTGCTAATATTTTAACAATATTTTTTAGCTTTGGTCAGGCCCAATTTAAGGCTTCTAAAAGAAGTCTGACTTTCACTAAATGGATGTTAAGCATTTTCTGACATTCAGCCATATTTTAAGGGTTTCTAACCAGGAAACAAATGCAGGGATACTGAATCTGTAGTGACTTTAGCTCTTGGCAAATGGGGGCTAGTGGATGTGGCCACCTCCCTGTCGTACAGTCCACTAAGGAGTTCAGGACCCTACACTGTAGTGTAGGCAGTGTACTCCTTGTTACCATCAAGTTTTGCTGATCATTGCACTGCAGAAAAGGATCCTATTAAGCCAATAATAGAACTTCTTTCAGACATCCTCATTTGCCTTTGAAAAGAAATTAAGAGTTCATCTGGCATCATTAATTTTCTATCCTGTGCTGCTGAAAATAAATGTGGCTTAGTGTAGAATTACCCTTCTGAGTCTACTGAAACTCTTGCTAAGAGAAGTAGGGGACTTTATCTCAATTCATCTCACCTGACTCTGAAATTAATGACAGTTGGCAGTATGAACATCTCACAGATATCATCCCTTATCATCTCAGCTTTTGGACTTCAGGTGAAGACTCTTAAATAACAAGTCTCCATCTAATGAACCTGATTATCAATGGATCTGAGATGCAGGAGGAATATAAAAAAAATGAATACAGGCACTGTAGTGTCAGTAGATGGACTTTACAGGGTGCTAAACCTCTATGTGGAGCTAAAAATCTCTCAAGAAATTAAAAGACATGCCTGCTTAGCTCTGAAGCCAAGTCACCATACATGATGCAACGACAGTGAATAGTACCACACAAGAAGAAGTGGAGAGCTTCATGCTCCAACCCTGCCTGCTCAGAGAAAGCCTGCTCTGATGGACATGGTAAGTTTAGCCATGATGCTAAGTCTCCCATGTGAGTGGGAGACAGCAAAGTGGGGCTGATACTGTATATTCAGACTGGAACAGGATTTCCAGGGCATTTGGCAGGTGCAGGGAATAGTTTAATTCCAACTCCCTGTTTACCAGACTCTTCTTCACTCAGAGCCCAACCAAAAGCTGATGATAATACATTTCTGTAGTCTGTAGCGAAAGGTCTGAGAGCACACCATGGTGCTGAGCCTGCGACTGAACGGGAAAGGGAGAAGAGGGAGGAAAGGACACCAGCAAGTAATTGCTTGGAGCATTTATTCAGGATACAAAATATCTACTTATGCCTCAAGGAGCTGGGACCCGTGTTTTGTGCTTCCAAAAGCTATGCCTGCACAACAGAGGAAGAACACCACCACCTCTGACAGACCCCGGCCCATCTGACCTGGCGCAAGACCTCTTGGGTCCGCGATGAGTTACGGTTTCATCCCAGCCCCCAGGTCAGGGATCAGCATCCCTCCTTTCCTACTCCCCTCCTGATGCACTGACTATGGCGATCAAGGGACAAGGATTTCAGCGCTTCGCTGCCAGGGTGAGGACTGTCCGTGCAGGCTGCTGCTATGGGAGGCAGGGAGCAGCCATGTCTGAGTCGCTCAGTGGGACCCTGCAGTGAGTCCCGTACCCCGAGATGGCCCCTGTTGCTGCCGAGGCTGGATTTTACTGATCTAATGCCTCATATGTGCCAAGCATTGCACAGGGAGTCCAAGAATTTAAATTCTGCTAGAAGATCGGGAGAACAGAGAGAAGCTTAAACACAGATCCTCTTCCAAATGTAACCCGACAGGCTCACCTATAACAAAGGAAGTAAAAACACAGAAACAGCAGTGGAGGAATATTGATGGCAATAGAAACCATATAGCAGGGGGTATAAGGATGCAATTAAAAAGAAGAATCTTTCATCATGTATTTTCTGATATCTTCAAAATACAAGTTGATCTGTAAGGGTGGTAATTAGAGTTCTGACACTGGGAGGATGAGAGATCTGAAAACATGCACGGGACAGACTCCTGAGACTCAAACACTCATCCTAATTAAAATCTATTATTACAAATCACTATTGCCTTTTTCCTTTCTTCAAAGTTACATTAATTTGATAAAACAAGCACAGCAGAATTTTGAATGTTAATCAAAGAGATAACAGTTTCACAGGACAGATCTTTAAAATTCTCCCTCTTGTACTTTCACAGAGAAGACTAGAGCTGAAAAAAACCCTGAAGAAATGTTTTCTTATTATTGCTTAACAAGAAATAGACATCTAATCAAAAGAAGATGCAGTAAAAACAAAAATACACAAACCCCCACGTCTGCTATCTCAATAAGGTATCAGAAAAATCCTCTTCATTTCTGTGTAATGAGACAGCGTAGTTTAAAACACGACAGGGTAAATTTTCAAAGCAGCAAGCTGATCTAACTGTACAGATCCTATTGACTCTACACTGGCCACACAGCTAAATCCCCGAGTGAATCTTTGACAACATATCCCTAAAGAAGATTAAAGGTTCCAGCTGATCTTGGTGTTAAAGATGTGGACTGCCTTGTAGGAAACCATATGGCAAAAAAATTTCATTTTCATAAAATCATAAAAGTAAAGTAACATCCATCTTCCTTTCACAGAGGATCATTCCTTTCTGAGCACCAGGAGAGAATTTCTCTGGGAAGAGGAAATCACATTTTTCATGGCCACAGACCAAAACCTGACTTTGCCACTCTCACCAACTTTCTATGCAAGATCTGAAACCAGGTTTTGTACCTATTAATTTTGCAGCTATGGTTAAATACCATATACAAGATAATTGATGTGCACTGATCTAGCCTATTATCAGGTACTACAGTCCTGCCAGACCATGCTACTGTGCTTACTTATGCTCATTTTTTCGTACAAAGTAGATGTAGGTTATAACAATGCTTGAACATAAGGGAGATACGCTCTTTGAGAGAAGGCAGAAATGGCCATAGGTGAGCTGTTATAAAGCACTGAAATCAAAGAAAAGTGATAACACAGTAATCATTTCCACAGAAAAAGGTATGTCAAGAGGAAAAAAAAAATGAAACAAATAATGAAAGAGATGGTCTTCTGGGTTTTTCACTACCTGTAGGAGAATATATCTGGTAGCCTTTAAAGATCCTATCATTACCTTTTCACAAACACAGTTCTGCATAATTCTGCTTTCTGATCATTCCAGCGATCTGTGTAAATATTTTCTTCAGCATGCGTTTTTTTAGTGAGCTTCACGCTTCTGAATTTTACTTTGAGTTTTTATTTTAAAAAATCATGAAGAAAACTATTTTTCCACTTCTGAAGGTTACCTGTCTCACTTGGAACCGTGTAACCAAAATCAAAACTATGCCAAGCTCTATAGCTCGTAAATACTTTCAACCATTTGGGTTGAGATCTAGGATTATATTGATGCATGGATTCATGTTTTGTTGTCAAAGTATTACGTGGTTCTGTGTAAATAATGATCAAGGTTGAGACAAGGAAGAGGAGTTCTCAAATGCAAAGAAATTATGTTAGGACAAAACTCTTGGAGGAACCACACCACATGGCTCAGATAAATATAACGTATCAAACTTTCACTCATTTACCAATCTGAAACAATCAGATCCAAAAGTATCCTGGCATTTTAAAAATGTATCTATCTACTTTATATATATACTTATAACAAAGTGCAAATGTAAAAGTTGTTCTTCAAACACATTTTGGCTAGAAGTAAGAAAATACTGATTGATCACCTCTATAGAAGATAACATGCTCCAGTTATCTCCAGCCCAGTTTTTTCACCCATATTTCAGGTACATTCATCCCTGCTCTCAAAGAAAATTCAACTCTAATCTCCAGATTCTAAATAGCAAGCAATAAGTAATACGCTTGCACAGATTAAAAATAGACAAATAAAGGGAAGGTGTCAAAATGACAGCAAACAGAACGTTTAAATGTCGGCCTGCTACAAAATTGAAATGGTAAACAAATATTAAAAGTGGCGCAGAAGCTGCAGCCTTCTCTCCTTCACATAAGGGCTGCTAAATTACTACACTGCCCAATCTCGAAAACTGTTAAATAGAACTTCAAACTAAAAATAAGTGCTGCCAGAAACACTGAATTTTGGAAATGAAAATGAGTCCAACGTGTAAAGACATTTTCAAACCCTCCCACAGCTCCAAGCAGCTCTGCAGGCCGAGTCCCCAATTCCCCTCCCTGGCTGTGCCTGCACCCCATGGTCTCTCCCTCCTCCTGCCCTCCGGGAGGACACGTCCCCTTGTCTGCCCAGCCACCGTCCTCCTCTTGTCTGATGCAAACCTGGCACAGGGAGCCTTGAAGAGGGAAGACGGGGGAAGGAGGAGGACGTTGAGACCCGCAGGCAAGGGAGGGGTGGGAAGCAGAGGGATGGAGACCAGCCTTGGGTGTGCAGACGGGGAGCCGGAGCTCGAGGGATGTGGTGGGGAGCAGGGGACGCCCACAGGGGAAGGAGCTGCCCCGTATGGGCACCGAGTGGGGCAGCCAGGCCTGTGACTGCAATTCTGTGACTTTTGGGAGAAGAAAGGGTACATACTTCTATTTGTTTCTACTCACAGACCTGCTTGCTTCTTCCCCTTCCACATTTGTCACCCCTCTAAGAACAGGTGGGACCAGGAGAGGGTGGTGGGCTGACCATTTTGTTCACTCAGCTGCATGCCAGGGTATGATGGTTTTCAAACTCAAATGGTGTCATTTGTCAGATATTACTTGTTTTCAAAAAAATGGGAAGCTCCTCTATAAGTAAAATTGTGATATCAACACTATGGATTAATTTTTAAACTTAAAAATTGTATTGGGTTTATGTGGTAATGTTTTGGTAGTGCTATATGTTGCCTGGTTTTTAGAAGGGAAAAGCCTGCTTGGAGGTTAGTCTTTTCCCTTACAGGTAAGCACTGTACTGCATACAGCCTTCGCTGTCTGGACTCCACAGATCATACATTGCCTGATGCCGGCGTCTCCGTGATGAACGTGAAGATTTCACATTAAACCAGAGCTGGTATTAGCTCTCAAGCAATTATTTTTAAGGTCACGATTTCATCAGTGGAGGAACTGACAGGCAGCAGACCTGAGGCTAAGGCAACGCAGGAAACAGCTCACTAGTCTAAAGCACCCAGAAAGAGGGATTCAAGCCCAGAAGAACTGCCTGAACTCTGGCATCACCTCATGAGGGCAATGAGAAAGAACAACAGCTATTTCTGCATGCATGGATGAGGACAGGCAGCTGTTTTGGGCCTCTCTATTAGTAAATCCTTGGCCCTTTGAATGCAGCCTTGTCTTTGGTTAAGCAGTTACCAGCAAGAGAAACCAACTTGCATCTTTGCCACTGCTGGTCTGCGTTTCATCAAAGCCACTGGGGTTACAGTACGTGCAGCCTTGCCATGACTGATTCGCAGCACCCTGTGCTGCTCCTTGGCTCTTCCTAGAGAGACCTTCCCACCTCCCTGCGGCTTTTGGTCCCATGGGAGACCTGCATATCAACCAGTAACTTGTCCTCTGCAGCACAGACTTTTGGAGATCCTTAGTTTGCCTCAACCATGAGCACCAACAGTTCCCATTAACATACATGTGCACAAAATGCATTCAAAGCACGGCTGCCAGGGTCACCTTCTCTGCCCAGAACGCAAACCATGTTATTTCCATCTTTAGACCGCCAAAACAGGAAATCACTTAAACATATGATTAACCTTAAGCGTGTACTTAAGCCCAGCACTTTTGAAATCCATGGTAGTTCAGCTTGTGCCGTATGGCTTTGCAGAGGCAAGGTCTGAAACTTTCCACAAACAACTTCTATTCTATAGCATTGAGTCCAAGCACCATTTTGGTAAAGGATGAAGTCCTCACCATATTAAATACATTTTTTAAATTGCCAATTATTTCAACAGAATGAATATTTGGGGTTTTGTTTTTAAGTTGCATGCTTCCGAGAGAAATGTTTTTTCTTCCTCTTCCTAACTAAAAGTTAGGAAGCAAACTAAAGCTTCTGAAAAGATCAGTAAAATTTTCTTATCACTTGTAGTCCACAGCCAGTACATCAGAACATGACAGAAGTAAACTATATGATATTGATGTGAACAACAGGGCTCAGCCAAAAAACCAAGCTTTTCCACACAGTAAGTTGGCAGAGTTTGTTTGCCACTACCGTATTTTGGAGACTAGTAGGAATAGAATTAGGCTGTATATTTTGTACTGGTCAGTAACCCCCTGGTAGTGGTGGGGTGCAGAGTTCATTTGCTGTTTCACAAACAAAGCCTTGTCTAAGACCTACTAATCTAATATTCCAGGCCTCAGTTCATAAAAGGAGTAGATTCTCAATGTTAACTCTTCTTCTTCTTCTTAAAATATTTCCATCTGTGAATCTCTGCTCATGGAGAATGCCAGTTACTAATACTGTACTCTGGCAACTACAGCTCTAATTTCTGCAATTCCAGCTTTTCAACATTTTAAAGATTAATTTGAAGCATTAACAGAAAAGAGTTTACAATTAATATGTGGCAGGGGCAAAAAGAGAAGCAAAGTACATCCCTAAAAAGAAAACATTTATAAAATGGTGTATACACCATCACTTGGGCATGCTGAGTCTCAAAAGTAATGCAAAGAGACAGAGTTTGTTTTCCTTTTCTTCTGCAAAACTACAATGAAGTGATAATGACCTCAGGAGTGTATGTGTGTGTTTATTCCATCTTTGGCCCATTTGATGTGGTTTTGGCCTAAAGAAAAGCTAAAGGCTAAATGTATTTTAAGTGGGCTAAAACCAAGATAAACACATGTCCCTTAGGTCATTATTTCCATTAGATGACAGCTTGCATAAAATATCAAAAGCATTGTAAAAACAGTGTAAACTTTAAAAAATATATTCTTTCATAGGTCAGCACATCTTCTAGAAAGTGTATACTGTTTCTAAGCAATTGTTTCTTCTATTGTCAAAGTTCCTTCTTCGGGAACAGAGAAACCAAAGTTTATTTGGACTTTGGCTATGCATGACATAGTCTGGGCTTTGTAAATCCTACACATAGCACTGTAAAATGCAAACAGTGTATCCAAGCAGTAATCATGCTCATCATGCACATAATAACTGTGTACATAGAAATATCTGTCAGTTACACTACAACTTCAAAGATTTGATCTACATGAGAAAGATTGTCAGCACTTTAGAAACCATGCTAGGACTCGATTATGGGTACACAGACAAGTTAATAAGGTTTGTGCCTGGTGTGGCCAAAATCTGTGCTTGTAACTGAGAAAATGGCATCAGCGCAGTTTTGTCTTGCTTTTTGGTACATATTTTGTGGGGAGTGATGATCAGTAACCAAACTTCTTCCTCCACAGGTGAGTCAGAGGAGCAGGGAGCTCTTCCCTGCTGTTGGTGCTCCGGCTTCCCCCCGCAGCCTCAGACTGCGCTGGCAAGGTTTGTCAAAAAGAGGGTTTGTCAACTCACCCCCCCCCCCCCACCACCACCACTTTTTCTTCTCAACTCCTCCAGATACAAAAATGGCATGCTTTCTATTGCTTGCTCTTGAGCTACTCTATCCTGCTGATGCTCTTAGAGTGTATTTGTGGATCACAGTTTGAAAACTATTTTCCACACAGAAGGTTAGTGATGGAAAGATTCACTTTTGGGGGAAAATAAAACCAAAAAACCCTGAATAATAATTTTTCTCCCCTTCTTTTTAAAGCTCTAATTCTGCATACCCTGTATTTACCCAGAACTCTTTTTTTCTCATTTTCTGCATTCTGAAAATCAAAAAGGAACCCAAAATTTTACACATGTTTTCTCAAAATTATTTTGCTGAATCCAGGGTTGAAATAAATGCTGCAAGTATTTCACAGTTCCCGGCAACCAAACCGATTTGGGAGGCATTGTGCCTTCAAGATGTCAATTGTGCTGCAGTTAATTTACAACTTCTCTTTCCCAGCCACTCAGAATAGAAAAAGTGAAAAGCTGAGGCTTTTATCAATGGACATGTCAGAAGACAAAAGTATGGCTGAGCCTAAATCCACACCTGGGTTTAATTTATTTTCTGTCTGCTCCCTTCTCCTTAGTCCTCTTAGACTTTAACGTTGTCCACAGTGTTTCTTTTCTGTAATATTATCACTTCACTGTTGTTTTAGGCAAAATGCAGTAATTTTTTAACCTTCCCTGAGTGACATATGGAAGACCTTTCTGCACAGGGGGCAGGAAAGCAAAGAGAACAGGCAGCTTCTAACAATACCATCACTTTATTCTCAAATGCAACTTTCCTGAATTTAACTTTTGGTAAATGTTTGGTGAATTTGTTTGCAATAGACAGGGGAGAAGTAGGCCATTTCTGCTAGACTATGCTTCCTTTTCTTTGAATTGGTCATCCATTCAAAGACATTCTAATACTGCTACACCATATTCCTAATAACTTAGCTCTTTTTTACCTGACATTAGATAAGTAACTTGCATTAAATGAGTGGATTAATTTTTACAATGACTGAAGTGCTGTGCTTTTTGCACTTCTGTGCAATTAGAGAATATAAAAGCATTGTTATGAGTGAAATACAGGGTTGGGTTCTAGGAGGAATTTTAGAATTCAGATTGGAAGATTATGTGAGTGGTTTAGCAATATGAGAAACATTGCTTACGTGACCTTAAAAGGCTTAGAGCAGATTTCAATTTTGTCATTCCAGGAGAAATTTCTTCCATTATTGTTTGCTACAATCTGCTGAACTCTTATTAGCCTCAGTAAATCAACATTCACATTGAACTGGAATGATTTGCATGTAAATCTGCTCTCGTTGCTTCATTTATATGAGTACAGTTGGAGCCCTGTTCAAAGTAAGCAACAATTACAGTATCCATTTTTCACTGTATGTACAGCTCAGCTGCTTCTTCTATGGAGTTACAAACAACGATATGTTATTGCTCCATTATTAAAATACTGGCCCTGGCAAAATATTTTAGGGGCCAAATGTGTCAATTTGTAATGAAGTGGTGAGCTATGGCTCAGGATTTTCCTTCCAAGTCCACCACTTTGGATAACTGGCACTCTCACTGTCACTGGTGCTTATGGTGGCCGTGATTTCATTTGTGGGCTTGCTGTTTGGCTGGGTTTTGGTTCTGCCATAAAATGTTCCTCCTGGCGGCAAACGGAAGGAACCAACAGCTGCCTGCCAGTTGTATTGGCAGTAATGAGCAGAGATACTAACTGGAAAGTCCTCAGAGGAAAAAAAGAAAAAAAGAAGAAAATGAAAAAAGAGAAGGAAGAAGTAAATCAGTAGGGAATGTCGTGTGTGGGGTAGACAGCAAAAAATGGGGCAATCTGAACAAGGACAATGAAAAGCAAAGGAAATTTGATCTCTTACACCAGAGAAAGTCCCCTGACTTCAGTGGAGTTACTGTGACTTCTGTCCAGACTTCTGTTTTCAAAGAAAACAATAAGGAGAGGTTCACAGACAAAAGGGAAGTGGAAGAAAGTACACAGTTTAGAAAGGAAAAGGAAATCCCAAGATACTATAAAAAAAGAACTCAAATGCTAACGACTAGTACAAAACGCTCTTCCCCTGTCTCATGCTCTGCTCTAGCTGTTTCTTCAAAGTAACTACATCCAAGCAATATCTCCTTGTTAATTTTGTTTTGTTGAATTTTGGGGTTTGGTTGGTTGGTTGGTTTTGTAATTCCTCAACATTGCATAGGCACCTGTGTACATCAAAATACTGCAAACATGAAAACAATAACTTTTCGCTTTAGGAAGTGGAGGAAACGAGACTCGCAATGCTGTAGTGAGCACACGCTGCTCTACTTAGCACAGGAATGGAAGCAGTGAACCTACCCGCTTAAATTTTTGCTAGCAGTTGCACATTTCTGAGGTGTTTGCATCTGTAGTATTTTGGTTGCTAGGATTCCTGGCCCCCTTCCCCTCACTTCTCCCTCTCCCCCCACTACTTATGAAATGACACTGAAAAGAAGAAGGGAGGAGAGATGGCTTTAGAGCTTTGCTCTCTTTTTCCATTCTCTTCTTTCCGTGTCTAGTTCTAGAATGGCAACAGCCAGGCACACTTTTTTTCTTCCTGAAACAGTCCCATTCTGTGCATTTCCAGTGATATCCATATTTTTGTTTTTATTAGCGTTTCTGTAATTCCTCAATTTCTTTTTACAGTCTGCTCTTTATAGCATCTTCCTCTGACTTTTTTTTGGAAGAAATATACGATTCTTCCTTTTCTCTCTCTCTCTTTTTTTTTTTTTTTTTCAAGAAAGGACTAAAATATGCAGGGAGGAATAAAAACGCCTTTGAATAAAAGGCCAATTACACTTATATAACGTTACATTTCCTGCATTGAATTTGCATACTGCATCAATAGTTTTCAGAAGACTTCCAAGAAATAACAAAGAAAAGAACAAGAACAGTCTATGCCAAGAACATCCCTAAAGAAAAAAAACAGCCATTCTTTTTGAATACTAAGAAAACAGTGTTTTACTGCTCAGAGCTCACGATATCCTCCCTCATTAGAGAAATATCTGCAAGCTGTAAAGTATCTGCCCTGGCAAAGGATTCACAAATCACAACAATTACCTGCTTCTTTTGGATATTGAACCAGCTAATTACCCACCAAAGTTTGGATTGGACATCTGCTACCTGACTTATTTTACTATCCACCACAGAGTGCTTCTTGGCAAAGGTTTTCAGCTTTTCCCCTCACCCACCTCTCAATAGGAAAATGGGAAATGATTTGGATGCCATCACTAAGCATTAAGTAAAACTAGGATACTCTGGCTTAAGGTACCTGATCCCTGGATGACCAATAGGATTTCTCTGTGCTTCAGGCCAAAATGAGTATTAACGCAGGTGGAAGAAAAATAAATGAGAGGAAGAAAGAGTGGGGGGAGAGGGGGAAAAAAAGGGGGAGGAATAGTCAATTAGACTTCTAGTGGGCTGAAAAATAAATAACCAGTAGCCCCTAATGTAATATGAATTACAGTTTGGCAAGCACTAGGGATGAATCACAACATCTGGCATCTTAGGTGTTACTGTTTATCTAAACTACCAATAGCATCTGTGTAAGCAAGTATTGCCAGTACCATTGTCTAGTATCATCTTTTACGTTAGGAAAAAAGTGTAAAAATGTTAAACAAGGCTCCCTTAAAAACCTGCTTTTGAAACTCTCTGCCAGAACTTCCTCCCCAAGGAGAAAAAGCACCCGTGTGTAGGCAAGGGGCACTCCCACTGAAATCATAGGAAGTTCCACCCACTGAGACGAAGGATGAATTTGCCCCCGGTAATAAAGATTTCTGCCTCATACAAACGAGAGACAGCTGCTTAAACTAATGGACTATATGTACAGAGCGAGTGACTCATAGCAACACCAGGGTAGGACCCCAGGCATTCTGACTGTCATACGTATACCCCCATACAGACACCCTGATATAGACACCTCTGACGTATACACCAAACAATATTCCCTTCCTGCTTTCTGTTTGAGCGTACAAAGTTTAACACTCCATCTGTATTCATTCTCTAAATTTAAATCTAATGATTAAAGATAAATTTAAAATGGTAATATAGAAAAGAGGCTGATTTCTTTACATGAGGAACGTGTCCACCATAAAAACTACTATTCACATTAAGAAGGATGAACGATGGGACCTGACCTGACTTCTACATCTCTAGCTTCCAAGATACTAGAAAACATAGAACAATGAAACCTAAATGGGTAATTTGCCCTGGCATGAGAATTGGGACCAGAATGACATTGGTCTAATGTTATAAAAGATAAAGGCAAAGCACTGACTGAATTGCTGGGACTGACATATTCTGCTTTTGTGTTTCATTGAAACTCATGGTTACATTAGAGGAGGACTCAAAATTGTGCTTTCAGCTCCAGAGGTCTCCAGCTGAATTTTTGTAAGTTCAGCCATTCTCTTATTAACCAGAAAGAAAATGATAGACCCCCATTAAGAAGTCCTGGAAAGATTTCATTAATTACATGGCCACCCACTAGGCTCAGTAGAAATTAAGTATCTGTTCCACTAGGAAATACACAGAGATGCTTTGATAACTTTTAAGCATATTGCTACATATTTTGCAATTTACATTGCAAAAGATGTTCTAGAATTATCCCTAACAAAGTAATTGTGAAAGACATCACCTGTTCTTAAAAAGAAAGGAGGTGGGTGGGGAGGAGCAACTATCCAAGAGAGGATGTGTCACTCTACTGCATATTGAAAACCTCTGAAACCACTAGCTCTGCATAGTCAACTCTGCCACTGCACAGTCGTGGACAACTCACTGTATTTCTCATTGCTTCTCTTTTCCACACAAACTTTCTATCATCGGAAATGAGTTTATGCATGGGTCACTCCTGGGATCAAGGTCTACCCTGACTTGGGGTCTGTATGGTATCACACATAATACAGTGTTACACTGCATAGCACTGCATCAACAGTCTCAGAAAATTGCAAAATACAGATAATGTTAGGTTTAGAAGGGAATTATGGCTATTTAAATGTCAGCATTAACTATTTTCACCTTCGGGAACAATTAGAAAACTGTTGATTCAAGACACAGTATTGAACATTGCAGCTGGAACATTTGGGTTTTATCAATTCACGCAAGCCCAGACAAGTGGCTTTTGGCCTAAAGCAAATGAAAGAGGGTGAGAGGACATGTGCCAGGTGTTCAAAACCCAAATTATCTCACAAACTGGATGTAATGAGTCTAAAGTGTGTCCTCCTCAGAGCCTTGATTTTTTCTGCTGAAAACTTTTACAGTGCAGACATACATTATCATAACAAAGTTTTGTGCCATGTTGCAAATGTAGGGAACACATAAAAAATTGCATTTGATAATGTAAACTACAAGGATTACTGTACCAATTGTATTATTCATGTACATATTTAATTCAGTAAAAGGGAACTGAACCTGAATTTATTTGTAGCTGCCACTGAATTCCCATTTTATCACAGGATTCCCCTGGGTGCCGCAGGAACAAGAGGGCCTTGATGCAGAATTTAGATCTAGGCTCCAGACAGCACATGAGGTACGTGAAGTGCAAAGCAAGAGCAGTCAACGAAGTGGATTCTTTCTCCATTTACACTACCTTATTGAAGTTAACGACACTGCACACAGTCATACTTGCCCGAATAAAAAAAAAAAAGCCAATGAACATAATTTAAGACCCTTTAATTTTGAAATGTAGCAACCAGTGATATGAGGCTATAAGATAAGTCTATAGGGGCCAATGATGGCTTTAGGCTTGGGATATAAACTAGAAGTGAAGTTATTTATCCGAAGCTCATTCAGTTTATTTGAGCCTCCTCCAGTTCTTGATTAATTTTGCATTTAGCTGAAGTTACTATTGTTGAGAGTTGTGAAATGCTCTTCCTAAGTTAATGAGCAAAGCCCTATATTTGTCATAAGAGTTTCTCAAGATCTGTGCGAAGGTACCTGCATTAAGATAGAGATTTAAATTACTGAAGAATCAGTTGCTTTCCTTTCGCCAAGTAAACTGTAAGCATTCAACTCTAGCCCTCACCTCTTGCTATAAATGCACACGTTTCCAGACCATTTCCAAGGTACAGTTAGAGGACAAAAACCAAAAATGGTCTTAATTCCATGCACAAGTAAAACACATAATTCCATACCTTTCCCCCTCTTTCTCATCCTCAGTCTCAAAGCAGAATTTCCTTCTCTAGCTGCTCAGAAAACGCACGAGTTCCTCCAGCCCAGCTCCCCCACATCCCTCCTGTGGAACCATCTCCCACTGAGGGGTCGAGCAGCGGCTCCCCGCAGCCCCCTGCCACGCTCTCACCCCAGGGTGAGGATCTGCCACAGGACTTCAGAGCCCCCCACGACAGCAACGCAGCACCACTGCCAGTGCAGGCGTCGGGCTTTACACCAACGCTCCAGCCTTATGGCCCACGAGGGCATTTGGGACCTTCCCTAGAAATGTCCTAACTGCCCATCGTTACTAGGAGTAAAAGTTAGAGAAAAAGAAAAAACACTACAGAGTTCCATTTTTTCTTAATATACAGTCATTTTTCCCTTAACTTTAGAGGAGTTTTGCATACTTAAAAGACAGAAAGACTAGCACACAATACATATGGGCATTTACCCAGTCTTAACATTTTAAGGACAATATAAAATCTGTTATACAGCACCAGAAGATTCTTGCTCACTCAGAAAGACAGAAGACAGACAGACCAAGAAAGCAGGACAGAACAAAACTCCTTGTTACCATGAGAAAAGATGAAAAAAACTCCTATTACTCCTGGATTATTTTTTTTAAAGTCCGCTAAGTACTAATCTTCTCTGGGATCTGAGGAACAAGAAATATGACTCACAAACATTTATCCTTCATTAACAAAAACATAAAAGAGAAGATTAATAAAAATTAGCCCTAACCTGCTGTTCAGCTTTAACCATTACCTCAGGGGCCGATCCCAGTCTCTTTTAATCTCTGTGATGAGTGGTTCAGGATTCCAGCTCTGAATCTGCAGGTTGGTAGCATTTTAAACAATTAATAGTAAAGAATTAAAGGTGTGTGCTACCAGCTGGAGATGAGGTGGAGCAGGAAAGTTTGGTAAAAGCCTTTGGGAGTGAAACAGCCAGTTCCTGCATAACACAATGCTCTGGAGAAAGAGATGGCCAGCACAGAGACCTGTGCATGGTGCTGCTATGCTGTGCATGCTAACATAGCCACACTGGGTTGCAAAGAGAGGTTGCCTTTCAGTCATGGAAGCAGGTTTATTATCTCTGTCAGTTGCACAATGTAGACAGTTGAGGATTAATCTGGCACGGAATCCCACTCTTCATCTTTGATGGTGTCAGACAAATAAGCTTCAAAGTACTTCTGGGTGTCCAGACTGAGACAACTGATTCAAGTTCAGCATGCAATCAGCCATTTAATATTTGTAAACACTGGCAGAGATCCCTACACAATTATTTTTTCAACTCTAAATGAGTATCAAATGCTGAATTATTTCATAAGAACATTTGAAATCCTCCACAACTGATTTATGTTTTAAATGGCTTTAGTTTTTTCAGTGGAAGGAGCCATAGAGATGTCTATCATGTTCCTCGCCTCAGCTGTACAGCTTGAGTCACCAACCCTACTTCCTCCATAAAAATCTAAAACGCCTATTCTTCCTCTCATATTTCTAACAACAATGCATCAAGGTCCTTAAGCATATGACCAACAGTGAGTGGAACAGAGCCTGCGTTCAGCAGTGATGAGAGAGCAAGAAATGCCAGTGTCAGTCAAAATGGCATCTCACCACAAACCACATCAGTTTGTCTATGCAGGGCATTGATGAGACTGCTCCTACAATAACCATTTCAGTCTGGGGTCCCAGAAGAGGAAGGTCTGTATTACGAGATGACATGAAAGGAAAGAAATGTAGGTGGAAATATGGGCATATAATAAACAAGGATGGGAAAGTTTATTTATGGACTGGAGACTGAAAAGTGTAAACACATGAGAGGAATGGGAAGTTTAGCAACAGCAAGGGGTGAACTAGCAGTAATATTATAAAAATAAGCAAAGAAAAAGTTTAGTCTGAATAGTAGGAAATATTTCTTAATGGCAAGGTACGTTAGGCTATGGAATAGCCTCTCCAGAGACATCTCGATTGCTTGAGTAATTTAAAACTAGATGAGACAAAGTACTTGAGAATTCATTGGTGGAACAGTCATGCCCCACCATTATCTAATAGGTGTTTTCCATCTCTAACTTGTATGATTCAACTGACATTAATTGGCATTAGGGTGTGAATCAAAATAAAATATAGCACTTAAATGTTACCAGACGTCACAGTGATCAGTTTTCCTGTTACTGCTTTTCAGCAAAATGGAAGAAAGTAACAATAACTTCAGAGACCTGAGTGTCATGAACAGTTACAGCAAATTTACATCATGCTAAGAAATATTTTTAGAGTAATTCCATTCTGGTATGTTACACAGACAGCTAAAATCCGTAGCACCTACGAAAATGCCTTTCGGTTGAGATGCTCTTGGTGCTCCACAAAAAGTCACTGAATCATAGACTGAAGAATTTGGGGTAGAAATAAAGAAACCATTTTCCTTAGAGAACTATGTCCTGAAGACGGGGAATAAAGATTAAGGTTTTCAAGTACAAGAAGATCAAAATCAGCTCTGGAAAGGGCTACTTACATCAAGGATATTTCTCCCATAGTCTAACTACTGGTATGTTTCATCTCCACCTCTCCAGTAGACATGTAAATTTACATGCTGCACTGAACTCCTATCATGGTTTTTAGTCACTTTGCTTACATTTTTTGCTGTACCTTCTACTATAGCTATATTCCAAGAACTCTTTTTCCTTAGTGTAATCAGTTCTCTATGTTAGCTTAGCTCTGCTCCTTCAAAAGTCAGAAGAATAAAACATTAAACCAACACTAAAGGCATTTAAAAAACTTATCCTCCACACATGAGATTGATACTGAATATTTTAAAAGAGAAGCTAAGTAACTTGCCAAAGATCACTATACAAGGAAAATTAACAAAAAGGTCATCTATCCAGATACTTGTCCTAGGAGAGCTGGACATCCATATGTCCCTAGCATCCAACCGCAAAGCGTTTACGGGGGGGAGGCAGCCAAGCCCCAGTGCAACCACAAAGCCCAGGAAGAAACTCCGGAGAAAAGGTTCCCAAAATCAGAGGATTCCTGTGCTGCCAGCTCATAGAGTGATGGAGAAATAGTGGAAAGGACCAGAGAGGCATTTCTGTTAAAGGGGGATTTATGGCACAAAGTGAAAAAAATCTGCTAACTGTAAAAGTGCAATGAGCTTTAGGTCAAGTAATTTTGTGTGAATGTGCCTGGGGAGTGGTCACCCAAACAGATGGCAATAGCTTCCAGCATTGGGATACAAAGTTTTTATGGAGTTCTCTTTTCTCCCTTCCAAATAATACCATTTTTTTAAGCAATGACTCATGTTCATGACTTGGGAAAGTTAACTCAATGAGCACCAGAAGTTTGATTTTTGCTTGTTTCAGTATAGGGCTTGAAGTAACATATTAGTAAAAATCTCCTTAAATTTAAGCTTGAGTCTTGCTAATGTCAATCAATTCCTGGCAAATGTTTATATATACTCTCAGGACATGCCTGTTTATGCTATTACCTTAGTTTTGCAGGAGATGCATCATCATAAAGAGATTAAGCAACTTGCCCAAAGTTGTGCAGAAATCTGTGGCAGAACAGGGATCTAAAGCTTAGTTTTCCACAGCCTGCCAAGTACTCCAGTCCTTGGATCATCATTTCTCTCCTAACAGTGCAAAGGAGGAATGTATCTACTGGCTTTCTGAAAACCTTATACAATTTGGAGATGCCTTACATCTCAGGCCCAGGAACAGAATAAAGAGTTTGTATAGGAATTCACCCATAATGGCACATGGGAGGATGTAAATGAAAGAAACAAACTGCAGTAATTACAGTTCAGTTTTAATTTTTTTTTTTTTCTGCAGTCTTATCTGTAGAAAAATATCTCTATATATTTTTCCATTTTCAGTGGGACCAACAGTTATCAAACTGTTGCAAAGCGAGTGACCTTTTTTGTCATAATCCTGTCCAGGACACAAGATGGAACCATGTAAATCCTTCAAGAATTATTTTAACAATGATCTTGTCTCTAGTTTTTAAGTAAAGTAAATCATGATGGCTCAACTTAGCACATGGTTGTTTTGGACTCCAACAGGCAAATTGTTACCCATTTTTTGCAGTCAAGTTACGCTAACCTCTCTTCCCAATGAGAAGGATTACCAGAGACAATTTAAACTGCTTCGTAACTTAGAATCAGATTTGGCCTGATTTTAAAAAAGATTTCCCAGAATGTTATTATGTATCTGTTGTTTCAGACTTTTTGTGTCAACTAGGACCCGAACGATGCCAGCCCAATGCCACGGCTGGGAGTGGTGAGCAGAACCCACCACCTGAGAAGAGGTGTCTAACATAAAGACCAATGCTCTGAACCACCACCACCAAGGCCAAGATTACAAGAGGATCCAGAGGAGGACAGTAAGCATGGCTTTATGTCATCAGAGAACAGAGAGCAATTTGTATTCAAATACGAAGTAGTGTGCATTTCTCTATACTGTCACCCTGACAGCCCTCATCTCACACGGCTCATGTTCTCCAGGAGACCGGAGTGCTCCATTTCTGTGATCTAGTCTGCTCAGAACTATTTTAATTTTCATTGACTGAGCTTGTCTATCTACAATGGAAGTGCACAATATGGTCAAGAGTCTTCTATGGGAAAATGAACTCCCATTTAGCCAACTAAATTAATTTCATGCCTGCTAGTGAACCCTACTCAGACAGATTTAATGTTCTATGTCTTTTCTGACTTGGAGCAGATCTAACCTAGCACAAGAAAAAGGGTCGTGCAGTTAATAATGAACCACCTGAGCCACTCAGTTCCCCATCTTGATGCAAATTTACATTTTTAGGAGCCATTCCTAATTTATAGTTATTTAAATAACCTTTGTTGTATGAAGGGCTCTGTCTGAGCCATCCATGCCATACAAGGCACCCCACATTGAAAATCGACTCTTTGACCTTTTATTCTCAGGCCTGGGAATGAGGCATGCCATGCACTCATACGGTCTCCCCCTGGGCACTACTCTGGGTAAGTTACTTGGACAGCACCTCTTGCCAGCTGATTCACAGAGCGGAATCTGCATAAGCTCTTGAAAAGAAATGCTCATTAATATTCCTAGCCAGAGGCAAGTGTGCTACAACTCAGTGAGAGGAAGGGTCAGGGAAAGGGAAAAAAAAAAAAAAAAAGTAAAAAGAAGGGAAAAGAATTGAAGGCTTCATAGAACAAGTCAATACCCCAAGACAAGTGGTCCCTTTGTTGACGGAAGAAGAACAGACCATTCTGCTCTAGGAAGAACTATGCAAACCGACTGAAAACAAGGAGATATTCTCTATTCTATTTTTATCAATAACCCGAGACTATCAGACAGACTAGGACAGCCCCTTCCCCTAGGATACTCAAACAATTTAATGGAACCAAACAAAAGGATCAGGGACTTTCACGGAGCATCAGCCCTCCTTTAGTCGACAAAGCAATTGCAAAAGCTCCCCATTCAGCTGAAAACATTCTAGGGGTATGTTCCCTTTCCCTAGTATGCTCTCTTCCTCTATTTGCCCCCTCCTTTTTCCCTCCCCATGCTCCATCCCTGGATCTATGCTTCCCTTCAGCTGTGGGAATTTCCATCTCTCTACACTAAAATGCAGTGATTTTGCTAGCACAGGGAATCATAAGAAGATTGTGATGGTACATATGTTTTTATCTGAAAATAGGAATTGCCTGCCATTCCCCTCCCCCACTTCTAGAAAAAGGGGAAAAAAGGTAGAGAAGAGGTGGTTATGTTATAGTTACTCATTTTCTTTTGATCTAAGTGATATATCACTTTTCCTATTAGGATTTAATTTGCTTTAGCATGAAGAGATCAGCAAGTGAGTTCTGTTTTAATTAGACAGGTACTAAACAGTTTGATAGTAATTTGAATACTGACAAGCTGGAGTGCTCACTGGTCCATGAACAGAAATGATATTACAGTGTTCAACCTGCTTGAAGAGAAAAAGTCCCTTAAATATTTTACATGCAAAGGAAAAATGGAAGAGAAAGATATGCTGAATGGCGAGATGAAACATGGGCTATATGATACCAAGGCTGACCTGTAATCCACCTGCAAAACTTTTTAGCTACCTGGCTGTAGTTTCTGCTCCTCAGCAGGAAGCCCGATTTAGCAACATTTACTGCAGGTAGGGGTGTAAAGTTAGAACACAGAGCCTGGAAAACTGTCTCTTACAACAAGAGTTTGGAGCAATCAGTGTAGATGCTGGCGCCCAAGAAGAATGAGTCATAAATGTGTCATAGAAGACAGCTGCGTGCACAGAAAATGAGAAGCACACAAATGTTGAACTTGTGCAGGTAGGCTTGCTGCTCCTTACCACAGCGCAGCCTTTGTGTGCTCCTTCAGTGTGTCCATAGTTATTGCCTCCTCCTGCTCCACACAGTTTTTCCACTGGAGCTTTCTACCAGTAACGCATTTATGACAGCAGGTTCTCTCACCAACTCTTTTGCCTCACACAGCATGTGTACCAGCTTGCCAGCGATTAATTCCTTAAAAAGAAGGCTATCTAGGAGCCTTTTCTGGACTGCAAGATACTCATCTCTTCACTCACCTCTCTTTTATTGCTCCTACAGGAGCTACTTCTTTCCTTCTCTGCCTTTCTTCAGGCAAATCATGTTTCCAGAAGTGCTGTTGCTAGCCCAGCAAGCAAAGGCTGTGTCTTAAGGTTTCTCTATTACTGCTGTCCAAAAACTAGAATGAAAAGCAGCGCACTGATATTCTTACTGAGCCAAATAGAAATATACACACATATATATACATATACAGACCCACCTTTCATCTATAGAAAAGCTGGGATATCCAGCTTCTGAATACATCAACATGAGCCATTGTAAATGTTATTAAGTTAGATATGCTAGTCTGCATTGCACCCACCAATAAGGCACTAACCTGATCTGGGAGACTCTCTGAATCATTAAAAATGTCCCTTGCAGTACATGCTATTATCTTTCCTGCTATTATTTTCATCAGAAGAGAGATTTCCCATGTCACTCAAGCAATGAGATGGATAATATTAAAGATCCAATATCGGAGGAAAAAAGAACAAAGCAAAGCACCAGTGAAAGTACTAATGTGATATAAAAAGTACTGGGCTAATGAAAGGTCTCCTCAAAAGATATCTAATAGCCCTGATCCTCCTTTAGTGGGCAGAAATGGAGACAAACAGGTGGTTCTAATAGTCTAACAGCCTGGTGTGTTACCCAGATTCACAAATTCCCCTTTAGCATTTTAAAAGGATGACAAAACTTCTATCTTTAGGAGTGAGAGCTGGAATTTCAAACCCACCAGAGTCTTTTAAGTTCTTTTTGGTTAGGAATGCTTAACTCCTGCATATTTCTTCAAAAGTCCCGTTATAATATTCAAAACTAGGATTTGCTTGAAGATACTACATAGGACTTGTGCAAGGCAGAGCTGCCTAGTGACTGGTAGAGGACCATAGAGCAGTCATCATTATTCATTTCCATTCAGGACTCTTGTCTGGATCACTAGACAAGAGTCTAGTGCGACCATAGGCAATATAAACTCATTTCCTCAGTTCATACACACATAAAATAAATAACATTTTTTCTATTCCCTCAGAATTATACTGTAAAGCTTATTTAACTACAATACGTAAGGTTGTGTGTTTCTCACATAATCACCTGGAGTTAAGCCAATCACTCAGATGGAGACCTGCATCATTTAATACTGCTCTAAACTGCTCAGCCTGTATAATAATGATTTCCCACTAATTAAGGACACAGCTTCTAAAAACTTCAGTTTCCCACACTTTGGATTTACCTACTGAAAAACACTAGAAATAAAGTATTGTTTACTCTAGCTACTTTTCTCTCTCTCTCTCTCTCTTATTCCATGACCTTAGTTAACTCTTTATGCCCTTCCTCTTCTTTTTTTTTTTTTTTTTAATTGAAATGCATTTTACTTTGAAGTTAATTTTTCTTTGCTATTTAGCACTGATGGTCAGCCCACTAAAACTTCTCCAACTGACCCCAGCTTTTTGTCCAAAGGACAAATATATTGTATTCAATGAAATCAGAAAAAAAGTAAAGCCAGAGAGAAAAGCAGACAAATGCTTTGCTCAGGCTGGTAGCTTCACCCAAACACAAGTTACAGGGGTACGTGCTGTTGCTTCTGTGTCATGCCCAGAGTTGCTGCAGATCTGTACCGCAAACACATCTCCTAAAAAGCAGCAGGGTTTCATGCTGGTTGCTGTAATAACAGTCTGACAAGCTGGTATGTTTTTAAGTGAGACAGATATTTATTTTCTGGCTTCAGTAATTTGGTGTTGGTCAAATTTTAGAAAACTCATAGCAGTTCAGTTCATTGAATGAAGAGACAACAGTGATAAAATACAGGAAGGGCACTTACAAACACGTGTAATGACATATTTAAATCCCAGCGAAGGTAGACAAGGATTGAATGTTTCACTAAGTTATATGTCAATCATTTTAACTTACATGTTTCCAATACTAATTTTTCAGCCCTGAGTTCCTCTCCTCTTGACTTTCCCATAAACACCCCTTCTTTTTCCAAGTTCTCTTATCCTTTTTAATTTTCTGGAATTCTTGTTACATCTCAGGACAATCAGCTCTAGGTAAAATCTCATCTTCCCACTTTCTTCCTGTTCTCGTCCCTGGAAAAATCTGGCGCTGCCTTTCTGATACTGCCACTATGCCCATTCTCACAGCCATTTTATTTCCCCTTCTCTTATTTTCCTACCCTTTACAGTGTGGAAAAGATATTGTGATGGACACCCAGAGCTAAAAAAATCCTGATCCTTCAACTCTTAGCATTTTCATATTTTGCTTACCTCACACTCTGTTTAGTTTACCACTTCTGCTAGTTTTTGCTTAGCTTTCTCTCCAGGCTCACCTTTCCCTATGAAATACCCTTGGGGATCTAGAAATCTCTTCCAGCCTTTCCCATTGACTTTCCCTGCGAGGACCACTTGTCTTATAGTGGCTGGAACAAAACTGTCAAACAGTAAAGCACAGGTAGATGGACAGTAATTGCTACTCCTACTTTTTGTTTTACATCACTGATTTTGGTGATTTAGAGCCCTCATCTGCTGTCTAACACTCTCTCTCATTTTATTCTCCTGCGAGTGTCAGTCTGGAACTGGATGGCAAATAAAAACTTCCAGACAACTGAACACTTGCTTTTCAAGGGAGCTTATTCCCACTGTTTGCAATACATTCAAAGATGATAACCCATCTCCATTCTGCTTTCAAAAGGGAGTTGAAATTCAATGGAGTGTAGGTTCCTAAATGCCTGAATCACTTTTGAAAACAGAATTTAGGAGGTTTTTTAAATATTACCTTCTTTGGATTAAGGATCCTCTTTTTTCTGTCCTTGCTCATAATTGAAGTGTAGGTCAGACCTCTGAGCACTATTGCAGAGCAAATATCAACACTGCTCAACATTATTTTCCAATTTGCAATATTTAAATGCATAAAACCAAAACACACAGAAACTTCCAAACTGTGCTTTTAGCTACAGATCTGTCAGACCTACAAGTTTTTTCTAGAAATCAAAGATTATTGTTAGTCTCCTGTATATGTGTATCTGACATGTCACTGCTCCTCTGATACATCAGTGCTACATGGTGACACCTATTGCTTTACCTATGTGAAGTAGGAGGTCCAACTGGGTCATCCTCA
Organism: Balearica regulorum gibbericeps; assembly: GCF_011004875.1. Taxonomy (NCBI): domain Eukaryota; kingdom Metazoa; phylum Chordata; class Aves; order Gruiformes; family Gruidae; genus Balearica; species Balearica regulorum. The sequence goes on from NC_046184.1 coordinate 74,103,495, forward strand.
AATGAGTCAATCCAAAGTTTTCCTAAAAATTTAAATTCCCAACAATTAGGTAATTCATTGAGCTGTTGGAGCGAGTCCAGAGGAGCACCACGAAGCTGATCAGAGGGCTGGAGCACCTCTCCTATGAGGATGGGCTGAGAGAGTTGGGGTTGTTCAGCCTAGAGAAAAGGCGGCTCCAGGGAGATCTAATTGCAGCTTACCAGTACCTGAAGGGGCCTACAGGAAAGATGGTGAGGGACTGTTTATCAGGGAGTGTAGTGACAGGACAAGGGGTAATGGGTTTAAGCTGAAGGAGGGTCGATTTAGATTAGATGTTAGAAAGAAATCCTTTACTGTGAGGGTGGTGAGGCACTAAAGCAGGTTGCCCAGAGAGACTGTGGAGGCCCCATCCCTGGAAGTGTTTAAGACCAGGTTGGATGAGGCTTTGGGCAACCTGGTCTAGTGGAGGGTGTCCCTGCCCACAGCAGGGGGGTTGGAACTAGGTGATCTTTGAGGTCCCTTCCAACCCAAACCATTCTATGATTCTATTCTATGATTCTATGATTCTATGACTGAAAGCCTATCTCTGGGAAGCTTTCACCTAATGCTGTAGTCCCCGGCCTTTGCCAGGGACCATGCCTATTTCACATGGAGGTCCCATGCTTGCTGCTGTCCTCAGAGCATAATCACCAAATCAAGCCACCTAGGACAATTGGGATAAACTGATTCAGGCGGTTTTAGGACCTAGTAAAATTTGAATGCTTGCACATGTACATATATATTTTCATTTAATAGTCCCATAGCTATTGAATTTTTATGTACAGAGTTATTTAATAGCTGCGCAGCTCTGCTGCTGGGCTGTAGGAAACCCACCTTCATGTCTTCACTATTTGGAGTTAATATAGATACTGAGAGTCAGATCAACTCATGCTCTATCCATTCTGCAGCTTGTATGCTGGGGAAATGTGGGAGAGGAAGGAGGGTCTCCCTTGACAAGGACGGTGAGACATGACAGTCTAAGAAATGATTTGCTGGGACTCTCCGTGGTCCATGCAGCCCAGGATTCAATCTGCGACAGCAGCAAGAGTAGATATTGTTTAGGAAGAGCATGCCAGCCAGGCACTTCTGCCACCCACACTCCTTGCACTCTCCCAGCACCCCTAACTGCTGTATTAACAATGTTAGAGGGAACTTCCCAGGCCATTGCTTTCTGCATATGTTCACAGACCTGCTGCCCGCACATTTGTCTAATCCCTTTTTGAATCTGCTAAAACAAAAGGCTGGCGCAGTTCCAGCAAGCAGCAGGAGAGGGTTCCTAACAAAGAGCCCTAGATAGGGCAAAACACCTCATTCTGCTCTGAAGCTAAGTACCAAAGTAATCTGAGGGAAAAGGCATAGGCTTGCCATTCCTATATCTTTTCCTCTTAGCTATGTCAGGTGTTCCACACTCCTCTTGCTTTTTGGGGTGAGATAGTGATTAGAAGCTAGCACCTATGTGATCTATGAAGATTTACAGACTAAGAATAAAAACAGATGAAAGACTGGTGGTACAACAAAGCTTTTAGATACAGCTGAAACATGTATGTTAAGAAAAAAAAGTAATGATAATTATTTGTGGGAGAACATTAATAAAAAGCAAAATGAGTCATGCTTCATCCTACACATAACACTAATGTTTTGAAGTCAGGCAAGTATCTTCTACCCAGCAAAAAGAAGACTATGAACCTGTATGTATCTGAAGAATGGACGCACCCAGGAGAGAAAAAGTTACTTACATTTCAAATAGCATTAACAGAAAAAGAATTCAGCAGTGGTAGCATGAGAGACCTGTGTAATTCTTTTTTTAAAAAAAAAAAAAAAAAGCTGTAATATCACTTTGTCTCCTGAGTTACAGAAATAATTGACACAGGGCAAAATCTTGTCTGACCTTAGAAGAATCCAACTAAGTTAGAGCCACGATGGCACCCATCAAACTGCCCTTTCCTTTCCTGCCATTCTCCCAGCACCTTCGGTCATCACAATTTTGCTTAGAGCATATTCTTCTTTCTCTATATCTTTGATTCCTTTTTTTATTTAACCCTGATTCTGAATTTCCTGAATATGTCATGCTCATTTTAAAAGAATCTTGGATGAACAGAGCTGGAAGGGGCCTTGCAAGGTCACCTTGCTCCTTTTTCTGTATCATTCCCGATGTTTGTCTAATGTTTCTGTAAGACACCAAATGATGGAGTTCCCACCACCTCTCCCACACACTCCCTCCACTTTCATGTAGTTGCATACGGTTGTCATGTACCCCCCAGTCCTTGCTTCTTTATCTGAGAAGAAAACTCATTTACTCTTCCTTCATAGGTTGTGTTTCCTGGACCTCTGATCGCTATCACTGTTCTCCTCTGGATTTTCTCCAGTCAGTCCACATCTTTCTCGGACTGCACTACCCAAAAGCAGATACAGCCTTAAAGCTGAGGTCTTACCGACGCTAAATAAAGCAAGAAAATTTCATGGGTCATGTAGGCTATACTCCTGTTTATACATCCCAGTATGACGTTTGCATTTTTCACAACAGCATGACAGTGTTGACTTAGGTTTGGCTTACGCTCTACTGTATATCTCAGATCCTGTTCTACAAAACTTCTATCAAAGGCTTTTTTCCCCATCCTGTACCTCTGCAGCTGGTCATATGAGCCTGAGTGTGACACTTGTAGCTCTTTGTATCAAATTGCATTTAATTTCTTTCAAACTACGAATCCATTTTGGTGAGGGTTATTTTTTATTCTAATCCAGTTCCAATGTACTCTGACTCTCTCCTAGCATCATGTTGTCTGGGGAATTTAATAAGCATGCTCTCTCTTTCGTCACACAAATTGCAACTGAAATATTGACTAGTCCTGAACCCAGGACAGAGTTCTGCAGAACGCCTTTAATCCACCCTTGTATTTTGACAGCAAACCCCTGATAATTCTCCGCATTCAGTTTTCTAATTGATTTTGTGCCCAATCTAGAGTAATTTCACCAATATTCACCCAGCTTACTTATCAAAATGTCACAAGAGACAGTGTCAAAAGCCTAACTAAAGTAAAAATATGTCATCTGCTTCTTTTCCTCTATCCACAGGATCTGATACCCTCTCACAAAAGGAAATTAGATTGGTTTGACATGATTTGTTCTTGAAAAATCCATTTGGTCACTGTTCATCTCGTTAACTTCTCTGTGCTTACACAGCATTTCATTGGTTACTTGTTCCAGAATTTTTCTGGGAGTTGAAGGAAAGACAACAGGACCAAAATACCCTAGCTCCGTTTTCTCCTCCCATGCAAACACTGACACAACACTTGCTTTTCCCGGGACTTTGGTGCCTCATCCAGTTCTCAAAGACAAGCCAGTGACAGCTCTGAGACTACTGCATACATCCCAGGAAGAAGTTCATCGAGCCCAGCTGACTTTAAAACATTTAGGTATTTTCTCTTGTGTTTTAGAAATAAAGGAAACATAGTGAGAGTGTTCTTTACTTTGAATTATTGATCATCAAATCGCAGTTTTTGCATGGATGTATTTATAAGTCTGACCCAATGTGCGATCTTGAATCAGGCTGCAAGCCTGAACCCAAAGGGTGACAAATGCTCACAAGTTCCATCGTAATTAAGCCTGTTTAATTGACCCTGTTATGGCTCAGTTTCTCAGCTCTCTTGTGACTTGAGAGATGATATTTTCCTATTTAATGTCTCTGAAAAACATGTGAGTGGTATTTGTGGTGGTAGGTCAGCTCTCTCTTGACTGTGTGAAGAATCACAGACAACAGCCTAGTGTACTTGCACTGAGTTAATATTTCACTGCCTCCAAGAAAAAGAAATTAAAAACAAATAAACAAACAACAACTCCTTTTGTTGCTGTCCTTCTTTTCAAGTATCAGATATATCACAAGACACTTGAAGTTAATAAAAACAGGGACAATAAAACCAGACTAATACCAGCAAACCAGTCATATGCTTCTTGCTTTTACACAGCCTGATCATGTGTTGTCTCCTGCAGCTAGATAGGATACGGTTTTATAGGTACTTCAGATCTTTCTGAGATACTCTGATTGTGGTTATCAAAGCTTTTTTGCCCTAAGATTTGTGACCATTACCAGGACATACATGCTGGCAGCTGTTGCTAGCTCTGCTCACATGGGAAAACCCCAGAGGCACTTTTCTACAGTTATTTTACTTTCCAGTTCTACTTTCATTTGGATGAAGGTCAATCAATGGATTAACTTCTGTTCCCTTAAACCCACTGACTTCAGCCAAGCAACAAAATCCTTCTTGGATTAGTCTCTTCTTTTTGCCCACTACCATCAGTTAACTAAACCTTTTGGAAACTTTCTTCAAAACTTGCATGCAGTCAGTACTGCATGCTGTGATCTTGTCCAGCAAACCCGGCTTGCCACCTGCGAGCAGGATGGGCACACTTCTTACCTGAGGCAGTCCTGCACCTTTCCAAAGCCAAGTACATGATCCTGCATGGGGTTACCGTCACATGAAATGGTCACTACCCTCTGTCCCTTCAGTGAAATTAGTGAGATTATTCGAGGTCCTAGTAATCCCTCAAACCAAAAGTAACTGCTAGCCTCGGTAAACCTTGAAAGAAGAAATGCCTACAGACAGCAAATGTGATCCTGCACTACTGAATGGCCTGGGCTGCTTTTCTCCCCATATAAAATACTATTAAAACCAGCTGTACATAGTTATGCCTTAAATTAACATAGTGGAAGTATCCCTCTCAGATTCCTACCCAGATCTTGCTGAATCTTCCCGATTAGCAAGCTGAAGACGCCTCCAATAAATGTGTCTACTTTTCTTCTTCTTTTTCAGATGGAGGACAAAATTAAAAGCAGTCTCTGCTTGGTAAAATATCCTCACGAATGTTGGGAAGAGAAAGTAGTTTTGGAATAACAGCACCAGGGAAGCTGGAAGTCAAACTCCTCATTACTCTAATCCCCAAAGCTTTCTTGGAAATATGATTCTTGATTTTCCTTCTTCCTCTGTCTTTGATTCTTTCAAATATTTGGATGAAGCACTCATTTTGCAGTCAGAAATGACACCCCATTTGCTTTCTGCCTTCCCCTGGATCAGCATAATTTTTTTTTTTTCTCTGAAAAAAACCCAAAGCAATCTCAAGTTGCAGCTCTTGACGGGCAGCAATGCCGCATCTTTCTATCCCTGCATGTACACACAGCAAGAGCAGCAGCAGCTGCCACTGGTGCACAGACCTCCTCCCCTCGGACTGACAACCTGTCTTAATGTTGAAAAACAGTTCAAGGTAGCACTTGAGACCAAACGTGCCATTTTCCTTGTCAAAATGAAAGCTGTAAATTTTAAGCCTAATGCTTAATGTATCCAGATATTGAACAGAGGGACTTTTATCCTCAGCTTAATGGTCTGTCTAAAATCATCAAAAAAGATTACTTAAAAATTCAAGGTCCTCAGAGGTCCCATAAAAATTGTGTGGAATATTTTTTCAGGTTTTTTTGGGGGGGTTAGAGGGTCCTTTCATTTCTTTTTTTCTTCCATTTTTCCACATGCAATGGAAAAACACGTATAGAAAGATTTTAATTTCTCTCTTCCCCCCCCCCCCCCCCGGAACTTGAAAGACTTACAGACAAATCTGACTATATTCAGTGGAACCAGAGCTTTGGCTGGAGTAAATCATCCTAGCTCCACTAGTTTGTAAGAAACAAAGATGATTTACACCACCAGCCGATCTTGCCCTAGCCATTTCCTTTAAAAGCTGCACAGTGAAGTGAGATCTAATACTTCCAAGTACTCCGCAGAGACACAGATTCTAGAAATCATGTCTCACTCAACCTGTCTGCTTTGTGGGTTTTGTTTATTTTGCTAACGTTGGTTAGATGTCTAAGGATTTGAAGGTTCCGTTTATTTAGTTTTCAGATGTTAAATTGGGAGAATCAGCTGTATTTTCTTGCAGGGATTTTAGACAGGGTTTGCACAAACCTACCCTCTGTTGCAATCCTGAGTGCAGAGGAATTACTGGCAAAGCATTTGGTGTTAGTGCAAACTTCCTCCCTCTCCCCAAAAGAAAGAAGCATCTCCCTTTCCCCGGCATTGCAGCACCTTCCAGTGCCCAGAGGTACCCGCCGTGTGCTAGAACTAGGATTCACACCAGGAAAAGGCAAGCAGCATTTGGTAACAGTGCATTCAGAAAAACTTCAGTTTTAATACATATTTACCAAAACCTCCCATACACTAAAAATTTGCATAAATGTATACTGACAAATCTTTCTCCCTCACTGCTGTAGTTTGGCAGAACTGAAATCCAAATGTATTTTGAATCTATACAGCTAAAAGCTTTTGAAGTGGGTCGGCATCTGTCCATACCTACAAGCCACATTGTGTGTAGCCTGTATTCAAAGATTTGTCTGTTTGTCTGTAGCTTGCAATGAAAAGCATTATTAAAATAACCAGTGTACATGGATTATAGGCTGCATTTTGAAATGTTGGTAAACACAGTGTTTATATGTCAGACCACAATGCTTCCAGAGAAGCTGTCGGTAGGAGTCAGCTGTACAAAAACTTTCTAATTGTTTCTTTATTTCTGTTTCCACCTTTTCATTATATTTTCTTTAAAAAAAAAAAAAAAATAGGTACACATTACTCATATAGTGGCAGCCTCTCAGACAAAATACTTTCAAATTTAAGGCTGTGTAAGTGGAAGTTCCATGAATAAGAACCCAGAAAATTCCTTGTTTGGTTATGCTTTTACAAAAAGCAAAAATATCAGGCAAGAATTTTGCTTCATCTTGTTTTCCACATATGAACTGAAACGTCGCCATGATTTCAGAAAACAGGAACATGTAAATCTCAAAGTTTAAGGTTATAATTCCTTTAATCAAGTATAGCAGCATGTGTACATGCAGCCTCAGTGAACTGATAAAACATACTTAGCTCCCTGTGTTCAGCTGCTGTAAACCATTTTTTTTTTCCCCCCAAGTCTGAGCTGTATCGATTTATATAATCTGAGGATCTGTCCCTGTCTCTACAAAATGGTGCTGCAAACTTTACCAGGCTTATTCGCAAGATTCCTAGCACCTCCACTTTCTATTTTTGGTTAGCAGTATCAGATAAGCAACCTGATTTTTGTGTTTAAAACAGTCTTTCAGTCCTTCCATGTCCAAACTGCTTGCACGCATTGCTAGCCGTTTAAATTGCTAAGAGGAATTTGGTCTCACTTCAGATCTACATAAGGACAAAGGTTTGGAAATGTGTTTGTTAGTGATTTGCTGGGGGTTTTCTCACCAAAGGTAATTTTGTGGGGGTGTTGGGTTTAATGATGGACATTACATAAGAAGTAGTAGGTTTTCCACAGCTTTGGCTCTACAGCTAATGCTATCCAAAATATACAAATTTGAGTTTAAAATTTATTGCAAACATTATAGCCATTTTGTAAGCTTTTCAAGAAAATATAAGAGTTTGTAGTTAATGTTTAGAAAGGAAAATAAGCTTGTCTTTACAGTAACTATCTGTCTCCAGAGGGTGTGAAATATACCTTTATAGTGCCAGATCTCCTGCGCTGGAAAATAAGACAATTCCAGAGAGGAGGCAGATGTGCTGCTCAGAAATCCTGCAGCAGCCCCAGCCATGTGTCACTCAAGATGAAGTGTCAGGCAAAGAACGGTATGGAATTGCTACTGTCTATTACCTGCGCCTGTTCCTCTCGGTTCAGTTGAGCATTTTAAAAAAAACTATAATAAATGCATTCAATAATTGTTTGAATTGCTGCTGTGCATTCTGTCATAAATGGTTTATGGATAACCATCAATTCGTACTGCTCATCACTCTAACAAGTTCAATGTACTATTCGGAGCAAAGGATGACTATTTATTTAACAGCTTTTGGCAGGAAAATTTGTTGCGTGCCACAACTTTACAAAGAACATTAAAATCAATGACAATTTATAAACCAAAGACTTGGAATTATGCTTTGGATTCCCATAATTCATCAGAATAAAGCTGTCAGATACCTTTTATTATAAATTAATAGCATGTTGTCGAAAAGCTTGGCAGCAGCAGCTGTTTTGCCAGGTTAGTAGTGACATCTAGTGGGTTTTTATACCCATTGCCACTGGTTTGCTGCTCTTTCCCATAAACGCTCACTGCTGTATTATCTCCTGGTAGTGCAGAAAGTATGCAAAGAAAAAATGTATTACATCGTGCAGACATCAACATCACTTAACATTAATTACCAATAAAGAATTGTGATCTTGGCTAGTATGCTCTTACTAATGTAATCTGGAAACTTGGATTATAAGAGAGCATTTTTATATACTCCTCTGGCCAGTCACGTTCAATATTTATTGCTCTTACATTACATTAATAGTGAACTTACTAATTTCCTAACTGACACTTTTGATATCTTTATAATCCACAACTATTTAGTGTGAAGATGGGCGTTTCTCTCACATGATATTGGTTTTGGAAATCCACCTTTAAATGGTCTGAGTTCCAGCCTTTTTAGACTTTTAAAAGTATTTATTATATTTAACTATTGTTTAAGCTTTTGTAAGTACTCCCCCAAAAAACCACATCTCTTGAATTTCTCCTTTCAGGATCCACTTAAATTATGTATAGAGAAGTAAAAGACATTATTGGATATTTCAGGATGATAGATTTCTGGGGGGGGTTTCATATTCTGCAGGGCAGTTACTCTTGCTTTAATGTTAATAAAAATGAAGGAGCAGTCTTTAATACATTCTTGGTTTTCACTTTTCCCCCCCCCCCCTATTTCCTGTGACTACAGAATAATACATAGAAGTTGTAAAGAAACTGTATCTGTTTCTAGCAGCTTCATTGGCTTACAGAGGTCCCGATGATAAAAAGAATACATGAAAAGATAATGTGTGAAAATTTTCTTTCTACTGCATAATGTCATGGGATACAGAGCTGATAATCTTCCAACTGTAAGAGTGAATGGGAGAAGATGCATTTACAGTAGTAATCTTTACATACACACACACTTATTTTTCTATGTATTCTGATCTTAGTATATTCTTAAGATGAAAAGTCTGTGTTTATTTCTCTACTGAGAAAAGTAATCACTTGTGCAGCAATTCTCAGGCTAACATGCTCACCCGTGGCACGCACAGTGCTAACTGGGCACTGGATCAGCGGAGGCATTGGGGGGTGATAGCCAAGGGGCTACGTGCCCAGGTGCCTATGGAGATTTGATGTAAAGTGCCACATGCAACCTGCTGTCAACAGTGGCTGCCTCCCATCAAGGGCATCTTGGAAATTCATGTTTCCTTAATTTCCCCCTAAGCAATCTCTAGCTGTCATAGGAGTGTGCTATAAATGGGTGGTGGTGGGGTTCTCATTCCTATAAGAATGTGATCCCTGCTATTAAAAAGCATCTGAAAGTCTGGGCTAGCGACATGTAGCTCCTGCCCACTCATAGTACTCCTACTTCTGCCTCTCCAGCTACTTATGCTCTTCCCAGTTTTGTGGGCTCTTAGCACCTCAGAGTCTTAAACACTCCTTCCAGAGAGGGAAAATATTATTGCCTGCCTGGGCAATGATGTGGGGGTCAGAGAGATGAGCCCCAGCTCAGTCTGGAACTACATGGTGGAGCTGAACACGCATTTCCGTAAACTGGTGCCGCAGTAATGGTATCATCTGCCCTTTCCTCATGTAAGCTGTTGCTTATAGCTAGACTCCCAGTCTGCTCCGCGGCCCAGGCGGCCTTTGCAGAAACACCTGAAGCTTCACTCAGGGTCAATGGCGTGCCGCGGTATTGGGTTAGAGGAACTGCTTCCCTTGCTGTCAGTCCCTGGCTAGCAAGTCTGATTCAAAACCGCCTGGGATAAATAGTAAACATCCTGCCTAACTTCAGCCATCTCAAGATAGGCATCTAGTCTGAACTATCTCTCCAGGATTCCTCTGTTGTCAATGGGAAGGGATATGCATCTCCGAAAGCTGATTTATCTCACCTTTCTGAGATAAAACACTGTCTGAAGGTGCTTATCTCTTTCCATTAACTGCAGAGGGAATCCAGATGACTAGCTTTGACTGCATGCTAGAAAGCTGAAATTAAGTCAAGTAAATCCCACCCATAGATAGGGAGTTGCGTGAAAAATAAAGGTAGAAAGAGTGGGGTTTCCAAGTGGCCAGAAATCAGGCAGCCCCCTGACGGTCACTTTGCTGCCAGCCCCCAAGTTTTCCTTTAACTCCAACCTAGTATTTCTACAGCAGACTACAATGACCTTATAAAAATATCAGCATCTTAATAACAAAAATACACTGTCATAAACTAAAGCATAATACATATTCCAGTAGAAAAGCCTCTTAGGAGGAATCTACAACTTTTAAAGTTTTTATCTTGAAAGACTTTGAAATGTTGCCTGTTCCTGCAATTTTATAAACAAATCTTACACATAGGTGTTCATCCTAAAGCCCTAGCTCTTTTAGCATGCAACACTAAGATTTCTGGGAGGGAATAAGGGGTGCTACTGGAGGGAACACAAAAAAATAATACACACACAAAACCCCACTCCTCCCTCCTATTCCACTATCACAAAGTTACAATGGGAAGATGCTAATCTGTGATGAGTATTAGTATCTCAGGTTCAAAAGGCAAATAAGGAAAATTCCACACTCATTTTTTTAAAGAATCTTGTAACAAAATCTTCCTGCACCAACACAGCTAATTTATTATGTTTATCATGCAACATTCAGAAAGCAACTTTATGGGTCCCAGAGGCCCCTTACCAGGCAGGTACATGGATTATAATTTCTAATGTATCACTCACAGTTATATTACTCTAAACTGAGTCTATCTGCACTACCCTTCAAGGTTTGTTTACAGGTAACTCACACACTGCTGAAAATGGTCCCCAAGAACAGCAGCCCACCTCCTTTGCAGTGTTTTCATGACTGATTTGTGAAATTATGCCAAGATTTTAGCCATACCCATCCTAAGAACTTTTGGGAAATCTCTCTGCTCACTTCATTGATTCTTCATAATTCATCATGTCTGTCATTTAAGCACTAACTTTTAACAACCACATTTAGCCTGATGCCCAAGCCTTCAGGACATCTCCTGGGCCTTCCTGAGGACCCCCACTGCTAGCCTGGCAGGGCTGATGGGGGGCCATTTGTGTTCAGACAGCTTGCGACACTGTTCTCTGCCAATGCCAGCTTTTCCGAGTGAAAGCACAGGCAGGTGTGGGTGCTTGCATTTTTATGAGAGTCCTAGCCCTAATAATGTACAATTAAAATCATAAACAGAGATACTAATAAAGATTAAAATGGGACAGTGATGATAACCTGCCATAAAGAGCAAAGCAACTCATGGGATTAGCCTGCACCTTCAGTGTCCACATATGTTTGAGAAGGGCTTTCACAGCATGTTTTAGCAACAGATTCAGCAGATTTGGTGAAAGACATTCCCCACCTGTACCCGTTTTTGCCACCACAAGGCATAGAGCTCCGTTGCGCAGCGTGCCACGCGGGGGGCGGTTTCCGCAGGAGGAGAGATGGCCTCTTCGCAGCAGCCATCCTTACAAATCAAAGCTCTTTAGAAGGATTGAAGGGGCCAAATTCAGGAGTTACGGGTAAAGTGGAATATGCCAGACGTCTTTTGAACTATTTATACCCTCTGACTGATATGCAAATTAACGTCAGGGTCTCTGCAGTGGCAGAATTGTCACAGGAGGGAGCTGGAAGAAAGACTACACTGCAACAGCAACACTGACACCTTCAGTGTCAGCTTGCCCCTGCACACCCCCACCTGCTCCTCTCTTCTGGCCCATTACAATAAAACTACTGTGTAGGCTCTTTTCTTTTCCTTTTTTTAAACCACTTTCAGGATCCATGCATCAACTCTAACTGGTCGCTCAGGCTCAGTAGGTCAGCTGTGTAATAAAGTTAGGAAATTACACAAAAGGAACAACCTGTAATCAGCTAGAGCACAGCTGCAGAAATATGCACTGTATCCCTTGCTGTGGCTCATGCTATCTTTGCTTTCTTCATTTTCAACTTGAAATGATCTGCATTGTTTCCCAATCTTAATTTCAGCCTGAGATTCATACTTATCCTAGAAAGCTTTTAATAGCTTATTTTCTCTGGCCTTTTGAACGACGTGGGTAGCCTCACAACTCACCTCTGGTTCACCGCAGCTAAAGGCATCTCAGTGAGTCACATCTGCAAGTCTTACATGGGGCTGAACCGCATGTTTGGTTTGGTGTGGCGAAGCACTCAGACAGTAAAGCAAGCAAAAGAAAATACTTCATTATTCTGCAGAGTGCATTGCCATGAGTTTTGCTGAGGCACAGATGTTAAAAACCAGTATGAGTAAGTAAAGTCCTGTGGTTTATGCCATCCATCATTCACAAGCAAGGAAGAGATGTAGTCTGTTACGGGCAGGACTATGCAACAATTGTCTCTTTGGGAGTTTCTGGAATTGCCGCTGAAATACCTGGGTCTTGCCCTGCCACGGCAGCACCCTGTAATAAGTGGACTACTGGTCAGACCCAAGCACGAAGGTTCCTACTTTCCTAAACATGCATCTAAAAGCCCAACAGAGCATGTTCCAAACATCTGCTCTCTTTTAGAAATCAACACAGAAATACTGCAAACCTTCATTTCTTAGGAGACTGAGATTTTCTGTATGTCTAGTTCAAGTAGGGCTAGAACTACTGTATCACAAAAAATCGCTTTACAGTGATAGAGCACAAGCTAGTAAACTCTTTAAGGGTGCACATATATACACATAGCATAGCCCCAACTCATTCAGTGGTTAGGTGTCTTATTTTCAAAATGGGGGGGGGGGGGGGGGGGGGGGCGGGGCGGCGATATGTCCCTTTTTTTTTTTGAGAGCTGGACTAGAGATATCTGAAAACAGCTGTTGGAAATTAGGAGTGTGCTACCACCAAGAGCAGTCAATACAAGACATAAGCAGTGACAAACTCTGGAAAGCACATCAATTGTTGAAAGTCAGGCAAACTAAACACAAAAAAATTATGTAAAAACACGTTCCCTAAAACCTGGTTTACATCCACTTTTGCTTCCAAGTTCTGTGTATTAAGGAGGTCATAAAAGCATGCTGGGAAGCTGTTTGAATTCTTCAGATGAGAACTGCCAAAAGCTTTCTCCAAGCTCAGAACCAGAGCTAGTCAAAAAACAGGAAGTGTTTTGCATAACGTTTTTGCAAGCCAGGGAGCTGAATGTTATCCATTATTAAGACAGACATGAAACAAGTTTTCTTACCTATAAGACAAGCAAATTTTATGTACAGGACCATACCTTTAGGCTCAGGCTAAGAATGAAAAGCTAAGTACTGACTACAATCAGTTTCAGCTAAAATTTTTTTAGTTTGCTTTAGTCCTATTCCTTGGTAATGCATTTTTTCTTGGGTGCCCAAGTAGTCAGAAAGCATGAGCTTCTTTCTCTACTGTCACCTAAAGAAAGCTGAAAGGGCACAAAGCCAGGCCTGGCAAAGCTTCACCCACAGGGCTTTGCTCATCACTTCTGTGCAGCACCTCTTCAGTCCTTCTGATTTGCTAACACAATTTTACACGATAAATATGTTACAGCAGGAATAATGACATCACTAACACACCAAGAACTTTGTTAATCTAAATACAGCATATGATGCCTGTTCTATTCAGCTAGTCACACTAAGGACAGGGAGAACTTCCAGTCCCAAAGACTGTCTTGGTAGCAAGGACAACAACAAGGCAATACTATAAATACCTCCCTGGAAACAACTGTCTTAATTCACAGCAGCATTATACCTTTTAGTCACTCTGCCAACCACATGGAAGAAAAGGCTTGGTTGTGTAAGTACAAGTAAAAACAGTGTTTGAGGTGAAGGCAAAAATGAACCAACTCTAGCAAATAAAGCCGGGAATAGTAAATGAGATGTCTGGAGTTAGCTTTTTATCCTCATAATTTACATCCTTTGTTGCAAAACTGGCACGAAAGTGTTCTGAAATGCATCCTGAGTTATTTGAAAATATAGAAAAACAAATCCAAAATGCCTGCTCCCAGGAGCCTCTATGCAGAGAAATATTAGCAAGCCAACCTTAAAAATGGCTTTTGTTTTTGTATTGGAACCCTTCAGCTGAAGTCTGAAGGTGCAGCAACATGCAAAACTGAAAAGTTATTTGGAAAACAAAGCTGACAGCTAAAACACATATTAACCACCCCATGAGTTAGATTTAAGTGTACAAGAAAAGGTCTGAGTTCTGATTATGTAAATAAGTGTTGAATAAATTAAAAAAAAACCCAGGTCTTCCAAAAAGAATCTACATTTAAAATTATTTTTAAAAGCATAAAAAAAAATATGTTTCAATCTTCTAACAATGGAGTTCAGTAACAATATACAGTGGTTTTAAATTTAAGGGAAGTACATCAGAAGGTAAAACTCCATGACTGGTACGCACTCTGTCTCTACACATTGAAATGTTTGTTGAAATATGTATATAAATCAGTGTTTATAGAACCCTGGGTGGCTTATGAGTCTGAAGCCTTTTCTACAAAATGTGAAATCAAGACAGAGACCCTAAAACTGTCCCAAGATACAACTGTCTGTCAGCATCAAAACTGGGAAAAACTTAGGTATTCATATGTTCAGAACCTGTGCTTGTCCTCTACATTGTGTTGTTTCTAATAAATGTAACAGATTTAAAAAAAAAAAAACAACACACACTTGAGCACAGAAGGTGCTTTGAGCGCAGGTTGCAAAAAGATGGGGAGAGTGGCCTTACCTTGTAAAGTAAAATAGGGCGAGGGGAAAAGCAATAGCTAGCACATCTACATTACCATATGGGCTCAAGAAATATTAGTTACAAGACAAGAATTCAACCCCATAAACAGAGAAAAATAATTGTAACAAAAGGAGCTGAACAACTGCAATCAGAAACAAAAAAGCAATGTTGATGCTGAGAATGAGAATCATAAAGTTAACAGCAAGGTATTATTTACCCAAGGGCAAGATCTTTTCACCAGATCAAGGATGCAAATACCAAAACCAGAAGTGATTTCAGCTTCAGATATAGAAAGATGTCTTTCTTTGTTGTCCCTAGATGCGAGATCTGTGTTGCACTCTCACTGGGACAAGTGCACTGAACAACTAGAAGATGGGCTTAACTGGTAAATGGGTTTGGGGTTTTTTCGACCTGCTACATCAAATGCCCACTACTGCTCTTAATCGTAACTGTCAAGTAGATAAAAATGCAGTCTATTTAGGGTGCTGTAAATGAGGAAGAGTATCTTCAGCAGAGAAGTTCAAATTTCCAAATTCTAGGCAGTACTTTAATGACTACAAAGTGAGAAAATTTAAAGTGTTTAGCAATGTATGAGCTACATATACAGAGTTGTAACTGTGCATATGTATGTCTCAAAGAAACTATTGTCAGACAAGTACACAGAAAGGACAAAAACTGGTTCTAAAGAAGCCAATGGCAAAACTGCCATTGACTTCACAGAATCATTTTGGTTGGAAAAGACCTTGAAGACCATCAAGTCCAGCCGTTAACCTAACACTGCCAAGGTCAACCACTAAGCCATGTCCCTAAGCACCACATCTACGAATCTTTTAAATACTTCCAGGGGTGGTGAACCAGCCACTTCCCTGTGCAGCCTGTTCAATGATTGATAACCCTTTCAGTGAAGAAATTTTTCCTAATGTCCAATCTAATAATAACATCTAATCTTCACCAGAGTCAAGATTAGCACTATAGTATGTTTTGCAGCTCTGTTTCAGGAAGATAAAAAAAAAGGATTTGTTCAATCCTACTGTTCTTTAGGCTTCTCTGCCTCTATTTCATTGCCAGTGTTAAGTGTAGATACCTTCCCCGGCCATTGGAGGGCATGCCCATGAAGACAGGGCTTACACTGCCAGCAGTCCCCCACCCTCTCTCTTCCACCTCCGATCATGTCCTGTTCACCTCCCTTCTGCTGAGCCAGTACTGCCCAATCCTTCCAGAGCCGCTGCAGCTAACAGATATGAAACTAGGACACATGGTAGGCATGCAATTTATATGTGGGATCCTCCATGCCGCAGAACTGCAATAGTTAGCAGGTCTAACTAGGGTGGAGAGGTGTCCCATATAAAACTCCTGCCTGTAGTCAGAAAATACCACCATTCCCAAAGGGGATATTTGCTCAAAGCTAGACCTGCTTCACTTACTATATGAAAAGTTAAAAAATCACTACATATGAAGCTCTCCAATTCCACTCAATAAAAAGATAGGATTTTTTTCAAGAATTAACACATGACTCGTCCCTTCTGTCAGTTACACTTAAAATACCATTCACTGAAGAGCACAAGCAAAAACCACTGACTTTATTATGACTAAACAGTACAACATCTCATATAAAATGTACATACACTACTTAAGGCTAACTCTCCTAAGCTTACCCATGACACATATAAAAACATGACAATAGCTTTTCAAGTTATAAAGTATTCAGATGTTACTGAAAGAGGCAATCACATTCTGATCTCTCTTAAAAAAAAGTGTGGAGAAGATGTTTGATTATCTGCATAAATCTGGCATATTTTTCATGAGCTATGAAAGGATAAAACTTTCCCTCTTCCTCTGAAGTCTTTTTTTTTTTTAAATAGCATCTTAAAGATTTTTGCATGTCCTTTCCTCCCCCTGCTTTGTAAAAGAACATAAGTATCCTAGGATTGCTGAGTTTAGAACATGTGAATTATAGAGGATCTTTAAGTCTTCACAGCAGCTGTTTTTCAAGCGTTCTTCTTAAATCATAAAAGATAGAATAAAATGAAAAAAAATCAGAGCTCCAGGAAGAAAGTGTATTTGATCCTGCAGGACACATTTCAGGAAAACACTTAAGAATCTTCTTAATTAATTGGGATTATTCACTTCTGTAAAAGGAGGCATCTGCCTAAACACTTAGCTGGACTAGGTTGGAGTCTTGGAGCTCTGTAATCCTGACATCTTCCATTCCTGATAGTTCTCATCTAGGAAATGCTGCTGCCACACTATCAGCAACATAGGAGGGAAAAATTTTTTATTATTATTATTGTTACAAAAAGTGAAACGAAACAGTTTTCACTCACACTCAGCAACACCAGAGTGTGGTCAGAAGCCCATCCAGCTGTTGGGTACAGCAATGTTTGTGTCCAGCTATTAGGTCTAGGATCAGTTGTGATGCCAGGGAGGACAAGGGACGCCAAGCCCTCCCTATGCCTCCAAGTTCCTCCTTTGGTGGGCAACCATGTGCGTGCAGGGCTTGTGCCTTTTTGTACTCTTCTGGGGCCAACAGTGATCAGTGTCTCCATCCTGTCCCACCTCCATAAGTCACCAGGATTTGTTCACAGTTCTTTGACCACCCAGCTGGGTGTCCTGTGAAACTGGAGGTAGATGTGGTGGGGCCCTCGATGGGCTGCTGGCCTCCAAACCACCAACACATGTGCTTGCAGACCCTTTCCCTGCTGTGCTTCCCTTCTGGGGCTCCCAAACCCAGACATTGCCAACCCAACCTTAGTCCTTCCCTTACATTTTTCTGTACTACCTCAGACTTGGATTGCTGATGCAATGAAGAACAAATACCATCCCTCTCAATTATTTTTTACCTGGCTGATCCCACAACACAAAGCAAGAGGAGAGTGAAGGAGTGGAGGCAGGGACGGAGAGAGAAAGAAAATCCAGACTAACCAACCTCTATCTCAGATGGCAAAGCTGAGGCAGACCTGAGTGCCAATACCTGGAGGCTGGTGGGTGGAAGATGCTGCGGCCTGGCAGAAGACACCTGCTGCATTGTCAGTGGGGGACTGGAGACATACAGCCACCATACCATAGCTACAGCAACAGGGAGCCCACTCTAAACTGGATAAGCCTTATTTACCTCAATTGTATTTCTTTACCTGACAGTTCTGCTGTTGGAATAAGCCACTGTTTTTCTTATCAAATTGAAAGAAGGAGCTTCTCTCCCATAAGGAAGTGTTAATAAGCTTGAATGCCCTGAATTTGCAAAACAGAAAACTACCCAAAATATACAAATGGATATACATGACCAAAAGCAATACCAGGGATAGTCTTTTAACAAAGGTGCGTATCTCGCTGTGTTGGATCTCAGCCTTCCTCTTTCCTGTTTTGCTAAGTCCCAAGATTTTAGCTTTAGCACTTCATTTCTAGCTTGCGAGGGAAGATATGTGGGGCTCCTCTCCCCATACAGTGAATATAGAGGAAAAGGAGGGGTTTTTACTGTCTGCTTTTCCTTTGTCCTATAAATGCAGCATGACATTTGTTGGCCTGTTATCATCAACAGCCAAAATCCCAGGGGTTCTTAAAGCAACTTGGGGAACGTTAGCATTGAGAATAGGTCAGGGGGGCTTTCTGGAGCACAGACTCAGAGAGCGCCGGCTGTTCTGTATGCATCTACGTTTAGCCTTTTTGCTTGACTTGTGATCTCAAATTCTGGGAGCCGATACATAATAAACCAAAGCAGCTGGAGAAAGCTCTTCCTGGATTATGCCCAAGTGGAGCAGTTGCATGAAGGATTTCAGCAGCTTCCAAGGAAGAAGTTCAAAGACATCAAGGCGTGTGACAACTCTGGCAAGCTGCTGCAGTCTCCTTAGTGGAAAATTATGTTGAATATGAACTGTCGGAAAAAGTGTCTCTTTCTCTTACATACAGAAGACAATACAATTTATACTAGTGAGTTTAATTATACATTTCCCTCAAAGAAGCCAGGGCTCCCTCTTAAAAGATCTTAATTTATCCCATTTCTAGTTTAAAAACCTAATAATTTAATGTTTATAAAATAATATCAAGAATCTTTACATAAATTTGGTGCAAATAAGTGTAAACAGGCATAGCTCCACTGTAGTCAGGGTTACTAAACTGATGTGCAAATGCTTACTGATTGCAAAGCAAAAATATTTGCAGAAGCCCACACTGGAAACTCTACAGACAAACAGGATCAAGCACTCTTTTCAGCCACACAGCTGGATGGCAGATAACATTTACTGACAGTAATACAGTGACTGTGATTCACAGAGAGGTAACATAAAGGCAGAATTTGGCCCATATATTTTTGTGTATTCCATTAAGAAAACAAATTCTTTGGCTATAAATACAAGAGAAAGTCTTTAAGTAGGAATCATACAAAGGAAGTTTGTAGCATCATTGAATCAAGGAAGCCAGATCTTCTGCAGATGCAGATCAAAAATAGCTTCACTGGAAAGCATGTAGCTGTGCTAGTTTATAGCAGTTGAAGATCTGTCTCTTAAACTGAATAGCAATCTCAGCAGCGTTCTTGGTGAGAATGACAATGGAGGTAGGATTTACAAAGGAACTTTCATCTTCAGACTGTTTTATGAACTAATTACTTCTCCCAATACCCCTAAGGTAACCAAATCCCTGGTTACATTTCCAATGGTATCTCAGCTTTGAATATAAAAGGAAGATGCTACCAGGCCTGACAAAAATAAGATGTGTTTGCATGTGTATATGCATACAAATTCTTCCCTGTTAATCAAGAACAGTATTTCCTGAATTAAAAAAAAAAAAAAAAATCACACCTCTAGCACCTGGCCTCCATCCAAACTACCTGCTCCTTCCTAGAATCTCATCTTCTCCAGCAAGAGGTGGCATTCATCAGGAGATCACCCTTCACTCCTTCATTACAAATACTTTATCTGTACCACCAGTAAGAGCAGCTCTTATCTCTTAGTGCAGATTGTGCTTCTAAGACATGGATCCTAAAATCACATGGAAGAAAAAAAAAATTTTTTTTACTTTCCTCTGCCTACCTTTCAAGGACTGCTAATGGTCCATGGCAGTATTCCTCCTCTGACGAAGCTCCTCCTCAGAGCCTCTGAGCCAGCTCAGCTCTGACCCTGCTTTCCTGTCTCTCCCACTCTGCAAGTGATCCTTGCACATGCAGCAAAGGCCAACGATGCGCCTGTTCTCCTGGGCAAAACTCCACCCTCTACAACTCTCCTTGTTAAGGTTTTGGGTTTTTTTTAGCCTGGTGGACTTTTTCTTCCTCACCTATTTCTAAGCTAAACCGTAACCACTGGAACTGAGAAAGATCAGGTTTCTCTAAATGAAACATCAGGTGCCTGCAAGACATTGTATTCTTACAGAAAATGGTATGTGGAACAGAAAGAACACCAGACTAAAAATTTATGAACGAATAAAATGCAAATCCAAAAGCTACTTTTGTATTACCTGCAGAGTAAATAAAGTATAATTCTAACTTCAACTGGTCATAACCAAAACAGACATATGTAGGATATTACTGCACAATGTTGGATTAATAGCTCAGCCATATAATAATATCCTACGTGTTTCTGAAAAAACTCCCAATGATGCAACTGTATAAACCCATAAAAAGGTGGTTATGGGATTCTTATTTAACAGAAATAATTAACCTTACTTTTCCAATCTTTGTTCATTTAAGAAAATGTTTTACTAACTCAATATTAAGACTATAAATATTCAGCCTGCCTGGTCATGCCACCATCCTAAGACAATAACCATAAGCAGCAGTACTAAGTTCTTTTCCTAGAGGTGTTCACCTACTATCACGTTTTAGGTGCCTCAAGTAGTTACTGAATAAAAACAAAAACTCATCTGAATTGTACCACTAAAACTACAGTATGAAATAAAACCAGACCATGTCCCGCTTTTGATCTCTAAAACATTAAAAATATTATTAATAATACTTCGGGTTTAAATAGCACTTCTTAACTCGCAGATCTCAAAGAATTTTATAAAAGCAGGAATCATCATTATCAGAAACAGAGGCAGCGTGAAGAGGCGTGGGCCAAGGTGATCCAGCACATTGGTAGCAAAATCATGACTTGAAAACAAACAGGCAAGAGAAAAACTGGAAGACTCCAGTCCTTATTGTTGGAGAGAGTATTGCAACAACGCTGCAGTATTTCAGGTGCATGTACAGTAGTGCCATTGAATCCATGCATGGCACATTTCCTACTTTACCAGCTCTGCCACATAAATCTTGTGGTAAAGACCTGATTCTGGAAGATGACCTTTCAGACTTCATCACAGGCACAGCAGCTGCGCATTCTGGCTTACAGACTGTTACGGAGTATTGCGTACCCAAAAGCGCCACCCAAACAATTGAGACCTTGACTGCATCAGCTCAGCTCTCACTGACTAGGCTAATCTGGTATAAACTGGAAAAGCAAGCAGTAGATGAACTTTGTCACATAAGCGCTGTTAACTTCATGCTCTTTGGACCACATCTGGGCCAAAGACCAAAGAGTGATAGAAACCACAGAAGAACCTTCTATGTCCCTGGGCATGGAGAAAGTCAAAGACTCTGAGCTGGGGCTACAAAATTGGCAAGGCCATTGGTGTATTATGTCAACAATCTGTTACAGAAAGCAATAGGTACCTAAGAGAGTAGCCATGGTGCAAGGGGGACAACATCCACACATCTCAGGCAGAAGGCTGAGCCTGAAGTAGACTTACTACATGTAGGAATCAGGGCAGTAGCTGGAACCAAACGCATCGAACTATTGGAGCAAGGGTCTTTCTTCCCCACATCTGCAATGTTGGTCTAAGCTGGTAGGGACTCTGATCCATGCAAGTATGTGGAGTGTGCAAGTCTGGGAATAAGCCTTGCAGGTTAAAAATCTTCACATTTTAGATCATCACCAAGCTGGCTCCAATTTAGGCATGGAGGCTGGACTAGAAAAGTCTTTGGGGTCCCTTCCAACCTCAACCATTCTGTAATTTATGGTATTCCTAAATTCCACAGGCATTTGATATTGTTTTCCCACTGTTGCTTCTGCAAAGTGGCAATAAGTTATTTGTTATACTTGCACACAACCAGCTCCCTTCACTAGCAAGCTTCATCTTGAGTTTTAAAGAAAACCAGAGGTCAACAGAGCCTTGTTGCTTTCTTGTGGGGTTTTTCCCAGTTTCAGAATAAACCCTCCAAATAGCAAATGTTGCAACAATGTTTCTTGCTTTGTTCTCTAAAAGAAGGTAAATGACTAAAGAGCTCAAATAGCTCTCCTTCGTGGTTGAAAGTGCGTTGTGGTGGTTGCGAAGGCTGGTTTCAGGAAGTGCCATGGAGACAATGAGGGTTAATTACCAGGTTTCTGCATGGATTGTGATGACAAGTGGCCTCCACTCCCTTTTGAGCGACTCTGCTTCTTAAACAAACCAGTCATATGGAATATGGCAACGTCCCAGTATTTATAATGTCAATCCAGAATTCACAAATGAGTAATTAGCAGTGAACTTGCTATTTTGAAGGCAGAAACCCACCCCCACACACACACACACACACAGTTCTCTCACAGAAATAATGGTC
This sequence comes from Balearica regulorum gibbericeps, assembly GCF_011004875.1. Classification (NCBI taxonomy): domain Eukaryota; kingdom Metazoa; phylum Chordata; class Aves; order Gruiformes; family Gruidae; genus Balearica; species Balearica regulorum. The sequence continues at coordinate 74,125,789 of NC_046184.1, forward strand.
ATAAGTTCCCAAGAGCTTAAAATAAAATGGAGAAGACTCAGAAATAAAGAAAACATTTTTTTCCTCATCTGCTATTGGGAGAAAGTAACTCACAGAACCTTCTCACAGGGTGCAGGTCCTTCCTGGTGTTTCTAGCTAGAGCATGGGGAAGTCCCTATTTCTCTCCTGCTCAACCTCGGTTCCCACCTCCCAAGGGGGCAGGAGACCTGAGCTCTTCTCCCTTTCCTTACCCCGTGAGACAATGGGAACTAAGGCAACCAGAGCAGCAAGGCCTGTGGCAAGGAGAACAAAATGCTGTACCCTGTTTCTATCTCCAATTACTTTAGCCTGCCCACAACAAATGCATCCAATAAGGATATATGGGGTTTGTCTCATTGGCTAACCCCTGCCACATAACCCAAGTCATACATGGTCTAAGTAGAGAAATAAAAAGCCATTTTGGTAGCAACACAGCTCAATGCTTTGCAGAGATACCAGCATTAACTAGCTCACCATCAGGATCAGTGTGCTCACATCAGCATGGTGTGCTTCCAGGTCCACAGATCCACATTAATGAGCATATGTTTTTTTTCAGGGCCTCAGCAAGTATCTCTGGCCAGTATGATCTAGACTTCTGCAGCTACCTGAATGCATTTAAATCTTCTCCCTAGAGTCATAACAATATCAGTGAGATTCCTACAAATTAGGTTCATTTTCTCTCGCTTAAAGAGAGGAGACCAAGAGGTAGAACCCTGTTTTTATCCACTTCCAAGAATGATTTTAAAACTTGAGTTTCAGTTTAGTCCTCTCCAGAATGGGTCTAAAAAAATGGGCCAGATCCTTAGCTCAAAATAGCTCCATAACCATCAGTACTTACCCTCGATGACAAGATAAAATGCAATGTTTTCATAGAAAAGGAAGAATATAAGATCACAGACAGTAACTGCATCATTTTAATATCTTGTGCTGGATTAAAGTTTATGGGTATGTCCGTCATCTGAAGGCACAATTTTGTGTGGCCATGAAGAACAGTTTATTTGGAAGAGAAATTTAATAGAAAATGTCTTTTCTTCTTGACAAATTATGTGCTACAAGCATTTTTTGTAATGGCTCATCCACTAAAGAAAGAATTTATGGCAGTTAAAGGGGAGAAAAATGTAAATGATGCTGCAAAGGTAACTGGGCTACCAAGAAGCAGATGGCTTTAATTACCTATTTACAGAATTGTTTATACTGGGAATTTGAAAGAGACACACAGCTTAGAAACAATACTCATTGTGGGAACACTCTGTACATTTTAATTAAGCCGGATTTTAAGTGGGAATAAGAAGAGATTATTGAATGTTACCCAAAGTCAAATTGACACTTCAAAATCACATGTGCCTTGCACACGATTTAGTTATGCCAGATGTGTACAAAGATACACAAATCTGTACATGCTGAGCCTCATCCTCATTTTTGCTCCTCTTGTTTCCTACTGCTCCAGTCCTGCAAAGAGGACACGGCCGCATGAGACAGCACTGCTGCACACAAGAGTCAGGGTCACCAGGTCGAGACGGTTTCTGGAACTCAGCAGAGTCCTCTGAGTTGAATTTAACTCCTGGTGCTGGACTCCAGCAGTCTGAGCCTGATCCTCCTTCCCCTGAGGATCCTTTCACAGTACCAGAATTCGAAACATCAAAGTACCACCAGCCTCAGCCAGATGCTGAGCACCTGCTGACCTGGCCCAGCACTAACTTGGGATGAAGTTATGGTGGTAACACACTGAGCTGATCTAGCGGCTCACTACTGCCAACGTGGGAGGATGAACTCCCCCCCGAAAGTGTTACTGGCCTTTCTTCCCCACTCCCAGATGTTGTTGCCCATGTCCCATTACTTTTGTAGGTCCTCAGACCCCTTCCAGGAGCCAAGGTATATCACTAATCAGACAGGAAACTAACTCAGCAAAAAGAAAAAAAGAAAATGCTTTTTGCAGGGTAGCAAGCTCTCATGAGTCGCAGACGCAGCAGGAGGAGAGGGCAGGACCACGCGCTCCCGGGGAGCGGCTGCGGGGCAAAGGCAGAGCAGCAGCTGCGAGCACTGAGGCCTCCCTCTAGCAGATGCAAGCAAAGCTGCTGCACATGAAACCATGGCCTCAGACCAATTTTTGCAAAACAGTTTAAACAAGTGCAAAGCCCCGTAGGACTGCCTGGTGTATTGATTAAAGTATGGTTTCCTTCAGATCTTCTGTCCCACTCATTCCTTACCAAATGCTTTTATAGTCCAATCTCGGGCACACGGTCAACAGCAACCAAGTTTGCAGTAGCCAACCAAACAGCATGACAGTACTGGTCTTGTGCACGTTCTCAAGCATGCTAAGTCCCAAGGAAAAGGTGTTCCATTTAGAGCACTTCAGCCTACACCACCTCTTCTACCTATTTACTAGATCAATCTAAAATTACACTTTAAATTAAGCTGGTTAATAGATGCCAGGCATTATCTACAACTCAGGGCAACAATGAGCACTTTTTTATAATCAAGATCAAACATAAGTTGCATAAACACACTAATAAATCAAGTGAGCAAATTAAATCTGCAAAGAAAATATGCATAAGGAAGGGCTATTCAGCTTCAGTGACTCAGTACAAACAAACCCCTGGGGCAAAGAATAATTACAGTATACTGTCTACAAATGAATAGAATAACCAAATCAAGCCAAAATTCAAATGTATGACAGGCTCTGAGGTGCTTCTAAGTCAGAAAGAGAAAAGACATATAGAAACATTTTGCATATGAGACAAATCAAGAGCAGCAGAAGCGCCACCTCTTTACCTCTCCTGGAAAAACTGAAAATATACATAACTTCACAGAAAAAAAGCTTGAGCCAAGATATACTATTACTAAGAGAAACAGTCACCAGAAATTGCCCTGGCAGTTTGTGGCATGACAAAATGCCCTCTGCAAATGATGCCTGACATGAAACGATTATATTGGTCCTCAGAACAGTGGTGCAACACCAGAAATGAGCGGTAATAGCTCTTCAGGATTTCACAAGTCTGGACTGAAAAATGTCTTTTCTCAAACTGGTGTATATTCTGAAAAGGTGTTATCTGAAAAACCAGTTACTTATGACTGTGGTCTCAGCTGAATAAATCTAAGCTCATAGATGCTGAGTTTTTCTGCCTTTGCAAACTCTTTGGACACATCTGTGTCCCTTCTCTTGGGCTGCGACTCTAAAGTCTTTAGGACTGAGACCACGTTTGTTTCTTAAGTGTGTACACCGGGAAGGTCTACTCACTGATGAGGCAATTACAACGTGGATGTTCCTGTGTGGCAATATTTTCAGTTTAGATACTATTAGTGGTTAACAAGACATCAGAGATCCCCTGCAAATTCTTCACAAATTAGGTTTTTTTAATCCCATACATAAAAGCAAACAAACAGAAAATTAAGAGGAAAAATAAGAGTAACAATCATTCAAAGTTTAGCCTAGTATTTTTTTCAGTTGCCAGTGAAAGCCATTACAGCAACAAGGGGAATCTCACTTTTTCTTTATCCTATAAAATTTTCAATGATCCAACTTCCTTACATTGATACGAAGGACTGCCGAAGGTGCAAAGCCTCAGAGTCCATTCTACATTGTTAAAAACATGTCATAATTCCATGGAAAACCATCAAACTGCAACAACATGTGCCAGCTGGGGGCCTATTCTGGCCAAAAAGATGAAAGTGGCAGAATTCCCATTGCATTCAACAGGACTGGATGCTGTCCTTGAGAGTCTCTTCTATTTTTCATCTGTGACAAGTTTCCAAGGTTTATCTTTATCTTACTTCTAGATTCCAGGTACAGGTTTACTGTCTCATTTTATTTATAGACATTGGCTTTCTATTAATTTTTAATACTTTTTTTATCACCCCTGCTGTTATGATTTTTTGGCGTACTGACTGCAGCCTTCTGGACTATGCTAATCTCTGACAAGACTGAGACACAGACCTAACTAAAATTGTCTAGTTCAGCCAACACTGTGCTTAAAATAGTTTCACATTTTTTTAGTCTATTTTTACTGGCTAGGGCAGGATTTAATCTTTCAATCATAAGGTTGTGCCTTAGATTTTATTTTAAAATGTGTTAGAAACTTTTTAAATATCTGTTTTACTATGCATATTTTCTGATGTGGGTTAGATAACTTCAAACCAACATAAAATTAGGAGACAAGTTTGTCTTCGGCAAGCAGAAATATCACATAACTTGCCTTTTCCAGAAGGGTGTCTTGTACTGAAAGTCCAATTATCATCATGCCAATGCATGGTTATACCTGGGGGTCTTCCATATTTTTAACGCACCGTCACCCTGCCTCTACATTGTGATTCCCCCCCCCCAAACCAATTGCTCACAGTACCAAATTTTGTCCACCTCATGCTGCTAGAAAAAACAGAAGAACAACAGTTATAAAAAAAAAGAATGAACTTGCTCAAAAGTTTGCTCTAGTTTCTGTTGACTTTTTGTTCAGCTATGGGAATGGGCAAGAGGAAAGTCCTGCAGGAATCCCTCAATGGACATGTAGTCAATTTTAGCCTGAAAGACAGAGCTATCGAAGGGTATATAGAGACAGTGATTGAAATTATGTCACTCAAGTCCCTTACCCTTGTTTGTAAATCCAGACTCATTCCTTCTCTCTTGCCATCTAGAAACTCTGCATTTATTTTTGTCTTTTGGTTCCCAAGCAGTAGCAATTTTGAATATTTTTATGGAGTTTGTCATTGAATTTTAATTGTTAAAGGTTTTCCCCCAGACATTCTAAAAAGATTTCCAAGCCAAACACAGGATGAGACCCTGGCAGAGCCTATGGGAGACTGCAGTACCCGAGCCTGGGACCACATGTTTTTAAATGAGGCGCTATAAATGAAGTAACAATGGGACTGAATAGACGTAAAACTTATCATGTCCCATATATCATACCAAAAAAAAAAATGGCACTTGTATCCTGTGACTGGCAGATTACTAGGATGGAGGGAGTGGTTTGTACTGCAGGCCTCCCAGAAGTGAATTAAGACACAAATTACAAGGAACTGAAATAAGAAATTTTGAGATCAGCTTAAGTGCTGCTTACAGCTCTGCAGCAGCAGGCAGGGGGGAGCAGGACCAGAGCCCCCAGAGCAGCTACTTTGTCTGTCCCACTCTTCCTGTGGCTGCTTGGCCCCTTCCCCACGGTCCCCACCAATGCACTGGTAGCTAGTTTTGCATGCTCAAACCAACAAAAGGGCTTTTTTCCCCCCCATATCTCAGACCAGACCACCTGAGTCACAAGGGCTGGGAAGCCAGACAGCTGGCCATCGTTCCCCACTTCTCTACAGCACTCGTCAATGAAACAATACAACTGAGGCTCGCTTCCCGTTGTCATGGATTTCAGGGTGAGAAATAGTGTTATATCAGGATTCCACGTCAGTTTGGCCTTTTGATCAGAGTCTTTAATTAATTTTTTTCTGGAAGCGGAGAGGGCTATAGCAAGAGGAAAGTTTGAGTTGGTATCTCATGGTCGGTAAAGAGAGCTGATAACAAGGACTTTGGTATTCTCTACTCTCAGCTCTGCACTTGACTCACTTGGTAAGTCACAAAGCTCATATTTAAGATACACAGTTTTGATCTGTAGCTACAGACAAGGTTGGTTATTCTGAGCCCTACGTACCTTAACCTCCTTTTGAGAAAGTTGTCCTTAACCAACTTACGCTTCAGTTCCTCCTCTAAGCTGGGCATGGTAATGCCAGCCTCTATCAGAAGAAGAGCAAAAGTGGCTTAGTTAATGGTTTATAAATTCCTTTGAGATGTCAGAAGAAAAGTACTACTTAAATATTAAAAACTTAGTATGAATTCCTTCCAACCTATTAGAAGTTTGAAAGTAATTTTCTCTAGATATGCAGAATCATCTAGAAGTGATCTATGACTGAAGTTATGAGACATTAGTGATATCTACTCAAGTCATATGCAGGCAAACAAGTCTACTATTGTCACTAGAGATTTACTAAGGTTGCATTAATTTATAAGTATGTACTCATTAGCAAAACTGCTACATTTCTAACATCTGACAAGTACTGCCTCTAGCATAACATTGTAAATGGGACCTACGATCAAAGATATCAGCCTAGAGCATAATGGATCCTAATAACAAAGTTAATGATTAGACACAATACCAGTTATTGAAACAAACTTTTAAATTAATAATTTGAATATCAAAAAGTCACTTACATGTAGTATGTACATGCATCAAATACACCTCTCTTCTGCAGATATTTCACATCTATAAAAAAAAAAAGTATGGGTTCTTCTACCAGAGAAGTTAAGAAGCTTTTTGCTATATCAGAACTGTGTGGAGCTGATTGCAATTTGACATCTTTTTAGAATTAAAGTTGTGTCTTACATAAAATTATTTTTCTGGGAGGAAAAAATATGCATTGAATATGTTTTTACAAATATTTTTTCAGGGGTTTGGGTGGGTTGTTTGTTTAATTTTAGGGACACTGGATTTTTTCCTCTTATGTTTTCCATTTTCTTTTTGCAGTTGAAAGATGAGGAAAGAGGACCCAAAGAAAACTTTGTTTAAACACATTTGCATAAATGGTCAGGGACTGTTTATCAGGGAGTATAGTGACAGGACAAAGGGTAATGGGTTTAAGCTGAAGGAGGGTCAATTTAGATTAGATGTTAGAAAGAAATTCTTTACTGTGAGAGTGGTGAGGTACTGGAGCAGGTTGCCCAGAGAGGCTGTGGATGCCCCATCCCTGGAAGTGTTTAAGATCAGGTTGGATGGGGCTTTGGGTGACCTGGTCTAGTGGAGGGTGTTCCTGCCTGCGGCAGGGGGCTTGGAACTAGATGATCTGTAAGGTCCCTTCCAACCCAAACCATTCTATGATTCTATGATTTATTTTACTACCTCTGAAAACGTGATGTTCCCAGACTAACGCTCTCATAATCATGCTCCCTAGAAAATGAGAACCTGTTAGTTTTATTAGAAAACTGAACCTGGAATTGCAGCTTCCAGGCTCTTCCTCATTTATCTGAGCTGTAAGAACTGGAAAAAAGGCAATCGTGCTTTGTAAAATTAAGAGGCATCTCTGATCATTGCTTAAAGCAACTTTTCAAAAAACAACCTCTTCCAAAAAAAAATCCAGTACACACTTCCTCATTGGTTTTAATAAATGCATAATAAATGCAAAACTTTAAGTTTTTAAAATACGTATTTTAAAACCATATAATAGTCAACACTGTCAGAAGTGACTGGCAATTTAGGTGCACTGACTTCTAGGTGCCTAAATGGAGATACCTCCAAGAACTTGTCTTTAAGAGCAAGGATGTGTTTAATCATCAGTCCCCATTGCAAATCTTGGTCCAGGCTTCTGTTAAGAGTAACCAGCATCAGCTTCTGTGCAATAGTAGATGTGCAGTGGTTTCTGCCTGAGAAAAGATCCCTTTAGTCTCCTGTGCAGGCAGGGATTCCACCATTTCCCTGCTGTTGGAACACACCTTCAGTTACTTCTATCCGTAATTAAAGCTGACATATCTTACATGGGCCATTCACCTTTTATTCAACATGAACAGCCTGCAAAAATGGCTGAGAGGGTCACAGGAAGGAAGCAGTTAAATGATAAAAATGTGAAATGTTATGCAGCAAGCTGTGTACAATTAACTAGAATTCAAATATACACCTTGTTCCAATCCAAGCCATTTATCAGATAAAAATAGTCTGCTAGAAGAATGTCATGATTAATGAGGTGAGACTCCAGCTAATTACTGTTTCCTCCAGAAGTAATTAGGTTGGCATTGCTAATCAAGATGAATGAACACTCTGACCCGCTTTTTTAAATGTAAAACTATGAGCTGCAGCAGCAATAACATCATTTAGTTCAGGCAATGTAGTCTTTATTAGGCTTGTAGTTTGATTAAATTCTTTTGTTACACCAGGCTTTCCACACATGAACAGATGAATGCTGTGATGTTCAAAGAGTTTGTCACCCTTAATTAAAGACTGAAAAGGCTTGTTCAATTCACAGGGCAATACACAGGACAGCTCTAAATTGATAGCTTTTAAGTGGGGGATAACTGAGGGAGTCATAGGGTTTGCCCATCTGCAAGAGGATCCCTCCTCCTTCCACAATTTTCCGTCATAGTAGCTGGAAAATTAATATCAGATATTTTTGTATTGATTCCATTAGGCAACACTCATTTCATCAGAGCACCTTTTCACACATGACTATACAACTTTACTTGTATAGAGTGAATCCATTATAAATTAAAAGAAAGTCGTAAGAAGTACGTTCAAAATACAAGCTATTTTATCGTGCTGCTTCTGACTATGACCCTTTTGCACAACTAATGAGTCCCATAACAGCCTCGTCCCTCACCATTTCAGCAGTTCACATCGTGACCATGTATGTTATTTCATACTGATGGGGAGGTGGGGAAAGTGACAGTGAAGCACCTGAATGATGTAGAGAAACAACATGTTATATGGAGTTAACATGCAGTCCTTTTTCACCTCCTCCTATTACATAAAGTATTTCCTTATTTCAAGGTTTTATTTTAGGTAAATGCTAGGTCCAAGTTTTCACTTGAGAATTTTAAATTAAAGCACAAGTTAGACTGGATGAGAAAATGACTCTCATGCCCACAACAGCTTTTTGGACCTACTCACTGCCTGCTTCATGAGAAGTTCTGCAGCAGAGAAGGTGAGCCCTCATGGCCAGGAGCAGGGGTGGGGGCAGAGGGAAGGCAGTGGGCACAGGAAGAGGAGAGATCCTCGAGATGATCATCCCAGCGAGGAGACGCATCCTTGTGAGACTGCCACGACCCAGTAGCACCACCAGTAACAGCAGACGATCCTTTGCCATTGGATAAGTTGCTATCAACTTGACAACAACAAAGACCAACCTGAGCTTTCTCTCATGCACGTTCGGTTGGTCACAGGCTCATCTTCTCGGCAGGATGAGACCCAGCGCTGGAGCTCCCCAGCCAAGCCTTTTTCCATGATGTACCAGTACACAAAATGAGGGACACCTAACCTGAGCAACCTCAGATCTAGCAGTATTTCGCTAAGAAGCTACCCACGCGCTTTAGGTGAAAGTCAAAGCTTCACACCCGCGTACAGCGCCCACAGACACCAAGCAAGCAGAAGAAACGCCATTCGCCTCCCTCAGTGCAACTCCACTTGTCCACCACCCATGGCAGACACAACACCTCACCCTAGCAGGTAGGAGCTGCTTGCTGCATCTTGATCACAACATTTAGTAGGACCACAGTAGCCCCCATGAGCCACACCACAGGCAGATGGACATAGACCCCCTGAGAGAGCTCAGGCTCGGAGACCTTGCTGTCCCCTGTGCCCTGCTAGCACAGGGCTGCACAGCGCCTTCTTCCTCTACAGCTTTCTTATACTTAATGATTTAACAAAAATTCTTACCTAGAGGGTGGGAATATCATCTCTTTCCTTCCTCTGCCATCTGGTTGATATTTCCGCTCGCTAGATTGCAAAATCCTATTTTTAACCTCTTCTGCCTAATGATACTGCAATGCCAGCCGCTGATTGACACACGCCTGCCTCCTGCTGCTGCTGCTCCCCACAGCCTCATCCAGGCTGGGCCAGGCAGGCCTCACACACCTCCATCTCTGGGAGCAGAACAACAGCCAAGCCCTCACGTGTGCCAAGGATCACCCCAAGCAGCTATGCACAGGCTGTTCTGAGGGAGGCTCCAGGTGAAAACCCTGAGAGAGCTGATTTGGGGGGTGGTGCCTGGGAGACCAGGCTATAACCTATATAAAACCTCTCCTTCCTCCCTGCTCCCTGCTATGGCCTCTAACTGCTCTCACCTGCTTTACCTCACACCCACAGTCCCTCGCAGCAGGTACAGCCCCCTGCCCTGCTGCCTACGTGTCAGGCTCTGAGCCCCACCAATGTGTGTCTGTGGTGTGGGGGCATTTAACTTCTAATTTATGTGCTACTTCTTTTTTTTGTTCTGTTTTCTGGGAAGTGAGGGTTTTGGGTTTTTTTTAGAGTCAAGGCTTCCTCGAGTTGCAGCCAAGATGGTGGTGTTGCCATATCCAACAGCTTTGACTCATTTTTGTTTTGCTTACTGAATCAACTTGCTGGTTACAGATTCCCGCAATGATGAATTCTCTGGGAAATGATTCCTCACACCCACCATTCCTAAACGCTCTGCTTCTCATCCCCTCAGTACCCCTTCAGGGCTGTAGGCAGGGTATTGCAGGTATGCACAGGCTCGCCTGCTGCCCTACAACTGCCCGGGATACAAAACTCACCTCACCTTCAGGCTAAATCTGCCCTGTCTCCCTTTCAGCACTTAAACAAGAAAGTATACAGTATAAGAAGTTATTAAAAAAATGTAAAATCAGAAAAAGACAGAAGTTTCATATGACTGCACACCTACTTTCTCAGACAGGCACGCTGGTCTCGCAAATGCAGAACTCTGGTTTCCTCACGACCCAGGGAGAGGCGTGAAAAGATAGACCTCAGGTATCCTGCTCTGATCTGCGCTGACTTGACCAAGCATGCAAAGTATTTCTTTATTAATGCAGTTGGTTCATGCATCCCTGGGTTGTCAATGGCTCCCTTAACTGTGTAGCTCTTAAAAGCGAAGCATGTCATTTCTGAGCTGCTACATGATGCTGAAGCAGCTCTAGTGATTTATTTATGAAATGTTTATTGACCTACTCAAGTTGTAGATGCTCATTCACTTTTATTGACATGTACCCTTAATTTCTCTTGTGAGGACATTGGTTAACTGAGCCAAATTAAAACAGAGTACCCTTTAGGAGCAACCAATTTCTAAAATCCTTTTCTCTGGTCACAGCTGTGCCTCAAAGGTTGTTCCCTTTCTTTCCATACATTATTTCCACGCATTCCTGTTGGCTGGGTGTGCTCTACGGTTGTCCAAAAGGTCCTACTCCACAGAGCACGAGCAGCAGTTCTAGTGCTGCTTGAACATATTCGTTTCCATCTCTCAGCCTGCTGCTGCTAACAGTGTAGGCGTTGCATCAGTGTTGTTCCCTGGACTCCTTCAGACGCATCGCTCCAGCTGCTGCCCTGAGGAACAGTCTAGTATATAGGGACTGCTGGATTTTTTTTGGCTCTTCCTGTCCATACATGAGGTCTATGACCATTCTCACAAAGAGCTGGGATGTCCCCTCCAAGGTCTGCCAGGAAACAGACCTATTTAGACAGGGAGTGTTGCTGATGAACTCTCATTTTGTTTAGGACATGTGAGATCTAATTGATTGCTTTTTCTTTTTTTTTTTTAGTAATTTTTGTATTAGTAGAACTACAAACATCTTTGTTGCCAAAGACTGACCGCTACCCTAGCAGTGTAAGCAAAATTATTCTTAGTTCCCTTTTTTTTTTTCTGATAATAGGACCCAAGGGTAGCTTAAGAAATAGTGAGAGAATTAAAATATTGGATGGGTAAATGAAAAACGCAAGTGAAAAAATGCAAGTGAAGTAAGAAGCAATAATAAGCCCATGAGGTCACTGATCATGTCCAGACCACTTCGGGATGCAGGGAACTTGCAGTTATTCACGTGGCAGCTATCACCCCCCATGGAGAAAGGAGGGTGGAGTCCAGATCTCATCAGTGAGGTCATCTCCTTTCTAATCCTATACTCTTCATACTTTTGGAGCACAACTGCTGTGGTTTTAGCAGGAACTGAGCTCAGCCCTGCCAGCCAAGGGGTGCGGAGTGTCAGGAATTTCCAGACCACTCATCGGTCCAGCCCACTCCCCCCAGCTGACGTTGTTTATAAGTCCCTGGACCCTCTCCGCTTGAAGAGAAATCCACCTACTCTCTACACATTTTGTGCTGTTGATACATCACAGGGCTGAACTTGGCCAGCCTGGGCAACCTGACCCACAAACACTAGTGAATGCACCGGTAGCACCTGTTCGGCATGGGTTAGGTGTCTCTGCGTGGCTAAACCACAGGCCAAGTAAATTGGTCACACTTTTCAGACCCAAAGTGTATTAACGTGAAGTGGAGAAATACTTGTGCAGTTCTGTTCTGGGAGGTCCTCAGTTCACTGCCCTACTATTAGACAAAGTAGCAGGTATTATGCTTATTATGCATCGTGCATTGCATTCAGTCTGGTTTGGACAGCAGGGATCAGAGAGAGCTATTTTTCCTGCCTGCTCTGCATAAGCAGCTTAGAAGAGTTTGTTCCCATTCATAGATGAGGAAGACTGGCTTTTTACTATAGGCACCAGAGTCAGGTGTAAAAAGGTGGGCAGAAGGAATGCTGTCCACTTCCCATGCAAGTTTTTGGTTGGTTTTTTTCCCTCCAGCAGTTTTCCAGCCAGCTCCAGAGCTTGTCAGATTTGTGAAAAGCACAACCTGGATCTCCTCAAAACTGTTCTTGAGCTTTTCAGAGCCCCTCGCCTATTGTGCTGCTGCAGCTATGGGTGAGAGAGCGTGGGCACACAACCAGGCTTGTCTGCTGCGTGTTTCCTTTAGCTAATTTTTTTTTAACAAATCTAATTCAGGTTTTGCAATTCTTGATGTGGGTTTTTCTTCCTGAAAGAATAAAATAGAAAAGTCACTGATGATTTGTTCTTTCACTATATTTCAGTGCCAATGCATCATTTAGCGCTGCAGCAGCCATCAATACCCACTCAGCCACTATCGTGCAGCTTTTCCCTGTCATTCACTGTGTCATTTAGAAAGTGATAAAAATCCCAGCTTAGAGCAGTATATTCGCTTTTGTGGTCCCCTACTTCCAGCAACCTTTTAAAGCACTGAACAAAATTAGCAACAAATTATTTTATGAATACCAAGCCCTTTTGTTACAGTGTTCTGAGAGTTTGCAATACTGTAGATTTCAATTAAATTTAAGAAAAATTAAGCTGCTCTGTGTGGCTGCTTGCTTAGACAGTGAGGTAATTATATATAATAAGGAGATCTGTTTAACAATTGCTCCTAGTCATGGCAACGTTGCACCGTTATTGTGCTTAACATGAAGACAGACTGTTACATTGTTTTTGGAATATGGGAAACCAGCAATAGTGGAGGCACATCATGAGCTTAACACATAGAGTAGGATTTTTAACATTACCAGCTGCAGTGAATTAATTGTTATGACTTTTTTGTTCTTTCAGGGTCTGGTTTTGCACATAGCTTAAAAAAAATGTAAGTACACTGTGCCTTCAGCAGTAGGCATGCAGCAAAAGTACCAGTAAGTCTAAGTTTTTGTTGGTCAAAACAAAAACAACTCTATGGGGGCTGCTTTCTTCTTTTTTTAAGAGAAAAGGAGGCCACAGCATAAAATAGTCATTGTCCTATCCGCAAGTCCCAATGAGATGTGATGGCAGGTAGTAACAGCAAACATCCTGGAAGAGACATCTTCCTGAGGCCCAGCAGTGCCCCAGTGCCTTCCTTTCAACTATTGTGCCGTGGGGTAAGATAACTAGAGTATATTCTGCTGTGATTTTACAGTGCAAGTGATTCTGTGTATTTGGGAAGACTAATGGATATGGAGAGTTCAGACATCATCTTTCATACACAGGCACAACGACTTTTGGTCCCTCTGCCCCAGCACCCTAAGGGTGCACACACTGTTTGCCTGGAAGAGTAGCCCTCTGCTGAGCATTTTACCCTGGAGGAAAGAGAGAAGAATTTTACAAATACTGAATTTTTTTCCCGTGTTGGCAAAGAAGTGTCTTGTCCAGGATTAGAAGAAAGCAGCTCTATTCCGGGACTCTTCTTCATGGTAGTGTGGCATTTTGAACTCAGAGAAGCAGCCAGAAAAGGAAATGTCAAAGTTCAGTTCTGTTCAAGACTGAGTTTTAAAGCTTGGCTAAGCTTAACTAGCCGATCAAGGAATGTAAGTCAGCTTGCTGATTCGTGCCATGAAAAGGAAACAGCTCAGGCCTAAGCAAATACAAAACAAACAGCCATGCTTTTTTGAAGGCGACAGTACAGATGTGTGTGAAAGAGTCTTCTCGCTGGGGCAGGAGGAGGGCTGGGAGGGAGGAAGCAGCAGGGAGGCACACACAAGAACTCGCTTGGTAACGAGGGGTTTTAAGAAACATTTGAGAATCATTTCAAAACTAGGAGTGAAAACAGAGCGGAAACTTCTTGTAGAGCAGTGGTAGCCAAGTTGAGCTCCCAAACATCTCAAGTGCAGCTCCCACGCTGGGACTGTGACACAAGCCAGCAGCACAACTATTTGGCACAGGCAGCATCTCGGAAATCCAAAGGTCCATCTGTGGGAGAAAGTTACTGGGAGAGTAGGTGATAAGGTAGCCAGGAAAAGCACATAAACACCAAGAAAAGCAAAGAACTGCACTTGGGCATGGAGTCACTAATTATCACTCAGGAAAGAGCTTGGCGTCACTGCGGATAGTGCCACAGGAAAGTCAAGCCCGTGCTTTGCAATGATCAAAAAGGCAAATAGGACACTGGTAACCATGAGGGAAGGAAGAGCGAACAGAACAGAAAGGAGAATCGCACGCTGTGCCCCCTGCTTCAAGTCTGCGTCGTTCCTCTCAAAAATGACGCGTAGGATATAGAAACAACAGGGCAACGGCCATGATCACAGTTACAGAGCAGCATCTGTGTGAGGAACGGAGAGGTACCCTGGGACTCTCCAGCCTGGAGAAGAGAGAACTTGGTCTTCAAAGTGCTGGTGGCTGCAGTGAAGGGCAGGAGGGGAAGATTTGTAGCTGCTTCTCAGCATCTAAACCTAAGGACATGAAATGAATTATCTTGCAACAGAACTAGGAATCACTTTTCCATGTGGCACATAATTAAGCTCAAGTACAGATAACTCTGGAAGCCAAAAGTATAACTTCATGGAGGAAAATCTACAAAGGGCTGTTGAACACAAAGCCACAAGTCTCCAGCTCAGAAAGTCCCTGAGTGTCAGGGGAGGGGAAAGTTCCACGATGTATTAGCCCCCTTCTCACGCTCCTTTTTTAAACTTCCACAGGAGGCAGAAAGCGTCGTCTGGTCTGACATCGAATAGCTACCCCAGTGTTCCTAAATTAGCCTGCCTAGGCTGCTGTTGCTGGACTGCCCTAAGACCCAGCAGTATGGCTGGCTGTACTCTGTGGGACCTGTTGGGGAAAGCTTGGCATCTTCTATTTGTAACTCACTCCCAGAACTACCTCTCACCAGTGCTCTTTAGGGTGTGCTGTGTGTCTTGTATATCTCAGCTACACAAAGATTTGGGTAAGTATTTAATGAGGAAGGTTGCTCACACTGTTACAGGGAATAACGAACAAAAAATTACTGTGAGAAAAAGAGATGCTTTGCAATAAAAACAAATTAAAATCCCTATTGTAAACTCTGACTCATGGTCTGAAGTAACACAAGGGAAAACACAGGAAAACTCATGACTATCAAGCCCATGAAAGTAGTTTTGTGAAGTTCAAGAATAAAGGCTACCAGGAATGTGTCTGTCAGAACAAAGGAATTGGGGAGATTGAAGAACACTGAGTTGCACTTCTTAGGACCTGAGTCCAAAGAAAAGGCATCAGAGCAGAGCTGATGGTTACACAGAACGAATACACCCAAGAAAATTCCAGTGTTTTTATATGTCTTCAGAAACAAATCATAGTTGTTCTGACACTCTCCAAATCAATTGTTTCATTTTGGTGTGTTAAGCTGATCTGTAACATGTCATTCTGAGACAGATCGGGGTATTCGGTACTTGCCTTTTTTGGCACAGTGTCTCCATGAGAGTGGTTCAGGAGCCCAGTGCCTCCATTGTCCCCGTGGGATTTACCTTCTTGTTGTGCACCAGCTGTTTTGGTCATAGGAAAGTATTCACTGTGTTGTGGGAGCCTTGCTCATAGAATAGAAGAGAGACCAAATGTCTCAAAAAAACAATATGTGCTGAAAGAGAAATGTAGTTTAGTGTTTTATTGCGGGATGAAAAATTAAATGTTCTTTGTAAGTCTAGTAAAGTGTTATGCATTAATTATTTCCGCTTGGATCAAATCAGCTAAAAACTATATTTTGATTTTTTTCAATCTCTTTTGCAATACTAACATTTTCCTAATTTTTTAAAAGTTGTATTTTGCATCAGAAAATAATTTTGCAGAAAATTTGCAATAAATTTTAATAATCAGACTTAGGCAGTGAATTTTTAATTTGACAATCTGAATAAATAGATTTTTGCCATAGATATCTAAAAGACTTTTTAAAAAATAATAATAATTGGCCCCACTCTGAAGCAATCTAGCATGGAGCTTGATAGCTCAGAGGAAGAATAAAATCTGTTAAAAAGCATAGTAACTGAAGACGCGGGGATACACGTTTGATGCTGTGTCATGAACAAATCTACCATCAAGATTGTAACACTGGTCAAAAAGCCACTGAGGTGGTTGCAGTCAAACTCACAAAGGAAATGGACTTACAAAAAAAAAAAAAAAAAAAAAGCATGTGAGACAACAGCAATTAGTTAACACACAGTACAAGCTACTATAGAAAGACAACAAACCATTATATTTCTGATTGTGTTTGTGTATAACTTTCAACCACAACAGCTAAGATGCAAAGGAATAGTTGGGAAGGGACCTTGCCGTGCAGCTTGCTATACCTACATAAGCTCAGCCCGCTCTGGAGGCTTCCAGCTAAAAGACATGTGGATGGCAGGTAAGAAATGTGAATAAGCCACATGAGCAAATGATTATAGTGGCGTATTAGCCCAGCACAGTCCTTGCTGCTCAAGCCACTGCAGGACACAAACCATTATTAGATTATATGTGGAGTAGAATAAAAGATTAGTTTGAAAAGCATGTTCAGAGTTGCATCTTAAATTAAGTAGGAAGAAAGATTCCTGTCTAAATGCTGCAGAAGTTTGGGGGTGGCAGCCAGTCCTCCTCAGGTTTTAGTCCTGTTTTCTCCTAGGGCACATTGAACTCACCATCTCACTGAACAAGCTTTAGCAGTGAGAAACTGTGAAAAACCTAACTCCAGAAAAGTCTGCATGGAGGAGGAAAAACACAGTGACAGCAGAGCTATCCACTCAAAAAGTGAAAGTAATCTTGTCTATCTTGAAAAAAAACCCCACAAACCAACCAACCAAACAAAAAAACCAGAAAAACCTTGTCCTTTCTTTGATTGTAACAGTCTTTAAAAATATATAATAACCTCTGGATGGAGACCTGGCATGGAAAATTCCAGTCCAAATGGTGAAAGTTTCAGAAAGTTAGAGACGTTTGAAACAAGGGAGTTAGAGGTGAAACCAGCTTTTCAACCCTACCTCAGGCAGATGAAGCCAGTCTTCTCATCCAAGGGTGTCAAACCCATTTTCTTAGGTGGACAAGCCATATTCCGTGGAGGCTCACAAGAAAGGTGGACATACTGTACAGTAAATTAATATTTCCTTTGTTGAGATTGCTGCTCACCGATCTCTCTTACACCTGGTGAGTATTGCTGGAACCAGGTGAGGTCGGCACAACATTCGTAATGCAGCGCACGACACAGCGTGCCCAAGCCAAAGAGCCCCAGTTCTTGCGTGCAGCCCTCGGCGTATGGAAGCATACTCTTTCTGAAGCAAGCTGCTATGCCCGCCCAGCTCTCCATATATATTCATGTCTCCCCCAATCACAAGGTCTCGTATACAGGCATAGTCAGCATTTCAGACTGACTAAACTGAAAACATCCTCTGATTTGTAACTCCTCTTTTCTATGTCCATTCAAAAATACCGATCTTGCTCTTAAACTGCCCAGAGACCTTAGGGATCATCTGGCAGAGTTTCTGTTTAGAATTAATTTTATATTAGTTTCATGTTTTTACTCTCCTAGGACAGGCTCAAAAGGCATGAAGGCAGCAGAAGCACTGTTTCTAAAAACAGAACTGATAAGTAACAGTGATCACCACAGGCTGTCTGTTGGGTCTTCTCTGATGGAGTAATGAACTGAACGGTATCGTGGCCAGCTGTGAAGACTCCGCTAGAGAACAGCATCCTCTTTAGATGTTTTCCTGAGTAAAAGAAGAAAATGGTATCTACATGCTCATATTATAGTGAGGTTGAAGCACAAACTGGGTAATGTACATGAGTTTCGTATGTGTAATGCTGACAGATGTTGATGTCGTCTTGCTGCTTGCACCTTGTTTCTTATGTATTTCTTCAGTATCTATTGTTACCTGAGTGGCTTATTTTGTTTAGGTTGGATTATTTTAAAATTATCTTTCGCTCTTTTTTTTTTTTTTAAAGCATTGCTTTATGGGACACAAATTAAGCAGGAAATACCGTGAGGTATGTTTTTATCTGTTTCTGTAAAATGTAGCTTGAAAAGCAGAGCTTGTGTCCTCTTCAGATACAGGAGTTACTTGTTAGAAGACTCAAAAATCTGGAGAATTTTGGGTACAAACTTTAGTTGATCAAAGGAATCATAGAATGGTTTGGATGGGAAGGGACCTTACAGATCATCTAGTTCCAACCCCCCTGCTGCGGGCAGGGACACCCTCCACTAGACCAGGTCGCCCAAAGCCCCATCCAACCTGGTCTTAAACACTTCCAGGGATGGGGCATCCACAACTTCTCTGGGCAACCTGTTCCAGTACCTCACCACCCTCACAGTAAAGAATTTCTTCCTAACATCTAATCTAAATCTACCCTCTTTTAGTTTAAACCCATTATCCCTTATTCTATCACTACACTCCCTGATAAACAGTCCCTCACCATCTTTCCTGTAGGCCCCCTTTAGATACTGGAAGGCTGCAATAAGGTCTCCCCAGAGCCTTGTCTTCTCCAGGCTGAACAATCCCAACTCTCTCAGCCTGTCTTCATAGGAGAGGTGCTCCAGCCCTCTAGTATCTTCATGGCCCCGCTTCTGGACCTGGTCCAAGAGGTCAATGTCTTTCCTGTACTGAAGACTCCAGAGCTGAACGCAGGACTCCAGGTGGGGTCTCACCAGAGCAGAGTGGAGGGGCAGAATCACCTCCCTTGACCTGCTGGTCACACCTCTTTTGATGCAGCCCAGGACAGGGTTGGCTTTCTGGGCTGCAAGCGCACACTGCTGGCCCATGTTGAGCTTTTTGTCAATCAATACCCCCAGTGAAAAACTCTCAGTCAACATTTTATTGAACTTGAATACAAGCCAAAAAATACTTCCAGATCTTCCAGACAAGGCATAAAGTATCTATCAGAAAAATAAAAAATAACTAAACATAAGTTGTGAAGATTTTATAGAGACTAATCATCTTATTTGCATACATCCACACTATACATACTATAGTATACATACATAAAAGTATATGCATACTAATTTTTCCATACATCCATACTATGTCTTTTTCCACATACATACCCCACAGGAACATTTTAGCAAAATATTTTTCACCTTTGCCTTTTTTATAATTTGTCTTAAAAGTATATTTCTCTTCTGTAAAGCAATCAAAGAAAGAAATAGTATTGTGTATTTATAAACCATGCTGAGTTTGTCAGAAAGCTCACGTGTACTGCTATCAGCCCTAAAGATGTTATCTTAAACACCAAGGACCAAGCATTTAGGCACCTATCTCAAGGCAAATCAAAATATGACCACTTTTCTTGTCCTATCAGTGTTCTTTATTGTCCAAGTGCTGTAAGCAAAGCATCTTCCTTATGCATCACTAGCATTAAAGGTTCTTCAAGCAAAATTAGGTTGTCTATTAAAAATCTGCTTTATTGAATTTGCATGGGAGATGATAGAATAAAGTTTAGCAAAATTCTCTTCCTCATGCAAAAGAGCATCTAGGTCAGTCATTGCTACTATTTCTCTGCAGTGTTAATGAGAGAAAAAAGCAATACATTTTTGTCACTCGGAATATGACTCAGAATAAGAGACAGACAATCTACTCATTAGGAAAGGGGGTTTTGTTCATTTAATTAACTAGTTACTTAATGAAGGAAAATGGCTTAAGTATCTAAGCCTGCAAAGAGTTTAGGAACACTGTAAGTGTTTGCATGTCAAAAGTAGCCTGGGTTAAGATTATTTCTCCTTAAGAGGTGACATCTCGATTTTACAGATGGAGAAAGGACTTTGAGTTCTAGCGAGATTAGTCATTGCCAGTAACACCACCACTGTACAGTAAGGAAAGTATATTTTTGGGTATAATGTTACTTCCTGCTATACAGGGACTACAGTTGCATAGATGCAGTAAAAGATTTGGGGTTTTTATGAAAAATGTTGACAAGGAAGACAATCCTGCTTCAACATTTTTTCTTAAATTTTCTTTTGTCCAAAATCTCAAACCATAAAGGTTTGGACATGTAAAAGCTGAAACATGGAAGCTGAAAATAGTATGTGTGATTTTTTTTAGCCAAATATTTCACCAGCTTGGACACTTAATGGCTATTATTAAAAAGTTTTAAAGTTTAGCTGTACTTTGGAAAGAAATTGCTTTTTTTTTTTGAAAAAGCACTTTCTTAAGAAATTATTTTTTCTTGAGAAAACCAAAACAGTATCAGATTTAAGTCTTTGTGTGCGATACAGAATTGAAAACAGACATTTCCCCTAGGAACATCCATTTCATCCATTTTTCCATTTTAACAAAGCGGTTGTTTTTCTACACAAAATTTTGTTCTCAGACAAATTTCTACACACAAGGTGGGCGAGGAGTTTTATAACCATTTCTCTATTAGCTCTGTTATCATTTTGTAGTCTTTATATTATGCCCACCTTGGGCTGGGGTTACAGCGCTCCTAGCTGCCCCCACCCCACTGGGTTTAGGCACCTGCCTGCTACCTGCTGGGAACAAAAAGGCTTCACTTACAGTTCATTTATGACTCACTGGTTTTAAAGCGAGCTCTCTTCCACCACAGCTCGATAAAAGCGATTGCTTCCTTCACACATTTATTAGTGAGCAGATGCCTTCAGCTCCTCTGTAGGAGCGAAATCTTCACTCAATTCCTAACGCCACTCGGTCATTTGAAATGCCATTTACTCCAGAAAGGCAGGTACAGGACTTCCTCGCCTCTCCTCGCCGTGCTTTTCCCCACCAATAGGGCCTCACGTGGTAAGTCAGCTATTCCACAAGAGGCTTAACCTGATTTTTTCCAGCCATCCCTTGCAACGTCATGTAGTGGTAGGAAAAGAGGCGGCTGGGGCTCCTTGGGTGACGACCATGCCAGGGAGGCTGCTGGGTGGCTGTCTGCCAGCACCAGCTGCACGGGGACGGGTTCGGATTCGGATGCTGCCGTGCTATGTGGACTGAACAATGGGATTATTCGCTTGCACACGGGCAGATATCCAGCCACGCTGCAGCGGGGACAGGAGGAGGGGAGCAAGAGAGAAAAGATAGGGGAAAGAAAGGTTGAAATAAAGAACCTATATGTAAGCCAAAAACTGCAGGGAAAAGGATTGTGTCTGGGAGTCTATTTTTAAATTGGCTGACAAGAATCTGATGTGTTGTTTGGGTAAGGATACTGTACCAGCTTATAACCAGAAACAGTTGTGGGATGGGGAGAACAGTGCAAATCCTCATTTTTTGCTTCTGCTCAGACTCCCAACCAGCAGCACTGGTCTCCAGCTGCCACAAGGAACCCGGAGCACTGGGCATGAAATGACAGGTATTAGAGCTTCAGCTGGTACAAAGCCTGCCAATCTCCAGCGATTGCACAGCAGCTTGGTGGCTCAACACAAGATGAAGACCTGGCCCTTCGTTATAAAAATTATTGTGCTTTGTTAGTTCTAAGGGAAAGGAAGATATCCAAAGAGGAGGGAGGGCTGCAAGGGCATGTCAGGCTGGAGTCTGGCCATGGGCTGTCCATTGTGCCAGAATTTGTCTTTTAATTTGTACTCATTCATGGAACGAGCTTTGGCAAACCACCCACCTTTTGTGCCTCACTTTACCTGTATACGAACCACAAAATGACAAACGCTATCTAACCTCCAGGTCAAAGGAAGCCCATAACTTTTAGCATCCCTATTGACTTGGAAGACTTTCATTTGTTCCTTTGACACATACACAAATATTTAACTAGGTGAGGCACTCAGAAATTATCATCTGGTTTTGAAGCCTGTAAAAATTAAATATGTTCAACATTTTTGGATCATTTCTCCTAGTTTCATCCAGACCAGCTTAATTTCTCTATGCCCAAAATGGAGATGTGCTGTGGAAGAGGTGACAGATGGACAGAAGAGGAGCAAAATACACAAATTCATCATGACCCTGGCCACACAAGCACCTTCCCAGAAGCCCAATGGCTGCACCTTTACTTACATAAACATACCTGATGGTGGGGTTCACTACAGATCTTTCCCCTGCTTTCATGGTAAGTCTCAAATTAATTATTTAACTGCAAAGGAAAATACTACCACTTTCTTATATTTTTCTTCATATTTGACATTTTTTTCTGTCTTTTTTTTTCTTCTTTTCCTTGGTGCCTTCATCTTTCATTTCTTACTGTTATTCCTTCCACTCACAACCCTATTTCAAACTCCGTTCCCCAGACTTTCAATTTATTATCTCTTCTTTCTTCTTCTCTTCCACTCCAGCCACAGTCAACACGGAAAAGTCATTCTCAGACAAATTGTTCTCTTATTACCCAGCTACCCATCAGGCCAAAGGTCTGCAACAGGCCAGGCTCCATCTTCTTGCCACACTCAGCTGGATATCTGAGTTTGTATTTCGGTGGCCAGAAAGCTGCTACAGCACAGCAGTTGCTGCCAAGACTTACAAGGCAAGCTAGGTAAGGCTGCTGCCCAAAAGTGTAGCCCTGATCCTGTCCCCCACACCATGCCCTTCCTGCATGTTGGCTCCCCATGGCCACAGCATAAGATGGGTCACGAAAATGCCCTGGCTGAAAATTAAATGCTCCCAGAAGTTGATTCTGGGGTTTTTGGAGGTCAGGCTGCTCCAACACTGCCTCCTCCTTCAGGCACCCGGCTGCATGCTTGGGGTGCACTGGGGCTGGGGGCCTCCCCCCTTTCCTCTGCCAACAGCTTTTTGCTGATGGACTACTGTTGGTGGGGAGATTGTGAGCAGCACAGCTCTAGCCTTTGCTGCACGTTGTTCATACATTTGCCAGGAGATTTGGAAGAGAAGTCCCCAGTCTTATTGCTGTGCTTTATTGAAATGGCTCCAGTTTTGAAATGCTTGGTCTGGGGTACTAGTGTATGAGGGTCCAGCTCCAACATCTTAAACCATGACCCTCCCAGACCAAGAACTGTAAGACAACAGCTTGCATAGCTAAAACTAAAAAAAAAAAAACCAAAACCCAACCCAAAACCTTTAAAATATATATTTTTTCCTTTAAAAAAGTGACCAGATGAGTTTACTTTAATAGGTGGAGCAATGATACTACCATTACAATTAAAACAGTTACTGCTTATCATTCATACAGTGGACATTAAGTGGATCCAGAATGCAAACTTACCTTGCAGAAAATTCAGAGCTATGGAGAGGGGCTGAAATGTTTTCCAAATCAGAGCAAAATTTTGTGACTTCAAAATCAACAATGGATTGAAAAATTGCTTCCAAGTCGATTTAGAACAACCAACATATTTCCAATAAATCATTTGGATAATGTTTATCCATCTCATTTGAGCTTCTCTTATGTTAAATCTGATGTGTTAGCTGGTATATTTAATATGAAGCATGTTAAAGATATTTTAATATAGAAAGAAAATGAAATGAAAACATGATAAAGTCAAAACAATTGTATCTTATATCAAAACAAAATGTTTTGATATTATTAAAATAAATCAAGAAAGTAAAAATGAAATGTTTTGACTTTTTCTCGTTAAAAATATTTGTCAGAATTGACACGTTCTTGCAAAACATTTGGATTTTGACAAACAGAATTCTTTTTTACAGAAGAATTGTTTCAGTGAGCTCTAATTAAAAACTGGCTAACTCACAGATCTCAAAAAACAGTCATCAGTGGTGAATTATTACTGTGTGTCAGATATATGGTGAAAGGGATCAGTTCATGGCCCAGTGCAATTTAATATTACCATCTGTGATCCTGAAATGAATATAAAAACACTTTTGACAAATTTCTAGGTAATAAGGAGTTTGGCAGAGTGGCCAGGGCCATCATAGTGTGATGGGGATCACCTTGGGAGACTGGCAACTCAAACGTCAAGCGTTTCAAATCAGGCAAATCTAGATGTTGCCCCCACAAACAAAGACGCTTGACGGCAGCTCGGGCATGGCAGGAAGGGATCCATGAGTTTTAATTGATAAATAACTAAGCAGTAAATGAAAGCAGGGGAGGAACAAGTAGGATACTGAGAGGGGACCAATAGTGGAACACGGTGTCCCGCTCTAGTATCAGCAGCGTAAAACTAGAAGCATGGAAAAGCACAATGAGGAAAGTATTTATAAGCTGAGTTAGCATGCTTCATTGTTTTGCCTGTTAGAAAGAAGACTGAAAGGTGACAGGGGGAAAAATGATGTAAAAAGGTCACTTTTCTTCTAAGCAGAGAATTCTAAAAAGGAAGTTAAGGAAGAAAAAATCAGAGGAAAAATGTAGCAACTGTTTTTACTAGCAAGTCTGACTGACCATAAGAACATGGTACCTGTCAAAGCGGCGAACTCCTCATTTCAGGCTCTCTAAATCGAGAATGGCTGGTTTACTGAAGGCACAAGTTATTTTGGTTCAGCCTAGCAGCAGGGGGAAAAAATTTATATGACCTGGGTTACAGAAAAGATCAGAGTAAGTGTTGTATTAATATTCACTAGATTGAAAATCCATGTGAATCTACACATTAATTATCCGCATGTGGTAGATAATCTGAAGATAGCCAGGACATTGTCAGTGAATTTAAATTATGCTGAAAATCACAAATTTATCATCAACATTGTCAACAATGCTGTCCTGGGCATCATTTCACAACAAGCATTTCCAGCTTTCAAAATTTTGGTACTAACTCTAACGAGACTGAGTTTTTAACCTTCATTTTAGGGGGAGGAAGAAGAGAGCCGATCTAGAATCACTGCCCTGATGGCACGGAGACTCAGGCAGATGTGAGGGAGATACCTGCTTTCCTTCCTGATTCATGCTTCATTGGTGCCTCATATATTGCCCAAGATCTCAGGAAATTTTCATCAAACAGAACATAATTGTAGAAACATTTTAGTCTCAGTGAGCACCGTTTTCTCAGGAAGAGAGAGGTGTTTTTGAAAAGCTTGATCAATTTAATATCTGTGTTTAATTCCTGTCCATGCTACAAAACTCATTGTGTGAAGCTAGGTTTGTAATTTATATTTCTATTATGTTCTTCTCTACTTGTAAAATGGGAATATGACCTCCTTCTATCTTCATTTCTATTGTAAAGTCCTTGGGCAGAAGACTATCTCTTTCCCTGTGCACGTTTGTTTACACACAAAGTAAAAAGCAACACAGCTTTGGGTGTCTAAGCTCATTTGTAGCATAGATAGCGTTTGTTCTTCTACTGCTCTATTTAAAAAAATATAGTCAACAGTTAGGAAGTGCAACTCAGAGATATTATCTGCCATCCATGACTCGAATATTATACATTTAAATAAAATATTGAATTATTTGAAGGAATTAAATTATTTTATGCCATGTGTTTCTTTGCAGAACAATATGACAGTAAGATAACATTTTGCAATTTCAGATCATTTCCCATGGCAAGGAAATTATATTTGCCAGCCAGCTGGGTTTTTTTGCTCCATTTAATGTACACATGATAGATACTGGTTAGGACTGATGTTTTTAGTAGAACATTCTTCTCAACTAAGTCTAATAACTGATACGATGATAGAAAATTGTGTATCAGCTTCTGGTATTTTCAGCTCTCAAAATCTAATCACACTTTTCAGTTTTAGAAGTCTGATTGTTTTGCTTTTAGAGTAGGATGGCTTTTAATAAATCTAATTACATGTTATTATAATACATACCATTATACAATATATAATGCATACTGATAGTGTATCATACAGAATATATATTCTATGTTGTACATTAATGTTTAGTACTTAATATATTTATAGGTATAGTACATTAACATTGTTTGTATTAATTTTGTGTATTATATTTGTTATACAGAATTATACATAAAGGAATTTGTTTGTTTTAGTTGTGACAGTAGTAGCTGCTTGTATCTCTGACACAGGACTCCAGCCATTGCTTATCAGTATGTAGGACAAACCTAGGACTGTGGCAATCTAAATACACAGAATACAGCAGGAGAAGAGAAATGGAGAAAACAAGATTGGCCCAAATCAGGTTAGTTAAGAGGTTAGTAGCAGAGCAAGGTATTAAACCAAATCAGTTGCTCAGATACACATTCCTGCTAGTGAACCCAGCTGTCGATACGTATTTTTGTTCACAGCCCAAAGGAAGACTTGATGCAGCAGTAACACCCTATTTGGTCCAGCATTATGGAACGTAATATAGCAACGATAATATTACTCAGTGGCAAAGTTTAAAATATCACTTATTTTTGCCACTCAAAGTAATTCTCCGCCTGCAATATCCTGACACAAGCATGCACTTCTCAAGCGAAGCAGCCATAAATCAGGATATTGAATGACACAACTTACAAAAACTTGGCACGAAGAAGTGATCTCGGCAGCCTCCATCTCACTAATTCATTGATACAATCTATGTATTATTTTTTGTAAACTGAATCTCTCAGCCATCTCCCCTTGCCAGTTTTCTCTGGCCTCCCTTGCCGAGGAGGTTATACAAAGTAAGAGGCAGCATTTACAGTGCTCTCACTGCACACACACCAGAATGGGCATTAACCAACAACTTTGAAAAAATCTCAGTCTGATTCACAGCCTGTCAAGTCAACTGCAGCAGGTTTTGCTAATCGTAACCACAGAAAATAGGCTAGGTGGAATTCTGCACCGCTACTCTGTGCCTCAAGCCAAAACCAGTTAACATTGAAACTCTTTTATCCCAAATATCCCTGTTTTGTTCGAGGTGGCCCGTGACGTCACTTTTTGCCTTTCCTCCTCAAAATTCTGCATAAACAGCTGGACTAGGTAAAGGTTGGGTACAGATCTTCAGACTCACATTAGCACAATATAAATAGCAGCAATTGAGTTTTATTCAATGAGTAGTTCTGGTAATAAATGTGCACCCACACTGGAGAATTATCTACTGCATGCCTTTTTTTTTCCTCTCAGATTTTTGGCCTAGAGAATCATAAGCAGTTGAAATGAACCCTACATCTAATGAATAAATACACTTCCCAAACATGAAACAGAACTTGCAAGTAGACCCGGTTTTGGGACACTGAAGCAAGCTGCCCAGAACACTGCTGGGTCTCCAGTTAGACATTCAAACAAAATATCTAAAATCACTACTGCTTTTGATAATATGTGCCACAGAAACAACAAAGTAAATTAACTGTGACACCTTCATAAGGAGATCTCCATTTTTTTGTCTGCTGCAAACTGATTATTTGCAGCACGCTTCTGTTTATTCTTGCCACTCTATTAAATATCTTCTCCTCCTCATCTTGGGTGCTCCCTTTATTTCGTGACCACATTTTTCAGCCCTCCAGTCCCCCACATTTTCACTAATCACTCTTTTTTCCATTCTCTTTTCCCATTTGTATTCCATTCTTTCCCCATAATCCTTTCCTCATCTTTGTACTCCATACTGCTAGCTCCTCCTCCTTCCCTCATCAGAGAAGCCCACTCCTCTTTCTCATCCCTACAAAGGAAGATCCCTTCTTTTACTCTTCCCCTTGTATACTACCACTACCTTAGACAACTCCTCCATTTTAACCACAAACATTAGCATTGACATAGGTTAAGATTAGGGTAAAATATTTTCTTGGTCTAGTGTATAAGATACCCAAAGTACTTTTTCATTGTTGTGCAGAACTATTATGCACAATTTGATTAGTTTTGTTTGCTTTAACCTGCTTCTGAAATCTTGGTACTAATCAGCATCTGCAGTGAGAGACTGAACTATTTGGGCCAGAGTTACAATTAGTTGTACATCTCTAATACACACAAGAGGGAAAAGCCTTTGTTTCTTGTACAGCTCTAAGTCTGACATCTGTACGACAACTTAATTCACCCACCTCTACAAACTAGTCAGCTCCAATTGATTATAGAGGAAGTACGAACGAGCTGCAAGACAGTTTGATGCAGGTGAAAAGTCACCACTCACTCATTATTGGAATTGCTAAACCTGGACGAGGACAGCCAGGAATCCAACACTCCTTCTCTAGCTTTTAGACACATCCAGTTGCACAATCCAAAGGAGTAAAGACTAGCTGGTAGACCACTAGTCATCATTTTTCCAAGTCTGAAAAGAAGTTTTACCTTAAAAGCTTAACTGAATTTTGTAACAAGGGCCAAAGGAAGCCCAGTGAGTCCCACTTAAGAGGCCAGATGAACACTAGCTTAAAGCAGCTCAAGTTTGCTAGGCAAGATCCATTTCAGTCCCCACCAGCTCTCGCAGCCCAGAGAAAAGCGGGACAGCAGCTGCTCACAAGCTGAAGCCTCAGACCAACTTTTGGAGGGCATTGTAAGTATATAAAAGCTCAGATAAATGATTAATTTATTTTTTTTTGGTCTTGTTCCCTCTATTGTCTTTTCTTGTTGTTATTTTACTGATAAAAATCTGGGGGAAATATGCTGCTGTTTTTATAGTGCAACACGATTGGCAAACCCCCACTTTAGAGAACTGTAGGTTGTAGCACGCATGACTAACGATTAATGATGCTCATTAAAAAATGAAGTTCTGATGAAATTCATTAATGCTTGGCTTGAGTCTTGCTAACAGTTACGCAACATTAAGAGCAAGGCAATTACAGATCTTGGCTGCAACTCATTGAGAGATAAAAGAATACCCTTTTCCTGTTTAACTCAATGTATGACATGCTGTACTACAAAAATAAGCTGTCTTGAAAAGCTTCTTCAACGAGACGCAGTCTGCAGCTCCATTGCCACCTGCGGGTAAGTGCTGGAGTCTGTCATCCTGCTCTGTTTCACAGCGCACAGTGAAATTAAGGTATCACCAGAAAATAACAACAGTAAAGCAAGAGCCATGTTTCTGACTTGCCCCAGCCAAAGTCATCTGAAGTAGACACCACCATTGGCCTCTCAGGTGACTGCCACCGTACGAACAAGCCTATGTTTTGCTCCTTTCACGCTCCTAAAAATGTAAAAACCAGACAAGCAGCTTTATTCTAAATCACATGGCAAGAGACCGGGATAAGGATGAACTGCAGATTAATTGTAGTCAAGATTAACAGGGCACGGGAAGGAAACAAGTCACAGTTAGCAGCTTAAGTCTGGAGTCTCAAGGTAGGCTTCCAAAAAAAAGCACGCAACAAGAGGTTCATACGCCTGTCTCAAAGCCAGGTCTGGTGAAAGAAATGTTTTTGTCCCTACATAACAGCAATAAAAGCACTGTGGGGTTTAAGAAAGTCTCCTTTACCTGTTCAGTAGAAAGTGTGGGTTCTGAAAGTGGACCATGGGCAGCATGCACCCGTGCACAAAACAGACTCCAGTGCGCTCTCACACAGCTTGACTGCAGTGCTAACAGAAGTAAAGCCTTCTATTTAATACATCTATTAACCTATATACATTCTAGGTAACACAAATCAGCTTTCTATTGTTATTAAGGATAAATGTGCTATTTTTAATTCACTCAGGGAAACTCCTAGACATAAACATTTTACATAGCTGGCATTTGAATACATTACATATTGAAGTCCACTACACATACCATTGTTTTCTCTCCTATTATATGTCTGTAGTTTGTTCTTATCTTGAGGTAAGTACCCTATTCAAGACCACATTTTTTCAAAAAAAACCCCAAACCCCAAAACCAAACCCTCAAACCACCCCTCCTCTACTACTTTCCACTGGCAATTTCTAGCTCTGCAAGAACTTGCTTTGCATTTTCTGCAATAACAAGGCCAAGTTGTGGATGAAGAAGGGTTTTTACCCAGGGAGGAAGAGAAAGATTCCACGTTACAATGGATTAGTTCATCTGCACAGCAGATCTCCTTTTCACTGCAGTTACAACAGCGAACAGACTAGCCACAACTTAGCCCTGTGGAAAGCTTTGAGGATTTGGGCAGTGGAAGCTGGGGAAACACTGCCTCTTGGCTCCAAGCAGCAATGCCGTAGGGAAGAGTAACCCTAGATATCCAGTCATAGCCTAAGTATTTTCTATTAAATTGAAAAATAATTGACTCACCTATTCTGTAGTAGTATTACCTCAGGAGCAAAAAGCCCTATGGAAATAGGCCATGTGTTTAGGTTGAGAGACAGCGATGCTTGGAGCGTTTGAGAATACTTGTCCTCAGAAGTTGTGTGTGTGTAGAGTACTACTATGTGGTCACCACACTTCTGGAAAACAGAGTTAAAAGGTGGAGGCCTTGCAAGTTAAGAAGAAATTATTATATACAAAAGCCTACTTAGGCACAGGGGGTTCAAGTCCCCAGTCTCCTACAATGTTGGGTCAATGTTTTCTCTTAGCCCAAAGGTTAGCCTACTTTTGCACCCAGCAGAACTTTTTTTTTTGAGGTTTTGCTTTATTTGCTTCTTCTATCTGTCCCTTACTACATACACGCAAACTCTGGTAATTCCTTAGTGGAGCCCACTACAGAGACCAAAATTTTGTATTTAATGTATGCAGGAAAGGCCTGTTTTCGGTGACAAAGATGGCAGGTAGGTAATGGAGCACAGACTTTGGCCCAAAGAATGTTTTTCTCAAATTCACTGCAGGCAACTGCACAGGGCAACTCAAGCCCAAGTAAAATCTGTATCTTGGTGAAATCATTCTCTCTAGGGTGCAGAAAGATGGAAGAAGCAGTTTTGTTGCTGTACATCCTAACACTCCAGTTAGCCCCCAAGTATCTTAACATTGTGCCACTAGTGCTGGCTGCAGAGCCTTTCTTCAGCATCATGGATCAGCTGTAGATGGGTCCCACGCAGTTAACACAGCCGTTGTTGTGCAGATACTAAACTTCAGAGCAGCCCAAACTTTCTGCAAATTTTCTTTCAATTCCTCAATGGTAACAATCCCCAACCAACAGCCATGCTCCACCTAATTCCTGCCTCCAGATATGACATTTGCATGATCAATGACTGAGACTATTTAATATGCAAAAACATTAAAAGAGTTAGCTTTGTGCAAGCCAAATACCAGCTCAAAGTATTTCTTTTTAGCTGGGTTGTTAATCCCAGAAAGAGGTATGCATTTGAACACAAGTCAAAAGCCTTTAAGAACTCTTAAGTATTCCATATCAAACATGGAATGCTTTCAAAACATGGGGAAAGCAAAATCATCACAATTATGTGATAACGGTGCAGTTAGAAACAAACTTTATTGTTGCAGTTTGAAATTATTTACAATATAAATCTCTTTGAAAGGTACATTACTTCATTTAATCAGTGGTAGAAGGCCTTATAATAGCTTCAATAACATTTACTTCAAAAGAAATACAATTCACTCCAATGGATAAATGATGCATCTAAACTCCACAACATACAAGAAGGGTCACGGGGACTTCTGGGGGGGGGATGACAGTGCTGGAAGATGACAAAGGCTTATTTGTAAATTGAGCTTCTTTTACTCATGGGACATAAATGGACTCACATTTAAAATAACACTGAAAAATATGCAGTAACAAAATAAAAAATGTATAACAATATATCCCTACTATGCTATGGCCCTGTTTCTGCAAGTATTTAAAGGGGTTTAGATAGCTGGATCAAGAGGCTTGAGACAGAACTAATGACTAACTTTGTCATATTTAAGAAAGACTGGATACATTCTTGGTGCTGAGACTATTCAAAGCACTTGTGTACAAAGCAGCATTATTAACTACCACAGACTGCATCCGAGATACAAAATGTTAAAAGGAGTATATCTAGCAAAATAATTTTCACACACTGAGGACTTAACACCTACCATTTTTTGGTAACACTTAAGAATTACTACTACCAAAAGCTTAGAAACATATACTTTTTTCCCAGTTCATGCTGCATTTTATGGCATTGTATACAAGGTTTTTCGTATTTTTCCTCCATGGTCTCTTTCATCTGGTGATTTACATGGATCTCCATGTAGGGGAAAAAACAACTTAGAAAAAACACAGTTGCAATACCACAAAAAATAGGGTGGTGCAGTACCTGAAGTTATTTCAGCATTATTTCAGGGGTGGGGTTTTTTTTAAATAATCTTTTGGAACATTTCTTCCCTCTCTCCCCTCCCAGGTTGACTGGTTTCCTGATCACAGAAAATCTCTGCAGATCAGACCAATTGGAAAAGCTACTTTGGAAAAAAGCATTGCTAATTTTTTTTTTAGCGTCTCATTACTTAGATGGCGCACCTCCATACAACTGGCACATGCAAACCTTTCACACATTTTCTCTTTCCACTCCACAGGTCTAAGCAACAGAAAGTTCAGTTTCTTCTGACACATCCCACCTGGATTTATATTGTTTCTCACCGTTGAGTGCCCCTTAAAAGTTGTGTGGTTGGCTAACAGAACACCTACTCTGCACAAGACCAGAGGTCATGGCTTTTCCTATCTTTCATGACTAATGAAAACAATCAGCTTGCAGCCCACAGTAATAAAAAGAGAGAAGAATCAGCTGGAGGACTGCTCAACATCAGCCTCGCATTACCTCAAGGTTTTATCCAATGCTTTCTGTTCCACTATAATTGCAACCTGCCTGGTGTGAGAGATGATAGGAGACAGTAGCTCATTCCAGTAGTTTAGTAATCTAGCATACCTTAGAAGGCATCCAAAAACACTGTAAACAATACACAAACATTAAATCAAGAATAGACAGCCACCTCAGACGCAGACAGTTAACATGTGCTCAGCCTCCTCTGCTAACTACAGGAAGGCCTGCCCCAAGCAAGAGATTATATTTTGATGGGTTACAGAACAAAAGTGGTGTTTAATCAGAAAGTTACCCAAATTTAAGATTTCTTTCCATGGAAGTATTTTGTAAGCTTTTGTTAGCTACCAAAGGCTTTAAAAAAATGTATCTGGACTTCATTTAGAAGCAAACTTTACCCTTTACAATTTGCTCTTGTTCTTAAACCATGCAAGTAAATAAGCATATCCAATACCTTGCTATATCAAAAGCTTTAGTTTCCACATGAATGATTTGCTTTTACTTGTATTTACTGAGCCCATGCCTCCTCTTGACTAATACTTCGCTGATAAACTCACTTCCTAGGACCCTAGTAACCAAGTGTCACCACTGATAAGCATGCATACCTTTCCACCAGTGCAGGTAAAGCTGTATCGTCACCAATTTGTCAGGCAGACAAGGAGATTTGCACACCGGTACTTTCCCGCAGAATTAAAGACAGCGGTGACAAATAAACTTAACAGCTTGAAGGACACTATGGAGTTCAAAAACAGACAGTGAAAGGCAACAGTAATGCAATATAGTTGGGCATTTGGGGAAAACTATCCTTCATTACGTCTATGCTTCAAAGATTAAAGGCCTCTTCAAAAAGAAACTTCCTACACAAAAGAATTCTGTTGAGAAGTCACATATTGACAAGAGAACACAATTTTAGTTGAAAAGGAAATAGTGATGATTACATATGGAAAGGAAGCTTTTATACTCCCGTTTCCCCTAATGAAATAAGGTTGTGAGTAGAGGGAAGAGGGGGAGGGAATGGCACACAGGGGAAAATACCTCAGGTAAGTCTCAAATAGTCTAAAGGGGCTACCAATAGTTCTAGTGTTGAGGAAAGCGATTTGGGCATTTATTATGAGCATTTACAAGTTAGCAACTAATCCTATTATAAGGCTATATCCACCAAAAACATTTAAGTGGGGGACTTCCATCACAACTACTCAATTGCTGTCACCATGGGAGTACTTGAATTCAACATGCTTATGTTTAGAAGTCTCCAGCATTCTAGAACGTATAGGAAATTTTTGAAAGTTTGAGTAGACAATTTTAACAGCTTTCCCTATACCACAGGTACTACATGTACTTCTGACACAGTTTGCCCTATTGTTAGAATAGATTTTCTCATCTTAGTACTGTATAAATTCCTTTATTCCCAGAATCATTCCCAAGAGCAAGATGTCAAAAAAGCTAATGGGGGAAAAAAGACACATGCCCAAGGCTATGAATGGATATACCTTGACATAAACCTATTATGCTCTGTTACAGGTCAATTTAACAAAAAAGTCCACACACAGAGTTAGATTTCTTCTTTACATCAAAATTTCTACAAAATAGGAGAGAATACAATGCAATACACAAGTCCATAAATGCAAGATACAGTACAATTCACACTAATTTACAAATGGTTATTTACACTGTTGTATATACATATACAGTCAGACCTGGTTAATGCAAATTTGGTAAGTCCTTTTAAAATGCAAATCAAGAAGCATAATGAAGGAATTTAAAATGATGTGACAAGAGACTAGTTATCATTAAGAAATCTTTAATGCTTAGGTGACCCAAGAAATTAGGCATGGATTAGCCAGATCTGACTGCAAAAATGAGAAGAAAAAAATTCACACTATTCTGCTTTACAAAAGCAACCAGGCCACTATGGTCTATTGACTTGATGCTATTTATGCAAGAATGCCATCACTAATAATCCTCTTTATATTTACAATATAGGTTTAACTACAGTAAGAATTATTAATTTGGGCATTCATGCCCTTAGCTTAACATAAAGGCAACAGAGTATCTTCTTGGCAAGTCACAGTCAAAACTACTACAGGATGTTTCTAGAGCTCAGTCATGTTTTGTCCTCCTTCAAACATCTTAACATTGCTATTAAAGAGACTGAGATAAATTAATTGAAATGAGTACACATTCTCTAGTTTGGTGCTCTAGTACCTAACTTACATTCAGAACGTCCTGTATTCACAGTTTCAAGCTACCTTATAATCTGCAACGCTACTGCAAACTACTGCTTCAAACTTAACACATCTGTAGATACTCCTTAGCAAGTGAGAATATCCAAGTGCTACTGGCTCAAACGGATGTTGAACAAGGCTCAAGGTAACTGGTATTTTTCATTTTGGAAAATGTTTTACAGTATTTCCTCAGAACTTGTCAGGAATTGTTTTAATCTGCACTTGTCTTTAAAGAAAGCTGATGCAAAGCAGCATTTAAGTGTGTAAAAGGAATTTCAACATGCAAAATGAAAGCCTCTACCAGTACTGCAAAGTCAACCGCTGTAACCTGCAACAATCCTTGTGCTTCTTCCAAGTGGCTCAGGAAAAGCTTGCAGTATTTACTATCTGCTTCAAAGTGCCTTTACGGGATATTCAGTGGAACTTTACTCCACAAGAACGAGATTGAGCTGCACTCACAAAGAGCTTTGGTTCTGCAGAAGCAAGCTTCCACTCCTACAGTTATTGCTACTCGAGCTGTACAAACAAAAATACTACTGAGAAAAATTTACACAAACTCCAAACCTAAATCGTACTGGTACCTGAACAGGGAATGTGTTTTGCCAACTGGTGGGAAAGTTAGGAGTTGTCAAGCGTTGATTTCCCAAGACCACATGAACTTCACAGCCTTTTTCAAATATTTCACAAATACAAAGCAACACTGCCAAAAATAAAGCCATCACTTAAAAATAGTAATAAGAGTTCAAAAGTCTTTATCAATCTTGCTTCCAAGCAGATCTTGCTGAACTTAAAGGGACTCCAAGACAGTGGGGTATTATTCAACATACATCAATAATGTCAACAGGGAGAAAGTACAGAAAACTAAAGTCTTCAGTGCTTTCATGAGCTCTAGCAACATCCTTGATAACTGCTACAAAGGAAGATATAAATGCCTATTTTAGCTATGTCTTTCTATTTAATTACCAAGAAAGTCCGTCCAGTATAGTAGCCTCCAGCTAACATGCTAACAAAAATTGTTAACTAATTTCAAGTTACAAAAAAAAAATCCCAGTTCTCCTATTTGTATTAGGATTTTTAAGGTTTTGACTGAAGGAAATAAAAAAAAAGACATTGGAAATGCCCAGCGATGAATATAAAAAAATTAAGAGGAAAAAATCCCAAACCTTGCTTTTGTAAAATAACAGAATGCCATTCAAAATGGTCTTTCAAGGTGAAAATTTTTCATTCACATCAATTTCCTTTGTCCTGAATCAATCCAAGCCTTTGTAAAGCACATGTGTATATGTGTGTGTGTATATATACACATACACACACACAGAGCAGTGTGCCATAAAGCAATTTTGAATAAATATCTTTGCTGCAGTCTGTACAACAGACTCCCCATAATATTTACTCTTCAGGTAAGTTTGTGTTTGCACATGTATATGCACACAGACTTTGTACATGTGGGCACTTATGTGACCAAAGTGCAAAGTTTTTCAGATTATAGTCAGAGTTGAGTACGTGCCTGCCCAACTCCACACTGCACTGTTGGGTTTTACTCTTCTGGTGTGGGTTTCTTCCCCTCCCACCGCCTCCCCCCTTCCACCCCCCCTTTCCAGATTTAAAGCCTCTTTTCCACGCAAACTTTTTAAGTAAACATTTTCTTTTCAATTCACATTTTGTAATCCAGACCATTCTTGGTATAATAGCTTCAAGAAATAAGAAAATGTGTGTGATGATCAAAGCCCCATTGTTCAAGTTATATACTTTTTCATATTATCGTTCAAACTGGAGGCTTTTCAAAGTAATTTGCTGCCACAGAATAAAAAAAACAAACCCAGACATACCAGAATCTGCAACTATAGGACCAAGCATTTAAGACTAGAATCTAAGGTTAGAAGATGACAAAGCAGAAAGATGTCAATAATACACGAACTGTAAACTTAAGTGTCTTGCTCCCCAGTGCAACAGGATCTCTGTTCACTAATCTGCAGTTCAATAGTCCATTCCACTAGATACTGCTGAAGCACATCAAATACAGACACCTAAATAGTGTTCAAATTTAGAATCAAGTTTCAAAAAGGAATACAGATTTGGAATAGTGGTCTTTTGCTTTCAAAGTACACTTAATAAACAAGCAGCTTTCCCTCAGAAGTTAGAGATGGTACATTGTCCACCTAACACTATGATGGTACATATTGTCAAAGAATGACGGACATAGAACTTTCACATTTCTACAGCTTAATGAATCAAGAAAGAAAAATCAAAATTTTATTTATCATTTCAGCAAGCTGGTTGATTCTCATACAAGAGAAAAGTACCATCATATGGAAAGCTACTTTTTTCTTTTTTTAAAAGAGAGGGGGGAAAAAAATATGGATCATCCTAACCTTTTTCCCTAGTTACAGCACACTGGTGATCTCACAAGTCTATTATCACTCATTTTGTTTGTATACCTCTAAAAGGTTAGTATTCTCTGACCACTTTGTCTTTAATATAAGTTAACGCAACTTCGATAAAATAAGCTGTTAAACAAATCCTTTGGAACAACTTCACTGTCTGCACCCAACTTTTACAAAAACTGATGAAAGCAGCAATGGAATCATGTTAAACTTATAATAAATAATTCACATACAACATATGTTAAATTACAGAGAAGGATTAAATTGCCATTTCTACAACTTTTTATAGATTTAGCAAGTTTCTAATCCGTTTTATATCAACAGCAGTAGGTATGCTCTTCATATTAAATTTAACATTGAAGGACTGTTTAGAGGCATTATTTATAAAGCAAGAACCACCAAGTGAGCATTACAGAACTTCAACAAATGTTTAGCTTTTTTCCAGTATCTGTTCTCAGAAAAGATTCAGGGGTTGTCTATCCACTTGGTAAGTTTCTTCCTCTTCATTACTCAGGAAGAGTTAATGTCATGACCTCCAGCTTCATTCTGAAATACTGGTTAAACCGAACAATTGCATACCTATTCAAAGGGAGAGAGAGACACTTGAAGTTACGACCAGATAGCACCTTATATGAAAACAGCCATGCTAGGTAGGACTAGTCAAAAGTACATCTACCCCAGTACCCTGTTTCCGACACTGACCCTTAGCAGCTGCCAAAGGAAGAAATTAAGAACACAGCAACCATATTATGGTATTCCCTCACCACCCCCCACTCCCAGCTTTCTACAGTCTGCAAACCAGATGCTGTTCTGGGATTATCAAAGGTGGTGGTTTTGTGTTTAACAGTTCTTAATAGTCTATCCAACAAATGACAACTACAATTCCAGAGAAATCTCATCTTGATCATTTCAAGAATGACATTTGTTTCAAAACTGAAAAGTTTTTGGGTTCTACCATCTGGGTTTTTACCTGGGTTTTTGTGCCATCTAGTGGTTACTAACAAGTACTTCTACTTGAGAATAATTCGTCACAAGAAGAAATTCACATTTGTCTCATTTACAAAATGACACAACTAAGCCTAGTAAACTGGCTTAGTCAGTGCAAGGAATTCTAACATGGGATCTTTTACCAAGCAAAATGATTAATTTTATCACCTCACCCAGTCCCCAGTGGAGAGACGAGTTCCTCTGCTCGTTGCCATGAAAGACTTTTAAGAAAATGCCAAAGACACATCTACCTGAAACAGAACACCATTGCCCAGTGTCTCAGGAAACAGAACTTAAAATTCTTTGGCATTACAAAGACTCTTTAAGAAGATTAGGAATTTCCAAGACCAAAACTCCATGCAGTAAGAAGCAAGCTCTTTTGTACAAAAGAGCCCCATCTCTTGACTCTTGCAGTTGGAAATGCAGGTCCTGTGTCTGATGGATAGTACACCACACTGATCAACCTAGGCTTTTATGCCTCAAATGCCCAAAACCATTTACTCCTCTAGTTATGTTCCTTGCCTTGTTATACCACGTGTTTTAGCCCAGGGGCACATGCTCATTTAGAGAACTGTCAGCAACAAAAAGCACAGACAGCTTTTGCCGCCTTGTTTTCTCTTAAAAAGAGTCATAGTATGATCACAGATCAGGTCTGTTGCTCACACCTTACAGTTTCTGATAGCTGGGGTGTTGTGACTAGATGGCCCCACAGGTCCCTTCCAGCCTCAAGTATTCTATGATTATATTGTAGCAAGCACACTTACCCTAGAAAATCAAAATCAATGGTGGAATATTTGGCTTGAATTAGAGCCCACAACCCCCAAAAGAAGTGGGAAGCCTGAAAGAAAAAAATTATTAGTAAGAGATTAACATTATATAAAATCCAACATGTAAACATTCTCACATTGAGACAAAAAAGTTATCTACGAGACAACTCTCAAAATCCAATCTTTTTACAAAGTTATTTGATACCTTTTTACCAAAGAGATTGGTAAACAAGTACTGTAGAATTAACTACTGGCAACTGAACTGGAAGAGTAAATCTATTGGCCTCCTGACTCCTCTCTGTGTTGTTTTCAAGAAAAATAATGCATTTATGAAATAGGGCACCTATTAAGTAAACTGCTGTACAATGCACATAAATACAACTAACTCATTTCTACTTCTGCTACTCAAATATTTATAGTTCTACATGTATTCAACTCCAGTGCAAATCTTAAATTCCTTTAGAATCTTTGATTATAACTACAACTCACTTTCACTACTGACTTGGACAAAGATATCATCTGTAGCTATAGAAGAGAACCTCTAACTCAACAGCATTTACACAAATTTCGCATCTGTTCCAAACTTACTTCCATTACAAGTCCAGATAAGTAGCCTGGAGGCCTATGTCCAGTTTTGGATTGAAACTATGGATTACATTAATGATACGATTGTTAGTATACTTAAAATGAACAAATACACGTAATGGCCATGAGCTTGATAGTCTCCTTGTGGAAGACATTTCTGGACCACCCATGTTACAAGTGATATACTTCAGACTTCTGTTCAGTAAATAACTGCTTAAGGTAATTACCAAAATTGCTTCCTGAAGCTTGCATGTAACACTTTACCAGAAGTCTAGAAGATGCATGCATGCATATATGCCTGAAAACACTGTAAAATGGCAACTACTGTGTGTACATGTGAATTAATCTCGTACCTCGAGTTTAGATAACTTCTCCTGATAGTCAGCAGTTTGGCATTTTACATCAGCAACCACTAACTTTAGTTCGTGTTTTCTCTAACAAAGCTTCCCACATTAACTGACACAAAAGTGTTTGGCAGTATTTGTGCATCATGTGTGGTCCATAGGCAGGTCTTGAGCTCTTCTCTAAACAGAACTCTATCTTCTTAACCATTAGTATGATCATGGTTTAAAACTGACAAAACAATGCTATATATTTTAAATCAGACCACCAGCCTAATTAATTGCAGATCTAACTTTCCTAAACGAATAGGACAGCTGAATTTAACAGTAACAGTTGGTAATAGATTTTAAAAAGGTAACAGCAAACAAACCAGTATTTTTAAGGGCTTGCATAATAATCATCTTCCTAGAATGCAAACTGTATTTCCTCACTGCAACCACTAGCTTTAACCAGAAAACTGAAAGTATTACAGTAACAGAGGTATGTTTGGATTAGTCCGAGGACTGAAATAAGGCCAAACTGGCTGCTTAGCCTTAGTCCTCCTATGAATAGCTTGGCATGTTA
Source organism: Balearica regulorum gibbericeps (assembly GCF_011004875.1). NCBI lineage: Eukaryota > Metazoa > Chordata > Aves > Gruiformes > Gruidae > Balearica > Balearica regulorum. The sequence continues at coordinate 74,166,176 of NC_046184.1, forward strand.
TTCTTCAGGAGAAAGCAAAGTTATCAAGCTATTGGGTAAAAGGCACTTTTGCTCCAACATTTCCCATCACGTCCTCTACGCAAAGCAAGATCAGGGCTAGTTGGAAAACATAATAAAAATAGTGTGAAGCTGTAAAGTATCTTCAGAAATCACACAGAGATAAAGCTTGGGGAAAAAAAGAAAAAAGATATCTTCAAATGCCTTCTAACAGTATAAATAATTGGGACATTTAAAGACATAATGCCACACCTGTTTGACTTCTTATTCTACCTTCATGAATTACATTGATGTGGTTTTTTTCTCCTGAAGGAGAAGGCACCAAACCCAGATCAAAACGGACCACCCTCCATCCTTTCAAAGGGAAAGAACAATGGAGTAAAGCATGTACATCCAGAGTCCGCGAAAGACAGACTGACAGACAGGAGATGGCTTATAACATGCAAGATACAGGAGAAGCAGACTCACACAGCCAGCTCTCACACTCTACAGAAAGGCAGAACCACCAGGGAACCAGAGGAGACTACATGTGCACTTTACTACAATTTAAACCACTAAGGTGACCAAAACCAAATCTGAAAGCTACTCCCTGCTTGCCAAGATGCTGCAGGCAAGGAAAGAGTTAAGGTAGTATTGAAAGACTCAAGTGACCTAATTATCCGTTTAAAAAAGATTTTTTTAAAAATTAAAGTATCCTAGTTTTATTCCAACAAATTTTATCATCTTATTTTAAAAAGGCTTTTAAAGTCAGAAGATTCATACATCTTTATGAAGCGCTACCCTTCTCTTCTGTCATCTTACCATTACAAGAAAAAGTTCACAGACCCACCATAAGCTCTAGCCAACTTGGGAACTTGTCAGAGCAATAAACAGCCAATAGAAACACTCACTAAAAGCTCCTCTCCTTGTTTTCTGAATGCTCACTGATGCTTTCACTAGGAATATTCTACAGAGAATTTTTAACACGCAGTCTAACAGAAAGTTAGGCTAAGGAAGTTTTTCTTTACATGCCACAGCACTCAGAGTAAGAACCTTGCAACTACATTGGCTATAGAGTAGCAGACTTCTCTATAGAATTTAATATACTCTAATCAACAGTTTGTTATTTACCAGTGCAAACTGATTGACTTGGACATATAGAATTTCAACTTCTTTTTCACTGACTTCTGCACCAAATCCTTTATATTCTTTGTAGGCTTCAAGGTAAGATCTCAGCCATTGTTCCTGTAATTTTCTGTTAGGATAAAGGCTGTAATCTACCTCATTTACTCCTAGAAAAAGAAAAAAATACCTATTAGAACATTACGGTGTCTGAAAAGACCCACGTTACTGGACTACTTCCCCCCCCCCCCAACACACGTGCACAACTTGATGTGGACAAACATCACTGGTTTTACTTTGACCTGACTTAATCAGTTACACGTTGGCAAGAATTTCTCACACACATGAATCAGTATTCAATGTAGAAATATTTGTACTGTCTATGTTTTCAGCCACATGCATATTCTACTTGCATTTTGAGATTCAACAAGTTTGGCTTTGAGAGAAGCCTCAAGAAAAAAATATCTGCATTATCAAACAAAAGCCCTCCCAAACATATCAAACATTACATTTCATAGGAAAAGGGACTTGTACACAATAGCCAAAGCTGAATCCAGATGTATTCACATTCTCACCATCTAAGCCCATATTTGAGAAATTTATTAAAAGTCTACCTCCCTCTTCCACAAGTTACTATGGAATTTAAGTCTTATCTCCATAACCATTCTTTTTGTCTTATTTTTCTTCCTATACTGGAGATGCTGAGTCACAGGCCATATGGAGTCTGCCAGGAGTGGGAGTTCACTCCCACTAGCTATCATTCCCAGAGGATTTGGGAATTCTCAAGACTTATTTTATGAACAGTGCAATCCCCTAGCACCTAAAGTCATTCCTGTGTCAGATCCACTAAAATTTAGCTTAAAAAACCAAAACAGAATAGCAGTGGTGAAGCACAACTGCTCTTTATAGGGGAAAAAGACACATTTTTCTTTTTATTCTTCTTATTGTACTTAACTCCTGAAAAATGTAGTCAGACTCTGAGAAGAAGTCCCAGATGAAAAATCAAAAGGTTTCAAATTTATTTTGTAAGGAATTTTACCTGCTTTCTAAATACTTAAATTACTAAGTATATACTCTGTTGGTATTTGGTTTTCATGGTGGTGGTGGTTTTTTGTTTGTGTTTGGGGGGGGTGTTTGTCTGTTTGTTGGGTTTGTTTTTTTTTTAAGTTTTCTAGACTTAAGATTCAGTTAGTGAAACAGCAACTGGCAGATTAAGGGTCCTAATTTTACCATACTGTGCTTTCCATCTGTATTAATCATTATGTAGGTTTTTCCTGTTGCCCCATCTTTTGAAATAACACAGCATACGCTCAAGGTTATTTCTCTCTTCTGGAGTAAACTGTATGGGCATTCACTGAAAAAACTTGAACTCAATGTAGATAGAACATCAATGAACTCAATGAATCAGCCTACCGACATACTGTTCCAAAATCACACCTTTTTCCTACCACATACACTTAGCCTTTACTTCTCATTTTAGGACATGACTCAAGGGCAAGTACTTAGAACACACATTCAAAGTCACCAAAAACCCCACATAAGCCTGCCATTTGGAACTGTGGAACCACACAGCATATTCTCAATATATACCTATGCTGTAAAAGATACACTCGCAGTATTTCATTACAGCAGGCTGTCTCTGCTGTGTTATTTCACAAAAGGATACTGTGAGAGCTGAGAGTTCTGTATTTATCTAACTCTAACAAGACTTAGGACATGATGTTCCCACTTCCAGGTTAGTAGAACTACAAAGGAAGGGCATAACTGGCCTGTCAAGATGAGCCATCAAGACATTTTGATACATGTATATAGCTGTTCATCTGATGGCATCTAGGTATGTGCAAAATAAGGGTTTTTTTTATAAAACTAGTTTACCTCAGAAATCCAGTTCTTACCTGCAAATTCATTGAAATGATTTCCAATGTCATAAGCCAGGTAGTTGTATCCAGAGTACTCATAGTCTATGAACTGCACATCACCTATGTGAGACACAAAAGCAGCAACATCAGAGTCCATACCAAATGAAGTCACAGCCCTAATTCTTTGGTGTCCTTTGAAGCTTTTTGGGAAAAACACAACAAAACCACACACCCATCTTTGTGCCCAGTTCTGTGCACTCAGAGATTCCAGGGTAAGGCTGTGATTTTTATGATACAAGATTCCCTTGAATATTCAAGAAAGCTCTTAATTACTTAGAACTTACAATTCTCTATTTTTAAACTCTGAATAGCAAAATTTCAACTTCTACCACATGAGGGCATCCCTTACCTTCAAAACAAAAAAACACAGTAGAGGATCCTTTATTTAAGCTTTATGCAGAAATAGCAGATCAATTTTTCCCTGACAGTCCTGTTTATTCTCACACAAGTGTGCAACCACAGTGGACTAACACATTGCAACATGTTGGTATTTCCTTTAACATGTTGATATTTCCTGCTTCCTCCGACCACACTTACAAAGCAAGACTATTCTTAATTGTTGCTTTTTTTAGCTGGCTTAAACTAGTCTCAAGAAACCATCAGACAATACTCAAAACTATGACACTATGCAGTGTTATGTAAACAAGGACTGATAAAGCAGCAAACAGCCCCAAGTGCTTCCAAATTACATTTACTTATAGTGAAGCTGGGGAAGAAGCTTCACTGAAGTTAATACAGCATTGAGGCTGCTCAAGAATCTCTACACCACATCAAACAGTTAAAAACATTAACAAGATGGATTAGGTAAAACTAGAGCTCTTGTATTCTAAAAACATCAGAAAAGGAAGCAATGAGTTAACTTAAGAGCTGTCTGTACTAGAATATTAAGATGTAAAACCTTCATTTCCCACTACTATGCTGAAATGAGTAATTTTCAGTTGCATCCTTCTTCTCCATACCCATTCTTTTGATGACTAGCTGCATGTTTACACAATAAAAACATATTCTTTCTATTACAATGAACAATCATCTTAGCATGACTTAAAACATCATACAGATGCTAACTATCAGAATTCCAGGTAAAAATAAAAAAGTAAATAGATAATAATGTTGAAGTGTGTTATATATTTCCTAGACTAAGCATTTTAAGTGTCTAATATACTGCCTCCTTAAGAGTTATGGATATCACACATATCAAAAACAATAATTTCACCAGATAAATATCCTGACCAACTGACCTGTCAAGAACAGCTTTGTTAGAAGTGTTCCTTCCTATGCAGTTCATCTTTACTGTATTTGAAATACTAACACATTAATCTTTTCCAGACAGATAAATCTTCTTGTCTTCTAATGGAAATTAAACCCCACAACACAAACAAAATCACTTAGTCACAATCCTCCAAATCAAAGCTTACCCTTACTTTCACCAAAAGAGCACTGTTTACCAAGGTTATGAGGTTAAACCTTTCTTTCAGGCTCCAACAAACCAACATGAAAATGGCAAGCTCCTCCTAGGAAAATCTTGTTGGCAACGGAAAAAACTGAGGTTCTCTAGAGCTCTGAGAGGTTAAGAAATTTTACAGCAGCTGCAGCCAAGGTCTTATAATATTGTCACAGATTAACTTCTGTCACTGCTTGACCAGCAGATTCATACACTTGCGCTTCCCACTGGTTCTCTAGTACTACTTTTAAGGAGAAACGCCTGTAAATTACAAGCCAGTCAAAAATGCACAGCCCAACCCTGGTTAGTATTCTGCTACATAACTGATCTCCTGAACCTCCCTGCACCCCAAACATTTAATATTGCTTGTATTTAGAGATGGGTTTTTTCTTCCTCCCTCACATAAAATACAAACATAGCAGGTAAAAGTCTGCTTGCAAATATCAATGTAAGAAGTAATTCTCTATCTTTCATATGTATATTTCATCTTAAACATACCTACATGCTATTATGCATTTTTAAGCAAAGCTAACATCTAAAACTTACTTCCAAATATAGGTAATAGTTCATACAGTATGAAATTGAATCTAACAAGATACAGGTGAGGCTGTCATTAGACATTCTACTATGGGGAAATGCATGTGAACAAGAGATGCGATAAACCTTCAGTCGGTGCACAAGTAGCACTGTGCATGACACCACAAGGCAGCAACAACGGCATACCTAATCTGTAGCAGATGAAGAAAATTTGGCAATCTCACATTTAATTAAAGTTCAAAGTGAAAGAGTCCTGCATTTTTACCAATCTTTCAGACTCATGCTACTGTGGAACTCAACCTTAAATTTAATTTTTGCCTGAAGGCTCAAAATAAACACCCAGTTCTTTCTCTGAAAGTGGAAGACAGCAAAAACTTTTAAGTTTGCCACTTCATAAATGCATAACACATACATGTCCCAGCTACCTTGTTTTAGAAACAGAAGAGGCTTTGTATTAATTGTTTAAATATCCATAGTATTAGAAGTTACTTTTAAGATTTACTGCAGCTCATATGAGAAAGCCACTTCTGAAAGATATGGCTTACACTAGTAGTTAAGCAGCTAACTTTTGTTTTGAGGCTTCTCAGAAGTGCAAAGAATTTGTACAACCCACTGATATCAATGGGAGCAGGCAGACCAGAGAGACTAGTCTAAGTGCATTTGTATCTTATTGAAGTGAGACGTGATTTAAAACTAAGCTCTATCATCTCTCTGGAGAAGCTACTGTTATCAACGGAATGGAAATACTCAATACTCTTGATGTCTCAAGTTGAAACACATTCCTTTCTTCCAGGGGTCTCCTAGCATAGACAACATGCAGTGTAATCTACAAAAAACACATAAAGACACAAAATGGAATACATGTTGTGGTCCATACACCGGAAATTAATTTCTTAAATAGATCAAGTAGTAGTCAATAATAGAGCATCTGCTGGATCTCCTCAGGGGACCGAAAGGTAGGAGGGTGATGACACCTCTCTTTCTAGCTGCTCTTCACTTTTAATGGTTTAATAAGGTAAGCACTTTGGACGTGCAAGTCCTAGCTGGAGTTATCACAGCAGAATGACGTATCCAGAGTTCCATCCCATCCTGCTCATCAGGTGAGCCACTGAGGCCCTAGAAGACAGCTTTAGTAAAGACAGTGATGTATGCTATAAACATACTTGAAAATTCACAAACGGGTCATATACCCAAAGAGTAATTTTAGCTATAAATACCCAGGATAGCTTTGCAAAACAAAATAGGTTTTTAGATCAAAACCAGAAGCCTTAAACATACCTCAGTCTTCAGAAGCACTGAGCACCCACAGACTCCTACCAAAGATCATAGAAAACATTGGGTAGGCAGAGGGAATAAACAGAACAAAACCTGCTATCTACCTACATATTTAACTTCCTGGCAGGTGATTTAATACATTCAAAAAGAGCATACACAGATACAGGCAAAAGAATACTGATATTTGGTCTTACTGAATAGCAAATATTTGAATACTCTTAAAACATCAGGTATTTTTGGCAACTCCCAGGTCACATTGGGGAAAAAAACCACCCCAAACTTTAAGAGCATCAGAACACAAGGTCTATAAATAAGCAGTACCGAGCATCAAGCATATTTTGACTATCTTGATGTCCAAAATGTAATTAAAAGCAACATGAAGCTCCGAGTTATGTCCTTCAAAGAGTAGATGACACTGATAATAAGTTATGTAAAAATAACACTTGCAATTTTTTATATCCTGAGTGATTGAAAATGGACATTAACAAAACAGCAAGAGGCAGAGTTCTCTCAGCCACAGCATGAACAAATTCAAATCAGATGAGTGAAACTCCACTAAATGAAGCTAGCACTCAACATGCTATTCCAGTCTCATAAATAAAATGTAAAGACATGAGACTGATTCTTCTTAAGAAGAGTACGTGGCACAACTACGATTTTTCTTTCAAGTCTGAAAACTTAATATGAATTTATTGCAGAGGACAAGCCTAAAGCAAAGCACTGGGACAAGCCATAATCATTCTAACTGCATTGGACAGGAGTCCTAGTATATCTGTTGATAGTCTGTAGCTTAAACACATACCCACCCAGTGCCTAGTAAATGCGCAAACTAAGCATTCACCAACATGATAAACAGTGTGGCTAAAACCAATAAATGAGTTGTTTCACTTGTGCCACC